>NC_134545.1:85092062-85719919 GCF_050624435.1 Tenrec ecaudatus | reverse complement strand
GTATCTCTGCCTCCCGCCATTCCCACAAAGGGTTCCCCCCTCTGCAAGATGTGCCAGTAGATGCCTTTACCCGTCGAAGCGCCTGTGCACCCCAGCCCCGGCCTCCTCCCGTCGCTCCACGGCCCCCACGGCCTAACTGGCTGCTGACGGAGCCCGAGTCCCTGACCCGAGAGGACGCTAGGCCTATTCCCAGCCAGGGCCCAGCCCAGAGCCGCAGCCGCAGCCGGGGTCGAGGCAAGTCCCCCGGACGAAGACGTTCCCCATCTCCAGCGCCTGTCCCCACCATCAGCACTGCCAATGGGCGCTACCACAAGCCTCGGAAGCCCAGGCCCCCTTTGCCACGACCTCTGGACGGGCAGCCAGCCAAAACAGGGGACAGTCAAGGGACATCTGAGAATGGGACTGGCAGAATCCTAGCCAAGGAGGCAGCCCCAAAGACTTCCAGTGGGGAGCTGAGGACAGTCACTCTGTCCAAGATGAAGCAGTCCTTGGGTGAGTTCAGGCGGCACTGGGGCGGGCAGGGTCACTCAAGTTTGAGTGAGGGTGGTGGGCTTGGTTGTGGGGGTGTACTTAGTGGGTCTAGATGTCAGAAAGCACCCCTGGGGTGTTAGGGTAAATCGGGGGTATAGATTTGTTTGGAGTGAATTGAGGTTGCAGTAGCAACAAAATGGGGGGTGGGGTGGAGGGAGGTTTGATGCCCTGCCTTGAGTTTCTACCAGGAACCCTGAGTTTTGGGGTGCGTCTGCCTGCTCACCCAGACTCCCTCCCTCACTAGGCATCAGCATTTCTGGGGGCATTGAGTCCAAGGTGCAGCCCATGGTCAAGGTAGAAAAGATCTTCCCCGGGGGAGCTGCCTTCCTCAGTGGGGCCCTTGAGGTAAGTGACCAGTGCCTGGCTTACCCACCAGTTGAGAGCAGGGGGTGGGGGCTGGGACAAAGGCCTCTTCCTGCCAGACCTGTTGAGACCAGGCTGTGGGAGGAGGTTTAGGGCCAGGGGTCAGGCATGCAAGATGAGCTGGCCTAAGGGAAAAAAATCTGTCCCCTCTTGCCAGGCTAAGCCCGAGGGCAGCCCATCCAGTTCCACCCCCAAGCCTCAAGGGACAAAGGTTTATTGTCTGTGCCCCACCCTGCCCCCAATGGTTCCAGGCACACAAGTCCCATTGTCCATCCCTCTGCTCAGATGGGGGAGGAGTGGCCTAGCTGCTAGAGGTGAAAGGACTCTGCCTCTATGTCGGGTGGTGGAGTGAGCCTGACCTGAGGGTGGGCTGTGATTCTTCCACCCCCGTCCCAGGCCGGCTTTGAGCTTGTGGCAGTGGATGGAGAGAGCCTGCAGCAGGTGACCCACCAGCGGGCGGTGGACACCATCCGCCGGGCCTATCGAAACAAGGCTCGGGAACCCATGGAGCTTGTGGTCAGGGTCCCTGGGCCCGCACCACCTCCAAGACCCTCTGATTTGTCAGCCCTCCTCGCCGCAGACCAGCATCTTCCTGTTGACCCACCCCCTGACCATACTGATCCCCTACACTAGTCCATAACCCCCTGCAGGCCCATTCATTGACCTAGACCACGCCCACTTGTGTCCAGGAGATGCCTTCTGCAGACTGACCTCCAAGCCCATCCATCCCCTCTTCAGCCCTCCAGACTTGATGCAAAAATACCAACCAGACTTCCTACTCATGCCCACAGCCCATTGGCCTCCAGAGCAGCACTTCTCAACCTTCCTCATGCAGTGACCTGTTCACAGTTCATGTGGTGGTGACCCCAACCATAAAAATTTTTGTTGCTACTTCATCACTGTCATTTTGCTACTGTTACAAGTTGGCAAGCCCTGTGGAGTCGCGACCCACAGGTTGACAACCGCTGCTCTAGAAGCTTCCTGCTGTCTCCTGGACCTGGCCCCTGCTCAGGACCCCTACACCCTCAACTCCATACTAATAGCCTGGTCTTCCTACTTCCCCCTCTTCCCACGAGTGCCCAAGGCACTGCCTTTTCCGGAGAAGCTTGGTTCCTAAGTATGAGGTGCTGCTGGCCAACTGTGCTCAGCACCCCACCTCCCACCTCAAGAGGGTCCAGACACCCAAATCTGAAGCCTGGGGTTGGAAGCACTTTCTCATGATGCCCCATGTGGTCCCTGTAAGCCTGGAGGCACTGTTAGGGAGGCACCAGAGCACCCACGCCCAGGCCGTGGAAAGGGCAGGATGGCTATTACTTGCCTTGGAGCCGAGTTCATCTCCTGTGGTGGTCCTCTAGGGTCTTACGATTTTCTACTGGACTTCCTCTCTTCCCAAAGGACTCTGAGGGTCCGGGGAAGGAAGGTAAACGAGTCCCTACGATCTTCATCCAGCACGTTTTTTAAAAACAAAACAAATTTTTAATTTTTCCCGCTTTGGGTTTGTACAAGAAATTTACAGTGTGAAAAATATACAAGTGAAAGCGAGGCCATCAACTAGGTGTTGGGAAAGGGTCGCTTGGTCACAAATAAACAAGACATTTCTGAGTTCTTCCTTTGGTCTGACTACAGCCCCCTCTCCCCACGAGGGGCTGCAGAGCGGAAACCCTGGGGAGCGGACCCCAGGGCCAGCCCTGAGCCCCAACATGGACAGGGTGAGGGCAGGCACATCTGGGGCAGCTGGCACCATCTGGCTGTCTCTGGCGTTGGGGTGGGGAAGCGCGTGGTGGTGATGAGGGGGTCCCTCTGTCCTTGTGGCTCCCGGGTAGGCTGGGGTGAGCTGGTGAGCGTCTGGGGGTGGCAGGCTGGCGGAGTGGCATGGGTAATAGGGAGTGTAACAGGTGGAGTGGGTAGGGAACCTCCGGGTGACAGGACACATGGGGACATCCAGGGGTTGGTCTTGCTCCTCCAGGCCTCAGGGCCACCTGGGGTGGAGTGGATGTGAGGTGGCGCCCCGTCAGCAGGACACCCTGAAGAGCTGCTGAGGTGGCCCTAGATCTCCGTGGCGGTGATTTCCTCCAGGCAGATACAGGGGGCCGGCTCGGCCAGGCCCAGGTCGGCCAGCTCCCGGGCCTCCAGCTCCAGGCTGAGCTGCTGGAGCTCCTGCTCCAGCTGCCGGTTTCGCCGATACATCTGGATGTAGTTGTGCTGTAGCTGCTTCTGGTAGCGGATCACCTGCTCCTTCTCGGCCTGCCAGGCCTGCCGCTCCCCCTCGAAGCTGTCCCGCTGCTCATCCCCTCGCCGGCGCTCCTGCTGCAGCTCGGACCGCAGCCGCTCCACCTGGGCACGCAGGCTGCCCCCCACCCCAGCAGCTGCCCGCTGCGCTTTGGCCTCGTCGCTCTCTGCCAGGAGGAAGGGGTCAGCGGTGGTAGGAGCCACAGGAGGCTCCCGGAGTCCAGCCATCTCAGCATCCAGCTGCCCTGCTTTCTCCCGCAGCCGTTCTGCCTCTTGGCGGTGCCGCTGCAGCTCCTGGGAGCAGGCCTCCAGCTCCAGCTCCCTGGCCCGGGCTGCCTCCTGGAGGCCCCGTGCCCGGCCCTCACTGACCCGCAGCGCAGCCCGGGTCTCCCGCAGTGCCACCCGCAGGGCCACCAGCTCACTGCCCTTCTGCACCAGCTCTGCCTGGGACTCCTTCAGCTGCTGCTTCAGCAGGGAGATCTCGCCTGACTTCTGGCACACCTGTGGGGGAATGGAGCCAGTGGTCAGGCAGGGTAGGGAGAAGGGCTTGCCCCAGGGGTCAGGTCCTGAGCATTGTGTGGCAACTGGGGGAGAGGAGGGCCAACTGCTCCAGCCATTTTACAGATGCAGACACCGAGGCACGAGTGATGCTACAGCCCTTACAAGGCTAAAGTGGCAGACAGACCCACATCCTGTCTGTCATGCTGGTCGTCACACCATCACCAAACATGGTAGAAGTACTGCCTGCGGCGGTGTGTGTGTGTGTGCTAGGGTGGAGGGTGAGGGCCGGCTACTGCACGTGAGCAGCACTGGAGGGCCGCGTCCAGCCAGGTTGGCAGGAGGTACAGTGTAGTTCTTGGTTCAGAGATTGGCCTCGATTCTAATCTCAGCCCAGGCACTCTGAGGCAGGCGTCTGCCCTCCACCCTTTCTGGGCCTCAGCTTCCTCTATGAAAACGATGCTTCTGGGTGGTAGTAAGGGTTACATGAATCCATCAAAGTGACATGCTAAGGACAGCGCTCGGCACATCGCAAGCAGCACATTCTTGCCCTGCCTGGAAGGAAGGTGGCTGGGACAGAAAGCTAGGCACGAGGAGGTGCCCACTGAAAAGGGGCACCCAGCGAGAGGAAGGGGGTCCTTCTGCAGTGGCAGGTCAAGGGAGGGTGTGCTTGAGTGCCCTGCTCCCCTCTCCTCCTGGGCTGGCCCCCACCTCCCACTTGGTCTCCTCCAGCCGGGGTCCCATCTCCCGCTGCTCCCGCTCGAAGGTGGCGCAGCGCCGCTCCAGCTGCTCGCGCTCCTGCAGCAGCTGCGCAAAGTCATCCTGCAGCTGCCGCTTCTCCTGCTGCAGCTGGAAGACCTGCAGCTGCAGCAGCTGCTGGGCCCGCTGCACCCGCTGCGCCTGCGCTGCACAGTCCTCTCGCAGTGGCTCCCGCTCCCGCTGCCAGTGCCGCTGCCGGTCCTCGTACACCTGTGGGCCAGAAGGCAGCTCTGGGTCCTGCTCAGCTCCCACACCTTGAGCCGGTCTGCCCCAACCCCGTGCCCTGCTCACTTGCTGCCTGCTCTGGTGGGCCCCTGGTCTGGGCTCGGGGAGGGAGGAGCCACCATAACAGAAACAGCAGCTACCTTCTTTGAGAACAGTAACCCAAACCCACCGCCTTCCAGTCGACACGGGCTCACAGTGACCCTGGACGGGTTTCCGAGGCTGGAGGCCTTTACGAGGGCAGCCAGCCCCATCTTTCTCCCACGGCGCAGCTGGTGGGTTTGAACGCTGACCTGGTGACTAGCAGCCCAGTCCTTAACCCACCACACCTCTAGGGTGCTTGTGACAACAGAGTGGCAGTCACACAAGCAGGGACTTAGGATAGCACGTCTGGGGTGGCAGGCGTTCGGTTCAGTCCTTTATCCCCTTTGCTTTATTTAATCTCCACACTAGGGCTGAGGCCAGAAGCCCTGCGATTCAGAGGCAGCACCCGAGGTGCTGTAAGGCTGACCCTTGCTCCAGCCCAACAGTGAACTTTTAAGGGAGTTGGGTTGAAATCCTCACCACCTGACTCATCATTTTACAGGTACTGCCAAACAGCTGGGGTAGGGGTGGGGCCACAACAACAACCGCTCCACCCCACCCCACCATCGCCAGTAGAAACGCTCCTTGGGTGCCTGGCTCCCACCCCCTACCTCCACCAACGCCGGCCACGGACCACACCTGGCACCCGGTGGACTCGTTCACGTCCAGGCTGTCCCGCAGCTGCTGCAGCTCAGCTTCCCGGTGGTCACGTAGCTTCCCTTCCAAGACACAGTGTAGGAGGGCCTCGTCCGAGGGGGGTGGAGGGGGTGGGGGGGGCGGGGAGCGCTCCCCACAGGAACTGTTGTCGGGGGAGGCCCGGGGCCCACTACTTAGGAGGCCCCCAGCCCCGCGGCCACCCAGGGAGCCTGTGCTTTTGCTGGAAGAGGAGCGGCCACTGTCCGAATGGGAGGGCCCAGTTGGGGCCCCTCGGGGTGGCCCAGGCAGTGGCCCCCGCCCTTGGCCGTGGGAGGGCAGGTGTCCACCGGGAGAGTTGGTGGTCGGCTCGGTGCCCCCCGTGCTGTAGGTAGGCAGGCTGGACAGTGAGTTTCGGCCAGAGTCGGAGAGTGTCCCAGATGGACAACCGCTAGCCCAGCCACTCAGTGCCAGGGGCTTATCGGCAGCCGAGGAGGAGGAAGAGGAGGAAGAGGAGGAGGAGGCAGGCCCCCCAAACAGCTGTGTTAAGCTGCCCTGGCTCCCGGACAGCCCTGAGGCCCGGGGACCCAGGAAGCTAGGTAGGGAAGGTGCCCCACGAGGTTTGGGCAGCACTGGCTTGAAGGCTGTTGGGCGGATCAGGATTTTCTCCATGTTCTGAAAGGAGGGGACCAGGTGACACAGGGTGAGCTGCCCCATCTTTCCAAGCCCCCATCACAGTCCCTGGCTTCCCACCAGGAGTCCCAATCCCACACATTAGCAGCAACCGCTACCACCAGCTGTGGGCCCAAGGAGTGTCAGCTTTGTGCCAAGTAATTCTAAAAGGCTCATCCCTAATCGCTACAGTAGCCGCTCAAGCCAGATCCTGTCCCTGTCCCACTATCCCAGGTAGGGGAAGGGAGGCTCAGCAAGACGAAATGCCTCTCCCTGAGCCAAAGGCACGGCTGCGGCAGGAGGACTTGAAGAGCAAACACTTTTTAAAAGGATGTGCCACGTGGCAAGCTCTAGTCCAAGTGTTTTCCACACAGTCTGTAATGGTCAGAACCACTCTTTCTCGGGCTGACCGATGACCTCCAATGCCCAGACCCCCCTGGGGAGACCCAGAGAGGGACATGAGTTTGCTGAGGTCCCACAGTCACATGAAGCAGAGCTCAGGTTAGAACCTGGGTCTGGTGAATCCGGAGCCCATGCTGTCCTCTGAACAGCCTTCCCATTATAGCTTCCCTGGGAGGTCTCCGCACGCCACCCAGACCCCACAGAAAAGGCTGGTCCTCACCTTCTCCAGCTTCCCAGAAACGGGAATGAGCTTTGGTGGGGGGCCGCGGAGGTGGCCGTTTTGTGCCCGCTGCTCTCGGGCATCCTCCACATCACTGTTGGGACTGGGAGGGGACTCTGTCCGGAAGTCTTCATTGATGTAGGTGAAGGTGGCAGCAGGGACGGTTTTCCTGGGGGGCACAACTGGGCAGAGTGGCTCCTGTGCCCCATAGCCACCCCGCAGCAGACCGTCTTGTTGGCGGAAGAAGGTGGGCCCGGGGGGGCCGTGGTGGCGAGGGGGAGCTGGGCCCCCTGGGCAGGGCCGGCCGGAGATGAGGCTGCTCACGCTGCCCATGGCTGGAGCGTGGGGGGCAGTGGTGGCCTCAGGGGTGGCCTCCAGTGCCACCGGCATGGTCTGCACAATCGCCATGACAGTGGGGGCTCAGGCCGGGCCAGGGGCCTCCAGGGCAACCTGTGGACAGAGGCATGACATTGGATCTGCCCTCCATACACCTGGAGCTCGACTCCCCAAGCCCCCAACTCCCCTTCAAAGCAAGTATGTGCACCTCCCTAGGCTGGGCCGCAGATCACCAACTCTGGTCTGGACAGGGCTGAGCACTGAGTCTAATGGGCAGAGACAGTGCCGGGGCAGGAGGGCTCACGTGGCTGAAGGGGCCCCCCCACCCCAGCAGCCAAGGCCCAGGTCAAGGCCTGAGCCCAATCCTGTGTCACCCATAGAGGCCAGGACTTGGGTTGGTCCCTAGGACAGGTGGCCTCATTACAGGGCACTTTGGACAGAAACCACCTCAGGGACGCCATCAGCAACTCAGATGGTAATTAGGGAACAAAGAGCTAAGGCCAGGCAGTGCTCAGGCTCCCCCAGCGGGGCCTCAGTTTCTCCCAGACAGAGAGGCGGCCAGGGTAGAGCCTGCTAAACCAGAAACCCCGGCCCTTTTAGGGAGCTCACAGGTACCCTCTGGGGTCTCCTGCCTCCCAGAGGTGGATACAGTCACACACTTGTTTCCATGACAACTCCCAGCCTCCCCAGTGCCCATCTATCAGGAGCCTCCACCACCCTGCCCTACTGCCAACCTCTAAGAAACGGCCTGTTCCAGCTAGTACCCCAAAGGAACCCCTCTAGGATGAAGGGGCAGCCCCTCCTTGAGTCAAGCTTTCCAAACCAAAGGTCTCACCCTCACCTCTGGCAGCTGCTCCTACATGACATGTCCCCGAGTCCAGAGAAAAGGGCTCCACCTACCCAGGCCCCGCTCCTTCCTGGAAGACAACAGTAGGCCTCCACCCAGAACTGCCCCCTCAGCTCGGAAGCCGTTGACCAGAACCCAGGCATCTGCTGGAGTCGTCAGAGGTGGACAGAGTGCTGAGGGGCGCCTGTGTGCACAGCCTGGCCCCAGATTCAGTCCGGCGCAGAGACCTTACAGGACAGAGCAGGGCTGCCCTAGAGTTTCAAGGGTGTCATCTTTACAGAAGCAAATCGCCACAGCTTTCTCTCAAGGAGCCGCTGGTGGACTCAAACTGCTGACCTTTTGGTTACCGGCTGAACCCTTAACCGCTGTGCCGCCAGAGCGCCTTGCCTACAAGCACATGTAAACCCCACAGCTGTCAAGTTCACTTGACCTCACAGTGACCCTATAAGGCAGAGTGGAACTCCCCTGAGTTTCCAAGACTAGAAAGCTTTACCAGAAGAGACAGCCTCATTTTTCTCCTACAGAGCAGCTGGTGGGCTCGTACTACTAAGTTTTCAGTTTAATGTCTAAGGTTCCTTGACTGTACAGATAAGGCCAAACTCACTACCCTTAAGTTGATTCCAACGCATAGCAACTCTAGAAGGTTTCTGAAGCTATACTCTGCACAGGATACCCTCATCTTCCTCCCTCAGAGGGCCGGGGTGGTTTGAGCCGCTGACTTTGGGATTAGCAGGTTCTTGTTTACCCAACTGTGCCCTAGGAAGAGGAACATCAGGACCGTGGACCGTGTGCCAACAGGAGTGTATCTCAACAGAGGGCAACAGTGAACAGGGGTGACCACAATAAAAACATAGCTATAGATGAGTGAATAATACAAGGGGGCATCACCAGGCTCACGGGAAGCTTTCATTCTCTTTCCATTCCACACTGCCACACACTTGTGGAAGCCCCTTCGTATGAGTGGCCTGAGAACTGTTTGGACAGATGTCTCAGTACATTCATGGGCATGAATGTCTGTGTGTGTGTTGAGTTAATAGGATGAGCAGTGGGTTGTGAATAGCAGGTGTGTTCAGAGGGCTGTATGTGCGCGTGAGTCTGAGGGGGGCAGGGTGGGCGCTGTTTTTTTTGCCCCCCACTGGAGTGGAGGGTGACAGGAGACTCAGATCCCCATCTACCATTAGGCCCACCCCACTCCTCCACAAGAAGGTGTCCAGATGGTGGGGTGAAGAGCTGGGGTACAGGGTGAGCAGAGCTCACAAAGAAATGGCGGGCCCTTTTGTGAGGCCCTGGGCTCAGAGCACCCCACTAGTCCAGGCCCTGAGCAAGGAGAGCAGCGCCCCTTGTCCGTCTCAATTATTTTGGGGGGCAACGGAGGGAGGGGGGCCGGAATGGTACTTCTGGCGACATTTCCGAGAACATGAGCACTGTAGGGAAGAGGTATGCTCGAAGAAAGAAAGGCAGGGATCCCCAAGGCAGGAGACAAAGGCTCGGAGAGGCCCAGAGGCTCAGGCTGGGCCCACCAGGCGAGGAGCAGCGAGCCCCGGGACAAAGCTGGGTCCCCAGAGCCAGCTGCCCAGGGAGCTGGAGCCAGCCGTCTGCAACCAGGCCGCTGGCGGCGGGGCGCCCGCTCGGGGAGCCGGCCAGGAGGGGCGAGCGGAGGCTCCATTTTGAGAAATGCGTTTGTGGCTGTGGAAGAGGGAACCCCTCGCCCTCCCAGTGCTCCCTGGGAAATCTCGGTGGTACGGGGAGCCCCGCTGCGCGGGCTGGGGGCTGGCTGGGGGTGGGGGAAGTGCTGAGCGGGAGCCAGAGGGAGGGTATGGCCACCGTCCAGGACTCAGTCTGGGGGGGCTGAAGAGTTGGGGAAAGTCTCCCGGCCCCGGCCCAAACTCCAGGGACCCGTGAAGCGGGATCCAGTCAGGAATCACGAGTTCTCCTTCCGCGACCGGAAGCTGAGCGCCTGCAACCCACCCGCCCGAGTCCAGAAAAGAGCACCCCTCCCCCGCTTCCAGAAAGTGGGGGCTGCTGTGGAATGCTGCCTCCCCCCCCCGCACGGGCCCTCCGGGGCGGCCGGCTGAAGTTCGGGGCGCCCCGCGTCGCCTCCCTGTTGCGACCCCCTCACCTCCACGGCGCCGCTCCATGCTCAGCCCCGGGCCGCCCCCAGCCCGCGCTCCACAGGCGCGCCGCCCGGCTCCAGCTCGCGCGCCGCCACTCGGAGCGGCCGGCCCCGCCTCCACGGCGCCCCCCGGCCCAGCCCGGCCCGGCCCGGCCCGCGTGGGAGGGGCGGCGCGGCGCGGGGCGGGGAGGGGTCCGAGGGCGGCCCCGCCCCCGGGGCGCGGGCCCACGCAGCCCCCTTTCACGTCACTCGAGTCCGGCGGGGCGTACACTGGGGGCTACACGGCGGGGAACCGGCCTTCCTCCCTCCGAGGCCGAGTGTCGGCGGGCTCGGTGACCAGGACCCGAGGGCGGCGGCCACCTTTCGCCCCTCCAGCCCGGCTCTGGGGCCGGCGGCAGCTGGTCATTGTTTGAGCACAAAGGGCCCGGCGAGGCGGCGGCCGCCCCTCCCCCCCACTTCTCCAGTCGGAGCTGACCCTCCAGACCCTCGCGTTTCGGGGTCCAGGAAGGGAGGCCCAGGGTCAGCCGTCGCTGTCCCTTCCCAGGTCTGCCTGGGTCCTCTATGCCCCAGATCGAGTCTGGGGGCGACCCTCGGCCGGCGCCGGCTCCCCCCCCCGCCCCCCAGCAGGTCGAGGGCGGTCGGCGCGGCACGCTCACACTTTGGGAGGCGGCGCCACCTGGCGGCGCGTTCGGAGAATAAGCCCAGCTCCGGACCAGCCGGCCACCCGCCGCCTCGCCCCCACCAGGGGAGCCCCGACTTCACTCAGGGGCTCTGTACTTTTTCTCCCCTGAGCCTACGCCTGTCCCTGGCAAGGCTCCGTAGTCTCCATCCCTCTTTCGGAACAATTTGCTAAAATGCTCGGGAAAAGGTGGCCCCTGGCCTTCCAACAATCCCTGGTCCAAACCTACACCAGCCTCCCAGATCTCAGGCTCCCAAAAAGACTGCTTAACACCCACGTGGTCTTTCCCACGTTGTGTCACATAACCACAGTCACACAGCTTTAGCCATCACACAGGCCCATGACCTCGCAGGCCAACTAACGCACAGGGGCACACGCTTGGCTTTGCACGCTCTTCCACACCCCAGTCGAATGTTGAATCCCCCCAGTCTCCTAACCCTCGCTGTTCACACATTGGCGGACTTATTCACAGTTGCTCACGAGACGACGTCTTCCACATACACGCTGTATTTCGCGAGCGTCGTCTTCCACACAGTCCGTTCCTGTAGGGGTCTCTATGACCCAGGTTGGGTCAGCTGATGCTGGCACCCTGGGCAAGGAATCGCCTCCCTGCCCCCTGGGCCAAGGCCTGCAGAGCTGGACTCCGCCCCAGGAAGGAGTATACCCCCCTTCCAGGCCACAGCCCTGGCCAGCTCTCAGCTCTATTTTTAGCTCGATGGAAAGGGTTGTTTTTCTTTCTTTTTCCCTGGAAAGGGAAAACACAGCCCAGCCACCCTGAGGCGCATCCCAGATCTCCAGCCTCACAAGTACAGACCGAGACCCTCTCCTCCGCAGAGCCCCCTCCTCTGGCCTTGTCCTGCTCGCAGCCTCCAGGGACACCAAGAACTTCCTCCCCTTGCCGGCAGCCTGCCCAGAAGCTCGGGCAGCAGCTGGGCTCAGCGTGTGTGTGAGGGGGGGGAGGGGAGGGCGGCAGAGGGTCAGGGCCGCTGGCCACCACCCTGGGGAAGCTCCTCCACTTGTCTACACCAGGGGGTAGGCTCACTCGGTATGAAGGGGTGTTTACACCGATGTACTCCTTTGGCGGCGCGGCGGCGGGGTGTGGGGGGGCTCCCACTCTTGCATGGGTGGACTTCCCTTTCCTCTATTGAGGGGAGGAATGCCCACTCCTGCCTAGGGGTCTCTGGTGGTCCGAAGGTGATCTAGGGAACACTCAGGAAGCCCAAGCTGCTCCCTGGTCTAGGACTAGAGGTGGTCCGGGACAGAGGACCACGCCGCCAAGAAGAGCCCCCTTCTCATGCCTGCAAGTGTGGGGACACCACGAATGGGTTCGAGGGAGGCAAGGCGAGGAGCCCAGGCAATCCCACCCCAGCCCTGAATCTCCAGTCCTGCGCTACCCTGGCTCTAGGAGGCGTTGTGCCCCCCATTTCTAGGGGAGGGTTCAATCACCGCTCAAGGCTGAAGACGTAGAATGGAAAACAGCCCGCCGAGGAAACGTGGACCCTCGCCCGGCCTGGGGAAGGGGGCTGTCTCCGCGTGTGGCTGGAGTCAGAGCACAGCCGCTCGCGACGGTGCGATCACGTGCTCGGCGCCTGTTTACGTGGTCTCAGTCTTCACCTGCAAGCGGCCGGCAAGCAGGAGCCTCCGGACCCGCAGGTCACGGGACGCCCCCTGGCCCCACCCCCGCCACAGCCGAGTGTCCTGCCCACAGGCGGAGGGGGGCGGGCGGGGGAGAGACCCGGCCGGTGGCCCTGCCCCTGTGTCTGCAAGGGGAACCCCCTGGGCACCGCCTTTCCTGAATGCACGTGTGTTCGGGTCCCAAGTACGTGCGTGGATCCGGAGGCTCGCGTGTGGGCCCGTTGGCGCGAGTTTCCGTGTCCCTTCCCGTGCCGACTATTTAATGCGCCCTACGGAGTGGGGACCCGCCCATCATACCCCAACTCCTAGTTTCCCGGGGCTGGGAAAGTTCGCTCCGGAGCAGAGATGTGCTGGAGGCTGGCGTTCTTACCCCTCCGCGGCCCCACCACTCACCAAACCACCTGCCCCGCCGCTCTAGCTCCGGCCGGCTCCTGCTCCGGCGCGGCCACCTACGCGCCGCCGCACATCTGCCGGCTCCTAAGCCCGCTCCGGGCTCCGGGATCCGGGCTCCCGGCGCCCGCCTGGCCCGGTCTGTAGAGCGGGGCGGGGCGGCTGAGGCCGCGCCCCCGACCCGGGGAGGGGAGTGGTCTGTCTTGCACCCCCTCAAACAGCCAACCCAGTGACCCGGCCCAGCAGACGAGGGACCGAGGCCAAGGCTGCCCCTCTGGCCTGAACTTGGCTTTCAACCTGGAGCAGGGGAGTTCTGCATGTTACCGAGCTAAGCGACTGGCCGCCCTAAGCTGGCTGTTTTAAGAGTTGACTCAGCCGCCTTCCTTGGTCCCTAGGGAGTTGAATGCGGTCCACTCCCCAAACAGGGAAAACCCCTGGGAAGCAAAGAAGGCTCGGGTTTCACCAAAACAGTCCCCCCTCCCACTTCAGTGGGGGGCTGCCCCAGCAGAACCAGCACCATCTTCTGCGTTGGCATAGGTGTCTGCCCTAGTCGGCTGGCTCATTTTAGCCCCCATGGGGCACCTCCAAGCTTCTTAGACCCGTGTAGCCCCACCCACAGGCACCAACAGGAAGCTGGCCTGTATCTCAGGAAGGCACCAAGGGACCCCCTCCCTCTCTGGCACCTGGAGGTGCAGGTAGCTGAGCCATAATTGATTGGGCTGTAGGAAACCGTGGTGAGCGCTACCTTCTCAAATCTAGCCAAGCTTCTGCAAGACCAAAGCTGGCCCCTCGCCCTGGAGACCCTTCCTCTCACCATGTGAGCAGTGTCAGCCTCAGAAACTGAGCTGCAAATCCACCTGGGTCCACTTGGCCAGACTGAGTGCAGGGAGGTGTGTACATCCAGGTGGGGCCAAGCAAAGGAGGTCCTATCCCAGGTAAGGGTGAATAAGTCGTTCACAGGAGCCAGGGGTCCCCCACTGCTTTCTAGACTCCAGGGACTCCTGTATGTACTTTGGGCTACATCTTGTTGCGGAGAATTTAAGGCAGGTGTGGCGTGGAATGTGTGTAGGGGTGGGGCTGGGGGCGTTTAGCTTCCCCTCCTCCTCCTGGCTTGGGCTGTGAGTGTCTGCTAGGAGGGTGGGGTGAGACAAATAGGCAGGTATGTATCTCTCCCTGTGTCCCCAATTCCGAAGAGGTTCCCCTCCTGGAAACTTTGGAGGCGTTCCTGAGACTCCATCTTGCTTTAGGGACGTGGACTGACCTGGTGTTCGGCGTCTGGAAGGCATGGCTGCTGGCCAACGTCACAGACCCTGGTGGAGGCCGAGGCCAGCCAGCGGCTGGGAGTGATTACTGCGGGATTAGGGAGGCCTGGCTCCAGCCAGTCTGGGAGAGACCCCCAAGAAAGGAGGCCCCGAGGAGCGAAACCAACCCCCCCACCCACCCCAGGTTCTTGTTCGAGAACAGCTTTGCAGCAGCTTTGCTCTGGGGTCTTCCCAGGAGACATCTGTAGCCCACATTCTGCAGATCAGAGAGCCAGATTCTCATACAGGGTCCCAGCGGCACCCCGTAGGTTGACAGGAGGAACTCCCCAAGGCCAGCCCTAGTTTCAGGGAACCTTTCACCCCACCTTTATGAAAGGCTTCTCCTAGACCCCTCAGCACATCCACTTGAGAGTGGAGTGCTCTAAGGGAAATTGGGACAGGCTTGAGAGCACAAGAGTGGAGCTGGAAACTTCCCCAGCTAGCAGCAGTCGGGGCAGCATCTCTGGATCCCCTACTTCAGAATCTTCTGTGGGGCTTGTTATAAAAGATTCCTGTAGCTGAGCTGAAATACAGAACTAGACAGGCTTGTGTGGCAGGATGGAGGTGGGGAGTAGAACCTAGGTAGTACTAAGATGCCCAGGGGGACACCAGCACCCAAACGCCAAATCCAGGGAAAGAAATACGCAAGATAACACACTGAGTCAAGGCCATGTCCCAGAGACAGGGGAGGGGGTCACATTCATGGAACAGTTGGCCAGGCAAGGTCCGGGTGCATGGGACCCAGGTGAGCCTCCTTTGTCATGGATATCTTCAGGGATGTTAAGAGCTAAGGACACACCATCCCCACTCTCCTTCACCCAAGAGGCGGGGGTGGGGTAAAGGCCCTTCAATGCCCCTGGTCCCTTGGGAGCCCACAATTCAAATACTGGAAATGGCAAAGGACCCTTTTCACCCACAGTCAAAGGGAGACCAGTTATAGAGTGGGGACACCTGGTGGACAAATAAGGAAATGCACAGAAACAAAGCCACAAGAAAAAAAATTTTTTGAGTAAAACTGGAAAAAACTATAAAAGTCATGACTGCAACTACTCAACTGCTGCCTGCCTGAGAGCACAAACCCTAGAATCATGCCCAGGGGTGGCATTCAGGGCACCCAACTTCCTGTGCAGCCCAGGGAGAGATAGCTCCCACTTTGGGGGCCCTAATATTCTAGGGCCAGCACCAAGGATGCCAGTTCTAGCACCCAGCTTTCTCAGGACAGGCTCCACAGTGGACAGCCGAGGGAGTGGCGCCACCAGGTCACCACGCCTGGACTCTGAAAGCTTTGGTGGTTCTGAAATTACGCCCCACCCCCCCAGGTTCAGGGGCCTACAGCTCAACTCGCTAAGTCCCACTTCAGGGAGGGGCTGGCCGTCAGTTGTCCTTTTCTAGCTGCCAGGTACCCTCTTCCTCCAGGTGTTCACAGGTCCTGTCGGTCACGTTACTACGATGGTAGTCTGTACAGGCTTTTCACTAGCTCAAGTTTGATTTTCTCTGCTGTGTTCAGAGCTTGATGCCTGCCTACCATGAGAATTCCACAAGGAGGCAGGTTTCCCAGAAACAAGGACTGCACCTATCAAACTTAGGGCCCTACCCGAAGGGTCCAGAACAAAGTCTGGTATCAAGTACGTTCTCAGGGATCTGCTGACGGATTCTCTCACTGTGGAAACACTGCTTGAGATACTCCCTCAAACTGAGAAAGGCCCACAGTTCAAGACCAGGCAAGAGTTGCTGCCTCAGCCTGTTCCATCAGGCGCACTTCTGTGTCTAGTCTGCACCTCTACCCCGAAGGCTGGCAGGTGCCCGGCTGCTGGGAGTCAGGGGCTGGGCCTGGGCCCGGCTCAGAGTGCTGGGACACAGCCCCTTTTTTGCCAGAAGAGGGCTTTTTGGCCACAAGTCCATTGTCGTCCTTGATCTTTTTGAGCCGGGCCTTGCTCTTTGGTGGGATGGAGAAGGTGAGGGAGCTCTTGTTGAATTCCAGTGGGAAGATACCGACATCTCCATCAAAGCGGTTTTTGGACACCTGCAGGTACCGTTTCCCTGGCCCAGTTACCAGCTTCCTGTCCTGCAGGATCAGAACGTTGTCGGCTTCTTGGCTTGCCTGGGGGTTGGAGAATAGAGAAGAAAGCCGGGATGACAGATGAGAGAAGCAGAAAGGAGGGGTGCAGGTGCGGTGAGAAGTGTCTGGAAGGGGAGAAAGCACTTGCAGCTATTAGCCACAAAACGGGGGCCACTTGAATCTTTCAGTTCTGTGACATTCAGCCCGTTGCTTCCTCTGCTTCTAGCATTCTGTACAGCTGCCCATCCCCCCCCCACACACACACCGATTTGATCAGAGACAATTCTCAGCCACTCGCAATAAAGGAGGCTGAACTTTGCATTTCCACGTGACAGGCAGTCCTCACATTATGAAGGCCTGACTTAGCACTCCTACGCCCATTGCCATTGTTTCCAGCTCAGAGCAACCGGGTACAGGGATTCCGAGGAGGCAAATAATTCATCTGCTTTCTCTTGGGGAGCAGCTGGTAGGTTAGAACTGCTGACCTTTGGGGCATCAGTCCAGTGCTTACTCGACAGTGTCACCACGGCTTCTACTTGCCCTTTAATTCGGGGCTTTGAACCAGTTGTCATGGCCAACAAAGTGAAAGAGGCGCTGACCACAGTCGGACAAACTGGTACAGGAAAAATCATGGGTCAGAACCCTGGAATGGAAGCCGGAATAGGCACCGCAAGTCCTTCCAAGAGCCTGATGCCTGAGACCAGCTAGCTACTGGCAGGACTGCGGAGAGTACACACATCCGGCTCTGAGGCCTAGCTTTAATGTTATGTAAATTTGCCCTAATTTTGAAACAAATGAACGTTTACTGGAGTCTTCACCACAAACACGCTCACTCGCTCACTCGTTGCAAGTGCAGCTTTTAAATCACTGAAGCTGTTCTTGCAGATTGACCCCATACAGGATTTCCAAGACCAAAACGAAGGGAGTTGGCAGCCTCATTCTTCACCCGAGGATCTAAACTGCTTACCTGTCAACTAAATGTCTACCCTGCAAGGCCACTGCAGGGACCTTCTCTTGCACTAAAGCGCGAATAAGAACCCTATGTAGCTGTCCCAACTAACCTACAACCTGCTGACACAGCTCGGAATGGTTCTCATTCATAATCTGGGGACTGCCTTTAATCTGTTCCCCTGCTCCTTGTTCAATCCTGGCAGAGGGTTTGGGCTCCTCCCCTTACATTCCCTGGGCCAGCCCAGTCTGGTCTGTAACGGATAGGGTACTCAGTGTACATGTGGAAGCTTCAGAATCAGGCTAATCCTGCTACCCAGGCAGCTTCCTATGTTTTGCATCATCCAGCCTATTGTCTTGTCAGTGCTCCACCCTATCTTTGTTGATCAGTCTTCTGGGAGATCTCTTTTTGTTATTATTATTATTAAATGTTTTATTAGGGGCTCATACAACTCTTATCACAATCCATGCATACCATCAATTGTGTAAAGCACATTTGTACATTTGTTGCCCTCATCATTTTCAAAACATTTGCTCTCCACTTAAGCCCCTGACATCAGGTCCTCTTTTTTTCCCCTCCCTCCCTCACTCCCTCCTGAGCCCTTGCTTATTTATGTATTTCTGTTGTCCGTCCCCCAGGGAGGAGATCACATGTAGATCATTGTAATCTGTTTCCTCTTTCCAACCCACTCTCCCTCTACCCTCCCAGTATCACCACTCACACCCCTGGTCCTGAAGGTATCATCCGCCCTGGATTCCCTGTGTTTCCAGTTCCTATCTGTACCAGTGTACATCCTCTGGTCTAGCCAGACTTGCAAGGTAGAATTCGGATCATGATAGTGGGGGGAGGGGGGAGGAAGCATTTAGGAACTAGAGGAAAAGTTGTATTTGTCATTGGTGCTACATCACACCTTGATTGACTCATCTCCTCCCCTAGACCCCTCTGCAAGGGGATCTCCAGTGGCCGACAAATGGGCTTTGGGTCTCCACTCTGTACTTCCCCCTTCATTCACTATGGTAAGGTTTTTTTGTTTTGATGATGCCTTATACCTGATCTCTTCAACACCTCGTGATCGCACAGGCTGGTGTGCTTCTTCCATGTGGGCTTTGTTGCTTCTGAGCTAGATGGCCGCTTGTTTATCTTCAAGCCTTTAAGACCGCAGATGCTGTATCTTTTGATAGCCAGGCACCATCAGCTTTCTTCACCACATTTGCCTATTCATCCGCTTTGTCTTCAGCGGTTGTGTCGGGAGGGTGAGCATCATAGAATGCCAATTTAATAGAAGAAAGTATTCTTGCATTGAGGGAGTACTTGAGTGGAGGCCCAAGGTCCTTCTGCTACCTTAATACTAAATCTATAAGTATAAGTACATAGATCTATTTCCCCATCCTCATATATAAATATATTTGCATCTGTACATGTGTTTCTCTAGATCTCTATAAATGCCCTTTGCCTCCCAGCTCTCCTCTATTTCCCTTGACTTCCTTCCTGTCTCTGGGAAGTCTCCTGATGGCCTAGGCTGATTAGGACAATTCATTTTGGTTTTCTAAATGCCTGTGCTGTCAATCACAGCTCTTAGCATACTGAATTAGAATTATTGTCCTATTGTTTCCCAACTTTATAAAGGAGAAGCATACATGACCCCCTAGACCCAAATGCACTGTTCTCAAGTCGATTCCAGTTCATAGTGAACCTATAAGACAAGGCAGAACTACACTTGTGGGTTTACAAGACTGTAAAATCTCTTCTCCCTTGGAGCAAGACTCGCCTTTTCACCCTTGGAGCAGCTGGTGATTTTGAACTGCTGACTTTGAGATTAGCAGCATATATATATATATGGAATTTCCTGTGAACTTTTTGAAGCCCCCTCTGGCATTCCTCATGTCTTGGTCTCAAAGGCAGCTGAGTTGCGGCTGTCCAAGATCCCACCTGTCCTCTCCACTCCCCAAAGCTTAGGCTCCTCCAAAGGCCACTCACTTTGGCTGAGCCAAAAATGGACGCCGTCTGCAGTTCCTTGTCATCCTCCTCCTTCCGGGGGTGAATGACCAGTGTCACATGGCAGCTATTGTCTGTAGCGAACTTCCGAAAGGCCCCAACGATGTAGTCTTGAGCTGCAATCCTGCCCCCAGACCAAAAAAGAGTTATTGGAGGAGGACAGGGACATACAGACATTCTTTATCCATCCAGCTCTCCCATAATCCACCTAACCCGGCTCCACTTCCCTCTGCCTGAGGAATCATTCAGGTTTATGTTGCTACTTCCCACTGAGCCCAGAAAACAAGAGTACAGGTGTTGTGTGCCTAGAGGCCAGCTGCCAGAGGCGACATGTGCCTTCTAATGGGTGCCAGTTAGGCCAGGGGAATGTCACCTGTCGGTGGACAGTTGCTCGTGTCCCATCATGAACTGCAGATTGTCAATAACCACGTGACAAATGTCATAGACGTAGACTGCATGCTGCATCGTATCTATTACAGTCCTAGGGAGAGGCAGAGGCAACAATCCAAGAGTTAATTATAAGCACTCTCCAGGCCATCCCAGGCAAACGAGTCAGCATCTTTAAACTCTTGCCAGGGACTAGTTCTCCTAGGGGAACGCTAGGCCTGAAGACATAATTGTTTCCCTGGCAATCAGAAAAAGAACCAAAGGTCCTGAGTGCTGGGGGGTATCTGGGACAGTGGTTTCGGTCTGGGAAACTCACCTGATGCTTTGCTGCCCGTGGAAAGTCATGAAGTAAAGGGGCAGGTCCTCAAAGCGGTCGGCCCATTCGTCATATTTGTCCAACTGCTCTTCCAGCCGCCCCGCTGCGAACTGTGTCAGCATGACCCGGGCGAGTCTCACGTTGCTGATCTCAAAGCTCCCCCAGAGTGTGTTCACCCCCTGGGTACACAGATCCAGGGCGTACTCACTGATGAACGTGGTCTTCCCACTGCCCGTTGGCCCTGAAGGAGAAGTAAGGAGCTGAGTGAAGGAGGAAAGTCCTGGCCTTCCTGTTACCAGGAGACAGGGTGCCAAGGTGAGGAAGGGGACCCCTCTCTTCACCATCAAGCAACCCACAGCCACATGCCCGTCGACCCTGAACAGCAGTTTCCCAAAGGGTCACCTGTGAAGACTGTCAGCTCCCCCTTCCGATGTCCTTTCAAGAGGCGATTGAGGTCCGGAAAGCGGCTCCAGCGGACACCAGCCACTTGTTCCACATTGGAAAGTTCTCCTAGCACCTCCTCCCGAAGCTGCCGGAAGGACACAATAGACTTGTGCCAGGCAGGCAGGGCAGTGCGCAGGACACGGGAGAGATTTAAGCCCCGGTTCAGGGCCTCCAGGGGACGGGGCTGCTGTTCCCCTGGCCGCACCATAGAGCATCGCTTAGCGTTCAGTTTTCGGGCAAACAGCTTGGCAGCTTCCCAGGACCGGAGGTCATCGCCCAGCCAGAGCACGATCCGCCTGAACTGTTCAAGGTAAGGGAGTAAGGCAGGGGGTAAGCAGGCCGTTCCCCTGGGTAGGGCAAGGGTGGGCAGCCCAGTGGATTGGTGCAAAGCCAGGCTGTCCAGCTCCCGGCTTGTCAGGATCACCTCGACATCTCGGCGAGTGATGAGTGGCAGCCCAAACAGATTGTGGTAGGCCCCAGGCCGCGGAAAGGTAGTCTCCACATAGCGCACTTCATCCCCCTGGCCCTCAGCCCCTACAAGCTTCAGGCCTCGTAATCCCAGGCTTCCCGGAGAGAACCAAGGAAAGACCAAACTGCGGGCGGACCGCAGATACCGCACACCGAACCGCTTCAGTGTGTCGTCTGTCACCTTGTTGAGACCAAACATCAAGCGAGTCAGCTGGGCTTCCTCTGGGTCAGGCAGCTCCCAGAGAGGGATGGCTCGGTCCCAGATCCTTCGGACCTCCTCACTGTCCACGGCTTCGGGGGCCTCACTGAGCAGGAGGCCCTCCTTAGTTGCATCCCCTCGTCCTTCCACACTGGCTTGAAAGTCTTCCCAACTGCCCTCCGCCAGGCTGGCCATGCAGAGGAAGCGGCCTGTGGTCTTGTCAATGAAGAGGCCCAAGGAAGGGCCGACACCTGCCTGGTCCTTGTGCTTTGGGGGTGCTGCAAAGGGGCTGGGTGCCCGCAGGCAGCTGTGACCATCCTGGAAGGGGATCCCATGGGTCCGCAAATACTGGCGGATCTCAGTCACAGTTACCGGCAGCACCGGTGCGTCTAGGGCTGGAAGAGCCTCTTTCCTGTACCGTCGGCGAGGAGATCCTGGGACCAAGCTTCGGGGCAGGCCCCTGCGACCCATCCACTCCCCACGCAGGGGCAGCAGGGTCCGGAGGGGGTATCCACTTCGGAGGAGGACCCACATGCTTGGTCAGAAGGTGGAGGTGCCCGCTTGAAAAGGCTGAGGGGCCGGGTTCGGATGCCTCCACTTGGCCAGGCGTGGGAGCGCCCCCTACAAGCAGTCTGCAGAGCTCCCTGCAGTTGGCTTCTTTCGCTTCTCCCACTTGGTCCCGCTCAAACTTCCCTCGGGACCCTCTCCAGCCCTCTGCATTACACTTCACACCGACGCGCCTCACTCGAGCCTTGCACGTCTGGCCTTGATTGCTCCGAGGGGATGGGGGCTCATGTCGCCCCCATGGTGGGGAGAACTGCCAAGGGTTGTCAAAGCGCTGACCTTTCACAAGGCCGCCACCAGGCCGGTCTCCCCAGGGTCCTCTGGATGGGTTCCCACGTGCAACCTTTCTAGCGGCTCTGTGCCACCTCAAGGCCGCTCTGGCACGTCTAGGTCCCTCTATATGGCTCCCCTACCTCTACGATCCTTTTACAGCTTCCCTCTCCCACCCCTTCGCCTCTCTGAGCCTCCGCCACGCTCATCACTACGGTCTCCCTACGTGCTCATGTCTTCGCCTTTACGGTTCCCCTCCGGAGTCTCCAGGCGCCCATCGCTACCGACGAGCCTAAGAAGCCATGGGCATCCTGCGTGCAAGCCCCTCCGCTCTAGGCGCCTGCGACCCGACTAGCGCGCCTCTCCCGGTCCGTCTGCCCCTGTGAGCCGCAAGGGACGTCCACCTCCCTACCGACCCCCCGGGCCGCCCGGGCTTTCCGCCGATGGCAGCTCCGCGGCTCCGGACCGCGGCTCCGGGTCCCACGGGTGCCCTCCCGCCGGGCGCCAGCAGCGTGGGAGATCTGCACGCGCCACTCTCCTTGACCCCGGAAGCAAAACTTCGGCCGGGCGGCTCGGAACCGGAAACTCCTGGGCTGGGCCCCGCCCCCTCCAGGCCCCGCCGGGCTCGGCGCGCCACAAGCGGTCGCCATGACGGCGCGCGGGACTGCCAGCCGCTTCCTCACGAGCGATCTCCACAACGGGCTGGGCCGTTACGTGCAGCAGCTGCAGCGTCTCAGCTTCTGTCTCAGCCGCGACGGGCCCTCGTCCCGCGGAGCCAGGTGAGCCGGCGGGGAAGGGCGGGGAGACGCCCCGGCGGAGGGGGTCCCGGCTCGGGGGCCACCCTGCTCACTGTCGGCGGCCCTCAGGGAGTTCGTGGAACGCGAGGTGACCGACTTCGCCCGGCGGAACCCAGGGGTCGTGATTTACGTGAACCCGCGGCCGTGCTGCGTGCCCACAGTGGTGGCGGAATACCGTGAGTGGGCCGGGCCGGGCCGGGCGCCGAGGGCGGGCGGGCAGGGGCGGGCGGGCGCGCGCCCCGGGCTCACTCCCCTCGCTCCCTCCCCTCCCGTCCCGCCAGTGAACGGGGCCGTGCGCGAGGAGCGCGTCCACTGCAAGTCCGCCCAGGAGATCGCCGCGCTGGTGCAGAAACTGGCCAACCAGTCGGGCCTCGAAGTGATCCGCATCCGCAAGCCCTACCACACGGACAACCCGAGTGTGCAGGGCCAGTGGCACCCCTTCACCAACAAACCGACGGCGCCCGGCCGGCTGCGCCCCCGCGAGGCCGCGGCAGCCCCGGCGTCAGCGCAGTGAGCGCTGCACCCCGCACTCGGGCTCTTCCGGCACGAGGAGGTGGCCCTCCCGCCCTCTTTAGGTTTAAGGGATGCGGTGCCCTAGTCGCCAAACGGAACCCTGTACGCGGAAGGAGACGCCAAAGCTTTCTGCCTGGGATACAGTTAGTGACGTCTTTTCCGAGCCAGCTGCTAGGGACAGTGACGGAACCGTCGTCCAGCTGGCATCTGTGAAGCTTCCAGAAACTGTACAAGGCTCACATTTAGCGAGATCCGGATCAGTAATGGTGGTGTCATCTCAAAATATGGTCAGGGGCTCAAGCCTGGATTTTGAAGAACCTCGTTAATTTGCTGCAACCATTGAGCCCCTGAGAGCCAGCGCCATATTCTCAGCTGTGATCCTGGCATGGAGCTCGGCGCTTTATACATGTAAATGGGAAAACGGAAGTTAATAAATTTACCAGCACCTCACCTGGGGTTTTATTGCAAAAGGTGTGCTTGTTTTTTACAGGAATCGAAGTTCTTTATTTAAAAAAAAATCATTTTGTTGACTTATACAGCTCTTATCACAATCCATACATCAATTTTATAAAGCACATTTGTACATTCGTTACCCTCATCCTCAAAACATTTGCTCTCTACCTAAGTCCCTGACAGCCCATTTTCCCCCTCCCTTCCCACTCCCCCCTCCCTCATGACCCCTTGATAATTTAAAAATTATTTTGTCATATCTTACTGTCCAACATTTCCCTTGACCCACTTTTCTGTGTCTGTCCCCCAGGGAGGGGGTTATATGTAGATCTTTGTAATCGGTTCCCCTTCTCTACCCCACCCTCCCTCCACTCTCCCAGTATCACCACTCTCACCACTGGTCCTGAAGGGATCATCGTCCTGGATTCCGTTTCCAGTTCCTATCTGTACCAGTGTACATCCTCTGGTCTAACTAGATTTATAAGGTAGAATGGGGTAATGATAGTGGGTGGGGAGGAAGCATTTAGGAACTAGAGGAAAGTTGTGTTTCATTGTTGCTACACCTCACTCTGGCTTGTCTCCTCCCTGTGACCCTTCCCTAAGGGGATGTGCAGTTGCATGCAGATGGGCTTTTGGGTCCCCACTCCACATCCCCCCAGGAATTGCAGTTTATCAGTCTCTTAAAACCCAAAGCAGAGCATCTCGGCCCTTTCAGGGTGGGTTAGTGTCCAAAGCCCTGTAATTAAGGTGGGCCTGACCCCTGCAGGGCATGATTCTCAGGTCAAGTACCAGGTTAACAAGCATTTATGTGCTCCAGTTGCCCTGCCCCTCTAGACAGGCCCCTCTGTTCAGAGATGAATTAGTGGCTTTCCTTGTTGGGTACAGGGGCTTGAAAAGCTGCTTGGGGGAAGATTAGGAGAGCAGGTAAATAAGAGTATCCTCCAGGCTTGGCAATAAGGGGCAGAGGGGAAATGAACCAAACCAGAGAAACTAGCCACCCTTCTGTGAATTGCAACTGTTGCAGCTCCTTTGTCATACCCTAAGGCCCATGGCCAACAAATAGTGAGCCCAGGGCAGACCAGATGGAAGGTGAAGGTCCCAGCTTCCTATCAGTGGTCCTGGGGCAAGTACAACCTGGAGGCACAAGTCTGCGTTTGCTTAGCTCAGAAGCTGGTCTACCAGTGGCCAGAGAAAAGCAAGTCAGGCCACTCACAGTTGTGGGAAAGGAAGGCTTTATTAACCGACAACAGGGGAGGAGCAGAGCCCAGGCTCCCCACTGTCTGTCATATGCCCGTCTCACCCCCTGGATGGCGGGTGGGGCATTCCTAAAGAAGGACAGCCATTCTCACAATAACTACATTCATTGGGGTGGGGTCGGGCAGGTGGGAGAGACGGAAGGGCAGTAAAAATCCGTGGGATCCCACGTTCTCAGCTACAAAAATAACAGTCATCCTCACCCAAGGGGGGCTGGGGAGCTCAGTAGGGATTTGATTGTCCCATATGGGCCTGGAGACCTCTGAAACCCCTGGGCCCTGAAAGTGCCCCGGTGAGGTAGGACAGGGGTGGGAGCCAAGCATCCAAACTCCCAGCCTCTGCCCTTTGCATAGTTCCGAGAAAGGGCTTCATGTGCCAGGGGATGTCAGATTGATCCTGCCTCCCCCTGCACTGGTCTGGGGTAGCAAATGCTTGAGCTCCGAAAGGGAGGCTGGCTCATTGAGTGCAGTGTTGGTCATCCGCCCTAGGGAAGGGTCTGCAAGGAGAGTTAAACAGGAGGGGACCTCCTGATATGTCCCTGGACCACACCGGACAGACACTAATGTGGTGGCAAGGGGCAGCCCCAAAGGTACATGTGAGTGGAAATGTAAGCACGTTGTGGTACAATGTGTTCCCATGTGTGTGTGAGGAAAGGTTATGCCTGGAGCTGTCGTCATTTGAGAGTGACCAAGGGAGGTGGGGAGGCTGACGCCGGTGCACAGGAAGGGAGAAGAGGGGAATGAGGCAATGCTGTCTGCCCTTGGCAGGCTGGCCTGTGCCCAAGCTCTTGCCAGAGGTCACCACATGGAGCTGGCACTGGAGGAGGGGACGAGAGGATGGGATGTGGCAATTGCCAGGGACCCCAATGTCCAGAGGGTGAACCTAAGAACACAGGAGAAGGCAGGGTGGGGGCGCTGCAGCCGGCAGCTAGACGGAGTCTTCCATGTGCACATGTGGGTAGACAGGGCTCATTTGGCTTCAGGACCATCCAGCACCCAGGGCCATGCAGAAAGTGGTGACACGAGGCCATCCGGAGCCACATAGCCTTGCCTGGAGAAAGGAGGGGTTTGAGCAGGGGGATGGCCGCAGCTCCTCCACAGGGGGCTGGGTTAAGGGCCAGGCACCAGGGTTGGGTCTTGGGAGCACCTACCTCTGAGAAGCACCAGTGGGCCTGGGCTGCTGACACCCGGGTCTGAGCAGGGGGGGCTTTGGCTGGGCCTGATTGGCCAGCCCTATAGGAACAACAAAAAATTGGGAGAAGGGTCTGGCGCAGGGGACATAAGGCAGGGTGGCCACATGGACTGGGGAGGCATGCCCGGCCTGGAGCTGACGGGCTGGCGGGTGGAGCATTTGTCCAGGCAGGCTCAGACGGAACTCTCATCAAGCTGCTCCACCAGCTGCGTGTGCTTCCTCTTCTCCAGGATGCGGCTGAGTTCCTCAGCAAAAGAGCAGGGTCCGGCTGGCACGCCATTGTCACTCTGCCTCAGGAGCACGTAGCTGTTGCCGTTCATCCTGCGCAGCCGGCTGGGCAGGGCCACCAGCCCGTTGGTCAGCTCAGCCGGCGGGGGCGGTGGGGGCGGTGGTGGTGGGGCTGGGGCTCCCTCCCCAGGGATGATCTGGAGGCAGCTGCCCTCCAACTCCCCAGCCCCCTCCCCATCATCACCCTCATCTTCCTCCCCAGGACACTGGCCGGAGACTGTCTGCAGCTGCACGGCAGAATCCCCTGGGCGGCCGCCCCTGCCCAAGGAGTATTTCCGTCGGCGCCGCCCTCGCCGTCGTCCTCCACGCAGACAGGCCACATAGAGGAGGGAGGAGGCCAGGATGAGGCAGAGGCCACCAAGCGCAGCAATGGCTAGCACGTAGAGCAGCCTCACATCGGGGGCCAGTTGGGCCTCAGGGGTGGCTGGGGCCTGGGGGGCCGGGGCCGGGGTGGCCGGCCGGACCATGAGGCTGTAGGACGCCAGCAGGGTACGGAGGCCATTCTCCTCAGCGTAGCAGCCATACGTGCCACTATGCTCGGGTTGGGTGTCTGTCACCAGCAGCCCATCCACGCCCACGCGGTAGCCAGCCTGTCCGTCGCTCAGGCTCCTGGTCCCATTGAGCAGCCACAAGGCCCGGGCCAGGTTGGACGGCTGGTCACAGGGCAGCAGGACATCGTCACCCCGGAGCACGGAGCGGGTCCTCAGTGGTGGTGGTTGCCCTGGGAGGAGGTGTAGGAGGAGAGGTCAGAGCCTGCCTATCCTGGAGGGGGCACCAGTGGAGATGGCAGGCCAAATTGTCCACGGCTGAGGCCACTGCACCAGCACCGTACTTGGAGGCCCAGTGACAGCCGACAAAGCACTGTCCACACTTGGCACCAAGTCAGGCTCACACTGACCCTGTGCAACTCGAGACTGGCAGGGCCTCGGGCCTCTTCTCTCTTGCATCTTCAGTTCCTGCCATCTGGTAGCGACTCCCCAGACTTCCTCCAGCCCAGGACTCGCTGCTGAGTGCCGGGCTGGACCACTTCGCCTGTGTTGAACATCTCCACATGCAGTCTCTGAGGTGCCTCAAGCACAGACTGGCGTCTCCCTCCAGCTATTGGCCCATGAATGTCACCACCAGAACTCCATTTCTGAAGCCAGGAACCTGAGGGGTCTCCCTGGCCTCCTCTTTCCCCCTCTTCTTATCCAACCCTCCCCAAGACTCTGCTTCTACAGTCTCTCAGACCGGTTTGCTTCTCTCCTTCCATAGCTTCCAGCAGCCCTTGAATCCCATCTAATCCGTCTCCTTACAGCTGGGAAGCCCTGTCTTACAAACACTGACCATCCGGATGTTTGTCAGTGGCTCTCCTGCCGTGGGCTCCTTAGAGCTTTCCTGTCGCTGTTCAGATGAAGACCAGACTCCCCAGATGATTCCTGCCTGCTGCTTAGCCTTATCTCTTGAGGCTCAAACACCCTAAGACTTTTCTCCTTGGGTGCTGTTCCCCCACCCCAAGCCCTCCACTGGCCTTATTATCAGTCTAGCAGCTCTTAGGAATTCAAAGCACCAACTCAGGAGTTGCTCCGCTTGGGGTCAGGTTTGAATTCTGATCCTGCTGCTTAGTAGTGCTGATCAACTTTGGGCGGTTTACGTAACTCGCTCAGGGAGGTTGCCGCTCCTGGGGCCCTCACTCTAGGACCGATAGGTGTGGTGAGAGTAGGGCAACTCGCTCTAGGCATCGGCAAGAATAAATGAGATCAGGCACTTAAGCATTCAACCAGACCTGGCACTCAGTATCCATAGTAAACAGAGTCCAATTAGGAACATGAACATGCACTTTTCCTTCAAGTATCACCTCAGTCATCAGTGCTTCCTAGGGGAGGTGCCCATTAGCTTTCTGAGTACTTATCAGAGTTGTAATTATTCTCTTTGTGATTAAAAAACATTTCAAACTAGTTGCAGTTGATTATTTGTGTGAGCATTTGATTGCCGCCTGCACCACCACGGAAGTGACCAGCCACTTCTCTTGGTCCTGTCTCCTCTTGCCAACGCCGCTTGAGCACTTAGGATGTGCCAGGCTCTGTGCCGGAGGCTGCAAATCCAGAGGTGTCATGGGGCTGACGGGACACAGTTGGCTCAGAGTCCTCCGCTCTGCTCATCCGTTACCACTGCTCACTCTCCAAAAGCACTCCGACCAACCTGAGTGCCACTCACCTGTGTCCCTGCTCCCCTCACAGCCTCGGTTTCCTCTCTCTATGTCCTGGATCAGTGCCGTCCTAGAGACAAAGGATTGAGATCCATGAATGGTCTCCCCTGGAAGAAGTCGCAACAGGCTGTGATCGATTGCCCCCCACTTACCCCTCCACATAGCAGGGGTTCCTTCCCTCAGGCCCCAATCCCTGGGCAGAAAGAACCCATTGCCACCATCTTCCCCCTTCTATCTGACACCTGTTGGCTACGGTAGTGGCTTCAACACAGCCATGGGTGCTGGGGTCCCAACCACAGTAGGGGTCTCGTGCCAGGATGCAGTCGTAGCAGGAGCGGTAGCGGGAGCAGGTGGACAATGGGAGCTGGAGGACTCCATGAGCAGCCCCCACGTACAGGCTGTGCTGGGAGCCAGAAAGGACAGCTGGTCGGCCTCTTCCCCCAGGCCCAGCCACTGCCCAGTCTCCCACCCCAGAAGGCCTTACTGAGTGAGGGTCAGGGGATACCTGTGTTGGAGAGATGACCAGATTCTCCACCGGCTGGGCCTCCCTCAGCACCTGTGTCTCTTCGATGATGTGCATTCCAGAGCCCAGGACCACGGCCTTGTGGATCCAGCCATCAGCTAGCATGGAAAGGGCAGAGGGGCAGGTCAGACCCCCCCCCCCCAAACAGGTCTGTCAAGAGCAGCTTGGTTATCCTGGGGTCAGGGACAAAGAATCAGCCAGTAGCAGTAGGCCCTTAGAACACTGGGAACTCTATCTAGGTTAGCGATGGCAACTACTGGGTTCAGAAGCATGAGGGTCCAAATTCAGGTTAAATATCATGGTGGTTGGTGACAGGAGCTAACAGTCAGCAAGAGTCAGTGGTCACCAGGGGCTGAACATTCACTGAAGCATCAACATGGTGGCCACCAGAGTTCTGTGATAAAGGGTAGTCTAGTAGTTATGCATTGGGCTGAGAACCCCAAGGTCAGCAGTTATAAACCACCGTTCGCTCCAAGGGAGACAGAGGGGCCTTTCTACTGCCAAAGAGTTACAGTTTCAGAAACTCGCAGGGGCAGTGCTACTCGGTCCTAGAGGGTCGCTAGGAGTCGGAATTGACTCAATGGCAGGGAATTTGGTTTGCGGGATCACGGGCCAATAGTGACCAGAGGGCGTGGGCCAGGGGTCTGAGAGCACCTGTGCCCAGAAACAGCAGGTCATAGGTAGGTCCGGCAGGCGTGGTGACGGGTGTCCCTGTGAGGTGTGTGTAGCGCACACTGTGTTTCAGCAGCAGGGGCCGTCCTCGTGCGGGCACCAGAGGCCGGGCCATCAGAGGGTGCAGCTTCACAAAGTCCAGGACCAGGGAAGGCAGGTCCCGGGACGAGTTGTAGCCTCGGCTGCGCAGCGAGTTTGTGATGCACTGCCGGTGGGGATGGGGTGGTAAAACTCGGGACTCCACCGCTTGTCTGCCCTTCCCACCAGCTCAGCCCCAGCCCCTGCCCTAAGTGCTCACCGAGCCGGGCCGAGGCTCGGGTACGCCACCATCATAGCGGCCCCAGCGCCGGGCACCATTCTGGTACTCCATGTAGGGGCCCGTGAAGACGGTCTGTGCCTCAGTCAGGTCATAGCGGCAGATGGCTGAGGCCTCCAGGGTCTTCCTAGGGGTGAGATGTCAGGAGGAGAGGGGACTGAGTCACGCCAGGTGGAACCTGGTCCCCGTACTGAGCCAGGTATCTACTTTTACCCTGGACAACCCAGCGCCAGACCTGTGGCTTAGCAATCCTCTGTGCCCCTGGCCCAGGCGAGCTGGCCAGGCCTGAAATGTTCTACAGCCGGTCTGATCTCAGCCTCCCTAACCTCTGGTGAGTCTACTAACTGACTTCTCCACTGTCTCCAGCCCCTGCCCCCCGCGCCCCCTTTCCTGTCTTCTTTCCCGCTGTTCCTGTACTGACCACTGTGTGGTCAGTGTGAAGGCCGCGTAGAAACGTGTGCGGGTCCAGGCAGTGGCATCGAGGCTGCAGACGGCGCGCAGAGTCTCATACTGCGGGATGTGGCAGATCAGTCGCGCCTTCAGAAAGGACGTCCACTTCTTCTGCAGGATCTTCTTACCGCCCACGTCTCCCTGGGGAGGGAGGACACAGGGTGATGGCTCAGAGCCCAAGATCCAGCTTGGACATCCTTGCCCTGGCCTTGGGCCCTACCCACCTTGCAGACACGGGCCACCCGGGCTACCCGGTGGCTGCTGCGGCTCTGGGTGAAGCTGCCAGTGCCCTCCTCGGTGGCCCGCTCGGTGAAGAAGTAGTAAATCTTGTCATCGTCCCCCACCGCACTGGCCTCGCTCTCCCGCACCAGGACAGAGAACACAAACTCAGCATCTGTGGGCAGGGCAGTTGCGGAGGCTTGTGGGACAGGCAAGGGCTCCTCTTCCCCTCCACTCCCCCACCTGATAGCCCCCAGGAATGAACAGGCCCACCCAAGGCTTTGGGGGTAGAGTAGTCAGGGGTGCAGGGGAATGAAGTTAGCGTCCCCTGCCAAACGCTCCTCCGGGCCTCGTCCTTCTAACCATTCAGCCAGTGCATCGGGGCCTCTTCGGTCCTCAGCAAGTGGGGATGGCGGCTCCGGCGGATGTCAGGAATGCTCCGGAATTCATAGCGTGTGGCTGTGTAGAGACCCCCATCTGGGGCAGGGGCGCGCCAGGCAAGAGGGAAACACAGAGCATGTGATCCCACCAGCAAACTCCACATACCCGCCACCCGGCCCCTGGGCCAACAGGGAGGGGCTTACCAATGATGAGGCCAGTGAAGCCACGGGCAGGGTCATAAGGACACTTCTCTTTGCCCTCCTCAAAGGTGGTCGGCAAGGTGAAGGCCTGGGCATCCTAGGGCAGGAGGGGCCGGAGAAGTCAGTGGTCCCGGGGACCAGTCTACGCTCCGGGCCTAGGCACTGGCATTGGGGCTGGGGCAGGCACACTCACGATGGCCGCGCAGAGCGGCTGGAAGGCGTGTGTCCCGCACGTGTAGAGGTGGGTGGCGTTGAGGCGCTGCAGGACCCGCACGTGGTTGAAGCATTCCGTCTGCAGAGGAAGAGAACCGACTCCACTGGAAATCCCTGCAGTGTGAGAGGCCTGGCCTTTCCCTCTGCACCCTGGGTAGATGTCTCCACTCGGCCAACTTCTCTTCCCACCTCTCCATCCACCCCTCAGGAGCTGCTGGGGTGCTTCCCCTGTCAACCACCCCAAACCGGGAGCTCCTGCAGCCCCAGGGGAGGACCACCAACTCTACCCTCAGGCTCCAGCCTGCTCCCCACTGAGATCCCACAGACCCACCAGGCTCACCTTGGCAACCACGCCATCACTTCCTCCCTCACCTACACCTTCCCCTAAACCTGTCCATCCAGTCTTTCCCACTGACTCAGCCCTTCCACAGATCCGATTACTCAGTCCAGAAATGGGAGTCAGCCGCATGCTTCCCTCTCCCTCGCCCCCACACCCTGGTCCTCTCCTGGAGGAAGCCTTCGCCCCAGGGCCTCCTGACTTGACCTCCTTTGCCTTCTCCATGACCGACACCGGCCCACTGTGGCCACCGCCCGCCCGGTGGCTCTGCTGCCCCTCTGCACTCTTTTTAGAACCACTTGGCTCATGTCAAAGGGAACGAGGCGGGCATGCACACTGGCACAGAGGCACAAAGGGACGTGTGGTAAAGATCAAGTGTCCTTTCTTCTTCCACACCCCTGGCTCCCCTGGTGAGCGTTTCAAAGTGACCGCTGCTTCTTCAGCCCACTCGCCAGGGCATATTTTTAAAATGTAAAGAGATCACATCCCTGCATGTATTTATTAACTTTGTACTGTGAACTAGGGGAAGGTTTTCACGTCACTATATTGAAAAGGCCCTTCCGTGGCTCACTAGGGTCCTGCCAGGACGCCTCTCATGCTGCGGGTGCTGAGCTTCTTTCTCTAGCCTCCCCCCATCCCTCTTGCCCGGTCCTAGGACCTCCCCACGCACCCACCCCCAACTCTGGCCACATTAGTCTCTGCCTACCAAAGGCCTTGAACTGCTGCTCTCTGGACATCTCTGCCTCCATCTCAATGCCTCCTGCTGCCTGCTAGTCAGGGCTGAGTCCTTGAAGGCCTTGGCCTCTTCTCCTCCCCTCAGCCCAGCAGCCCTTTCACTCCCCTGCTCTGCTCAGGCTGTCTCTTCTCCACCGCTCTTTTTGCCTCCAGACGGAGTCTGGTTCAGACTCCACAGTGTTTCCCCAAGGGTGTTTACATTAAAAAAGAAAGAAAATGAGAAAAGGGGTGTGGGTTCTATGGTCATACACGTTTGGAAAGCACTAGATAAAACCTATCTAAACCAAAGGACTTTTCAGAGCCTCAAGGATCTTGCTGTGCATTGTGGGATTGAGCACGGTGTATTTCCCCAACTAATCTCACCAATTAATTAAAGCCCTCTTACGAAAATTACCGTTCCTCAGAACATTGATTGCTTTAGGCTATGTTCACCTAAGGTCTTCTGCCCAAACAGTGGCCCGGAGGCCAGGAGCACCAGCTTTGCAGCGAGTGTGTTAGAAATGCAGAACCTAGGCCCTTCCCCAGGCCTATAGCCTTAGAAGCCTTTACAGCATGTTAGAAGCTCCTATTCCCTGGTGCCATAGTAGTTACACATTGGGCTGCTAACCATAAGGTCAGCAGTTCGAAACCACCAGTCGCCGTGTGGGAGAATATTGAGTTAGTCTCCGAAAGTACAGGGCGGTTCTAACCTCTCCTATAGCATTGCTATGACTCTGCATCGACTCGGTGGTAGTGAGCTGTTTCAGTTCATATCCCTGGTATTTCAATTGCCTCAGAGGCATGTGAGAGTTGCCAGTGACTAAGGAGAGCCAACCTCTCAGAGAATGGATGCAGCCACTTATGGTGCGGGTGAAGAACACTGCCGGCACGTGAACTGCCACAAGAACAAAGAGATCTGGACCGATTCCAGCCAAAAGCGCCTTAGAGGCAAGGGTGGCGAGACCTGATCTCATACGTTGGACATGTTATCAGGAGAGACCAGTCTCTGGAAAAGCACATTTGTGCTTGGGAAAGCAGAGGGCAGAGACAAAGAATATTGGCAAGACAGATGGACACAATGGCTGCAACAATGGATTTAATTAAACAATGGCAAGGACTAGGTGACATTTCATTCAGTTGTACGTAGGGTTCCTATGGTGAGCCTTGGAAATAAGTATTTTAGAGGGATCCAGTGGATCCCTTGTATCGCCAGACATGGAACCCCGCCTTGTACATGGCCGCACCAAGGGTGGTGTCTCCCATGGTGGTCTCTCCCGAGGTCCTTGCCCCAGCATGGACCTCCTCTCAGCAGGCCATGCAGAATCTTTCTCAAGTTCACGCAGGCGCACAGCAGCCCTGTAGGACAGGGTGGAACTACCCCTGTGAGAAAGTTTCTGAGAGTGTAATTGTGTACAGGCAGAGAAATCCCTGTGGCGTAGAAATCCCTACCTTTCACCGGCAGAGTGGCCGGTGGTTTTAAACTGTGGACCTTGCGAATCGCAGGCCCAACAAGTAACCACTGTGTCACCAGGGTCCCTAGTACGGAATCCCTAGTAATGTTTATTATTAATTTTAATCACAGAACAGTATATTAATAAATGTTGCTATAAATTGCTCAAACATCCCATTCCTTGGAGTCTATGAATAAGAGTTTCGTAAGGGCATTTGGCATTGACTCACATTATTAGTAGCTGAGTGAAAGTCTATTTTGACTTTTCTCCTCATTTTCAAAACAGTCATTAGGTTCACACACACTGATTACCGCAATATTACAGCTGAAACACCAGAGAATGTGTCAAAAGCAGCAACCACAAAGACAGTGGCAACAACACAAACAACCGTGCATATGGACGAAGCTGCCTCCTTGTCACACTGATGAGAGCCGCAATCCCATGAGGGTAGAGGGAAGCTGGGGGAGAACGGGGGAACCGATCACAATGATCGATGATAACCCACCCTCACCCCTACCCCTGGGTGACAAACAACAGAAACATGAGTGAAGGGAGACAGTGTAAGATATGAAAATAATAATTTATCAGGGGTTCATGAGGGTGGGAGGGTGGAAACAAAATAAGGAGCTGATACCAAGGGCTCAAGTAGAAAGAAAATGCTTGGAAAGGATGGCAGCATATGTATAAATGTGTTTGACACAAAGGATGTATGGACGTTCTAAGAGCTGTAAGAGCCCCCAATAATATTATTAAAAACAAACACACACACACGCATCGTTGTCATAGGCAATAAGCACAGCTCTGACCAGAGTGCATTAGAAGCCTCGAAGAGTAAATGAGCCTATAAACCTGCAGCCCTCTGGGTATACTGATACGTGTAAGCTGAGCTTACAAACAGGGTTTTCGTTGTAGTTCGGGACATTTTCTTAAAAATAACACACTGCTGCTAAAGTACTGCACTAGGATGTGATAGACTGTCATTGTGAAGTCACTCCCTCTGAGAGGGTCACCCAGTGTAGTCACTCCCAACATCCCTTCTAGCGAGGTCAGTGCCCTGCACACACCCCTTTCTGTACTCACGCCCTTCCATAAAGGGCACTTGGGCTGTTCCTTGACCAAAGCTTTGTTTTTCATCCATATAATGGGGGATCCTTTGACCTCACTGGGTCATTTTTTAACTAGAAGAGTGCAGTCAGCACGTAAGGAGCCTGGTGGCACAGTGGATTATGCATTGAACTGCGAACCACAAGGCCAGCAGTTGAAAACCACCAGCCGCTCTGCAGCTCTCTACTCCTAGAGTTTGGGAAACTCACAGGGGCAGTTCTACTTCATCCTACAGGGTTGCTAGGAGTTGACTTCATGGCAATGAGGAAGTCAGCACTTATATATTTCATTAAAAAATAACTTTATTGGGGGGTTCTTACAGCTCTTACTACAATCCATCCATTCAACCATTGTGTCAAGCATATTTGTATACACGTTGCCATCATCATTTTCAAAACATTTTCTTTCAGCTTCCCCTCCCCTAGCCCCTTCCCCCGCCCTCCCCGTCGCCTCCCTCATGAACCCTTGATAATTGCAACCCCGTAGATCACAGTGGAACTGCCCCGTGGGTTTCCATGACTAACTCTCGATGGCAGGAGAAAGCCGCCTCTTCCTGTCGCGGAGCAGCTGGTGGTTTCAACTGTTGACCTTGAGGTCAGCAGTCCACCGCGTAACCACTATGTCAACAGGGCTCCTTCCAAAAACAATAAGTAAATGACCCACAAAAACCAAACTCATGCCATTGAGGAGATGTCCACCCAGCGCGACCCTATAGGACAAGGTAGAACTGCCCCTGTGGGTTTCTGAGACGGGAACTCTTTATGGGACTAGAAACTTCATTTTCCTCCCACAAACAGCCCAAATCATAACCACTACACCACCGCGCCCCTTAGGGGTTGCTTATTAGTGTGGTCATGTGTACTCTTTGGGAGGCCAGAGGAGTTAGATGCCCCTCACGGGCCAGGCGAACATCAATCACCACATGTTTGGATCAGAAGTGTGGTGGCCAGCGCCCACTGCTCAGCCAGCACTCAGTGTTTGGCGTGGTTTTGTACCTCCTCACTGTCCCCCACCCATCCTGACATCCCCAATCAAGCGCGAGGGAAGGAGCTGGGGCCAGGACCGAAACACACGTACCCGGTTGTTCTTGCCTTTCTGATGGCATCTGCTTTGCATTTCTGGGGAGGCCTCCCAGAGGATCTAAAGGAGGAAGAGAATGGGCGGATGTGTGGGTCCCAATGTCCTTCCTTCCCGCTTCCCCTGGGGGCCAGGGATGGCCAATAGGACCCCAGGGAGCTGGGAAAGTTGGGGTGAATGCTGGCTACAAGGGAGACGTGGGATGAGGTCAACCTGGCTGTGCAGTGGCTTGGAGGGCTGGCAGGGTTTCTGGAAAGTTGAGACCCTAGGGAGCTGGATCAGGCTGAAGACTCTCTGGGTGGTGCCGGTCCCACACTGACCTCTTTATGAGTCCCATCTCCAATGTCCTGAGCGTTGAGAGAGAACAGGGCGCCTCGGGCGCCCACCAGCAGCCTCCCGGCGGCCTCCTCCAACAGCAGCGTTGAGTAGTTCTGGGCTTGGCCTTTGAAGTGCCGGGTCCCGGACAGCTCTGGGGCGGACAGTGGGAGCTGTAAGGCTGCCTCTGGAGCTGCCGCCCCACCCCCAGCCCTGGTTCCCACCATCTCTGCAGGATGGGCAGCTCACCTTCGTAGGGGATGGTCATCCGAGGGGTAGCATCTAGTTCTCTGGATGGTCTCTGTGGTGAGGGTCCAGGGACGGCCGTGACTATGAGGCAGCTCAGGAGGAGGGGCCAGAGCCTTCCCCACATCTTCCTGGGGTGGCCCAGACCAACAAGGCCCCCAAGGGGAGCCAGGGCCAAAGCCACCAGGGGGCTTTTATGGGAGGAACAGTTTCAGGGGTCAAGGTACAGGGAGGTCACTTGGAAGGTTAGGGGTCATGAGGGCACGGGGGTTAACGAGTCATGGGGCCAGGGGGGGTCCTGGAACCGGGGCGACATGGGGTCACAAGGTTGTGTGGCCATGGACTCCCAGCGAAGAGGTCAGAGGGAGGGACGTATCACACACAGCGTTTCTGCATCAAACTCCATGATGGAGGGAGTTGTAGGGTTACAGACAGGTTTGTAGGTCCTGAATGGGGTCACCCTCTCACTGGCAGCGAGACTAGTCCTGGTTCTCTGAGGTTCATTTTCTGAAGAAAAAAGCAGGAAAAAGGCTTTTGGGTCTGTATGTGGGGTAGCATGGGCCCAGACTCCTAGAAACACTGAGGAAGGTAGCCCAGGAGCCCCAAAGCTCCCTGACCAGGACAGGCCCCAGTCCTCTGGGTCACCTGTCTGCTGTGATGCAGGAGGTGAGGGTGGGACTGTCTTTCTCCCAAGACCCCGCACTCTCTGGACTGCCCTTCTTTGGCCGATGGCAGACACTTGCAGGCGGCTTCTTGGGGAGACATTGGCTCCTCACAACAGGCTGCTCCCATCGGCCCATGGCTGTGGGGGTGTCTTAGGCAGGAGGGCGGAGCTGAGCTTTAATGGGCCTTTGTTTCTTCTGTCCTGTTTTCCCTTTGTTTTTTCTTCTCCCTGACTCCAGAGCTCCCTCTGGAATTTCTCTTTAATTAGACACTTTCCCTCTCCTCCCCAGCATTCCTCTTGGAGCGGGTGTACACCTCTGTCCTGCCCTTGCGAGTCTGCACTGCACCGTCTGGTATGGAGGCCACATGTCTCCCTACCTGCCAGCAGGCACTCACAGGCACCTGGGCACCTGAGCCCCGCTAGCTGCTCAGGTATAGTGCCAGTGCAGGAGGCTCTAGTGTGCGGGTACACCTGGGGGAGGAAAACGAGGGGGTTCCTGAGCCCATGGCTGGATCCCACACCTGAACCTGCCCTCAAGCCACCCAGTTATGGGTAGGGTGGGGATGGGTGGCAAGTCTTCTAACTCTTGTAATGGGCCTCTTCGACCCCTGTAACGAACGCCTGGCGATCCACTTCTGAAAACGAAACAAAACCAGCCCTTGAAAATCATACAGAGCACAGCTCTACCCCACATACATACCCAGTCGGGTACCGCCGTGTCAGGATCCCTGGTCTGGGTCTGTGTGTGTGTTTGTGGTCCCCGTGAAGAGGCCTCCTGATCAGAGGGGTCTCTGAGGCTTCCTGGGCTGGGATAGGTGTAGAGGAGACCTTGACCCATGCCATCTCATGAAAGTTCCACAGATGGGGCCACAGGGGCCACCACAGCTTCTCCCCTCCCTTCCATGTCAAATATTAACCATCTGGCCTTGAGGAGAGGGGAGGGGTCAGGTGCTGAGTAGGAGTGGGCAAGAGGGGAGAACAAGATGTTGGAGCATTTATTCAAGAAGTCAAAGTCTGAGCTGTAGTGTAGCTGGGGTCAACAAGGTATGAGATGAACAAATGGAGTGTGAGAGGAGGAGAAGGGGGCCACTGGACTACAGAAAGGGCACCAGCTCCTCGTCTGGCACCTGGGGCAGCAGGAGGCCTCAGGCAAGCTGCTCACACCCCACCCCCTTCTGTGGAGGCACACCTGTTTACCTTTGGGGCCTCTTATTTGTTCAGTGCTAGTTGGGTGCAGGGACTGTTTGGCTAGGGAGGAGGACAACACCCCAGGTCAGGGAAATCCCTCAAGTGTGTGGTGGCTGGCACACACGTGCCCAGAGGAGGGTAATGTTCATGAGGAGGGCTGTGTGCCTATGTGTACGTACAGGAGAGCCCGTGCACACCTCGGGAAGGCTTCTGCACATGCTTGCTCACCCAGAAGGCCGTGGCCACATGGTTCACGCAGAGTCACCTGTGGGGTGGCATTCATGTGCCATTCAGTAGGTTACACGTCCTCAGGGTTGCAGCCTGTGAGGGCCCTACATATACACACACAGGAGTAGGGTCATGCTCCGAGTCCATTCGTGTAGGGGGCTAGGCAGCAAGGGGTGAACCCATATGAAATAGCTCACTAGAGATTAGGAAGTAAACATAAGTTAGCCAGGCTTATCTTGCTGTCTGGGTGCTCTGTCCCTGCAAGGGATTGTAACTTTGAAGAGGTTTGGATTCTGAAGGAAGGTGAGGTGGGGTTGGGGGAGAGACAGGTGCCATCCAGCTCTGGATGCGGTGAAAAAAATGTGAAATGGTTCACTGCAGATAGACGAGTAGGTAAGCTCAAGGTAGCCCGAGAGTGAAGCACACCTGTGTTGACCCAGCGTCCTCATACAGGAGTACACACTCAGGGCCACACAAACTTGGCGGCTGCCAAGGGCCCCACTTCCCTTCCGGAAAGTCAACAACTCCCAAGGCCAGGTTCCAAGTGTACGTGTGCATGGGAGGAGGGGACTTCTGACACGGGCAAGGCAGTTCTGCTAGTGGGGGATGGGGGCGGCGCCAGGGGAGAGGGGTATTTAACCCTGACCGGCCACAGGCCCCCAGCTTTGGCAGGGAGAATGAATGGGGTAACTTAGCACCGCCCTACCCACCAAGCACACTGCAGTTCTAGATAGGCTAGTTGGGCCAGGGCACTCAGCCTCCATTTAACCTGTTGGGAGGGTGGAGCTAGATGGGTGGGGCGGGGCATGCATCCCCACGGCAGTCGGGGAAGAGGGTTCAAGGTCTCTCGCCCAGACCCCACACTCCAACCAAGTTCCACAGTCCATTTTCTGCCCCCTGAACCCGAACCACCTTCCCGCTATTAGACCCCAGGGCGGAGGGAGCTGGGAGGGGAGACCCCCAATCGGGATCAATGGAGGATCCGCAGGCTCTCGACCTTCTTCCCAGCTGTCCACCTGTCTATTGTCGGGGCATCTCCGCCTGCCCTGTGGGATGTTAGTCCCCCCTGGCTGAGCGAGCCGCTGCCCTGCCCCCTCGACCCCCATACCCTAGACAGCCCGCGGCTCCCTTCCCTTGTCAGGTCTAACCTCAGTCTCTACAGCTGCAGCTCGAGGACAAGCTCTCCTTCGATCCCGCCGGGCACCGGGCGCCGTGACCCAGATCCCGGAGAACACTGTTGGCCACGCGGGCCACCGCCCCGCGCCACGGCCCGACTCCGCGGTGCGGGATGCGCCCGCGGCCTGGCCCGCGCCCCTCTCCAGCCCTTCTGTGGGATGGGGGGCTTGGCCGCGAGAAAGGCCTGGCTCAGCTGCAAGGGTGGATTGGATGCGGAGAAGGCCTCGCTCGGCCGCCCCCCACCCCGGCGCCCCTGTCCCCCGCACTCCCCACCCCCTCACCTTTGCGCTGGGATCCCAGGCCAGGAGACAGCTCCGCGCGGCCCCGCGGCCCCGCGGCCCGGGCTGCAGAAGCGGGGCCGGGGCTGGAGGCGGGGCGGAGGCGGAGTCCGGGTGGGCGGGAACCGGGGAGGTGGGGCCGATGGGGCGGGGTGCGGGGTTGGGCGCCCCGCTCTTGCTTCGCGCCGCCCCAGCGCAGCTAAGAAAGCCGGTCTGAGGCGGAGGCTCACACACAGCCTTAGGGGTCTGGCATTCTGTCCCCTGCCCAGCTCCGGGGATGCGAGGACCCCTGTCCCCCGCCGCAGCCCCTAGATCTCCCCGTGGCGGTGCCTCCGCCATCTTCCCCGTCCTCGAGACCCCTCCCACGTGCTTTCCAGGACACTCACTGCCACTGAGCCCGCCGGGCTCATGGAGAGCCTATAGGGCAGGGAAGAACCGCCCTGCGAGTTTTACAGGTGCGGAGAGCCTTGTCTTCCTACCTGGAGGAGGCTGCTGACCTTGTGGAACCACGAGGCGACTGGGGCTTCTCAAGGGCAGGCAAACCTGTAGCCCCCCTGGCCCGTCCATCGCTTCCTCGTGCCACCCTGGCCCTCACCCCGAGGCACTTTCAGATGACTCCAACCAGGTCAAACTCCTGCCCAGGGAGTCGATGCGGGCTCACGGTCACCCTACAGTTAGTTCAGGGTCGCACGGCCCGTGTTTCTCAGGCGGTCACTGTTTACGGGGTAGAAACCCCGTCTTTCTCCCACGGAGCAGCGGGGTGTTCTCGAATGCGGACCTGGAGGCTTATAGCTCACGGCTTAACCCACTACGCCGCCAGGGCTGCGATGGGCGGTAAACGGGGCTTATTTACTGAGCTGTGGTGAACAAGGACACATTATTTTCCCATCAAAGATTCTTCTAGGGACGGCTGGCATGTTTCTCTCCCAACCCCATAGCACCTTCCTACGGAATCAACGCCTCTGTTCACATGTCTAATCTCAGACAAAGGCAGAGTACCCAGTTAGCAAGGTAAACGCGGTTTACTGACTCATTCGTAGTAAACAATTCCCCATGTTTAGCATTCATTAAAGAGCGCTAAACACTTGCTAACCTTGCGTTTTGGGTCATCTGCCCCTGGCCTGCGACAGGGCGGGCTCCCTCTGGCTGCTGGGTTGAGAGGTCAGGTTGGAAGGAATTGCTTGATCAGAAGCGCACACAGAATAAACCAAGCACCATATGTCCCCTCAGCAAGTTGGCCACTGCACCAGAGTCCCTGGGACACGAGCATTCTGCTCCCGTCCATCTCAGAACACCATTCCTAAGTAATCCTGTCTTCCTCAATCTGTCACCGGCCACAAGCAGGAAGCTAGGAATCCCTTCAGGATCAATTCAACACCTTTACTTCTACTAGGATGGGCCTTCCATGCAATCTGTGGCCTTGTGGTTCGTCCACTTCGGGCCTGCCTCCTTCCCATCGTATTTAAGTGGTTCCAGCTTAAAAAAAAAATCATTTGGTTTCAGCTTTTAAAGTCCAAGTCAAACCTGAGCTTTGGCCATCGAGTGCTTTATTCAATCTTTTGATCTATTCCTCCTTAATCAGGAGTTTGACCCCCCTGTACCCTCATCCTGTTCACCACGGTATTAATACTGGCCTATTCTGAGAAGATACAAAATGAGCACACAGGGACATTGGTAGGTGATTTTCTCATGTGCCTGAGCCTTCGTCCTGACAGGAAGGACAGGGGCTGGGGACCGGTGGACGGCTCCCTTTACTTCCTGGTGGAAAGAACAGTGGCTGGACAGTGCAATGGTCAAGTGGCTCTTTTATTATTTAACGGAAAGGACCCTGGGAATGACACATCGAGTCCCTTCTGAATTCTTTACAGGTCACAGTTGGGCACCTACTCATGTACAATTTTGTCATTCGGGCTGCTGGGCCTGCTGGGCTGTCAGGCGGCTGGGCCCACGGCACACTTCCACTTTCCCCACATGCTTCTTCCCCAGTACTCTGCAAATGGGTCAGGACTGCAGCTGGGGAGAAAGGCATACATAAAAAATATCCACGCTTGGAGGGAAGGGATAAAGAGGAGCTGATATCAAGTTCAAAGAAAATGGTTTGATACTACCGTAGCAATTGTACTTTATTGCTTGATGTGGTTGAACGATAGCGTGCTATGATAGCTGGAAGTGCTCCCAATAAAATGATTAATTAAAAAAATGTACATACTTCCATATAGTGTAGTTTTCTTTTGTTCACCGGCCCCTCATCTCATTCTGAGAAGTCCCTAGCTCCATTTTAGAGGGAGGACAGCCGGCTCTGAAGTGGTTAAATAATTTGCCTTGAGATGTCCCTTTATGTTTACAGAGACAGGGCAAATGGGCTGGAGAAGGCGGACAGAGGCAGGAAAAGCGGGACGGGAAGCCACCAGGAGCAACGGCAGAAACGTGACTGACCAGTCTTTGTTGGGGGAGTAGAGAAGGGAAGGGTATCTGAGGGGACAGTGAGTTCCGCTTGATGAGATAGGTGGATTCCTGGGGGTGGGGTGGGGATGGGGGGAATAGATGGGAACAACTTAGCTAACAGTTAAGATCACAGGAAAGGGGGGAAAAAAGAGGACCTGATGCAAGGGGCTTAAGTGGAGAGCAAATGCTTTGAGAATGATTGGGGCAGGGAATGTATGGATGTGCTTTATACAATTGATGTATGTATATGTATGGATTGTGGTAAGAGTTGTTTGAGTCCCTAATAAAATGTAAAAGAAGAAAAGAGAAAAAAATGATTAGGGCAAAGACTGTACAGATGTGCTTTATACAATTGATGTATGTATATGTATGAACTGTGAAAAGAATTGTATCAGCCCCAATAAATTGTTAAAAAAAAAAAAGATCACAGGAAAGACTCCAGAGCATTGATGCTGAGTAAGGATGTCTCAGCTGGTAAGCTAAGAGCACTGAGCAAAGGGAATCTGGCAGTCCTTGTGGGAAAATGCGCTGGGTGTCCGTGAGGGGAGGTCCCACAATGCTGGATAGGAGAAGAAGAAATGGGGCCTGGGAGCTAGCAAAGCTCTTTTGCGCTCTTACAGAAGCCCTAGTGCTGACTTCAGCAGGCCAAGATGGCTCGGGGGTGGGTCTGTCAACCTACACACCAACTCTATGAAGCAGTCCTTTCTTTCTCTTGAGGCTCGGATGCAGAGTCCGGACCTCACACGGTTTGTGTGTGAGCGAACATGTGATTTCATTTGCATTGCCGTGTCAACTTGCTAAACTAGTTGGACAGTTAGACTTCAGAACCTCTGCTGAATCAGACATTTCAATCCTGGCTCTTCCACTGCCATCTCTAGGTCTCTGACTCAATCTGATGTGATGACAGTCAGTGGCACTGTCTGTAGGAACCTAGATGGACAAGACTGAGTATGAATGAGAACACAGACAGTAGGAGAGACTTGAAGTCCAACAAGAACTTGATCAGACTTAGCCTTGCACTTGTGCCCTGGGACCCAGATAGGTTATTACTCACCCTTCAAGTTACTATTCAGGCTACTCACGGGGGAGGCTGCAATAGGATCCTATTTGGGGACCTTCTGGACACACACACACACACTTGGGGACCTTCTGGAGTGACACACACACACACACACACACACTTGGGGACCTTCTGGAGTGACACACACACACACACACTTGGGGACCTTCTGGAGTGACACACACACACACACACACAAAACGTGGGTTTGTTTTTGTTAGGCAGTCTCCCCAATTCTGTCAGAAGCTATCCGTGGCGTGGTTTCTTAGCCATTTCCCCACCAGCTTGGCTCCAGGTTTTCTCCAGAGCAGCTCACTGACTGTAGCAGGGACCTTAGGTGGAGGGAAACTTCAGTGGAGGGTCCCCAAGGCAAGAGAACTCTGGTCTAGTCAACTTCTTGTCCTGAGCATCTGTTCCCTGTGATGGCACTTATGCTCTTCCTTGCCACCCCCACCTCAGCTTTGCCCGGCATCTTCCCTTTAGGCGGTGTCTTTATTTTGGCCACGTAGATGCTGAGAAGCTTCTTCTGTCAGTACCTTCGCCAGTGCTCCAAGGCTGCAGTCTGTCCTCGGTGCCTCAGATCCCGCCGTGTTCTAAACTTTCCTCCCTGCCTGTCACCTTGGAGGCAGACCCAGAGCTGGGCCTTCTGGCATGCCCTCTCTTGACTCTGCCTGGGGAATGGTTAGCAAGGAAAAGGGAGTGGCTGGACATGTCCACAAACCCTGGAAAACCCCTACCCATCACCCCTTTCTCAGCCTTAGCACGGTGGTTTGTTTTGATTTTTAAACCAGCATCAATAGAGCTGGATAAAGACCTCTAAAGCCTTCACTACCATTTCAGGAGAAACGGTTTGCTCAGTTGGCAATAACCCCAAAGTGCCTGTTCCAAACCAATTTTGTCATCTGAGAAGAGCCTCCAGTGAGGGGAAGTCAGGGCCAGTTTGTGAGTCCCCACTTTGTGCCAGGCACTGTGCTACACCGTCCATTCGTGATCTTCAATCGGCTTCACAGACCCCGTGTAGGCATAGCATTATTCTTTTTAACGGAGGCCCTCAAAGCACGACGGGCTGTGTCCAAGGTGCAGATCAGCTGGCAGGATGAATGTGGGATCTGAGATACACTGAAACCCTTGCCTTGTTTGTATAAAGCTGTGCTGCCCGCTTGCTGCCAATCAGTACTTAGGGCAGCTTGTCTGCTTCTGCCTGAGTTAGTGCCCCAGCCCTCAATCACCACTGCCAGCGAAAAACGCCTACAGGGGCCTCCTCCCAGCCTGCCTGCCAAAAAGGAGAAGTTCTGGCAAGATTCTAGAACCTGAGGCCCAGACCTTCTATGAGCTCCCAAGAGAAGTCTCTCCAGTGAGGAGACGCCAACCTAGCCTCCTCCCCTCTAGGTGGTAGACCAAACGAACACATCCAGGACTGTAACAGCTTGGTAAGTGGGAGATGCTCCCAGCCCTCCCCTTTCCCTGCCCCCAGGCTCAGGGATAAAGAAGCCAGGTCTCAAGGGCCTTCTGTGCAAGAACAGACTGCTTTTAGCAGGAAGACCTGGAGGTAAGACCCCAGAGTTCTGTCTGTGCTGGCCACTACTGGCTCCTGAGCCTGGAAGTGCCTGCCATGTGGCAGGTGCTCAGTTAACTGTGGTTGAATGAACACAGCAAATGAGCTCATGTAAGAATGACACAACCAGATTCTTGTCTGCAAAGTATATAGCGAATTATTAACTGAGTCCGATCAAATCTGAGTTTCCACATGAAGGAGACATCAAGCTACACTGACTGGAAAGCCCAAAGGAAGAGGAAGAAAGGAATCTAAATTTAAGGAAAAAAAGATGAGGACTGGGGTAGAGACGGGGCATTCCAATCACTTGGCCTACCCCAACCCTCCCACCCGCACTCCCAAATATTACCAAACACAGGCTTAAACTGAGAAAAAGCAGTTTTAATAACACACATACATTCATAAACAGATGTAGTATAAAATCTTAAAAAAAAACAAACAGAAAAAAAAAACACCCAACAACTCCGGATTTTCCTGTGAGCTGCCTGTCTCAGAGCTGGTGGAAAGTGACCGACAGGGCTGCCAGAAGATGGACGCAGACACGAGAGGTGCAAAAGACACTGGTAATGGGTCTGCACTCACAACCACAGGTAACGCCAGCCGCTCCACTGACCCCCACCTGCACCTGGCAAACCAGGGCAGGCCTCGCCCAGTCTCCAGCTCAGTGTCAGTTGTTAATGGGTCACCTCTTTTTTTTTTATTTAAAAATGATTTTTTACTTAAAAGACTTCACACTTTGGTACTGGCCAGTCCCCACTAATTATACTTGTTTGATAGAATACAAATGCCAACGTTCCAGCTGAGCCTGGGAGCAGCCCACCACAGTCTTTCACATTTGGGGAGATTGTGCGAAGTCTACAAGCAAGCGACGATGGGTACTTCAAAACAAAGACAGAATGCCAACCTTCTGAGAGGTGACAAAGGCACCACTGCCATCAGGAAACAGAAAGTATTCGCTGCTCTTACTGCTACATCGATGCGCTTTGTCCAGAGAGAGCTGCTTCACATAACATGATAATATAACTGATTATTTCCAGATAACAAGAAAAGCAGTTTAGAAAAGGCAAACGTTACACACAAAAGCATAAACACAGTACCTTAGTTTTCGGCTTGCACTAAGGGTAATACATTTGACATTGCTTATCCAGAAATTAGATTAGGTGATTTTTGGCACAGTAACATTGCCAAACACACCACCACTCAGTGCAAGCTTTGTTTGCCAGGTCCTCAAAGGGGCCTGGCATTTTCTGTGCAATGAACATTTTCTCCCTCACTGCCACTAGGCAACAGAAGCAGGAGGGAGTCACAGCGTGGGGACTCAAGAGGGCGAAGGGAAATAACTTGATTTGGGAGAAAATTCATGGGCCAATTGTGCTAAAAGAGAATCAAAACAGTTTATGGGGAACTCAAATGCAAAATACTACCTGGGCGATGGCCTGGCTACTGAAGACATATACCCGACGTACAAATGCAAGGGCCCAAACGAGTGTTTGGCCATTTACTTAAAAGATAATTGATGAAATGCTTTTCCCTAATAGAGAAAGTCAATTAAAATATTTTTTTTTTGGTGGAACTGTTAAATAAAAATGTATCAAAGTGGCTCTAAATTTGATGAGCAGTAATCTGGTGAAACTGCCGTATAAAGGGGTCACCTTAAACAAACAAACAAAAACCCAAACCTGAATAACCCACTTGTCCCGCCAATGTACACGATTAGAAAATATTTACACACTGTAATTACAAGCAATATAGCAGTATTTTATACTTTGAGGTTTTGTACACTTTACACAATGCAAAATGAGAAAAATATGAACACTTATATAAAATTACACACAAATAATGTATCTACAAAGTATTAAATTACAGAGTGAAAGCCCCCATTGTTGGGCAGATAGATGCCAGAGTTTCAAGCTTCTGTTAAACATAACTCTTTGTATCTATCTCTTTAACCCTAAGTGGCATTTTGTAACAATACCCTTGAGAGGTAGTATCAAGATAATTTTCTTACCAGTAAACTCAACACAGAACAAAACTTGTTGGTCTGACTCTTGGAACCTCATTCAGCCAACTTTCTTGGGAACTGGATTTAGGTAAGTCTTCACTGTAAAATCTCTAACTGCCCAAATGCCTGACAGCGGGCTTGAATGTGACTGTGTGATTTTAAATGATGACTAAGATAGAATGCTTTTTACTTCTAAGCTTCAATTTCCAGGTAGAGAGCTCTTGTTAAAAAATTTTCTATCCCCTCAAATTAAGTCCAGTTCCCTTTCCCTTCACTCTCTCCCCCCTGACAACTGGGGGAGGGAGGGGGCAGCGTGACGACAGACATGACGGTGCTCAAGAGAGCAGGGAGACCGAAAAAAGGAAAAACCAAAATTAAGCTGACATTCTCTTTCAGGAAAGAAACCCTCCCCAAAGGGGCAGTCAGTCATTGAAAGAATTGATCAGTTAGCTAGTAAGAAGAGTGTGTCACTACCAAAGGCTTCAAAGGGCCTTTGAACGGACTAAGACCAGCCCGTGCACCTCTACGAACTCTCCACCATTTAAACCAAAGGATGGCTTTCCAGTGTTTTAAGAATTCAGAGCAGCTATGGTTTTCAAGTGCAACAACTTCAAGATACAAGCACACATGAACACGTGTACCTAAGTGCATTCTCTCCCTCTCACACACACACCCTAAAGAATCAACACCATCCAGAGCTCTGCCAAGGTCATGTTCTTAATGACAAGATTTTTGGCAACTTGTCTAGACCTTTAAACCTTATAACATGGCTACCAAGAGCCAAACTACTAAAATTTAGCAAGGAATCTAAAATGTAATCTGTAGTTTACAAAATGTATGCACCTAAAAGAAATCCAAAACAAACTGCAAGGGATGTTTTGGCATCAAAACAGAAGCCTTACTTTATAGCTGGACTTCTTCCCCTTTCTGGGGAATTGACCACCATCAAATTTCTAGTTTCCAATTATTTGTTTAAATGTATTTTAAAAACCGAACACATTTATAGTGAACAGTGCAGGAAAAATATGGATAAAAAGCTCCCTGTGGTTTACAGGAGACACAGAGCAGATTCACGTCTTTTGATATGAAACTTAGTTCTACTTTTTTTTTTTTTTTTAAAAGAGGGGGAAAAAAAAAAAGGGACTCATCTGGAACTTGGTCTTAATTCCCATGTCCAACCCTTCAGGCCGGTCCAAACCCTTTTATTCACACACACCTGCTGTGATTATTACCCAAGTGGCATCGACAGAATCCAAGAAAAGGTCTTCGCTTACAATTCAACAAGGGCTTAATAAGAGCAGGTTGGATAAGCTGTTCTACTTCACCTCTCCCTTCAAAAGACTCCGTTCCTCTGAAAGTTCAGTTGCCTTAACAATTAAGCAGATCACGTTTTGTATCCACACGGGAAACGGCAATTTCATCATCACCAGCTTCATACCAGTTAGTCACTCGGGCATAGCTGCAGTGGCTTAGCAGCCCATTGGTTCTGGAGTCATCTTTCACACCCTTCTAGAAAACGCTCTGGTTGAACTTCTTTTGGTTCACATTGATGCTGCTGTAACTCCTGTTAAGAATCTGGCACCCAGAAGTCATGAAGCTGCCCCTAGAAAAGGAAACAGGCAAAACAAACAAACAAAAAGACAACCAGGATGAAGGAAATTTTAAGCAGATTATTATTTAATCCTTACAAAACTACTAATCATTAGACATTGGGCTTTGCTAATGAAAATAAATACAATATATTATACATTTCACTCAGATTGAGGGGTAACTAGAACACCTCATTCCGTGGTCCTACCACATAAACGCATGAGCACAGTACCTTAAGTTTTCGGCTTGTACTAAGGGTCATCTAAGGGTAATACATTTGATGTTGCCTAGCCAGAAACTAGATACGGTGATTTTGGGCACAGTAATATTGCCAAACACACCATCACTCAGTGCAAGATTTGTTTGCTAAGTTCTCCAAAGGGCCTGGCATTTTCTTGCAGTGAACATTTTCTCCCTCACTGCCCTAGGCAACTTAAGCAGGAGGGGGGTCACAGAGTGGGGACTTCAAGTCTAACAAGTCCTAGCAATTGGAAGCACAGGATGTTTTTCTTAAACTGCATACACTTGGGAGAGTCATACTAAAGGAGATTAAGTAAAAATGTTAAGCTGTTTTAAAGTTTTTCTATTGAATTCTTTTTTGTTTTAATGTCAAACCAAAAATGGCTAGCCTAGAGTCTTCTAAGGTGAAAAAATACAACAATACAGCTCAAGATTTCTCAAAGAGGACTTCCATATCTGATGAAAGACACCCAAGGGGCAAAATTCAAAATGCTAAAAATCAGTGAGATTGCTTTTCCTAATCTTCCTGTTATTTTAATATAAAAAGTAAGCAATCTCTAGCCCTTTTCTACTCAAAGGTCTCTGGACTAGCAGTACTGCCATCAATCTGACAATGCATTAGAAAGGCCCAATAACGGAGGTCCCAGCCCAGACCTACTGAGAGCACTGCGCTTTCGCATTCCGAGTGGACGCGAAGGAACCTTGGTGGTGCGACAGTACAGTGCTTGGCTGCTAAGTAGGCTTGAGCCCACTCAACAGCTCCACAGGACAAAGACCAGACCATCTGTCTCTATAAAGATCACAGCCCCCCCAAACCATAGGGGCATCTTGACTCTCTCATGTGGGGTCACTATGGTAGAAACAGACTTTCTGGCACTTTAACATCAGTTGGTTTCTATGTATATTAAAATGTGAGAAGCATCGTTTTAGCCCTATCAACAAGCAGGAGGATCAACTTAACAGCAGATATATGGAAGGTCCCTCTTAGGTAATGTTTTCTTAGATATGATACCATAAGTGCAAATAATAACAGCAAACAATTTAGATAAATTGGACTATCAAATTTAAAACTGTGGTGTTGCATCCGATAGGTCAATACAGTGAAAAGACAACCCACAAAATGGGAGAAAATATTTGAATGTCATGTATCTAAAACACATGGAGAAAACTTACAACTCAATAAACATAAATAACCCAATTAAAATATGGGCAAAAGAGTTGCATAGACAATTCATCAGAGAAGCTATACAAACTGTTAATAAGCACATGAAAAGACGCTCCGCATTATCAGCCCCTAGGGAAATGTAAACTAACACTACAATGAGATGCGTCACACCCGCTGTTGTTAAGGCTACAATGAAAAAAGACGGTAAGAATTGGCAGAATGTGAAAGAATTAAAACTCTCATACACTGCTGGAAGGAATATGCAATGGTGCAGAAACTTTGGAAAATAGTCTGGCAAATCCTCAAAATTTAATGTGGAGTTACCACATGACCAAGTAATTCTAGGTCTATAACTAAGATGCTTTCATTGAAAAATACATGTCCACACAAGAAATACTTCGTAAATGTTCCCAAAGCACCGTTCATTAGTAGCCAAATATAGAAATAATTCAAATTATGTCTACTATGTAATGAATGGATAAATAAAATGTGGCATTGGCACACAATGGAATATTATTCAGTAATGAAAAAAGACATCCATCCTATGTCAGACAAAACCTTTCCAGACATTAGGCACGGTAAAAGAAGTTGGTCACAAAAGCCCACACAATGGTTGAGCTTCTTCACATGAAAAGTCTAATAGAAGCAAATTCTGAGACTGAAAGTTGATGAGTGGCTATTAGGGGCTGGAAAAAAAAATCACAAGTAACTGCCAATGGCCACTGGGCTTCTTTACGGGGTGATAGAAGGGCTGTATATAGTGCTGTCCTGTACTGGCTGTAGAACTAGCAATAAGCTAAAAGCCATTTGTATACCTCAGCTAGGGGAAATTTAAGTGATGTGAATTATATCTGAATAAAGCTGTTCAAAATGTTCTTCTTGAAATAACCTTCATTTGATACAATGTAACATTTAAAAACTAAGTTCCAATCCCTTCCTGATATAAATTAATATAAAGTAAACAAAAACTATAAAAACAAACAAACCAACCAACTAGACAAGCCAAGTATTTTGCATGTATTATTCTGATCTTTTTTGTTTATCCGAAGACACTTAGAAGCAAGGCTCTGGTATACTTTATTTAAACAGTATGGAAAAGTATCATTTGGCATAAATAAATAAAACTCTTTAATAAAATGACACCTGAGTAGGTTGGCAGTTCTGGATTATTTCTTGCCATTTTCCATGTATCCTGGCAACCAAGTCTTTCACCTTAAAAACAAAAAGGGGGAAAAGGATGAAATAAAAAAATATCCGCACCTAATGTCAAATGATTGCTTGATACCAAAGATCTGATAGCAGTGACTGGTCCACATCCAACAACTCAATTTAATTTTTGTCAAGAAAGATCAAACACTATCTTTTGGTGTGGATTTTGAATCATGATCATTAATCAACTCTACCACTATACTCTATCACACCAGATGCTTAGGACTGCATTTTCCCATTATTTACTCAAAGTCACCCAGAAAAACACATCCCCTGTCTTCAAGGTTCATCAAGTTTCAACAGGGTGGCTACAACACCCAGATAGAGAAGCTGAAGGGTGGTTTGAGTTATGGGTTGGGCAGACCCAAGATTTTGGCTGTTCCCAGTCTTCCAGCTTCCATTTGAGAGACTTAAAGATACTAAGAAAGGTTTGTCAATTGTTCATTTCTATACGATCACAAGTTTTCTGGGCCAAATACAAGTTTTCCTCTACCACTCCTAGAGTTCCAACACAGCGGTAAATGTGACTGCTTGGGAAATATTTTAAACAGGTCAGGGACTTTGGAGAGGCCTTACGTGTATAAAGTGAACGGCTAGCTCTGCTTTCCTCTTTTATCTAGAGTTCAGCAATTCTGTTTTCTCCAAATACAATTACTACCTTTCTACCGGACGGTTCTGGAGAGTCATGCAACTCACTGATTTCAACAGGACCATTCCTAAAGCAATTGCCACGGACCACTGCGTCCCTCTCCACTCCAAGTGAGAGAAGATCTGGCACCAGTCTGGGCCTGGGCCTGGCTTCCAGAACAAAAGCCTTGGGTGGTCCTCTTTTAGCCTGTCTGTCAACAGCAGCCACTACTACCAAGCTCTACGGGCCAGTAACTCTAGCCAATGTGTAGAACAAAGTGCTCCTAAAACCAAGGTTTCCACTCCAAGGCAGTGCTATCCCTCTGACATGCATAGTAGCTGCAATCTGATACAACTCCATTAGGTGCTCGTTTCTGTATTTAACCTAAATTTACTAAAATATAGATAATCCAAATGGGCATTGTTGAAATGACTAGCCTTTGCGGGTGAATTCATGTCAGATACAGTTACAAAGCTGAGACTTTACATCCAGTGACTGTCCAGCACAAGAGGTTAAAAAAAAAGAAAAGAAAAAGATGACTGGTAGGTAGAAAAATCCTTAGATACAAACTTTTTTAAACAGTCTGATTTTATGTTTTGCCAAGTCATTTTAATAAGAAGCCCATGTTCTAGCACATATACATATAATTAGTGTTTCCACTGTCTTTGAATATTTTGAAACTTTAAGAGGAAAAAGATGAACAAGTTTCTGCTACATCATTTCCACCTTGGAGCTGAGCCTGGGTGATGCAGAACTTCAGAGAGCCCTTCCCGTGAGATAGCCACCAATGGAATAGTCAAATAACAGCACATGTGTCTTCTTTCCGCAACAAACCAAAGCCAAAAAACACTGCTTTAGTCCTTGAGATGAATTTTAGAATAACGATCTCAGCACAACGAGAAAGAATGAGGACGGTCCACTTGTCCTGGAAGACTAATGTCCCTCCCTTGGGTATCAGAAAGTACACTACAATGAAAAATGGAGTCACTTTAAAGATTTTCCTCTCACTTTAAATCTAACCAGAAGTATTTAGCAAAAGCTGATTTCCATTATTAAAGAAGAAACTCTGTATGTAATCTTAAATGACTTCTTTAAATGAGAGGGCTTATATGTTCCTCCTCTTCAAATATAATGTAACCAAAATTAGACCATGACTAAAAAAAACTACCAATACTAGAGAAAAACCACACTCACCTTCGTTCGATAAAAACGTTTGGGGTCTTCTCTGATATCACACTTAACATGTTTTTCCAAAGCCCCACAGAGTCTCACTAGGTGTTTCTGTACAAAACACAAGGAGGAAAGCTAGTCTAACGTATTAAAAATGAACAAAGAACAGATTACACAGTTAAACAGTTCACTATCACTTAAAAATCTACCATTCCCAGTTAGAAATTGCTGATATTAACCACCCAACAAACTAGAAATTACATGACTAAGTGTAGTAACTGCCAAGACTTTAAGACTATTATGATCCATAGGGCCGGCCCCACCATGAAACACGACGTCCCTCGAGGACAACACTGGAGACACCGTGCAGGAAGAGTGCACAAACTAACCTCATCACGCTGGGGCGAGACACTGAGGACATGCAACAGAGCAGCAAGGGGAGCTGAGTGTGGCACTCCATCAGACTCGACTGGAAAACACTCGCAAAGGCGAACAGACCTTGAGCTATTTATAGGCTTTTCCATTTTCGTCAGTGGCTTTCTTTTTGTTATTTTTATTTTTTCCTGGTTGTTGTTATTGTAGCGTTGGTGTTGACCTCCTTTGTTGTTTTATTTGGCTTTGCCTAGTTTTAGCACTTATTAATGTATCTGCATGTCTGTCTAGATAAGACAGGTGGGATAAATAATTTGGAGATGGAAAGAATGGGACCAACAGTTCCAGGGGCATACAGGAGAAAGGGATGTGGGAGAAAAAAAGGTGATGGGGAACCAACCCAGGGACAAGGGAACAAGTGAACTAAAATCAAGGGCGTAGGATGCCTAGTGGGGCTTAATCAAGGGCAATGTAGCAGCGAGAAATTACTAAACCCGAATGAAGGCTGACCATGATGGTGGCACATGATGGAAGTAAAAAGGAAGTACAGGAAAGAACCAGGAGGTAAAGAACACTTATAGAGGTCTATGTATAGGCATGTACATATGTAAGCATATATACAATGAGAGGAATAAAACTATGACTTATATCTATATATTAAGAATTAAAGTTGCAGATGGACATTGGACCTTGACTCAAGTACTCCCTCAACACAAGTACACTTTGTTCTAATAATCAGGCATTCTGTGATGCTCACCTTCCCAACACAATCGCTGAAGACAAGAAGGGTGCATAAGCAAATGTGGTGAAGAAAGCTGATGGTGCCCGGCTATCAAAAGATATAGCATCTGGGGTCTTAAAGGCCTGAAGATAAATAAGCGGCCATCTAGCTCAGAAGCAACAAAGTCCACATGGAAGAAGCACACCAGCCTGTGTGATCTAAGACCCAGAATAAAATCATACCCAATGTGAATGGGGGGGAGGGGCAGAGCGGGGGGGGGGGCATGGAGTAGAGAACCAAAGACCATCTGTAGACAATTGTACATCCACTCACAGAGGGGTCACAGGGAAGAGATGAGCCAGTCAGGGACCAGTATAACACCAATGAAACAACTTTCAATTTTCTTCTAGTTCTTTGGTGCTTCCTTCCCTACACTATCATGACCTTAATTCTACTTACAAATTGTACTAGACATGCACACTGCTATAGATAAGAGCCCCCAACACAGGGAATCCAGGATAGCTAAAACCCCTCAGGGCCAGGGAGGGAGGGGAAAAAAAAAAAGAGGACCTGATGCGAAGGGCTTAAGTGGAGAGCAAATGCTTTGAGAGTGATTAGGGTAAAGAATGTACGGATGTGGGGTGTGCTTTATACAATTGATGTATGTATATGTATGGATTGTGGTAAGAGTTGTATGAGCCCCGAATAAAATGTAAAAAAAGAAAAGACAATGATTAGGGCAAAGAATGTACAGATGTGCTTTATACAATTGATGTATGTATATGTATGGATTGTGATAAGAGTTGTATGAGCCCCTAATAAAATGTAAAAAAAGAAAAAACCCTCAGGGCTAATAATGAGAGTAGAGATACCAGGAGGATTAGGGAAGGGTAGAGGGAGAAAAGGGGACTCTATCACAAGGATCAATCTATAACCACCACCCCTCCCAGGAGGACGAATAACGAAAAAGTGAGTGAGGGGCAACAGAGGATAATGTAAGATATGAAAATAATAATCTATACCTTATCAAGGGCCCGTGAGAGAGAGAGGGTGGGAGAGGGAGGAGGAAGAAATTGGGAGCTGATTATCAGGGGCTCAAGTGGGAAGAGAATGCTTTGAAAATGATGATGGTGGCATATGTGCAAATGTGCTTGACACACTGGATGAGTATATGGATTGTGATAAGAGCTATAAGAAGCCCCAATAAAAGTATGGGGGGAAAAATATAATTAAAAAAAGAGGATAGAAAGTTCCAAAAGTCCAATATATATATATATATATATATATATATATATATATATATATATATATATATATATATATATATATATATTTAAATACTTTCAACGATAGTTAAGATTGTACTCATAAATTCTTGAAAAATAGAAAAAAAGACTATTATGATTTATTGCTAATTTAGAAATTATGCCACCCTGCCTCTGAAAAAAACACAAAAAAAGGCTGTTTGCTGTGCATTGAGACATGTTAATAAAAACTCACTCATGGAAATTTGAAGAGTTCTTCCTTTAACACATCCTCTGGTGGACTATTCAAATACAAGCTAACTTTAAAAAATATTATGTTTTATTTACTTATTTTTATTAGTTGAGATTTAATACAACAGATCATTCCATATTTTAATCACATCAAGTATAAATTTATAATTGCTACCACAATCAGTTTCCAACCATTAGCTAACTTATTTTTGTCTGTGACTAAAACAAACTTTTATTAGTGCTCTTTTAATAATTAAGTCTTAGGTAATAGTTAAGTCAACCAGCATACACCGCAGTTCACAAAGACAATGTTCTACACCCTACTATGCTGAGTAGCAAGTGGGCTTTGAGAAGTGATGGTGCGCCCATGGTCACCTAAGAAGCAACTATCGGTTATCTCTTCAGTTGAGTTTGGAAGAATGAGTAAAATCAAAGCTTCAAGGAAACAATCACTCCAAAGGGCTAGCGGATCATTTGAACCCTAGCTGCTACTACCTGGAGACCGAAAGAACTAGATGGTGCCTGGCTACTCTAACTGACCGCTCTGCTCTGGACCACAGAAGGTCTTGAAGACAATGGGAAAAAAATAAAAATCACAACAAATACCAGACATACTTGTCTCATAGACTAGGGGAACCCTCATGATGGGGGCCCTGGGATACCCTTCAAATCTTGAACTAAACCCACCCCCTGGCTTCTTTTGGGCAAACAACAGACATCTATAAAGTGAACAACGACACTCATGAAGAATGTGCTCTTCAGAATAATAAATCAGATAAGCCCCAAAGGGCAATATATGCCCCAAAACACAGTTCAGCGGCTGTAAGGGTCAGGAAAGAAGGCAAATGAACACAGGAAACCCAGGGAGGAAGCAGTAAGTACTGTTCTACGCAGGGAATTGTAACGAGTTTTATGAAACAAAAAGTGTGTTAATTGTTGAATGGAATACTAATTGTTCCATAGCCTTCACCCAAACCACTTAAAAAAAAAAAACCTTAAGTTTTAGAAATACATAATCTAGCGCGCACTCTCATTTATAGTTGAAGAGAATATAAATGATTACTTCTGAGGAGGGAAATGTGGTAATAGCTATTTTTAAATAATGAAGAATTGAATGATATATATCCTTTGACCTAGCAATTCTCAAGGGTTTTTACTGCTACTATTATTAAACAGTTAGTCGGGCTAATATCTTAACATGAACAAAAATATATAAATAATAAAAATAGTATGACTCTTTGCAAAATACTATTTTGGCTATGCATAAATTCAGCATAAACTTACAGGAGGAAACTAGATCATAGGAGGCTCACTATTTACCTCACAAGGCTTTGTAACTGACATTTTAAATAATAATAATTAGCTTTTTTTAACTAAAATTTAAAAACTGTTTTTTTAAAACTGTTATGACCATGTACAAACTATAAGTAGATGACGACATTAAGTTTCAATGAGAAGAGCAAATACTTAAAAGAAAATGAACCAGGCTTATTTCCATCTTATCATGCCTAGGAAACACCCACCATGGTTCAAAAGATTGGACACTAGGTTTTACCAAAATTTGAAACCCAAGAAATTAAGCACGAAGTGACTACAAAGTGAAACTCTTGCCATGGGGAGATAAGGTAACTTGGAAATTTACAAGTGCATTTTTGACGAGGCCATATCTTCAGTGTGATTTTGAAGGCCTATGTTACTCTTGAAGGAAAACGGAGTGGGGTGGGAGAAGAGATGGGAAGAAACCAGCTAAGCATTGGCTCACATAACGCTTGGTGGCCTTGATATTTTTTTTACTGTATTACCTTGTTGCTAAGTTATGATGGTTAAGTTCCACACCAACACATAGAACACTTGCCGACAAGTAATATGCCAGTATGACATGGTTGCACGCTTACTACTGCTGCTCTATTCCAAAATAGTCTAGGAATTCTATGGCAAATTTAAAATTAACTTTCAAATAGTTTTCTCCCCTATACAAAGGATGTTCACTCATCCAGCCATGGCAATAACCATGCTTATTGAGAGAGAAAAGAAGAAAACACAGTAAAAACGACCTACCCGCTGTCCAGATGAAAAAGAATGAGAGCAACTAACTTCACCGACTAAATGGAGAAGAACGTAGGTCAGGTAATAGGCCTGTTAAGAGAAATGAATAAAATTAATTTCCAGATTCAGGACTTGTGGTTTAGGGGAGAAACTTACGGAAAGCATCAAATGGCAGTACAATTGAGGTCACGGAAAATGTTTTCTAGCTAATAAAGACGTCAGCCCAGTTTACATGTGGGAATGCTGTCCCAGAAGCCTCAAGGATTTGCTCGTTAATCCAACAGGCAAGCGGGAAAAAGACAAGCACTGACTCTAGACTTTCTGGTTTCTATGTCAAGCATATTCTTTTTACCATCTAGGGCTAAAAAACAATAGTCCCAGTATTAAAGTATTAACAACCATTCTTTTAAATCAGGGGTCCTCAAACTTTTTAAACAGGGGCCAGTTCACTGTCCCTCGGATCTGTTAGAGGGTCAGACTATAGTTTAAAAAAAAAAAAAACTAAAAACAAATTTCTATGCACACTGCACATACCTTATTTTGAAGTAAAAGACAAAACGAGGCAAAAACACCCGGCAGGCCGGATAAATGTCCTCAGCAGGCCGCATGTGGCCCGTGGACTGTAGTTTAAGGACCCCTGCTTTAAATAATCAACTCTCAAGTTTAAGAATGTCATGGTATCAATAAATAAGTACATTCAATTTATAATCCATGTTTGCTAGAATATACGTAGTCTTTAAGTCAGAAACATCTGCGCCCTTTCAGCCTGTCCAGTAAGAGTGCAGGTGTCAGACTTCAGATCTTCTAGGCCTGGATACCTACCTGCTTTTCAAGTTCCAAATGAAGACTCTCATCAATGGTGCCATTTGGTTGCTCAGCCCTTTTCTTCAAGACCATTTTCTTTAACAAATGAGAAGGCTTCATTTGCACAAGATAGTGATGTAGAACTGTTATCTATCAAGAAGCAGAAAAATACATTAAGCAGTGCTGCCCAACAGTAGCTGTGTCTAGGCTACTTTTAGCAGTGTGTTACATTCCTTAATTCTGCCTTTAGCTTTCCTTGAGTGCAATGATAGCAATTTCCCCTCTATTTGAAATCCTTAATTGCTTAAATGGGATTTTAAGTTTGTGGACATTCAGACGTAACCACTGGTTTCTTCCCCAGTAGAGCAAAGAAGAGTGAAGAAAATCTATGACACGGGAAGATTTGAGTACCATTGATGCTGAGATAAGAACTAGATGGTGCCTGATTACCACTACTGATCTCTCTGAGAGTCATTCCAACAGGTGGTCTTGGCAGGGGGTGGGGGTGGGATAAAGGGGGGGGAGTAGACAATGTGGACCAAAATCCAAAACATAAAGAAAGGCTAGGATTACTGGCCAGATAAAGAGTGGAAACCTGGTGCATAAGCAAATGTGGGTAAAGAAAGTTGATGGTGCCTGGCTATCAAAAGATAGAGAGTCTGGGGTCTTAAAGGCTTGAAGATAAACAAGCGGCCATCTAGCTGAGAAGCAACAAAGCTTACATGGAAGAAGCAAACCAGCCTCTGTGATTACGAGGTGCCAAAGGGATCAGTTATTAGGCATTAAAGAACAAAAAATCCTATCATTGTGAATGAGGGGGAGTGCAGAGTGGGGACCCAAAGTCCATCTGTAGGCAACTGAACATTCCCTTACAGAAGGGTCGCCAGAAGGAGACGAGCCAGTCAGGGTGCAGTGTAGCACCGATGAAACATACAACTTTCCTCTACTTCTGAAATGCTTCCTCCCGAACACTATCATGACCCCAATTCTACCTTACAAATACGGCTAGACCAGAGAATGTATACCGGTACAGATAAGAGCTGGAAACACAGGGAATCCAGGGCAGATGAACCCCTCAGGACCAGTGGTGAGAGTGGCGATACTGGGAGGGTGGAGGGAAGGTAGTGTAGAAAATGGAAACTGATTACAAGGATCTACATATAACCCCCTCCCTGGGGGACAGACAACAGTAAAGTGAGTGAAGGGAGACATCAGACAGTGTAAGACACGACAAAATAATAATAATTTATAAATTATCAAGGGTTCATCGGGAGGAGGGGAAAATAAGGAGCTGATACCAAGAGCTCAAGTAGAAAGCAAATGTTTTGAGAATGATGATGGCAACAAATGTACAAATGTGCTTGATACAATGGATGGATGTATGGATTGTGATGAGTTGTATAAGCCCCCAATAAAATGATTTTTTTAAAAGTGGAAACTTGGAGGCTACAGCCCTTAGACACTCATTAGGAGGCCTGGAACCTAACTCACGTTGTGACTCAACTTTCAGCCAAATAATAGATATATGTCTAGAGGTGACCCATAATACCAGAGAGTTATACATTTCTTAGAATAATCTAACAAACTAGACCACTGTTTGTCCAGGAATAAAGGTCAGCAGGCAAGAAATAAGGAGGAAGGAAGAATGAACAGAAATGGTAGGCGCAGGGAGGAAGTAAGAAGAGTGCTGTTACATAGCAATGGTTGCAATCCATGTCACAAAATAGAATGTGTATGAATTGAACAGACAGTAATCTGCTCTGTAAACCACCCACTGGCTCAAGAGTCATCCCTTTGATATCTGGAAGCAAACTTAACATCAGTCTATTACAGCAAAACGCAACAGTCCACCAACCATTCTCCCTAACAGCACCTTCCGCATACTCGCTTCTATCACTTGAACCCTCACACCATACCACACCGGGTGGCTTGCATTTTTAAAGCAGAGTTTATATCTAACTTGCATCTTTATCCCTAGGGCCTAGCACAACACCTTGTATTGACTGCAACTGAAACAAAACATAGGGGGACATTCAGATCAGGCTCGGGTTAGTTTCAAATCGAAGTAAGGATAACCTCATGAATGCTGAAACACAGAGGTGGGCGGGACCCCCGAGACAACGGCCCCTAGTCAACCTGCAAGTCTAGAGAAGAACTCACCCCCAGGCTTCAATTTTCAGCCCAAGAAGTGGTTTATAAGGGAACAACATTTGTGAGATAAGAACACATCGGAACAATCAACCATTGGAGACCAAAAGGGCAGTATTTTTACACAAAGACCAAGTTCAGAAGGTTAGAAAAGAAGGTGTGGAAATAGAAAGCACAGGGAGGAAGTAGGATAAGTGAGTTTACATTGAAGGGATTGTAATCAATGGGATGAAAAAATGCATATGAATTGAATGTAAAAGTAATGATCTGCTCTGGCAACCTTCACAGAATTTACCATAAAAAGTTACCCAAAAAACCCTTCAGGATACATTCACTTATATGACATATTCCTTACTGAACAAGTACTGAGAGGAAATTACATTTATGCTCTCAGATTTAAAGACTGTTTAATATTAAAACCAGGTACAAGATGCAATTAATGTATAATAGTTCTGTGATTTTTAATCTTGTGATAAAATGATTAAGACTGAAGAACTGAATCAATTTGGTTAATATCACTTCATATGGGTAGGATTTTCACATTATGACTTTCCCAGTTTTTGTACATTAATTCCATTGTAGGAGGCAGAAGGGTAAGGCAGGTAGGACAGTCTCCATTTCACAGATGAAGAAGCGATCCTGTTAGTTGCATACCGTTTTGAAGATGAGATAAATAGTATTATCTTTGAGAGTTGACCTCTAACTCTAGGGCTTTTGAATGAGGGCCCATCAGTTTTCCCTCAAATTAAACTGCCCCCCCCCTTACTGAAAGAAAAGAAAATGCAGGTGCACCTGCAGGTTGTTGGCATTGGGGACATCTTCCTGCTTCTCTTCCAAGAGTTTTGAAATAATCACCAGACTGAGGCACTGTCTCAGTTGCCTGGAATTACAATGTAAAAATATTTACAATATATTTCAATCAATACTTCCAAGAATTATTCCAGTTCCTCTAACTGGAACACACAGTAACTGTTCTAAGAAGAGCGCAAATACCCCAATAAATTGTTAAAAAAAAAAAAAAGAGCGCAAAAAAGGAAAAAAAGGATAAACTTTAACTGAACACCAACCAAAAAAATCATGTAAAATACTTGTACAGGGTGACTGGGTTGAAAAGGGGGAACTGATTACAAGGATCCACATGTGACCTCCTCCCTGGGAGATGGACGGCAGAGAAGGGGGGGAAGGGAGACTCCGGATAGGGCAAGATATGACAAAATAACAATCTATAAAATATCAAGGGCTCATGAGGGATGGGGGAGCGGGGAAGGAAGGGGGAAAAAAAAGAAAAGAAAAAAAAGAGGACCTGATACAAAGGACTTAAGTGGAGAGCAAATGCTTTGAGAGTGATTAGGGCAAAGAATGTACGGATGTGCTTTATACAATTGATGTATGTATATGTATGGATTGTGATAAGAGTTGTATGAGCCCCTAATAAAATGTAAAAAAAAAATACTTGTACATTATATCAGGCAGAATTGCCTGACATTCAGGGAAAACATTAAGGGTGTTTAATCTTTGATCCAGCTGGTTTACTGATAGAAGAAAAAAAAAAGATTTTATTGCTAGAGTTTTTTTTACTGAAACAAAAGCATGCTAATTCATTTATTTTCATGGTATATATCATCTATATTAAATTTCCATATCAACTACAAATTTTAAATTTAAGATTATTACACAGTGATCTAAGATAAGTATAATTCAGCACTCAATGCCCTTTCCCACAAGTGAACATGAAAAAAGTACTCTGAACATTCAAGTAACAATGATGGAAAACAAAGGCTCCTAAAACATTTCATTATCACAAACACTAAAAGTCCTTCATGTTTAACCCTCACTTTTCAATACCTTCCACGTGATGTCCAGTTAGGAACCAACTGAACCAACCACAGGAGGTTGTGGGGGTGACTGGAGAGGTCATTTATGGCTTCGCAGAGTTCAGGCACCTGAAAATAAAGAGAGTAAGATTTCTTTTCAAATGTGTCAGTGGCATCAAACATTTAACGGATCACCTATACCCCTTCTTGTATTGCCTGGTACTATAAAAAAGAACTTTATTTTAATAAATGTGTAAAGTTTAGCACCTGTTGGAATGTATAATTATGTTTTATCTTAAATTCTGAAAAAAATGCATCAGGATCTCATTTGATGAATTACTACTACATATATATACTTAAATAATTCATCTTGGAAGAACAGAGTGATCTCAACACAGGTATGAGTTTCCTAATCTGTATAACTTGAGTTGGACAAGATCATGGATGTTCCTGATTTGGGATTTCTTGCACTTTAGGGACCCCCACTGCAATGCAGTCAATTATATAATATGGCTCTTCTAGCCACACCTCTGTTAAACCCACCAAACAGCCTCTGTTTTTTTCTTCATGGGTCTGGGTACGTAGGTGGGGGAAGATACTGACTGGGTTATGATTCTGCTGTGAGTGATTCTTAACAGGGTTAGCTGTGATTGCCAACCGGCCATCTCAGAAACAGGAAGGAAGGAACCTCACTACCACTAGGGAAAAAAGAGTCAGGTACGAAACAAGCCCTTTGAATCCTGAGATCCCTGTACAATGAATCTCTGGTCCAGGACAATGTCTTTAACACCAGAGGACAGACAGAGGTGCAGGAAAAGCAGAATCAGGAGCAAGAGGCAGAGTGGTGGATTTCCCAGCCCACAGAGCAAGCAAAGCTGAGTACTTTTGGACAGGAGGCTAGCTTGTAGAGGTACCTCTGAGCACTGAACTGGAGCAAGCGGCCCAAGTGCTCTTGGGTTGAGACTACGATATAGCAGAGTAGCATGCACTTTGGGCATTTGTTAGCAGCCCTGTAAGAGCTTTGTGACATTGCCCACGCTGGCCAGAGGCCAGGCAAAGCAGCCAAGGGCCAGAGTCAGGGTTGCCTGCAGGCAGAGCACAGAAGAAACTATTGTCTACACATGTCTCACATGAATAAGCCCCATGATCATGAGCATCTCCAGTGAGTTGTGTGTGGCCACAGCAATGAATTACTGAACCCAGCTAAAAGCAGAGTGCCTGGGGGGGAGGGCACTCACTCCTTCAGGCAACGCTGATGTACACTGTGATTTTCCTTCCTCCCTGTGAAGCCAGAGGAAATCAGTTCCCACCTCCATATACGTTTCATTTTCTAGCACACTATTTTAGTATTCAACAACAACAAACAGCTTGGCTTCAAAATAATGCAGAGGCTAAGATGGGGGTAGCAGATACTCAAGAAGGACATGTTGAAACTGTGATGGGAACCTTGGGACTCATTACTATCGTTCTACATCTGCACATTTGAAATTACCAGAAGAGGTTGACTCATTTTTAAAAAGGTCTGAACAAAAACGACACATTTACTTTCAAAATGGCTACAGAACTCACTGCCATCAAGTCAATGCCACCTCACAGTGACCCTGCAGGACAGGGTAGAACTGGCCCTGGGAGTTTCCCAGACTGTCACTGTTTACAAAGCCCTGTCTTTCTCTCTCAAATTGTTGGTGGATATAAGCGTGATTCGGTCATCTCGGTGAGATCTCTGCTTAGATGTTACTTCAGAAAGGCCTTCTCTGACCACATGATCTGAAATAACACAGGATCTCTGCACAGCCACTCTCCGGACCGTGGGGGGCTTTGTTTTTTTTTGCAATGTATATCTCAACCTGACATGGTATGCTAATACATACTTAGGTGATTAACGTAACTCGGCCCGGAGGGAAAGCCGGATGAGGATGAGGATTGGTTACTTTCCACAGTGTATCTCTAGCATCCTTACATGAAAGCTAGTCCCATAGTAAATCCCTCAGAACCTGTTTTTGATGAAGAAACCGCTGCAGCTTTAGAAACGACGCCGTTACCATAAATTTAAACAATCCCGTTTCAAACAGAGTCCTTTTCTCGGTTCATTTTTCATCTGGCAAAGCTCGCAACTGAGTCTGGAAGTAGCATGAACTCTCCATGCCCTGTGAAAACCAGATTATGAGACCACAAATAAAACCAGCGCAAGCTTTCAGTAGCATTACCTTTGTGTTCCAATCTCTGATGTTTTTCATCAGGTTTATCATGAGGCTTTGAAAGTCCACTAGAGGAATCTGCTTCAGCTGTTTTTCCAAACTCATTTTAAACAACATTAAAATCAGCAACATGATTTCACGATCCTGGTAACCTTCTGGATATATAGATGTACACAGGCCTAGAAACTTTAACAAACGCACATACAAAACAACTTTAGGCGATGCACTTTGCTTGAGGAGTTTTCGTTACAAAAGGCTTTGACTAAAGATGTAAGAGGGCTATGCAGCAAAGCAAAGCACCAGGTGTTCAGGAGAAAAGGCAAGGAGCGCAAGCGTGTTAAACGGGGCCTGATCCGCGAGGAGTGCTTTCTCCATGTACAAGTTTCTTTTTAAGAGTTCAGTGTTACCGACTTGATTCAGCACTTAAACATGCTTTCACATGCTACCACTCCGCAGTCGCACTTCCATTCTAGGTAGGGCAAAGTCTTCTACCTTAAAACATTTTCAAGTACGTAAGCCCCTGGACCACTACAAAGTAATTTTTTTCTGCATGCATCCTATTTTAGAAAGTGATTTCTAAAATTGATCTGAAAAACACGCAAATGAGTTTCTCCCTACCTTAACCACGTTTACAATGTTGGTTTCAGGAAGAGTTGAAAAAATTGGCTCATCAGACGACTCTTCAGTCCTTTTCCCTGCTGATGTCCCCTGTGTTTCAAAACTTCTGAAAAGTGAAATAAAGATGAAATTATGTTTTGATAAATGTAAACTAGTATAACTCCCTCACTGCCCCCACCCCAAGTTCCTTCTCGCCAGATCCAAATCATTGCCACCCATTGGAGGCAAACACTGGTCTGATTTCTTTCCTGATGGTTAGTCCTCCCTGGATGGCTACTTTTCATATAGAACTAATACTCTCACTGCCTTTGGTGTCAGAGCTAAGTAGGTGCTGCCTAACTAAAAAGAACTCACACTACTGAGTTAACGGCCTCTAGAAACTGTCATGGCAACAGAGAAATCAAATTCTAGGCATGGAGGTACAAATGACTGTGCACGAAAAGAGACTCATGAACTTGACTTTCAAGAGATAGACGTTATCTTTAGTTTTGCAAAACATAATACGTTTATATTCTAATTTTAAAAAACCAAAGACATCAAAGGGGATGGGTATGCTTCGATAATAAACAATGACAAAACCATGAAACACTGCATTACACTGAATGAAATTAATCAATCACAAAAAGACAAATATTAGACTATTGATCTAAAGGGGGAAAAAACATCAAGATAAAGCCTTTCATACCAAAGGGAACAGACTTTGGAGATTGCCAAGGGTTGGTGGGGGTGGGGTGGGAGTGGGGGGTGGAGGGCAAGAGAGGGAAGATAAACCAACAGGCTAGACCGCCAATGGGCATAACTGGGGTGAAATGGAAGATGATAATTCCCAAAAAGGAGAAAAGAAATCAAGGAGTATAAAGGGTAAACTATTGTGGGGTTTGATTAGTAGTTTAAACTACGCAATACAAAGTTGATGATGTGAAATGTAAATCCCCACCTAATTTGCAACTTAAAAAATTGTTTAAAAATATCTCTGGAAGCAGACTGTCTTCCATGGGATTAGGTTGTAGCAGGACTCAAATTCTGAGCCTGTGTAACTTGCAGAATAAAGCTCAAAAAAAGAATTGAAATACTCTCTCAATAGCCAAACTCTATTTGAATATTTAAACAACCTGCGAGCATCTCTGAGACAGAACATACATATATAGGCATACCTCATTTTATTGTCCTTCAGATAGTGCATCGAGCTAGGCCTTGGTGTCACTTTGCTAACAGCACGTGCTTTATTTGTCTCTGTATCACATAATTCTCCCCATGTCACACTTTTTATAATACCACGGAATACTTAGATTACAGAATAAACACAACTTCTATGTGCACTGGAAAGCCAAAAAGTTGGAGTAGCTCATTTTTGTGTTAACTGCTTTATTGCAGTGGCCTGGTGGAGAAGCTGCAGTGCCTGCCTGTCTCAAAATGGGTAAGTTGCACGTGAAACCGGAGGAAAGACTGCATCTTGCCGCATCTCAACAGGATCCAATCTCATGCCTACTTTTCTGTTTCGTTTATTCATTCCTTCACTCTTAAGTTCATTGTCACCCACTATGTAGCCATAATGGCCCCTGCTACCAGCTCCTTGTTCCAGTCACCAGATCGCCAACAGCTCTTCAATTAGTAATTAACCAATAAAAAATTATTTTGCTAAATATGGTTTCCATCTGTTATGTGCCTTACTGAAACCATTCTTTTTTTTTAAAGTTATTAAATTCACTGAGATGACACATAAAAACAAAAACTCAAATGTCTTGCGTAGAAAAAGTCAAAAGTAAACTCACTGCTATTGGGTTGATTTTGACTTACAATGACTCTATGACAGAGTAGAACTGTCCCTGTGGGTTTTGCAGACTGACATTGGATTGGAGGAGAATGCCTGTGGGGTGGCTGGGGATCCTGAACAGCTGCCCTTGTAGTTAGCAACCCAACATGTAAATATTACATCACTAGGGCTCCTATTAGATATAAGCATTTAAAAAATTACCACTCACTAGTGAGTTCACAGGAGCCACTGGGTGGGAGAGATGGTTAACATGCCCAGCTGCTATCCAAAAGGTGGGAGTTCACTCAGAGCACCTCGGAAGAAAGGCCTGGTGATCCACTATGGGCAAATCAGCCATTGAAAAGTCTATAGAACAGAACACAGTTCTAGTCTGACATACAAGGAGTCATCATGAACAAGTTGACTTGTTCATTGATTTTAGTGAATGCAGTTATGTTAAATAACTAAGTCACTGGTATTTTATTTCAAGCTATTTATTGTGATTTTGGGGAACGCTTATAACGTAGGTGGTTTCATACATACTTTGCTTTGTGACATGGATTGCAAGCCCTATCATCCCATGTTTGCTTCTACTTGTCCATCAGTTCTATCCCCCTGATGCCTTCCTGGGCTGACTCTGCCTTTCTGATCCTGGATGGTCGATTGCCTATCATTTGGGCAAAAGTTGAATCACTGGGGTGAGTTCGGATCCAGTGCAGATGGGTGTCTAAGGGAGTGTTGGGGGTTTCAGATCAGTAAGTTTGTTTTGAATTTTGTCCCACATTTTCCTCCTCAAAGTAGCTGGTATTTTAAAATATTTATATAATGCAGAAATCTCTAAAACTTTAGGCTCCTCTGTATATAGGTGGGTAAGAATAAGTAGGGGCTACGGCTGGGGGTTTTGGATAGGGTAGAAAATTATTTTTTCCTATTTAAATTGATGAGAACTTTTATGGATTCCAGGTTTTAGTTCATGCATGAAACTATCTTCTCTTCTCCGAAGATTACCAAAAAATTCTGAGTTTGTTCCAAAATGAAACCTGAAGCTGCTTTGTTTGGTAACAAGGGCTCCAGCAGAGGACCACTTGCCAGGCTCGTGCAGGAGCACCGACAGTGCAGGGTGCTGTCGCTATGGGTCGGAACAGACTCGATGGCAGCCCCCCCACACACACAGTTTGCTGCCTGGGACAGGATCAGACTTACCACCTTTCTAGTACTCATTTTAGTAGAATGTATGAGTCTTCCTTCTCTGACAGGTTCTGTTCTATACAGGGTTTACTTTTCTGTATTTTATGGTCTCACTGTATACATTTAAATATTTGAGCTAGCTATAAGTGTGAGGTGTAGATTCCATTTTTGCCCCCTGATGGCCGCCAGTTATGCCAATAACAGCTTCTGAACAGTCTACTTTCCTGCTTCCTTCTTTCTGAAATGCTCCCTTGCCCACAGACTACCTACATGCATTTCAGTTACTTTAGAGTCATCTTATTTCAATGATGGAACTTTATATCTCTGGACCTGTGCTATACTGTTTTAATACCTGTGAAGGCCAGTCCTGCTCCATAACTCGTTTTCCACAGAACTTTAGAATCAGTTGTTTCATCCCAATTGTTTTTGTTTGTTCCCTCCCCTAACCCTACATCCTGTTTCCATTTCTTACTAGAACTTGATTAAAAGCAGTCAACCTAACACAGCTCTAATAACCTGTTGAATGTTCCTATTTGAAACTACAGGCGACTTCTCTATTTCCTAAGTTCTTTCCTTGTACCTTCTTTCCCAGCCATAGAGTCAATTCGGACTCATCATGAACCCACAGGGTAGGGTAGCTTGCCCCGTGGGTTCCCGAGATGGTAACTCTGTACGCGGGAAGGAAGCCTCATCGCTCTCCCGCTTTTGTCCCGTAGTGATGTTTTCTTTCACACACACAGCTTTAGAGCATTCTCACATATTTCAACTTTTTTCCTTGCTGTTATAAATGGAGTCTTTTCTTTAAGAATATCTTAGCTATAGTTCATATATCTAAATTTCTTTTTAGTAATTTTGTACCTAGGCACCCTTATCAAATTTACTGTCATAATTTTTCAGTTCACTCTTAGGTTCCTGTGTATATATTAATAGTTCTGCAAATGACAACTCTTTAACCAACTCCTTTACAATTTTTATAACTTTTTCTTCTTCCTAATTGCTTTGACCTAATCCTCCAAAATAATGTTAAGTAATAATGGTGATTTTTGGAATATTTTATGGAATATTTCTGTTCTTTGTTAAACATGACGATGACAAGTCTTGATCAATATAGAATTTGTTAAGGTAACTAATTAATAGATAAACACAAGGCCACTGCCACTGAGTTAATTCTACCTCAGAGACCTTATGATCTCCAAGACTATAAATCTTTACAGGAGCAGATAACCTCATAGCTCTCTCACGGAGCAGACAGTGGGTTTGAACTGCCAACGTTGCGGTTGGCAAACCCAACAATTAACCCACTGTGCCAGTAGGAGCTCCTTTAAATTGGCCAGTATAAATGTTTTTTGAAGTTAATGAGACATTAAAACATTTCTGCACCTTCGATTATTTTGAAAAATGGATTCATTCAATTGTTTATGTAAAAGAAAATTCATAAAAACATTATTATAACAGCAAAAACTTGGAAAAACCTGCTGCCTATAGGAATCAGTGGAATAAATTAAGGTGAATATGAGACTCATAGCATTCTGAGTGTCACTATAAAGCATGCATGTGAAAAAGTACTTAAAGTGTTAAGTTGTCCGTTATAAGACTATAAGTAGTACAATTTTACTTAAAAAATACACATGCTGGGTGTTGGGTTATCTCTACGTGGAAAGAGTTCACAATTAACTTGTAATCTTTCTAAACTTCTTAAATGAATAGCTATTATCTTTGTCATTTAGAAAGATATAGCCTTAGAAGATCAATCATTAATTTGTCTTCACTATTTTAGCAAGAGCAAAGCCCTTGGTCTGCAAAGGCCTGTGCAGGTATGAAATGTCACTGCGTCACGCACGGGCCCCTCGGTGGAGAAGTTCCACTCTGCATCGCTCAGGGGCCATGAGCCACAGGCGGCTCGACCGCAACCAGCACCCGGGCGAGAGTCCTCGCTGCCCACCAACAGCAGTAACTGGACACGCCGATCGTAGCCCAATGTCAAGCTGGTGCCACGGCTAACATTAAAAATGCTCTACATTAACACGGTCCCCAAACACTTTAGTATGGATGTGTAAGGGAAGACATAATCTTGACCACGATGGTCACATGGGTTTATTGGTTAAAATATACGCACACAGAGCAGTGCCCAAGAAACTGGTGAAAAAATCAAATCAAATCAAAAACTGGTGAACTGTTTGAGCTGGTGCTCGCGGCTGGCAGCCCCGAGACACTGACGATATTCGAGCTGTGCAGTCTCACCCTTTGCGGAATTCTTTCCATGAACATAAAACTCACTCCTCCCTGTTTCCTGTCTAACCTTTTGAGTTGCTGTTGAAAAACTGGTGTGATCTGAAAAAGGTTGATGGTCTGTATCAACGTCAATTTTTGGGTTGCGATACTGTACTACAGGTACACAAGCTGTTACCCCACCGGAGGAAATGGTATAACCAGGATCTCTGTATTATGGCTCACAACGGCATGGTAATATACATTATTTAAAAATAAAAAGATTTTCTTAAAAAAAAAAAGGGGGGATGCTATAATGACCATGTTCTATTTAGCATATGTGGTTGACCCTTGCCTAACGTAGGGGATTTAAGAGCGCTGGCGCCCTGGCACAGTAGGAAATCCACATATAATTTCTGACTTGCCCAAAACTTAAGCACTATTGATCGGTCAACTTACTGATAACATGAACGGTAGATTTAACACATATTTGGTATGACCTAAGTATTAATATACTGCATCAACAGAAAAACGGCATTTTCAATACAATTAAAAGCTATTTCAAAAACAGTGCAAGGCTTTCATGCCTGCTAGCATAGCTGCGGCAACATCTCCATGCATTTCCCCTTTGAATAACGGTCCTCACAGCCATTCATTTCTCTTGAAACGGTCCACAAACACGGCTGCAGACCTCAATCTACAACATCATGACTTTTCTGCTTCTTGAGAGCACTTTCAGCATCACTAGGGGCATTTCAGAGTTCCATGATGTCATTCAACATTTATATTATACTAAACATGTTGAAAAATACACGAGAATGTTGAGGTCATGTTTTACTGCTACATGTAGTTTACTGCTCATGTACAGGTGACTAGTATCACACAGAATTTTAAAGAAAACCCCCGTGTAAGTGGACCCACAATGTTCACACCTGTCGTATTCAAGGGTCAACCGCACAAAGATAGCAGTTGTTTACGTGCCACACTAACTATCACAGAGATCCCGCAACAGTGTGCTGGGGCTGCCAGGGAAAAAGTACCTCCATAGTCTTCACTCCTTATTAACTGAGTGGCAAATATTGAGTTCTTGGTTCTATCCAATAGGAGTCTAAGAACCACTGACCATGTTTATAGTTTTTCTATATACACCAGAGAGGAAAAGATGGTTATGTCAAAATGAGATTTTATACAATTTGAAAAATCTGATTCTAACAAGTATTGACAGAAAAATGTTAAATAAATATACATAGCGAAAACTGAATATGATAAAATATATGCATATAAAAATGGCTGGAATAAAAACCAAAATGTTAACAGTGTTTTTCTTTAAGTGGTAGGAAATGATACAGTCTTTATGTATTTCAAAATTTCCCTAATCAGTCTGTATTAATGTTATAATCAGAATACAAGTAATACCAAACAATCCACTTGAATCTATTAAGATTGTTAGAATGTAGCGTTTCCTCTGCAGAAACATCTTAAGTATTAGAGATACTGTGCTAATGTATGAAGAAAAACTTACACTAGAGTGGCTTCGTTGAAGTCCGGCTGCAGATCCTCAAGAGGAAACAAAGACCTGAAATCAATTCCCATGTTGAGAAACACAGCTGCTATGTCAGCTAATGAGGGGACCCAGGGCCAAGCTGGTGAGTCACTGAAGACATCTAGTTAAAAGAGAAGAGCTTTTACTCCAGGGTCTGAGCCTGCACACGTGTGGTTTCACACTGAGAACTGCATGTGAGACCTGAACTATTAGAATGCTTTCCTAGAACTGACAGCTGCAAACAATATACTAGTAGTACAGTTAGGAATCATGCATGTCCACATAAAAGTGAAGGAAGTGACGTTTATGAAGAAAACCCAAACTCACAGCCACAAAATCAATTCTGATTCATAGCAACCCGGTAAGACAGAGTAGAACTGCCCTTTGGAGTTTCTAAGACTTTAAATACTTTCAGGAGCACAGTCTCATCTTTCTCCAGATGAGCGACTTGCAGGATCTGAACTGCTGACCCGTGGTTAGCAGTTCAGCGTGTACTTAACCCACTAGGCCACCAGGGCTCCATATGAAAAAACAGTATTGATGAAAGGATATAACTCAGGAAGAAATAACAAAGTTTGCAACAACTGGGAATAACAATGCTAAAATCCCAATTACCACTAACTCAGGAAGATTGTATCATCTTTGGTGGTTTCATATTCCCAGTCCTCAAAATAGGTAACCCTGTCATGCTTATTAAAAGAGCTCTCAAAGGTGAGAACCCAACTGGCACACTTCTGTGCTGCATGCTTCATTCGCCTCAGCACATTGCCAGTGCAGGCCTCTTGCTAAAGAGCCAATTAAAACTGATTAGCTTAACAGGTGAATAAAACTTGCAGCTACTAAAAAAAAAAAAAAACCTTGCAACTACCACTCACTTGCTCAGCAAAGTCAACCAGGACTTGGGCTGCAACTTGCAAAATTTTAGGCCTTTTTTCTTCAATAAAATTAGAAAAATACAGACAACTCTGCTTTACTGGAGTTTTCTTTCATTATTAAAAACTTTCACGACAAAAACAATGTCAACGTTGTCAAATATACTCAGACCATCAAGACCCCATGTACACAGCAGTTAATACTGCTAATCGCTTACCATTTCGAATCGTTATCTCCATCAATGTACTTAAAATCTGCACAGACACGATGCAGTCTGTATGAACCGACATCATCTGTCAAGAGTAAATCAGTGAAAGGGTGATAGAAGAAAGACAACAGGGACCATTTATTACTAGTTGATCATTACAGGAAATGAACAAAAGGGCTCAGGAGATTCAATACTCTATCCAACATGATAGATGAAGAGAGTTGGAATTTTCATCCAGATCTTATTCTGAAGTCAGGAGTCTTGTCATGATACATGCTGCTGCTTTTTACCATTATCATTTATAATTAGACAAACACAATGTTTGAAACAACTGAAAAATGCCTTTGGAGTATATAATAGGATAAACTCCAAAACCATAGAGAAAATGCTGCTAAGGTTTGTTTACACTAACTCAAAACTCACTGCCAGCAAGGGGGCACCGATTCACAGAGACCTTATAGGACAAGGCTGAACTGAAATCGTAACTCTTTGTGGGAGTAGAAAGCCCCATCTTTCTCCCATGGAGTGGCTCGTAGTTCCAAACTGCTGACTTTGCAGTTAGTAGTCCAACATGTAGTAAAAGTATTTAAAAATTCCAAATAGGCAAATTAATGTGACAATAAAACTTTCAAAATTTTTTTAAAAATCACTTTATTGGGGGAAAAATGTTCAATTATCGATACCAGAAATGCCAAGAACATAAGGACAAGATCACTAGGTGACATCGAGATTGGCAAAGAAGAACACTGATAATTAGCATCACTAATATATGAGTTTAATGTGAAATCTTTTAAGTGATTTGGAAATATTTATGCAAAGTTATTTACACTTATGCTTTGGTCGAATCAGCCTTTTCAAAGAGAGAAATTTAGAAGTGGAACCAGATAAGGCACATTTTGGGGAACAGAATCTTAAGAATTGCTCATATCTCCACAGGGAAAGTGGGACCAGACTTCAACCCAGTGCCGCAAGGTGTGGATGCAATATCCCGGCGTGGAGTAGGGAACCAGTGGAGAGGTCTGGGCGGCTGGCCCCAGCACCAAAAATTAAGTGGATTCCTGCCCCTCCCCCAAGAAGAATTTGTTTCAAAGGACGTCATTGACTCTGCAGCTCCGGGAGATGGAGATATCTGATCAGAGCACACGGGAGCAGATGAAGGGGCAGGAGGAGAGAGTGGAGCACAGCCTGGCCCACCAGGCCGTGATGATGATGTTCCTGAGTAGAGCAGCCAGTCCACAGAGAGGACAACACGGCTGGCCCTACTATGAGACATGATGCCCCTCAGTGACTAAGGGCGATACAGGGGACAGCACCGGAGACACAGTGTGGGAATTGCACCTGACCTGATCCCACCACACCGAGGCAAAGCACTGGGGGAGTGCAGCGGAACAGCAAGGGAATGGAGCGGCAAGGTCCCCAGGGAATCCTGAAAGTGGACTTTGGGGCCAGGGCGTGGTGCCCCAACAGACTGGACTGGAAAACGCTCCTAAGGGCCAACAAACGATCCTTCAACTAACTACAAGCTTTCCTTTCGTGAAATGTTTTGTTTTGTTCTTTGTCAGTGGTTTGTTTTTGTTGTTTTGTTGTCTGGTTGTATACTGTTGCTTTGTTTTCCTCTGTCTTGTTTTTGTGCATGTTAGTGTCTCCACAGGTCTGTCTGAATAGGACAGGTTGGATGAACTATCTGGAGGAAAAACAATGGGACCGACAGTTCCGGGGGGACTTGGGGTGGGCGGAGGTAGGTGGGTCAGGAAGTGGTGTTAACAAACACAGGGACAAGGGAACAACATGGGACCCAAAATGGTAGTGAGGGGGGAGTGGCAGGCCTGGTGGGGAATGACCAAGAGTAAGGTTGCGTAGAGAAGAGGTATAGCTGTAGACCAGGTGGGGACGGAGCATGGTAGCAGGACAGGAGGAAAGTCAAGGGAGATGGAGGAAAGAGCTAGGAGTCAAGGGGCATTTATGGAGGTCTAGACAAAGACATGTACATGCAAATATATATATGAGGATGGGGAAATAGATCTATGTATCTATATTTATAGGCTTAGTATTAAGGTGGCGGAAGGACCTTGGGCCTCTACTCAAGCACTCCCTCAATGCATGAATACTTTCTTTTATTAAATCTGCACTCTACGATGCTCACCCTCCCGACACAACTGCTGAAGCCAAAGCCGGTGAACAAGTAAATGTGGTGAAGAAAGCTGATGGTGCCTGGCTATCAAAAGAGATAGTGTCTGGGGTCTTAAAGGCTTGAAGATAAACAAGCGGCCATCTAGCTCAGAAGCAACAAAGCTCACATGGAAGAACACACCATCCTGTGTGATCGAGTGGTCCCAAAGGGATCAGTTATCAGGCATCAGGGAACAAAGAACCATATCATTGGCTGCACACCTCCAAGATACGATCGCCGAAGACAAATGGGTGCATAAGCAAATGTGGCGAAGAAAGCTGATGGTGCCCGGCTATCGAAAGAGATAGTGTCTGGGGTCTTAAAGGCTTGAAGGTGAACAAGCGGCCATCTAGCTCAGAAGCAATAAAGCCCACATGGAAGAAGCACACCAGCCTGTGTGATCACGAGGTGCCAAAGGGACCAGGTATAAGGTATCATGCAAAAAAATATATATATATGTGTGTGTGTATGTATATATGTGTATATGTATGTATGTGTGTGTGTGTATATTTAGATATACATACCATAGTGAATGAAGGGGGAAGTGCAGAGTGGAGACCCAAGGCCCATTGGTCGGCCACTGGAGATCCCCTCACAGAGGGATTTAGGGGAGGAGATGGGTCAGTCAGGGTGCGATGTAGTACCGATGAAGAACACAGCTTTCCCCCAGATCCTGGATGCTTCCTCCCCCCAACTACCATGATCCGAATTCTACCTTGCAGGACTGGATAGAGCAGAGGTTGTACACTGGTGCATTTGGGAGCTGGAGGCACAGGGAATCCAGGGTGGACGATACCTTCAGGACCAGGGGTGTGAGGGGTGATACTGGGAGAGTAGAGTGTGAGTGGGTTGGAAAGGGGGAACCGATTACAATGATCCACATGTGACCTCCTCCCTGGGAGATGGACGGCAGAGAAGGGGGGGAAGGGAGACTCCAGATAGGGCAAGATATGACAAAATAACAATCTATAAATTATCAAGGGCTCATAAGGGAGGGGGGAGCGGGGAGGGAGGGGGGAAAAAAGAGGACCTGATGCAAAGAGCTTAAATGGAGAGCAAATGTTTTGAAAATGATTAGGGCAAAGAATGTACGGATGCGCTTTATACAATTGATTTATGTATATGTATGGATTGTGATAAGAGTTGTATGAGCCCCTAATAAAATGTTAAAAAAAAATTAAAGTAAGAAAACTGACATCAATTTTAAGGTAGTCTTCATAGAGGGAAAAATATCGTTTCTTGTGCTTGGGAGTCATGGCATGTAGGGGGTAATAAACTACTTTCAATCAAAACCATAGTCTGTGTCATTAATGTCACAAACCCAGATGTACAAAATGTTTGCCTGTTAAACTCTGTCACTAGGGGGCAGCACAAATCACTAGGATATTGAACACAGGACAAATTTTCCCTAAATGATTTTGGGAAGTGAATCTTAACGGACGTGCAGTAGCAACACAATAATCTGATGTAAGTTTGTGTGTGTCTTATATAATAAGTATATAACTGAAGGTATAACAACTGGGACTGAGCTAAATATATCATGATAAAACTCAGTGCCATCAAGTCGATTCCGCCTCAAACCGTCTGTCCAGCATGACAGAGTAGAGCGCCGTGGGTTTCTGAGCCTGTAACTTTACGGGAGTAGAAACCCTCCTCTTTATCTTGTGGGCGGCTGGCAGTTTAGAGCCTCTGATGGCGTGGTTAGCAGCTCGATGGATATCTCACTAAACCACCAGAAAGGAGCTTAACAGTTCCTGTTAACCGATATAAACAAGTTGTAAAATAGCTTACATTCTGTTTACGTGAAATTATATAGCAAGCTATGAACCCAGAGGGCGATCTAGAACAATGACCATAATATAACAGACCCTGAAATGTAATGACTTAAAAGGAGGTCTGCTTTCTTTTTTATAGTCCCTTTGCGTTTTACTTGAACTTTTTTTTTCATCATCAAACAAATTCCCTTTGGAAACAGAACAGGGAAAACAAACAAGCTGCTTTCCTGGTTTACTACTCTTAGACACTCGTGACAAAAATTTTAATTTTAATTACATTTTACCAGTTAAATGTGTTGTAGTTAGGTACAGACTCAGATCTGACTCACAGTGACTAGATGTATAACAAAAGCACTGTCCAGTCCTGCGCCATCGTCAGTCACTGCTATGACTGGGCCCGTTGCTGTAACCACTGTGTTTAATCATCTTGCTGAGGCCTTTATTTCTGTATTGGTCTCCTATACCCATCATCCCTTTCGTCTTCAGGGACTGTTCCCGCCTGAGAAGATGCCGCCCTAAGTATGTAAGATGAAGTCTTGCTATATCCTCCCTGTTAAGGAGCACTACTCTAAGACAGATTTATTCATTCTTGTGGCCATTCTTGGAATTCAATAATAACCAATACCATACTTCAGAGGCACTGATTCTGTATGCACGGTCCTACTTTCATATGCATGAGATGATTGAAAATACCACTAAGAAATTCCTTGAAATTGCACTTTAATGTCCAGAGTAGAAACTCTTTTTAACTCCTCTGACTTTAAAATATAACAGCATTCCTTTTTAATTACTAATACCATTGCTAAGTTATCATTTAAATGAATATTATGCTAATTATAATTACAAAGGTATGTATGCTATAAATTCACAGAACAAAAATATCAAAATGTCAAGCTACTATCTCTTGACATGTTCTCCACTTAGGTCTACATACTTCTGAAGGCGGTGTTTCCATCTCCTTAGCTCTTCCCTAAGGAATGCTGTGTTCTTCCAGTCACACCACATCAAAATGGCAGTTTGGGCATTTTCAAGGGACTCAAATCACAATTTTCCCAAGTTGAGTTTGGGACACACACACACCACCCCATCTGTGGGACAAGACCAGGACTCTAAGGTAGACGAGGTAAAGTTTCCCCCAAAATTCTCATAGGGACAGCCCTTGCTAACCCTTGAAAAATCAGCACGTGTGTTGTGATGAAAAAATTCCTCACTGCAACTTTGACTTTTTGCTCACCAACAGAGCCTCCAACTTCCTTCATGATATGGCCCTGTCTTCAACCCGTGTCCTTTGAGAAAAATCTATCGACAATCCTTTTAAGTTCCCTCATCACTATAACCTTGAGTTAACCTCTCTGCCTTGATTTGCACTTAGCCAGCAGATCCCCTCAGATACCACTGATCTGATTGGGCTTTTTTTGGAAGGCATTCTAACAAGACGATGACAAGTTTACGACTGGGAGAACTTGTATGCAGCCAGCCACTGATCACTCCAACATGTTTAAACAAATTTTGTTTGGGGAAAACCCCCGTGCATGTATACCCTGGAGCCCTAGCAGCACTATTTTCTGACTTGTGAGTAGAAAATACAGCAGGGGCCAACGATAACCCACCCCGCCCCCCAACATCTCTCTTACCCGAAATAGCCACTTTAATACAGGTATAGGGCACTGGACATTGTGATAAGCAGAAGTCAGGAAGCCTTGTGTTGTCAAAAAAATCTGATCTCTTTTCCCAGATCTGCAAAATACAGTGAGATCAACAGGGCTGTTATCTTTATGAAAACAAAACACCTCTCCCACCATATCTGACATCATGGGAGAGATGAGCAAGTGTATCATTCTCAGAGTATGGAGATGGACGGGGCTATAATGTGGATGGCCACGCTTAGCCTCAAGCTGATTCAGTCTGCTGGACTGGCTTCAGACTTACATGGTGGGCAAATATATATTTGTTGGGGATGTCCAGAGGGCACCTATCAACTCTCAAGCCATCTTCTGATTTTTTGCCAACCTGGGGACGATGTCTTTCTTTAAAACGTATGACACCAGAAACAATGGGAAACTATACACAGAGGGGGATTAAATCAGCTCAGGCATCGTGGCAGATTGCTGCCTATACTAAACAGCTACTCTTGCCTGCCTCCTGGGTGACAGATGTGACTTAGCCAGGCACGTTGGTTGCCAAGAATAAAAGCACTTCCTAGCCTCCTGTGGTGTTGCTAGTGGACTGCCAAGTGGAAACGTTGCCTGGGATTGCTGGGTATATGAAGGCAAAAGCCCTGCCAGCCCTGTGTTGGAGAAGATGGAACAAAAACATATGGTGACACCCACACACTAGTCCTGAGCTTCTTTCACACCAGAAGGAAATACAGTTTTCCCTTCAATCACAGTTATTTTCACAGTCAGTGTCATTACATGTCTCAATCTTCATCTTAATTAAGAAAAGCATGAGGTACGTTAAAGTACTTTATGGTGCTATCTATAATTTTATAGGAAAACACAGAGAGTAATTTTAATAAAAGGAAACTGAGTGGGTCATAAAGAAATTAGCCTTTTAGAAGTTATATCAGCAATGTTTTTTAAGTTATTTATACAAAAGGTAAAGTGACTATTTTCCTACTTACTTAAGAATAAGTCTTTCGACGGCAGATTGGCCGATAAAACCAGAGTCTCTTAAATCCAGCGTATGTTGATTAAAAATTTTTCCAGAGTTGAGGAAATTAAATATTTCTTCGCCTGGATGATGATCAGGAATAGCATCGATTGTAACTGAAAATTTCTTTAAAAATTCCCTGAAATTAAAAAAAAAGGGGGTGTGGGTGGGAGAGGCATTGATGACCAAATAGTTATACTGCAATTGTTTTATAATTGAAAAACAACTTTTCTTGAATATTATTCTATGTTTTTGGTGAAAGTGTACCTAGTAAGTTAGGTTCCCTCTTGACAATCAGTTACCTTCTTCACATCCTGTCAACATGGGTTCTGGTTGTTCCCCTTTCAGCACGCTAGTCTCCCTGCCCCCTTTTTTCATCTTTGCCGTAACAGTGACCTGTTGGACTGGCCGAGATCTGCTCTGAAGAAAGCGCCTCTCTTGTGGGGTAATGGCCTCTACTCTGTGTGTCACTCTACTTTCCGCTGAGGAGATTCTCAGGGAATAGTTTTGGTTCCAAGTGTGTCTCAAGCCATTAGTTTTAGAGTCTCTGTTCCCAGATATAATCCATTAGTCTGGTCATTTTTAAGATCTGAGAAGGAAAAAGTACATGTATTTTAAAGTGCCATTGAGTTGACTCTGATCCAAGAACCCATGTATGTCAGAACAGAGCTGTGCTCCATTGGGTTTTGTTTATTAGTGTGATTTGGGTGAAAGCTGACAGAGCAAACAGATTTTCCATTCGACAATTCATCCTTTTGTTTTGTGACACTGACTGCAATCCACACACCACAGCAACACTCCTCACTTCTCTCTGTTTACAGTTTCCATTCATCCTTTTGTTTTGTGACACTGACTGCAATCCACACACCACAGCAACACTCCTCACTTCTTCTGTTTACAGTTTCCATTCATCCTTTTGTTTTGTGACACTGACTGCAATCCACACACCACAGCAACACTCCTCACTTCTTCTCTGTGTTTACAGTTTCCATTCATCCTTTTGTTTTGTGACACTGACTGCAATCCACACACCACAGCAACACTCCTCACTTCTTCTCTGTTTACAGTTTCCATTCATCCTTTTGTTTTGTGACACTGACTGCAATCCACACACCACAGCAACACTCCTCACTTCTTCTCTGTGTACAGTTTCCATTCATCCTTTGGTCCTTTCCTTCCAGTTTTCTGGTCCTTATTCTTCCTTTTGATCTTACTGTGAACTCTGCCTGCTGCTAGGCTTGCCCAATGGCTAAGGGGCATAGTCTGTGAGGCTCCACCAGTTTCTACCAGACAAGAAGCCTGGTCTTTAGGACTACTCCCCCATATACTGGACCTCCTGGTGTGATCCATTTAAAATGACTGCAGTGATAACCGGGTACCAGCTAGTTCTTCCTGGTCTCAGGGTGGTGGAACCTGAGGTCACATGGTCCAATAGTACTTTGGACTAATTATGTCCATGCATCTTTAACTCTTTTTAACTTTACTTCAGACCTTAGAAGGCCACTCCCAGTGACTAATCATCAAAGTAAGACATAGAACACTGTCTTTGTGGATTGTGTTATACCAATTGACCTCAGTGTCCCCAATCATAAGTCCTGAGCCCCCAGGACCAAGTCACGCCTTTCCTCATGATGCCTGATTATGGCTGAAGAGGTTTGAGAACTTTGTTCTCCACGTGCTTTACTCTCCGTACGGCTCAATCTGCAGCACACATAAATACAGATGTAGAAATGCTGTGAAGAACAACTTGTTTAAAAAGGCCAAAGCTAATCATAGATTAGTAAACTAGAAACAAAAACTCAACTGTCATGGACTTTCGACTCATATGGACCCCATGAAGACTGGCATGAAAAAAGGCATTTTCTCTCAGGTTTTGCGACTAGTTGATCCAAAAGCCGCTGTTTGTAAGAACAACAGCAATCAAGATAAAAGACCAAGGACGTAACTTAGCCTTAACATTTTGCTTTTCTAATTCATCAAGAGATGGATGGATAAGATTTATCACATATTACTTACTATAAGTAAAATAACCACTCATGTCCATATGTTTGACAAACAGCATTAAAAAATGTAGACACTTAGTAGGACAAACATTGTTAAAAAGACTCTACCTGTGCTCTTCTAGGAGGCCATCTTCATCCTCTGTACTGTCGTCATCTCCGATTCTGAGAGGGGACTTAATGCCTCGGCCCTGTCTTATATCTTCCTGTAGTTGCTTCTGCAGTTCATCTAGCCTGCATATTCAAAGAACGCTACAGTAAAGACAGCTCACCTTAAAAATGATTTGTCTAAAAGCAGCTCATTATGACTCATATCCACACGTAGTGTCTGTCTCATTAAGAAATACATAATCTATTTTAGTTCTTTAACATCTACTCAGTTATCAGTCGTGTGCCACTGCATAGAAGATTGTGAGTATTTCTTTATAGCCTGAATGTCCAGAATTATCTAATTCACTTAGCGAGATGGGATGGGAAAGCAAAAAAGCAAAGAAAACAACACTCATTTGATTATCTCTTCTGATTTTGAAGCTCCTGTAATTCCAGAAGTCCGACAACACAGTAAATCAAGCAGACTTTCCAGCAGCAACTGCTGCCATCACCGTCATCATCACCTCACAAATAACACCCACGGAAGCCTTACTCTGTTGACAGGTACTGGAAGGGCTTTTTATTAGGAACTCTCTTAACCTTCACAGCACATCCAAGCAGGTTTTCATTACCCCGTTTTACAGATGAGGACTCAAAGACAGTCTAGCTCCAGAGTCTTTGGCATCGCTTGCCTGTTACAGCTTCCTCAAGATTTTAAAATCAAGGTTTCCATTCTCAGTTCTAAATCCATGCTCCCAGCCGCTCAGAGAACAAAAAACCCCACCCCTTCATGTCTAAGTTACCTGAGTATGACCAAACCCACTGCCACTGAATTGATCCTGATTCATAGTAATCTGAGTACAAAACAAAATATCAAATAAGCGGGGGAGTGGAGAGGGAGGGGAAAAATGAGGGGCTGATGCCCGGGGCTTAGGTGGAGAACAAATGTTTTGAGAATGATGAGGGCAATGAATGTACAAATTGTGCTTTACACAACTGATGTATGTATGGATTGTGATAAGAGTTGTATGAGCCCCTAATAAAATGATTTAAAAATGAAAAAACAAAACAAAAGCAATCGATATTAACCAATAATCCATACAGGAGAGAATCAACAACTAAATCAAACTAGCAATTCAATGTGTGGTCTGTGGAATATTGTTTTCATATCCCTGATCAATGAATTCATGATATATGAAGATAATTTTATAACAGAGGGAACAATTTCGACCTACTGATTAATTCTCTGCCAAATCCTTAAACTTGGTTATCAAGTTTGGAACACACCTATACCAACTTCCATGTACTCTAACCAGCTGAGTTCTGAGCGAAGTTCTCGGGCTAGTTTCAAGGCCCCTCTCACCAGCAAGAGCCGTCTGTGAAGCACCTCAATTTCACTAGGGTCAGTATCAACCCTCAAACTTTCTGATCTCTCTCTGTGTGTGTACAGAGGGTGTGGGAAGGGAGGCAATGAGTTATAATTCTTCTTATTTTTTTAAGAGTAGCCGGAGAGAGAAACAGTATGTCTGGGATAAAATGACTCAGCAAAACTACAAATATTAAAACAAAATTCTTTGGATAAAGATGTTCAGATATCAGTTAAATTGCCCCCCCCCCCCCCAGAGTGTGTAATACCACCTCTACTCTAGGGGGAGGGCAACCGTGAATGATCCAGGGGACTGCAAAAGCAGATAGAAGCCTACATTTCATCATGGATATGCGCTATCATATAGCTTTTTAAATGCCAGGGGGCAGGGAGGGGGTAATTTTTTTTTTTCTCCCTGAAAAGTGAACTAGTTCGGAAAACAGCAGGTCAAATAGTTTGGGAACCTATGAATTAGACACTAGTTGGTGATAAACAGAAAGTAATTTATAGTATCAATTAATATATATCTTAGAAACCTGGATCTTCTGATCCAGTTGTATGAGGCAAAAAAGAACACCTCATTCCTAACAAAGCTCACAACAGCTGGACAGCTCCAAGTGTAGGCGCAGAAGGGGCATCTTTCTTTCCCATGACTTACTACAGTAAGTTAAGGGTGCTCCACAGAGAAGAAACTCGAAAGGTCATGGGTAAGGTGACCAGATTTTAACATTGGTAAAGCGGGTGGTTGGGCAGGGGGGCTCTTGATTAAAAATTTGGTCTATATGGAGCAACAAAAATTTTCAGAACGTAAAAATAGTATTGTAATATATATTTTTAATTTCAACATAAGTCCAATTTACAAATAATAATACATTAAAAACTATATAGTATTATTTTATTCTTTGGCATATTTCTCATTTGAGTGAATTTTTTTAGTAGATTGCTGTCATTTAAAAGGTCATAAAATTTTTCACAAGAATTTGTTAAATTATATTTCACACATAAAATGGCTTTCAAAGTCTCAACACTTAATTGTGATTTTTCTGATGTCCACACTTTATTTACTGTAGAAAAAACGCGTTCAGTCGCAGCATTAGTTCCTAGGTAAAGACAGCGCGTATTCCACAATTTTTAGTGCACTATTGTATGGAACGTGGTTTGTTTCAAATGATGAAATATTTCTAACCATTTGTTCTCTATTGTGATTTTTGCTGATGCCCAAGGTTTAACCTTTTCCTTATCAATATATTTTTAAAATAATGAAACCTCATTAAAAAGATCATTTTCAGAAATATTACTATATGGGAAATTTTGAGTAATATGATCTAATGATTTTTGCACATCATTCCAATTAACTTCTTGTTTTAATGTAACCCAATGAAAATGTTCAATATCTTTGTAATGTACCGTCCACTATTCTAAATAATCTATGCAGTTACTATAGAACTTTTCAACATGATTCATGATATCTGCATGATTTATTGCACACCTTGTTCTTCTAGCTGGCTTATACTATTACGGAGAGTTAACAGAATAAAATTATTTTCTAACTGGTCTTGACACTAAAATTTTAAATTATTAACTTCATTTGCTACTTTGATTACCAAAATTTTGTCACCTTCAATTAAGTTTTATAGAATTTTGAAAAAGAGCTGCTTGATTGTGTATACACTGTAGCCAAATTTTTGAAGAATCTTTTTCAAAAACTCTTCTAAAATTCTAGGACATTTATCCTGTGATAGAAAGCAGGATTTCAAAGGATCATATATTTTCAAAATTCTTTTGACAGCTGGCAAAAGAGCTAACCAGCGCGTTTTATTGTATCCAAGTATTTTCTGATATTCGACTTCCGCAGTTTCACAAAATTCTTTAGGCATTTCAATGTGCACGGTGTATATATATATAAATAAGAATATATTTTAATAACAATGTTTTCCACATCTACGGGCAACAAATCAGCAGCTGTTTGAATGGCGTTATGTATTATGTAGATTCCCTTCCCGTTCTCCCGCCGTTCGCTAGCTTGTCGTGCATTCTTTCCAAAAATCAGGACATTTTTAAAACGCCGTGGGACGCAGGACAAATTGTTAAAAATCGGGACTGTCCCACCAAAAAGCAGGACATCTGGGCACCTTAGTCATGGGCTGATAGGGCAACTGAAAACTTGCTATCAACCTGGGACAAACGAGGCTTTAGACAACCATCGTGAAGGTAACGCGCCTGATGCCAACTAACCTCTGAGTGTCTTCCATCTCCTTCACCAGACGCTCTAAAGTATTTGTGTAAGTTCCACTGTGACCACGTTCCTAAAACAAGAACATTTAGAAATACTTCATAACGTATCTCAGTCGAAGAATTGGGATGTTCTATGTTATTCAGAGAACTAGATTATTTTCTATTTTAATAACCTGAGCCAGGCTACCTCTTACAGGATAATTTTCACCATCATGCTTTAATTAAATCTAGCATTTTATTCCACAGGCAATTCCATTTTGCCATCTCTTAGGAAAGGCACTACTTATGAAATCCTGCTAGGCTTAGCTTTGAGGGACTGATCGCAGATACCCAAGGGCTCAGTGTCTACCCTGTATGTACTTTCAAATTCTTAATTTTTAGCTGTTATCATGGAACATTATCACCTTCCCCACCAACTTTCACAGGCATCTTAGAACTTAATTCAGCCAATTCCCAAGATAGAATGAAACCCTTTAAAATAAAACTGCACACCACAATTAACAACATTTCTACACTCTACCTTCATTTACAGCAGTGGTCTCCAAAGCAGGGGGTGTGCAAGGTGATCCATTGGGGTGCAGGAAGAAAATAATAGAACTTCTATTTATATGGAACGTCTACAGAAACTCCAGTAGAACTTAGCCTATAGTAACTGCTATATAACTTCTATAGGAAAATACTATTTTCCTCTTCCTTTTAAATTGTTTCTGTATGTTTTAGAAAGTATACAATCGTATAGTGCTACATGTATATAATCTACAAATATGCACATATAGGAGAACATGCTCAAAAAAATTTTAAACTAATAGAAGTGTATGTGATCAAAAAAGTTTGGAGACCACTGATTTACAGTAATGAATCTAATGATATTGGAAACTACACCAGTTTCAGTCCAGTTATGAGTCTTATCAAATACTAAATTTTAAACTAAGTTCTAATAGTCTATTCTTTCATGAATCAACCCATCTTTCCCTCTTCAAGTACAGATAAACGGCATGGAACTACTTACTGTATAATCTGATGACTGAGATCTAAGCCCCTTGGGAAAAGCAGGAGGCTTTCCTGTGGTTGAAGGAGTCTGACAGAAGTTCGCAGCCATTATTTCTTCCAGTGATTTTAGTGTCTCCTCTTCCTCATCACTGTCTAGGTTGTAACCTAAACTTTCTTCATCACTATCAAAACCACCCCTTAGTTTTCTTTTCAGTGCACTGCTACCTGCGTTAGAATCTCCTGAACTCTCTTTATCTGAAGGAGCAGTAGAACGTGGGAGACATGGCACAACTTCCAAAGTAGCTGGAGGAGACTTGGCAGGAGTGCCATATTCTGAATGCAAAGATTCCCCAGAAACTCTCCCTGAAGCGTGATTAGAATCAGCCTTCTGAGTCTTTGTTTTGTGTTCCTTGTGTTTGGAGGACTCTGCAGAATGGCCAGAACCTTCTCTAGATGAAGAGCGTTCTTTATCTTTTTTAGACACTGGCAGAGTGCAATTTTTAGCATCTAATGGTACCCGAGAGGAACCAGCACTTGGAACATGGGAAAGTAAAGGCAGAGGGCTTGTCTCCTTTGATGTCACAGAGGTGGCAGTTTTATTCTTCTGAAGATTGCTACCTTTCTTGACTGCAGATTTTTCCTGAGGTAAAGGTAAATGGGGTTTCAGCATCTTAGTCTCTTTGGTACTTGCCGCACGAATTTGGTCACTGATCTTGGAAGAATGGCGGCTAGAATTTGAAGGTGCTAGGCGCTCCGAGGAGCCATCAGCTTCAATGCTTGGTTTGTTGGACGGCATTTCTTCTAAGCGCAAGACTTCACCAGGGATCTTCAGTGCAATGTGTTTCACAAATTCTTCTTTCCGAGGTGGCCCATTGGGACGCTTCTCTGGGAAGGCCTCTTTTGCTCTCGGTATTACAGATTCCCTGGTGCTTTTCAGATCTGAGTTCACAGAGTTCCTTTTTCTTTTGTCAGGTAATTTATTCTTAGAGCCTGCTAAAATTTAATTTTTGCTCGATTAGTGAAAAGTATCCTTGCTTATCTTAGTAAAGGCTATTCAATGAGTTTCTAGAACACCCTGAAGAAGTGATTATATTCTAAACAGGCAAAGATTATTGACCACTTACGGAATGGGGGGAAAAGTGAGCATTATACAGCATTATACAATATCAGTGTCAAATATTACGGAGTTACACCTAAGAAAGAAATCCCAAGGTACCTGCTCTCAAAGTGGACACACTACTCTGCTTTTGAGATCAACTACTACCTAGGTTCAGAAATGTAACACTTCAATGCTGCATTTAAAGCTCCTTAAAAGATACGTAGAATAACTAGTAAAGATACTCAAATGTCAATTCCCCACCCCCAAATTGATCCAAGTCTCACCTCCTAGTGTTTAATTACTATTTTCCCCATGTATCTCTCTAGTTGTCCACATTAGGTGCCCCAAGCCCTAGCAATTTGATAACCACATACATTTAACTTAGCCAAATAACATTTCCCCCATAGTGCTCAAATAAGGAATGCTTCATGACTTCATTCTTCCTTTTCACTATACATTAGAAATCCATTAACCTAGACTCAAATTCCCCTTTATCAAATTTCTTTCTTCACATGGACAGATGTCCCTGCTTCACAACAATTTGATTAAAAATAAACTGAGTCAAGGGTTAAGCAACTGCTATTTGGATAGCTTGACTAATTCACAATCTGGAAAATTTCATTTATAACAATAAAAACTTAACCAAGCAATTTGTAAACAATCCATTGCCCTGATACAGATGTTTCCATTACCTCAAGAAAGCATTCCATGCCCACTCAGCTTTCAGTGGGTAAATGACTGGGGCCACTACAGTGCAAGAGGAGAAAGCAAATAACTCAGAAAAAGAAAACAACGTAGGTAAACCTACACTCATTATTCCCATTTTAAGTTTGGGGTTAAAGAGAAGATAGCTATGGAGCTGCCAGTTGGAAGTTTTATTTCATTTTCCTATAAAAGTCAGATAATTTCCATACAGCTAGTAATGAGGAGAAACCCTGCTTTGTTCAGGAACTGAAGAGTCCTGGAAGGAAGATACACTGTGGGCAATAGTTAGGACAAATCAGCTTATTAAGTGTGTTTAGTATCTGCCACTGAAGGTGAACTGGTACTACAGTTAAGCTCCCTGCTTGCAACCTGTGAGGCAGTGAATTAGCTTAAAATTCTTTCATGATTCCTTTTTTTAAAAAAAATCATTTTATTAGGGGTTCTTATAGCTCTCATAACATTCCATTTATCAATTGTATCAAGCATATTTGCACATGTTGCCATCATCATTTTCTAAACATTTACATTCTATTTGAGTTCTTGGGACTGAGCCTCTCTCTTTTAAAAAAAAATCATTTTATTGAGGGCTCCTACAACTCCTATCACAACCCATACACACATCCATTGTGTCAAGCACATTTGTAGCTATCTTCATTCTCAAAACATTTTCTTTCTACTTGAGCCCTTGGTATCAGCTCCTCATTCTTTCCCCTCCCTCCCCACACCCCCTCCCTCCTTGGTAATTTATAAAATTATTATTTTGTCATGTCTTACACTGTCTGACATCTCCCTTCACCCACTTTTCTGTTGTCTATCTACCAGGGAAGAGGTTATATGTAGATCCTTGTAATCGGTTTCCCCTTTCTACACCACCTTTCTTCCACCATCCCAGTATCATCACTGTCACCACTGGTCCTGAGGGATTCATCTGTCCTAGATTCCCTGTGTTTCCAGTTCCTATCTGTACCAGTGTATATCCTCTGGTGTAGCCGGATTTGCAAAGGTGAATCGGAGTCATCATAGTGGGGGAGGGTGGGGGGGGGGAGGAAGCATTTAATAACTAGAGGAAGAAAATAAAAAGAACTAGAGAGTAGTTGTTTCATCAGTGCTACACTGCACCCTGTCTTATCTCCTACCCATGACCCTTCTGTAAGGGGATGTCCAGTTGCCTACAGATGGGCTTTGGGTCCCCACTCCCCCTCATTCACAATGATTTGAGTTTTTGTTCTTTGATGCCTGATACCTGATCTCACAGACACCTTGTGATCACACAGGCTGGTGTGATTCTTCCATGTGGGACTTGTTGCTTCTGAGCTAGATGGCCGCTTGTTTATCTTCATGACTCCTCTTATACGACTCTTTTACACCCTGTAGAAGGGGGCCCTGGCAAGGCAAGTTACGTGGATTTAAAACCACTAGCTGCTCCATGAAACAAACACATGGCAATCTGTTTTCGTAATACTTCACAGCCTTGGAAACCCTATAAGGCAGTTCTACTCTGTCCTACAGTTACTTGGGGTTAGAATCAATACAGATTTTAAAATATCTACCAATATGGTCCAGTGGTAGTAGCCTTGCTTTCCATGGGGGAGACCTGGATTTGAGCCCAGCTTGCACTCATGCACAGCCATCACTGCTTGGCGGTGGAGGTTTGTGGACTGTTATGATGCAGAACAGGTTTCAGTGAACCTTCCAGACTAAGAGCCTAGGAAGAAAGACCTGGCAGTTTTACTTTTGAAAAGTAGCCAATGAAAACCCTGAGTCAAAAAAACCAACAAACAAAAAGCCCCATATGAGTCACAGTAGTCTAAATTCCCAACCCATCATGGGATGGTGTAGGATGTGGAGGTTGCCATGAGTTAGGAGTCAGAACATGAATGTTATTAAACAGTCAAGTCAGAGTGGGATCAAATTTGTAAGGGGAAAAATGCAAATGTCTGTTATTGGTTATTAATAACTGGTTTTGGCCAACTGTGAAGGAGGGAATGGTATCAGAGCTTAAACTGTGAATATCTGGGTTGAAGAAGGTGATGAATGACAGTGGATGCTCCAAATCCATTTGCAGGGATTAAGTTTTCAGTGAACGAATTCCCTGATCACAGCCAAGGGATGTGAGTGAGTAGCATTGCTACAGACAGAATATTGGAAAGTCAATCACGGCAGACGTAGTTAGGTCAAAAGCTACCGTATATACTCGAGTATAAGCCGACCAAATATCAGCCAAGGCACCTAATTTTACCATAACAACTGCATTAAAAAATCTGCTGAGTGGTGAAGAAAGCTGATGGTGCCTGGCTATCAAAAGATATAGCATCTGGGGTCTTAAAGGCTTGAAGATAAACAAGCAGCCATCTAGCACAGAAGCAACAAAGCCCACATGAAAGAATCACACCAGCCTGTGTGATCACGAGGTGTCTATGGGATCAGGTATCAGGCATCAAAGAACAAAAACTCAAATCATTGTGAATGAGGGAGAGTGCAGAGTGGAGACCCAAAGCCTATCTGTAGGCAACTGGACATCCCCTTGTGGGTTGGAGACAGCCAGTCAGGGTGCAATGTAACAATGATGAAATATACAACTTCCCTTTAGTTCTCTAATGCTTCCCAACCCCCACCCCCGGCCCACTATCATGATTCCAATTCTACCTTACAAATCCGGCTAGACCAGAGGATGTACACTGGTACAGACAGGAACTGAAAACACAGGGAATCCAGGACAGATGAACCCCTCAGGACCAGTGCTGAGAGTGGTGATACTGGGAGGGTGGAGGAAAGGAGGAGTAGAGAGGGGGAACCGATTACAAGGATCTACATATAAGCCCCTCCCTGGGAGATGGACAACAGGAAAGTGGGTAAAGGGAGACGTCGGACAGTGCAAGACATGACAAACTAATAATTTATGAAGAGGGAGGGTGAAGGAGAGGGAGGGAAAAAAATGAGGAGCTGATACTAAGGGCTCAAGTAGAAAGAAAATGTTTTGAGAATGATGGCAACAAATGTGCTTGACACAATGGTTATGTATGGATTGTGATAAGAGTTTTATGAGCTCCCAAGAAAATTAATTTTTTTTAAAGTGCTGAAAACTCAGCTTATACTTGAGTATATATGGTAATACTGTATCATATGATCTCCCCTTTGACCTATTTTAAAGTTGTTTCAGTTTTTAATATTTTCTGCTTTCTTTTGAGGGTTTTTCTGTTTTGTCTAGTTACTGTTGTTTTTGTCAGCTTAGTCTACATTTTATATGATTTTCTGAATCTAAAATCCAGGATAGGTAGATCTATGGAGACAGTATCTGGGTAGGGGCATGACAGAGAAGGATGAGGGGAAATGGAGAGTTTACAATTGAATGAGAAAAAAATTGATCTGAAATGGACTGTGGTAAAGATTTCCCAAATCTTAATGTGACTGAATGATTAGAATATATGAAATGTGAAGTATATGTCAATAAAACTGTTTTTAAAAATTGGTTTTGAGATTGGTTATTTATGAACTATGGAATGAAATTACATTTGACTTCAAAATTCAAAAGGTCAGGGATTCTGGAAGACCAAAGAACCAAAATCCTACCCTACCAACTTTTCTGAAAACCCAGAGCTTGTATAAGCATATGTATCACCTGATCAGTATGACAGTGGTAATACGTCTCACAAATCTTCTGCCTCTGAAGACACTAAAGAAGAACTTCTTAAAAGCAGTGCTCAAAAAATTCAGAACGTAGGATTACATACACACAACTCTCTAGGCCACCACTGATAAAACCTGTAAATCCAGGTAGTGAAGAATTCTTGTCATCTCATCAGAGAAAAAGAAAGCTGAAAAACATGGTGGCAATACCACCATCAGCAGTTCCTTAAGCTGACAGAACACCTTAAAAATATTATGCTCCTCCATTCACCTAGTGCAAATATTTAGTATCACAAATGCATAGAATAAATGTTGGAATAATCAAGTGAGTTATGAATCAATTTAAGGAAAAACTCAAGTGAACTAAATACATCAATTGTCTAAAGCACATTTGTACATTCATTGCCCTCATCATTCTCAAAACATCCGCTCTCCACCCAAGCCCCTGGCATCAGCTAATGTCCTAATTTCTAACAAGATAAGAAAGATACTTAGAAATTTATTAACAGTAGCTGCTTTGTTGTATTTTTTTTCAACGAACAGATACTAAAGGTACAAGTTAGTTATCATGGAGAGGTCCTTGAAAGGCAATATTAAAAAGGGCTCTTTTGAGAGTATGAGGAAACACTGCTGTGGACCATCCTAACAGTTTCAAGCGTATGCACAGCATCTTCAGCATACTGGCAACACCTTAGATAGGAAGTCACAATTCCAAGCATTAAAAAATCATGCTTTTGAATCATCAAGGATTCAAAAATAGAGCACTTAATGCCAAGATGAGGAACACATTGTTAGAAAGTTTTGAAGAAGGGAGAGAAGGGTCAAGACCAACTAAGGGTTAGACATACTACAGTCAAGAGCTGTTCTCCTTAATATATTTTTTACCAATGTTCTTAGCTAATCTGAGGCAACTCCATTTCTAAGAAGGGATCTGTGTATTTAAATAAACTGAGTTTAAAAAGTGCCATTAAGGGGTGAATTAATTTGAAGTTGGAGGTATATATTTAATATTTTGATTCTACCTGAAGCAGGTTCCCAAGACTCAGAAGAGGATCTTTTTCTTGAAAGATGTCCATTTTCCTATTAACAAATTGAGAAATATTATATTAGGAGCTGGAGCTGAAAACAGACTTTTCTTCATGACACTTAAACATGAATTTCTAGATTAAAGAAAGCAAGCACTTAGATTTGAAGGCAAATCCCAACCTCCATAACAAAATATTTAGGGGTACTAAGTTTTAGTATAAAAATGAAGAGCATTTTATCATTAATGGAAAAATGTTCTAAAGCAGCTTTCATAATACTAGTTTAGAAATTTGTAATAACCCAAGATTAACATCACAGTATTATGATAAAGCATTAACCCAGAAAGAACAAGCTTATTATTTGCCAATCAGATGAACTCAACTCATTCAAAATGTTTAAATACTGATGCACCACAAAATACTGAAATCTTATAAAAATGGACCCAAATGTGGCTAACCTCTATTAGCAAGCCCCGCTGGGAAAAGCCTCAAATTCCATTCAAAGGAGCCCAAGGATCTACAAATATGTTTTCCAGCAATATACAACCCCAAGTACCAATTACTCCTAGAATTTCAGAGTTGGAGTTATTTTTGGCCTGTCTGGCTTTAAAATTTCAAAGTATTTTATCAACAGAGCACTTTCTTGGTATTGATCTATCTTAGTCCTATTTATCTGAGTAACTCTTTGAAAAGGGTAGACTTAACAATTGTTGACTGTTCATGGGGAGAGGGACAACTTTTATACTCATTTAATATAAATGTGGTCTATTCCAAAAGGAAGGTGCCTTGGTGGAGTAGTAGGTTACACATAAGGTCTGAGGTTAGAACTCACCAGCTGAGCAGAGGGAGAAAGATGAGACTGTCTACTCCCATAAAGATATAAAGTCTCGGAAACCCAAAAGGGCAGCTCTATCCTGTCTTAAAGGGTGACTTTGAGTAGGAATTGACTCAATGGCAGTGAATTTGACTTTTTTATAATTCTGAAAAGAAAAATCCGATTAAATTAATATTTGGAATATTGTCATCATCTAAGTTTTCTAAGATCCATATTCACTTATGTGTGTATATACTCTAAACTGCTGGTTCTCTAAGCTTTAAGTGTACCAGAACAATATGAAGGACTTGTTAACCACAGATGGCTCTATTGTCACCATGCTACCCAGTACCCACTTCCCTCGGCCCATTCCTGCTATAACAGAACTTGAGAATTTATAGCTGATGCTGCTGGTCTAGAGGTCACATTTTGAGAACCAGTTCTAAACCATTTCCTGTTGTTTTACGTTTCCAGCCCTCAAGTGTCCTCCTTCAGTAATACCTAATTTTAGGAAGTATATTACTTGTTTAAAAAAAAAAAAAAGAATCCTTATTCTGATTAAGAAAGGACTTTTCCCTTGTCTGAGAATTTAAATTCGTGAATTCTGTGAAGGACAGTTGGGGAAATTGAATGAAATGTGTTTCTGCAAAACTGTGCATTAATATTTCCTTAAAGATACCAATGTATATGTAAAAATTACTATTTTGGGGTTTAGTATTCTAAAGATGATCTAAGAGCTAAAACAAAATCCATTGCTATCAAGTCAATTCTGACCCTAGGGACGCTAGGATTCCCAAGGCTGTACTATTCAGATGAGCAGACTGCCACATTTCCCTCTTGTTCTGGTGGGTGAGCACTTAACCCCCGTGCCACTGGCACTCCTAAATATGATCTAGCCATAGCCAAGATTAATTCAGTAAGCCCAGTGTACTTACCAGGGTCGAAAGATTACTTTTTCCAGGTATGACATTGTTCTGCTTGCTTTGTCCCTGCGCTGCTTTAGAATCTCTTCCAATACTAGAAGAGTTTAAGGAAAGATTGCTTGCTTCAGAGAAGGAATTTTCTGAGTTGATTCTCTGCTTGATTTTTTCCTTTCTCATCTTCCTTAGTTCCCTTTCTCTGCGGTAAGAAGCCAGTGATGACTGAAACTTGGCTCCAAGCGGGCTTTCTCCTGAGTGATGCCTAGATAGGCTACTCCGGCTTAGACTTCGAGAGTTGTTCTTGAAGACTTCTGCTTCTGCCCCAGGAGCTTGCTTTTTGCCGCTGGTACCGGTTTTGTCTTGACCTTTTTCACCCTCCTTCCTGTTATTCTCATGCATGAGCGTTGACTTCCGTCTCTCTGGAGAACGATGTTTCTTCTTCCGGGCTTTCTCTTTGGACAACCGATAGGAAGGAGCATAGACTTTGGTAACCCCTTTTGGAAATGTGGTGTCCAGTGACACACAAGGCAGACGTGACTCATGTACGCTATAATCTTTACGTTGCTCTTTCACACCTTTCATGAAAGCTTTTAAAATAGGGCTCTTGTCTGAGGGAAGCCTTTTGGGTTTGGATTTTTTTGGTGAGGATAGCTTCCTTTCAAACTGCTCCGTCCCTGTAAAGGACAATCCACTTCTTCCATATTTGATGTTTGACTTTTGTGGAGAATCCAACATAGGTCTGTCTAAAATGCCAATTAAAAAAACAAAAACCCCACAGAAACTATATTATTCGAAATAGCAAAATGTTAAATGATACAAGTTACCACAGAAATGCTCAGATTATATCTGGATGGTGATGTAAGTCTTACTAGGGAAAATTACTTTAAGAGAATTAAGACAAGGTTTATTTTTAAGAGCTTTATTTTCACAAAGTTTTTTTTTGCACCATCACCCAACCTTCCTATGGCTATGCATTAACTGTCCTGGAGAATCAAAATTGTATATATGATGGACATCAAATTACAGACTAGAAAAGAATTTTGTACTGATGAGCGCATAACAGCAAATATTTTATGTTAAGAACTTAAGTTTATCTTTGGAAAAAATACCATGTCTTTTTTATTTTCAATTATGTTTAATCAAATTAATCTAAAAGGTTAGATTTAAAATGTTAATCTATCCTTTCCCTCCAAAAAGACTTAGCAAGAAATATGTTGATGGTATACATACCTTGTTTTGTAGCCGGTTTGAAGAAATCTATAATTGACTGAGTCCTGAAAATAAAAGCATAACTAATATGGTATCACATAATCAAATACTAAAACCTCATTAATTCAAATTAATTGGCAACTTCTAGCAGATTTATAGAACATAAACTAGATTCCATTAACCAAGTTCTGAACAATAAGGCTTTGCTAAATTCATTATAAAAAGCCTGAAAATAGAATTTTGCCACTTCCTGCAGGAGCTAATTTATGTGGACACAATGGGGTTTATATAATTTATAAACTGGTTAAGATTAGACTGTGGAGCCAAGGAATTGGTAGAGTTGTACTTTGTAAGACTCCAAAGCTCACTACCGCAGGGCAGAAGAGATCTTAGGGACAAGGATCTATTTCTATTTTGTTCTTTCCAATGCTTGGCACACCACCACTCTCAATTGAGGTTTGCTGAATAAATAAAATAATGGAGATTATTAAAACAGATTCTCTGACAAGGAGTAGGCAGCCAAAGTGAGACAGGACCATATTGCTCTATTTTCATTCTGATTTGTTCATCTACTTTGTTACTAAAGGGGAGATGCAACAAAAAAGTATTTCTGACTAAGTATATTCATTTTACTGAACGAAGATAAGCTGCAGAGGATAGATTTCCCTAAACATTTATTTACTAAGAGGTCAGGATGCTCACAGAAAATTCAAAACAATCCAGTCCCAAGAAGGTCAAGCTTTTTCTACATTTTGTACACTTGACTGGTCACATTAGAAGCATGTACATCTTTACTGAGAGTCCATGTTTGTCTTAGATGCTGGTAGAAAGGCTAAGTGGTTAAGAAATGACGGCATGAGAGCTATAGAAGCATCTGAGGACTGGTTTACATAAATTATTAAGCAAATAAATTCCCAGAGTAAAGGAAGTTGCTAGAGGTGCTACAGAGGAAGGATTTGGTTTTCCACTGTTGGCTGAGAGGTAGTAGAGAACAGAGAAGCAACTAAATTAATTCAAACCAAGATATTTTAATAGCATGCTTTTATAATACCAAATATACTCTCTTGCCACCGAAGTAGATTTAAGACTTCTTTTCCAATACATATATATCACAAAGGAAAAAAATGGTTTGGGATCAAACAATTTTGTAAAATAACCATGAATTTAACTTTCAAAGTTATTACTAGAAACATCTATTACTTTTATAATTGTTCTGAATAACCAGTTATAAGTCTCACAACCCCTTATCTGAAAATGTTTGGGGTGAAGTGTTTGGGCACACTGAATTTACCCTATTTTAGAGGTCTAGTTTGGATGTCCAAGTACTTCTGAGTGAGTCAATTTGGACTTATAGTAACCTTCTATCAAGTTTCAGTGGCTCAATCTTTATGGGAATTTAAAAGAAACCAAACTCACTGCCATCCAGTCTATTCTGACTCATTGTGACCCTACTGGACAGTGCAGTACTGCCCTGTGAGATTTCCAAACAAAATCTGTGCACAAGTAGCCAGCCTCTTTTAAAAAATTGTCAGCCTCATCTTTTTCCTGTGTAGTGAACATTTGTTTTGTTTTTTAAGATGCTGGTGGTTTTGAAATGCTGACTGTTGTTAGCCAGCACACACATAACCCACTGTGCCACAAGTCTTCTTTTGAGAACAGATTGCCTGTTTCTCATGAAGCAGTTGGTGGGTTCCAACTGCCCAACCTGCAGTGAGCAGAGCTTACCCCACGGCGCCACCAGCACGCCTTAAGTGGGGCGTGGAGCTGTACGTTCATCTTCCGCAAAATTTAAGAACATTCCCTTTTTTAAAATATTCACTCTTAATGGTATTAAAAATAATAAACAAAACCCAAGCCCAACCCATCAGTGTCATCCCGTATTCAGACACCTAGTAAGTGTACAGGCTTCGTACAGCTGTCCTACATACTGACTTTTGTGAAAGAAGTCCTGGGGGCCTAGTAGATTTTGTCCAGGGCTGCAAGCCACAGCATCTCTAGTTTGAATTCCCCAGCTGCTCCCCCAAACATGGGGCCTTTTGCTCCAGTAAAAAACTTTTCAGCAAAAAAAACAAACAAAAAAAATTTTCGGCCTCCTCGTTCCCAAGGCGCATTTCTACTCCGTCCACTGGGTCGCTGTGAGTTGGAAATCGACTCCATAGCAGTGAATTTGACTTTTTTGCAGGCTGATCCCACATGATTTTCCTGCAGAAAGCAAGCAGCTGGTAGCCAAAAGCACTTACATCTGTGCCACCAAAGCACGTATGTAATGGGATAAAGGCCCTCAACAGCCTTACATGATTAGTTCTGGTTAGGATAAGCTGCCAAATGAGATGAGATCTGGTGCCAAACTTAACTGGGAACTATGGTTTTAATAAATTAATGAATTAAAATAAGGGATTGTGGACCTGTTTAGATAGCAAACTGCAGTAGAACACGAATTTACTGTTTAACTTGTCACAGGCTTTGAAACTTATGATAGATAAAAAAGACAGAACCAAGTGCATATAGAACTTAAACATATTTTATTGTCAGTGTGTCATTTGGTAAAAATCTTCATCTCGTTACATAGCTCTCACGAAGTTGGTCCACGGAATCTTTAGCAAAAAAAAAAACCCAACAACAAACCCCCCCAAAAAAAACAAAACCTGGCCACCGAAGCGGAAAGTTACTGAAAGTGAAACCACGATCATCTTCCCAAGCTGTATGCTTGGGAAGTATGAATTATCGTTGTCTACTGGCTTCTCAGGTAACTCCTGGAAGGGATTTCCTCATTACATCGTCCCATCGTTCCACCCCCAATACCACACCACCACGAGCATCAGCAGAACTGACGAGGTCGAGAAAACCGCCTGAAGAAGCCCGAGGCCGGTGGGGGCCCTGGACCAGGCTACGGGAAAACCGAAATCTCGGTCTACCTATGAGGCGGGCTAAGCCCCTCCGCGGGCAGCCAGGCTTCGGGCGCCAGACCCCAAGACCGGGCTTCCCACCACAGCAAAGGAAACTCACACTCCCAGAGGCCCCTGCGCGGAGGGGGCGGGGGATCGCTAGGCCCCGGAACGCCAGACCTGAGCTCGCGGAGGATGGCGGGAACTGGAAAAGCGGCCGTCTGCAGTCCTCCCTCATTACCCTTGCCCCCGCGACCCGGCCCCTTCTCAAGCCCTCTGCACGGTACCTGTCCCCAGGACTCTCTGTTCTCTTTCCCGCTGCAGCAGGGGCGGTACTACCGGGTCTCGGATGGCAGCGCGGGGGCGACGACCCCGGGGCTGGGGATGAGGGGAAACCTGGCCTAGCGGGCATGCAGCGCCTTGTCATGTCGGCGCCGCTGGCGACGGCGGCATGGGCTGTGGCAGGCGAAGTTGGGTGCGTGGTGGCCGTCTTGCTGCTGGGACTCGGGGAGGCTGTCGGAGCAGAGGTGGGCGGCACCCCCTTCTCTCTTCATGGCGTTTTCTCTCTCTTCGGAAGTGACTCCTGTGCGAGCGGGAAGGAACCTGGGGACCAGCCGGGGGGCGGGCCGTGCTCCCGGAGGCGCGTTATGATTGGCTGGCTCAGCTGCCACTCTGGTCGTGGCGCAATAGAAAGCGCAGCCTCTCGGGGGAAGGCGGAGTTTCGGGAAGGAAAGGGGGCGGGAATGAAAACTGCCCCTCCCACCCCGTCACGTGCGCGGGGAGCGCGCCCCGCCTCGCGCGGGCTCTTGGCCTTGGCTGAGGCGCGGGGGCGGGAAGATGCGGGCCTGCGGGCGCTGCGGCAGCGGCGACACTCGCCGGGGGCGGGGCGCAAGACCAGGCTTGCAGCAGCGAGCCAAACCGCGGCAACTGCCCTGGCGGAGATGGACCGACACTTGGGCTTTCTGGGCCGCGCAATTGTCCCGAAGAAGTCCCCAGCTGTTCATTACATCCCATCTGTAACGTTTGAGGCCAGCCCTCCTGAGGTCACCTTTCCTCTGTGGTCCGCACAGGCCAAACTGGAGACTTGCCCACTGTTTGAGGGTTCTTAGAAATGGTTGCGGTAGATCTCCCCCTCCTTTTTTTTTTTTTACAGAAGGGGAAAAACAACATTGAAATCAAGGCTTTTTATCCCATAAAAAGCAATTTTTCTCTGCTGAAATGAGTTATCCGTAAGGTCTCTGCAGCCAGCTTCCATGGAGGTCTATAAAAGGAACATGGGGTCAGTTTTCAAGCACCCGTGAGCCTGTGCCAACAGCTCAGATTAGTGAAAGCCTGCCGCCCACATCCAGTCTGCTTTCCCCAGGGCTTGCTCTTTGGCGACACTTAGCACGAGTTTTCCCTGGTAGATGAGAGACTGGTCAGGTCATTGCTGCCTCAGTTTCCATAGCTGTAAAGTAGATATAATACCCACTTTTGTTAACCATAAATTGTTGACCACAAAAGAGATCAGCCATGGAAGCTGCACAGTTCAGTCGTGCGTAATTGGTATTCGGTAAATTATCTTTCCTTGGGTTTATTTTTATTTTTTTTTCCTTGGGTTTAGACGCAGAGAAAAATGAGGCTGTTTACTCCTGTGAAGTTTGAAAGCCTCAGAAACTCAAAGGGGCAGTGCTACTCTGCCCTACAGGGTCCCTGTGAGTCTGAATTGACTTGATGGCCGTTTAAGTGCGGGATTTTGGCTTCTTGGCAGACTCTGACACTTGGTTTGTTGCTGTGAAGCCTCACGCAGGAGGTACAACAGCATGAAACACTTCCCTGGGCACAGTGGCTATGCATGATCCCCTTGTTGCAGCTCCGGTGTCAATCCATCTTGTCCCCCATCATCCTCTTTCCCTGACCCTCTATCAAGCATAATATCCGTTTCCAAGGACTGGTCTCTCCTGATAACATGTCCACAGTGCGTGAGATGAAATGTTCTCTTCCAGAGGCTGATTAAATACTATTCTAGCTATTATTACAAACAAAATATCAATCCCAAGGATGCCCAGGCTCTAATTGACAAACCTGTTCAATCAATTAGGATGGAACAAAATCTTAAATGACTCAAAAGAATTTGAACAGGCCTTTAAAGTTTATTGTACTAAGATTTAATTGCTTCAGCAGCTAAGCATGCCTGACTGACCTGAAGTTCACCTCCTTTCCCTTCGCCATTCTACCTCAGGAGGAAAAATTAATGAGTAGCAAAGTGGTCAACAGACTGGCACAGTGGAAGGTGGGAAGGTAAACAGTGAACATACAGGCCTTTCATTCATCCCCAAAGCATTTATTGAGGGCCTCTATGCTAGGTAGTGGTGCAAGAAAGAAATACCAATAAAGGCACTTTATTCCTTTCGACTAAGACCTTACTACATCTAGCATTGTTCCTCGTATAAAAAAGAATAAAAGAGGTGCTCAAAATGTGTCAAATGAATAAAGATGTATGAATTGATTTATAAAGGGCTTTTTGCATGTATTATTTCCTACCTTTGGGTTTATGTTTTCTGTTGCATGCGTTGACACTCGAAGTTCATGCTTCTATAACAAGGCACATCTGCAGCACATATCTGATTCGTTTCGCTGCATGCTCAGTCTGGATAAAGAATAAAAACACGTTTGGCTTGATCAATCAGTTGCTTTTCTTGGATGATAGCACTTGAATCACCCAGCCTCCAAGTATCACTTTAGAGTCTGTACTCACCATGCCAAACAATAGTTTTCGCATTTTCTTAATCTAAGCAACAGATTATGGAGTTAAGTGAGGCAAGAAATCCCTGGATCAATAAATGGAGATGGAATCATAATGAAAACGCAATTTTAAAAATCTCTTCTTAACTGGGAAGTAGTTATCTAAATCCCCAGTAAGCACCGAGGCTCTTCTTCATTTCAGCCACCGTTTGAAATAATACAGATTTAGGTTTCAGGGTGAAATATGGTCAACATACTAATCAGAACTCCTGTAGTTCCTCTATGGCCCCGCCTCCCTATAGAGTGTGGGACAAGAAGCCCCGGTAGTGTAGCAGGTAAAAGCTTGGTTACGAACCACAGAGTCAGGGCTTTGAACCCACTGGTTCCTGCAAGGAAGAAAGACATGGTGGTCTAGGCCCTTATGTAAACATTTCATTCAGCCTTGGAATCGTATGGGGTAGTTCTACTCTGTCCTGCATGGTCACCATTAGTTGGAATCGACTCCATTGCAGGAAGGGTAGTGTTAAGCAGTCTGTTTGTGTGTGTACTCTTTGTTCTACTTTAAATCTGTACATATACACCACAAACAAACATGGACATACACACCTATCTGAATCCTGGCTTTTACGCATAAATTTGTTGGGAGATGCTGTCAAGTGGATTCTGACTTGTACCGACCCGAGGTACATTGTTCTTATGTGTTAGCCTGCCCTTTTTTCACTGTCTCTCTACTTTACCAAGCATGATCTCTTTCGCCAGGGATTGCTCTCTCTTGACAGCATATCCAAAGTACATGAGAGGAAGTCTCACCATCCTTGCCTCTAAGGTGCAAGCTGACGTTACTTCTTCCAAAACAGATCTATTTTTTTTTTTGGCAGTTTCTGGTACCTTAATGTTCTTCCCCAACATCATAGTTCAAATGCATTCATTCTTCGGTTTTCCTTATTCAGTGTCCAACTTTCACATGCATCTAAAGTGATCGAAAATACCATGGTTTGGGGCAGGTATACCTTAGTCCTCAAAGTGACAACCTTGCCTCTCAACCCTTTGCAGAAGTCTTGTGCAATGTGTCATTTGATCTCCTGACTATTGCTTCCATGAGCATTGATTGTGGATCCAAGTAAAACAAAATTCTGGACAACTTCAATCTTTTCTCCATTTTTCACGATGTTACCACTTATCATGTTTTGATGTTAGTCCATTTGTGAGGATTTTGATCTTCTGTGCATTGAGTCGTAATCCATGCTGAAGGCTGCAGTCCTTGAGCTTCATAAGCAAGTGCTTCAAGTCCTCCCTTTCCGCCATCAAGACTGTCAACTGAACATCACGGGTTGTTAATATGCCTTTCTCCAATCCTAATACTTCTTCGTATCATATGTTAGGTAGCATAGCCTAGGTAATTGGGAAGTCCATTTACACATGCCCAGGAGAACCAGCAAAGGACAAAGCTGGATTTTCCCGCCAGTGGGTGGAGATGGGCATTACACCTGGAGCAGCCCACGTGGGCCAGGTTACTGCAGTTCAGCCAATGGGATCGACCTGGGGTCGTTCACCACGCCTCCCCCAGGAACCCTTAAGAAGGCAGGAGCCAAGAGGGAGAGGGTCTTGCTTGGGTGGTCTGGTGGTCTTCCAGGGAGGGGAGAGATCCTTGCGTGTCCCGGAGCAGTCTCTGCCAGGCCGCATGGTCAAAGGAATCCTATGGGTGCCGCGTAATACCTGATGCTTCTTTGAACTTTCATTAAATTCACTTGGATCACGAGCCCGGCTTCGGCATGAAATCTTTCTCGCGCGGAGCCAAGGACCGAGGCTGAATTCTAGTCCCGGAGAAAGAGACCTTACACATACAGCTTCTCTGATGATTTTCTCAGTATACAGATTGAACAAGCCTGGTGAGGGGATACAACCCTGAGGTATACGGTTCCAGATTTCAAACCGATCAGTACCTATTCCCTTGTCCTGTTCACATAACTGCCTTTTGACCTATGTACAGGTTTCACATGAGCACAATGAAGTGTTCCGGAATTTCCACTCTTCTCAAGGATATCCAGAGTTTGTTGTGATCTATTCGAATAAATTTGTAGTGAGCCAGAAATAAGTAGTCAGGAAACTACACCAGGTGAAAGATGGTCAGAGAGCCCAGGTGTGCACATGAGCAAAGAAGAGGACAAGAAAAATGGATGGAGTGGTGAAGAGGGTGACAAATGAACTGGACTGAGTTCCAAATTTAGCACAAAACCTCAGCCAGGATCATTAGAAAGATAGCTTGGAGAAACTAAGGCTAGCTAACCATAAAAGGCTAGTGTGGGAAGATTTACAGGCCTGGGAATGAGTAAGGAGGGGCGCCGGGATGGAGTGGCTTCTACAGGGTACAGTGCACCTCAGTTCCTGGAGGCGTGTGGGCTTTGGCCTTGATGGGAAGGGATGGGACCACAAAAGAAACAAGATGACATGAACAACAGATCAAGATTGCTGGGAAAGTGCAGCCTGAGGTGGGAGTCCTGCAAGGAGTGACAATATAACTGATGTGATAGACTCCAAGCAATCACAGAGCCGGTCACACAGCTTGGGCAGATTGGATCAAGTTGTACTTTAATCAGCAAGCGAGGCATAAGAGAACAAAAGGTTAGTAAATTAGAAAGAATGTGACTAAGGAGCAAAGAAGCCTAAAAGTAACTTCTGATTCTACAGTGATGACATGTTATTTCCTCTGAGATTGCTGAGTTATGGTATAAGCCCTAAGGCTCTGGGAAGGGAGTTGCAAGGCCAGCCAGGGGGCAAGGAGCGACTTGTTGCAGAGTTGCCAGCAGCCAAGAGCTGGGAGAGGTGGGGACAGGTAAGAGTTGAGGTAGATAAGGAACAGATTCAGAAAATAGGCCGTGATTAACTCAAAAGCCTGAGGAAGAAAGAAAGCCCATGTGGAAATGTGAAGAAGGAAAGGTGAAAAAAAACAAAAGGACAGAAGGTGAGTTCTCAGCATTTCAAGATCCACGCCAATCGCTTTGCAAATGGAAAGCCAAACTCAATACTGCCAAACAAGTGCTGGCAAAAGGCACGGGCTTGGCATTAAGGGACTTCTGGGGGAAAAGCCAGATGTATTATACGGTCATGTCATGTGTCGGGTCAAATTCCTGGGAGTAATTAGTGAAAACAGGCAAAAGCTGAGGTGATAGTAAGCAAAGTAGGGTCCTTGTTTCCTTAGGCAATGACACCAAGATGGTGCTTCCCGCGCTGCAGACCCGGGATAAGTAGTACCTTTGTAGATGCTTTGCCACATCCAAACATTTCTTACACTACTCTTTCCTGAATATCTTTTGGTAAATCACTGTTTAAGCTTAAGTAGCTTGATTATTTTAGAAAAGGAACCTTGTCTTTTTGACACAAGTGGAAAATCAATATCACATCGCTTTCCCAAAATAAGTGGAAAATTTGCCCACTGGTCAAAGGAACATTTATATATATCCCCAAATTTCCCCTGGACTCAATGGCCATTCGCAAAGATATTCCCCACGTGTCTGAAGTGTGAGAAGCACTTTAGGAAATAATGGTTTTAGGGGCTTCAGCCTGCAATCAGGTGTTTTTCACACTTGGTTAGCAACCCATTAGAAGGGTTTGAAATTGATGTAATGGGTCACAGATCACATTAAAAGAAGCAGCAGCAAGATAGGCTGGGATAGCGAACGTTTGTGCAATGGCGTGTGGATTTAAAAAAAACAACTTTTACTTCTTCCTGTATATGAGGGGCTTCAAAAAGCTCACGGAGAAATTCCATCTTTCAAAGAGGTTTGAAAGCCCTCCCCCAATGTATGTTTATATTTGTGTGTATATACAAAGAGGCGTCAACATATCTGTGGACTTCCATAGCTCCCATAGCTCTTCATTCCAATTTTTTTCTACAAACTTTTGGAAATCTGGCCGTGATTTAGAAAGGCTTTCCTTCTGTGGGCCATGGCCAGAAATGCTTGAACATTGCTGCTCCATCAGCGTTTGTGTTTCATGCTTCTGGGTCAGTGGGCCAGTACCGCCCGTGGCACGGAGCAGCTGAAGGTGAGGGAGGCCGACTCCAGCTCTCCTGCTTACTTTTTTTTTTCCTTCTTACCTTTTATGGCTGTCATGAATGATATTGTGCTCCCCTAAAATATATGTCAACGTGGCTGGCCCATGAGTCTCAGTGGCATTTATGTAACGATGTATTTATTTGGTAATTATACAATAATGTCATCAACCCCCATGATGTGATCTAATGTGATCAGCCTATCAGTTGACAGGGGATTAGGGTGGGATGATCTGATGTAAAGGGAAGGGGGTTCCCTGAGGTGTAGCCAGCATCACCTTCTATCTTACAAGAAATAAAGGGAGACAAAAGTGAGCAGATAGAGACCCAACTGCCACCAAGAAAAGAGGCAGGATCAGAGCACATCCTGTGGACCCTAGGGTCCCTAAACTGAACGTCCTAGATGTAAGAGGGTTGGTGCCAAGATACAAGATCTCCAAGGGATGATGGGCCCCAAATGTTGAAAGGAGACAAGGATTTTCCCTCAGAGCTTAATACAGAGAGAAACCTTTCCCTAAAAGCTGGCACCCTGACTGCTAACCTCCTAAACTGTGAGAGAACTAAGTTCTGTTTGTTAAAGCCACTCATGCCATTTCTGTTACTGCAACACTAGGTGGCTAAGACAAGGGCTGCAGCCTCCTGCAGTGGGGTAGGCTTGGGGTAGGGAGAGTTCTACAAACACCCAGACTTCACTAGATGGCTAAGACAAGGGCTGCAGCTTCCTGAAGTGAGGTAGGCTTGGGGGAGGGGGAGTTCTACAAACACCCAGACTTTCTCCCCAGAGAGGTTTGCTGTTCTCCTTTACGTGCTGTCAGAGCGTCTAGGTGGGGAGGGGTAGATGAGGTGATCCTCTGAGGTCCTGCTCTGCCTTCAGTCACCTAGGAACTTAGAGGGGGGGCCAAAAAAGGAGAGAAGAAAAGAGTAAGATGAAAAGAGCAGACGAATTCCATACCCTTTGCCCTACCTGCCTTTTAGGGATTATATTGTGTGCCTTCAAAACATATGTTGTTCCCTTAACACTTGTAGGCTGTGAATGTAATCTATTACTGGACTAGGGGAATAGGGTTTTCTTTGCTATGTTAATGAGGTCATTTCAGTGTCAGGCGTGTTTTAGGCTAATCTCTTTGAGATATCAAGCAGCAAGCAAGCAAGCAAACAACCACAGAGGGAGGATAATAGATGCCCCACACCATCATAAGATGGCCAAGGAACAGGAACTGAAAAGACAGAGCAAGCAAGCTTTCCCCTAGCGCAGGTCCTCTGAATTTGTGCTTCTAACTCCTAACTGAGAAAATAAGTTCTAACCATTCAGGCCATCCACGTGTATTTCTGTGATAGCCCCACTAAGAAACTAAAACACTGCCCTTCATACAAACCTCACTGCCCAGTAATTGGAAAAAGTTTACTAGAGAAAATGTATGAAATTATGTTCCTTCACCTGCTTTTCTCACAATTCAACGCATCCATCAGGATACATCGAAGCCTTCAATATTTCAACTCAAGAAATGTTTTTTTCCCAGTTTTCCAGCTTGAGAAACACCAAATGTGCTCTTCTCTTTTGTTTTTCTAGCTCCAAATCTTTATATTCTCATTATAATAGTTTGTCTTCTCAAGCCACCCTTTGAAATTTGCATTCAGCTCTTTTATTTAATAATTTCTTTCTTTTAGCTCAGCTATTCTATCTTCAAGAACAAGTTTCAGAGTCTTTTCTGGTGTCCATTTTGGCCTTTTATTCCCTATCTTTTCAGTGACTCTTAAGTTTCTTCATGTATGTTGTCTTTGATGTCACCCCACAACTCATTTGGTCTTGGTCATTAGTGTTCAATATATCAAATTTATTATTGAATGATCTCTGAATTCAGATGAAATATACTCAAGGTCATATTTGGCTTTTGAGAACTGGTTTTAATTTTCTTCAGCCTCAACCTACAGTTTACATGTGAGAAATTAATGGTTTGTTGTAAAGCTGGACCCCGGTTGACTTCTCACTGAGGATACCGCCACCACTCTCTTTCTACAGGTGTGGTTGATTTTATTACTGCCAAGTTCATGTGTGTAGTTGTTACTTATATTGTTGACAAAAAAAGGTATTTGCAATGAATAAGTTGTTTTATTATGATGTTGTAATTTTGTCATCAAGGCTATATTTTGATCTACTGATAATTCTGATAATTCATGCTCCAATCATCAATAATTATCAATGTATCTTGAGTTGCACTAGTAAAGGATCCTATGAATAGGAAACATCAAAGTGGACTGTGTTGGGATGCTTTCTTAATGTACAATTACCCTTTATATAAAACTCTGTCTTACACACATATGAGTTTCTATGGATTTGCTTCTCTAGTCTACCCAGACTAACACATTATGGTACCTTGGGCATGGGGTACGAGAGAAACAAATCATAAAGATGGAGAGTGAATGTTTCTTTGACCTCTCCCTCATGGTAGTGGTTCTTGGGCTAGCCAGAGATCAGATATATCCATGCAGTTTACGGGGTTGTTTTCTGGAAAGAATTTGGAAAGTTAAAATTTTGATTATTTTGTTTGCTTCTTGCCTTTGGTTATTCATGTGGAAAGTAGTAAAGATGAATGTTGATTATGTATATTTTGAGCTCAGGGTAGAAATTGCCATTCGAATGTCTCAGAAACCACGCTGCTTGGATGTGAGGGCGATCTGGCTGCGACATCTGTCACCCCATTGATCGCCAGGGTTGATTCGGCTGATCTGGCTGGCTAGGCAGGTGTCCCCTTCCTCCCTCACCGCTCCATGTGCGTCCCTCCCGAAGCTGCGCGCTCGGTTGAAAAGGACAACCTTCCCCGATAAGAAGTAAGACCATCCTTCGGTCAAGGGTATACGAGTAGCTGCGTTCCCCTGCTAGAACCACGCTTCTTAAGGAAAATGGCTGACAGAAGGTCAAAATGGCTCACAGAAAGCCTGGATCTGGCTTGGTGCTCTCGGAGACCTAATCCCATATTTTTCTTTAAATAGAATAGTTTAGATAAGGATTTAGATAAACTAGATAAGGATTGAATTGACTGTTTTAAGAATTAAGTTTACCTTACCACTAGCTGTTTCCAAATAGTCATCATCCTTACTAGAAACTCAATATCCCTAACCAATACTCCCACCTTCCCTGGCAGCCATAAGCAAACTCTGGTCCTGTATTGTACCTTTAATAACCCACTAGAGTACATGTGCAGCACACTCCCTAGGAGCCTGTTCCTGTACACCTTGTCACTGTCGCCATACTCCGTGACTACAAGTGAGAGAGCATTCAAAATTGCCATTTTGCCCTGACGTTTGAAATTCAGTTTCACTATTATTTCTGAGAAAATCAGTACATTTATTCATGTCAGAGTTATTATCTGTAGTTACAGAATAAATCTGTTGTGCTTCTCTTTTAAAAAAAATAGAGTTTAGTATATGATTCTACATTGTTTATACTGATTTCTTCTGCTTATTATTGATATAATAATTAATAGAAATGTTTACTTTGAAGTATAGAAATAGAGAGCTTGTAAGCCCAGTTGCCTGGAGACATTAATTTGATCTTTAGGTTGGTTTAGGACACACCTGCAAAGAAGTCTCTGAAAAGATAAGCCCCCTCCCCCCAACTACCATGATCTGAATTCTACCTTGCAGGACTGGATAGGGCAGAGGTTGTACACTGGTGCATATGGGAGCTGGAGGCACAGGGAATCCAGGGTGGATGATACCTTCAGGACCAGGGGTGTGAGGGGTGATACTGGGAGAGTGGAGGGTGAGTGGGTTGGAAAGGGGGAACTGATTACAAGGATCCACATGTGACCTCCTCCTTGGGAGACGGACTGCAGAGAAGTGGGGGAGGGGAGACTCCGGATAGGGAAAGATATGACAAAATAACAATCTATAAATTATCAAGGGCTTATGAGGGAGGGGGGAGCAGGGAGGGAGGGGAAAAAAAGAGAACCTGATGCAAAGGGCTTAAGTGGAGAGCAAATGCTTTGAAAATGATTAGGGCAAAGAATGTAGGGAATTGCTTTAGACAATTGATGTATGTATATGTATGGATTGTGATAAGAGTTGTATGAGCCCCTAATAAAATGTAAAAAAAATAAAGAAAAGAAAAGATAAGCCCAGTGCTTTGGAGTACTCAGGATATTTGCATTCCAAGGACTTGTGTGTGTGTGGGGTGGGGCAAGATTGACAGATTAAAAAAAAAAAAAGGAACCCTGGCTCTCTGAAGCTTGAACTCTAGTGGTTTTTGTCAGAAGCTGGAAAAAAATCTGGAACCATGAAGAAAACTCCTCTCTGAGACTGAATGTTAAAGGAAGCCTGTGGGCAGGCTGAGATGCTTGCTAGGTGACCACCTGGATCCACTTGTTAAATGGAAGCGGGAGAAAAGCAGTAATAGAGAGATGGATTGAGCCTGGCCACTGATACATGTGGACCTGGTTTACAGGAACTAGAAAAGACAAGAGTGGGTTGACTGGTCTGAAGTTCATGACTTAGCCCAAGGGGGCTAGAGTTGTTGAGAATTTGTGATGGGGCCATGGTCTAAGGCAGTGGTTCTCAACCTGTGGGTTGGGACCCCTTTGGGGGTCAAATGACCCTCTCACAGGGGTCATCTAAGACCGTCGGAAAACACACATTTGTGACACCACTCCTCTATCCGTCTCCATGCGGGTCTGCCCACATGCAGATATACCCACAGACGAGTACCCAGCATGAAGACTGTTACCCATGCAACACCATGCTTCAAGAAAAAATTTCATTTATTTGTAATTAGAAATAAATATTTCACAATATATAATTACGTATTATTTTTGTGATTAATCACTATGCTTTAATTTGTTCAATTTGTAACAATGAAAAGACATCCTGCATATCAGAAATTTACATTATGCTTCATAACAGTAGCAAAATTACAGTTATGAAGTAGCAATGAAAATAATTTTATGGTTGGGGGGGTCACCACAACATGAAGAAATGTATTAAAGGGTCCAGACATTAGGAAGGTTGAGAACCACTGGTCTAAAGAAGGTGGTCAATGGGCACCCTGGTGAGACTAAGTGAGACAGCCCACATTGAGTTGGCCAGAACCCGACCAGATGAAGAGAAGATTTTTGAGCCTGTGAACTGGTACATGTTGCTGCAGACTTTCTGGATGGCCTGTCTTGATTGACTTTGCTTATGGATGCAGACTCACAAGGTTCCAACTGGAATGAAGATTCTTCACATCAAAGAATATGATTGTCTCCTCAGAGCGCTGGGTTGATGTAAGGTGGGCAGGATAGAAATTGGATACCCAAAATCGGGAAGATAGAGGCATAACATGGTTGGCTTACAAACTTTCTTAAGTGCTGGAGTACATTCGTATGTGTATAGGATTAAGTTGTAGGTCTTATTAACTGCAATTGTTAGGCATAGGATATTTTTGTTTTGATCACTTATAGAATGTTATGTTTAAGTGAGGATGGCACTTCTTTTGAATTGTGTGCATTTTAGCTTTATCCCGTTAGGTACAGATATGATTTTATCATTGTTTGAAAATTCTATATGGCGGTCTGCCGAGCCTCTGCCCGGAAGTGCTTCTGCTGCTGGTAGCGGGCGTTATGGCCTCAAGGTTACTCCGCGGAGCTGGAGAGTTGGCCGCTCAGGCCCTGAGGGCCCGCGGCCCCAATGGGGTGGCCGCCGTGCGCAGTATGGCGACTAGAGGCGGCATCCCTACGGACGAAGAGCAGGCGACGGGGCTGGAGAGGGAGATCATGTTGGCCACACGCAAAGGGCTGGATCCATACAATATGCTTGCTCCAAAGGCAGCCACAGGCACCAAAGAGCACCCTAATTTGGTCCCCTCCATCACCAACAAGCGAATCGTGGGCTGCATCTGTGAAGAGGACAACAGTGCTGTCATCTGGTTTTGGCTGCACAAAGGTGATGCTCAGCGATGCCCTAACTGTGGAACCCAGTACAAGCTGGTGCCCCACCAGTTAGCCCACTGAGCCCCTGCACTGACTCACTCTAAACATCTTCTCTTCAATAAAGACTAGCCATTGCGTTGGCTCCTTCTCCAAAAAAAAAAAAAAGAAAATTCTATATGGCTAAAGAGTTGTATGAAAGTGTCAAATTGACAAGGGGTGGTCTGGGGTAGTTACATAATCTGGTGTCAATTTGAGAGGATTATGAGTGAAGGGGTGGAGTCTGTCTGTCAATCAGGCATGTCAAGAAGGCATGGCCTTCTCCTGAGAATTCTGGGAAATCCTCTATTTCTTCCTTAGAGGCAGGAGACACCTCTCTCTCTCCTCACTCCCTGGGAGACATTGCAGCTGAAAACACACATGGGACTACGCTAGTGCCCAAAGCTGGAGAAGCCACATGGACCTACCCTAATGTAACTAGACCTCTGAAGCTGGAGAAGCCACGTAGAGTGCCCAGTCAGTGCTCAGATGCTTACAACAAAGTGGATCCAAAGACTTTGTACCCACTAGCCTGTGATTGTCCTGCATTCGGCATCATTGCATATGAGTCTGAAGAGGGCTTTATAGATTGGTATCAGACACGTGGGCTAATATCGGACTTATGGGCTTGAATTGGACTGGGTTGGGATGCTTTCCCTTTATATAAAACTGTCCGATACACATATGAGTTTCTATGGATTTGTTTTTCTAATCTACCCAGACTAACACACAAAGATAGAGTGAGTACATCGAATTCTGTAGAAAGAATGGGTTAATGTTCAAATATTGAAGGAAGTAGCATCTGATTAAAAACTAATGGCATTGAAAGAACTTCTGCCCAAATTACACTGAAGGTATTGGCAAAAACAAAGCTCCAGGAATTGATGGAATACAAATAGAGACAATTCTGATCTATCTCCAGAAATTTGGAAGACAGCTACCTGGTCAACCAGCTGGAAGAGATCCATATTTGTGCCGTTCCAAAGAAAGAAGATGCAACAGAATATAACAGTTCTCAAACAATCTCAATAATATCACATGCATGTATAATTTTGCCGGAATAATTTTTAAAGGGTTGCAGCAGTATATAGAAAGGGAACAGCTATCAAAACAAGTCAGGTTTAGAAGAAGACATGGAACGAGGGATGTCATTGCTGATGTCAGATGGATCTTGGCTGAAAGAAAAGAATACTAGAAAGATGTTTACCTGTGTTTCATTGACTATGCAAAGGTGTTCGACTGCATAGGTCATAACAAATTCTGCATAACATTGCAAAGAATAGGAATTCCAAAGTAGTTCATGGTGCTCATCCAGAACCTGTACACAGACCAAGAGGCGATCAATCATACAGAATTAAGGAGTATTGAATTGTTTAAAAAAGAACCCTAGAGGTGTAGTGGTTACACGTTGAACTGCTCACTACAAGGTCAACAGTTCAAAACCACCAGCAGCCCACTCTGCAGCAGAAAGATGGACTTTCTATTCCAGTACAGAGTTACAGTCTCTGGAACTTGCAGGAGCAGCTTTAGGATCACTATAAGGATCACTTTAGGATCACTACAAGGATCACCACTGTAAGTCAGGATCGACTTGATAGCAGTGAGTTTGTTTTTTGGTTTGGAATAGCTTAAAATCAGAAAAGGTAAGCATCAAGGTTGTATCCTTTTGCCATGCTGGGCAGACAGATTCTATGAAGAAGAATACATTATGAGAACTGGAGGAAGACTCGTTTAAAACCTGTGATAAGCAGATGACACTACTGGGCTTGCTGAAAGTGAAGAGGATTTGAAACACTTACTGATTAAGACCATAGCCTTTAGTATGTATTATAACTCATTATATATATATTATATATAGAGATAATTTTATATATATATAAATAAAATCCTCGGGAGAACTGATTACAAGAATCTATATATAGCCTCCTCCCTGGGGCATGGACAGCAGAGAAGAGGGCAGGGGGAGACGTCAGACAGTGTAACATATGACAAAATAATAACAATGTATGAATTATGAAGGGTTCATGAGGTAGGGGGAGTGAGGAGGGAGGGGGAAAATGAGCAGCTGATATTAAGGGCTCAAGTGGAAGGCAAATGTTTTGAGAATGATGATGGCAACAAATGTTCATATGCGCTTGACACAATGGATATATGTATGGATAGTGATAAGAATTGTATGAGCCCCTAATAAAATGATTTTTAAAAAATCCTCATACTGGATCAATAAACAACATCACAATAAACACAGAGAAGATTGAAATAGTTAAGAATTTTAAAATTTTATTTGAATCTACAATCAATGCTCATGGGGTCAAGACATGAAATAGTGTATTGCATATCTGTTGGACAAGACCTCTTCAAAGGGTTAAAAAGCAAAGGTGTCACTTTGAACACTAATGTGCACCTGCCACAGCCATGATAGTTTCAATTGCCTTATAGGCACATAAAATGTGGACAATGACTAAGGACGACTGAGACAGAATTGGTGCATTTGAGTTATAGTGTTAGTGAAGAATATTAAATGGCCAGGGACTTCCAGAAGCAGGAACACATCTGTCTTGGAAGAAGTACAGCTAGAATGCTTTTTAGAAGTGACAATGGCGAGCCTTTGTCTTATGGTCTCTTTAACTCTGAACATGTTAGTAAGAGGGACCAGCCTCTGGAGAAGCACATCATTCTTGACAAGGAGAGGGTTGGCGAAATAGAGGGAGACTCTCAGTGAGATGTGTTGACACAATGGCTGCAACAGTGAGCTCAACCGTAGCAGTGATTGTGAGGGTGTCATGGGACCTGGGAATGTGTTCTTCTGTTGTGTACAGGCTGCTATGAGTCAGAACTGACTTGATGGCACCTAACACAACAATGGGACCCATCAGACCTTTCTTTATCTAGTTCTGATCTACCTCTTCAGACTCTTCCTTGCCACTACAACCCCGAGTCTTTAAGCATCAACACTTACATGATGTCTTATTATAAAAATTTTTTAAAGGAAAAGTTTAACTGAATCCAAATACTTATAATTGTGATTTCTGAGGGATGGATATAATATGTGTTTGTAATATTTTTCTTTGTACTTGCATAGGCATGCCACCATTTGAGATCCTCACCTTTTTTTATATTTGTTAAGCTCAAAGATGAAAAATGGCTTCTCATTGTTTCCGTTTGTATTCTCTTAACTATTAGCAAGGTTGAATTTCTCTTCTTACCGCTTTGAATTTTCTTTTGCCAATTGCTCTTTACTCTAATTTCATCCATTTTCTACTAAGTTGGTTGTATTTTTAGTTGACTATAGAATTTTAATATTTATATGAGGGTAAATAAAAAAGTGCTGCTACCAGGGCCCCAGCTCACATGTGCACAGGTTTATTTCATGCAAGGTGTGTTTAAACATGTGTGTGATAAGTGGATAGCTACAAACGAGTTGTCTCAGTAAGACACTTGTCTTAGATTGCGTAGGTTGTCTTTTTTTTTTTTAAAGGTCCAATCAAAACAATGGATTAGGAAGGACTGTTCTGGGTCAATTCAATTCAAGGCTGAAAGGTCAGCACAGAAGGTTATAGTGACTGTTTGGGGGATCCTCAAGGGGTATCTTGATAGCCTTTCTGGAAGGACACAGGTTGGTCATGGGGGCTTATCATGAAGGAAGTTTGAAGAACATTGAACACTATATTGCTGAGAAAAAGACCAGTGAAGTCACCCTGGCATTTTTTCCCCATCAAGGCAATGCAGCTGCTAATTCTTCAAGGGTAGCAAGGGCTGTCCTGAAAGACTTGTCTGGAAACTTTACCCCACTCACTCTGCAGCCCTGATCTTGCCCCTTAAGACTTCTTTTTGTTCCTTAAACTCTAAGAAGATTGAAAATGAATATGATTTGAGTCCCTCAAGGAAGCCCAAACTGCCATCTTGATGTCATGTAAATCGAAGAGTGCACAATTCTGTGAGGGGAGAGGTTAGAGAGATGGAATCACTGCTTTCAAACGTGTATAGACCAAGCTGGAGGAGATTATGTTTTTGTTTAATAATGGTTTCTATGATTTTGTACTTTATGACGTACCCTCGCGATGCATGTCTAGCTCCCACCTGTCAGTTTGTTGTATCGTGGGGGCTTGTGTGTTGCCATGATGCTGGAAGCTGTGCCACTGGTATTTCAAATACCAGCAGGGTAACTGGTGGTGGACAAGTTTCCGTGGAACATCCAGACTAAGACCACCAATGGCTTGGCGATCTATTTTCAACAATTAGCCAACGAAAACCCTATGATTTAGAACAGGACACTCTGATAAAATGGTGCTGGATTGGGCAATGTTTCCTTCTGATGTACTTGGACTCATCATAAATCAGTGCCAACTCAAGAGGAATTATAAACAACAATGTGTATCCTACATAAAATTCAAAAAATCCTTTCCAGTCCCTCCTGCTGCCCTGCAGAAAAGGCCTCGGCAGTCCCTTGCAAGGACTCTTGCAACGCATTCCAAACCGATCTCACTTCATTTTTTACCCCTTTCAATCCATCGTCCACACTGCAGCTTGAACGCTCTTCTAAATAAGCAAATCTGCAAGCCCATTGACTAGAGAAACAAATCCAGGGACACTCGGGTATGTTTATATCAAAGGGTAATTATATAGTAAGAAAACATCTCAGCCCAGTCCAGATCAAGTCCATAAGTTCGACATGAGCCTATAAGTCCAATATTAACCCATGAATTCCTCTTTAGATTCACGTAGCACATGCTGAATGCAGGAAGACCACAAGCTGGTGGTTGGAAAGTTCTGTGGGTCCCGTGGTGGTGGAAGCACCTTCAGGACTCTGGCTGCCATCACCATGGCTCCATGTGACTTGTCAACAGGAATGTGTAGCAGAGAGAGTGCATCCTGCCTCCAGGGAGGAAGAGAAGAAGTCCCAGAATCCTCATGAGAAGGCCACGCCCATAAGGAGGGAATCACCAGGCTAGACTCCACCCTTTCAGTCTTATTTATCAAGTTGACATGAAATTGTGTAACTACCACTCCACTCCTAAACTAAAAAATCTTCAATGCATCCTTATTGCAGACAGGAAGAAAGTAAAGCAAGCCAGAGATTTTATTATCAACAAAACCCCCAACAATGAATATTTGACGCCTTCCATCTAAACTAAACGCTTTGGTATGCTCTATTGGGTACTCTGCCGTTTGACTCCATTTCACCTGGGCGGAGGAGCTCTGTAATGCATGAGGCTGTTAACCGAAATGTGGGCGGCTCAAACCCACCAGCCACTCTACAGGAGAAAGATGATATTGTTTGCTCCCATCAAAGCTATATAGTCTTGGAAACCCAAAGAAGCAGTTCGGCCCTGTCATCACCTTGATGACCTGTGGGGGGTCCTCACACTATTGTCCCTGTGGGTCCCACATCAGAACAATGGTATTGGCCGTTCTTTTAATACCTCCGCCTTATTCATGCCTCTGGCCTCTGGGGCAAGCCGTTTGCAGTGCTGTCTGACCTCCTAGAGTCATTTCCATGCCATCCCTAAAGAAAGCTGGCTTCCCCCCCCCCCGCCCCATTCAACCCAATTATACACTGACACCGCTGTGCTGTTTGTGACCTTGTATCGAAACGATTTATTGAATGTATGTCTCCTCTCTTGTTACTTTGAGGACTAGGGTGCACTGGACCCAAGCCATGGTATGTTCGAGTGCCTCATATGCATGTGAAAATTGGACATGGAATAGGATAGGAAGACTGAAGAAGAATCTATGCATTTCAATGATAGTGCTGGCAAAGCACACTGAAAGTACCAGGACTACCAAGGAACAAATAAATCTGGGTTGGAAGAAGTGCAGCCAGAATGCTTCTTAGAAGCAAGCATGACAAGATCCACAAACCTGCACATATTATCAGGAGCGATCAAGCCTGGAAAAGGACAGCTGGCTTGGTAAAGTCGAGGGGCAGCAAAAAAACAACAACAACACAGGAAGACCTTCCATGAGATGGAGTGACACAGTGCCTGCAAGAACGGGCGCAAACATAATGCTGGGAGGATGGTATGGGGCTGGTAGTGTTTGGTCCTGTGGGACATCGGGCCATTATGCATTGGAACGGACTCTGTGGCACCTAATAACAGCAGCAGCAGCAGCAACAACTTCTTGCTAGACTGAAAACTTCCTTTGGAAAGGGCTCTACTTGTTCATCTCAAGAAACGGTATACCAGAGAAGCTAGGAATGTGGGCCCACCAGCTAGACTGCTTGGGCTTGAATCTAAGCTCTGTTACTGTTTAGGAAGTTACCGAACCTCTCCGTGCCTCAGACTCCTTATTTATAATTATAGTGCCTATCTCATGGGTCCCATTAGGTAATACATGTAACGTACTTATAATTGTGCCTGGTTTACAGCATGGGTTCAAGAAAGGCAAAATCCTGATTATCCCTGTTTCTTAGCCCAATATTAGTAGCTATTATTATTTATCTATAGCAGGTATGTGGTGTTCTTGCCACAAATGTCTTGTTCACCTATCCTGGATGTCTTAAAAAATAATTTTGAAAAAATATTAAACTTAAAAAAAATAAATATATTAAACTTAAAAAAATTAATTTTGTTTTGTTGTTGTGTTGAAAATGTACATAGCAAAACACATACCAGCTCATTAATTTCTACATGTATAGCTCACTGAAATTATTCCTTGGGTATCTTAATGTGATTTCCAGATTTAGGACCTCAGCCACTGTCTCTAGGGTGTTATAACCCCCAGTCAAGAGAGCCCCCAGGCAGGAGAGCGCCGACAGTTCGGTAGTCCCCCAATCTACCTCCTGCCCATTCCTGACTTCTGGTTTCTTGCCACCAGGCCCATCCCTCAAAAGGAGGAGGTGCTCCATGCTGGAACCGTGCTGGCCTAAGTGCCACCTAGACACCAACTTTCCTTTGGGAGAAAGCTCCATGGTCATGTAGGGCTTGCTGGCTTGAGTCAATAGCACCTTTTCTTCTTCCTGCTTTCTTTCCTGAGATCCTCCATCCTGGCACTTGACTTCCCTACCAGAAACACCTGAAAAAAATGCATCGCATTAAATGAGTCTGAGGGCATTCTTTCTCATAACCTGGAGTAGGCACTCCCTGTATCTCCGCCCCCACCCTCTCCAAGCAACTCACCTGAGCCGCCTTTTCTCTCTTCTCTCCACCCTTGAAGCAGGCTTCTCTGTGAGTTCCCAACTTGTTGTAAACCCCAAGAATCCATTCTCGAATTCCCTCAGAATCGGCGGTTGCCCACGCTGGGGCCTCAGATGCATTCACCATTTCTCAACTTTTCCGTGCCCAAAGTTCTCACTTTGTGCTCTTAGGACCAGAGCACACACTCATGCTTCCTGGGCCCGTCAGGAGCGGGAAAGCGCTTTGTTTTGGGATGTTCAGCCCAGAAATCCCATGCTTGATTTTCTGGAGGGCCTGTGAATGCTGCTGCCTTAGATCACAAGTGCAAAAATTCAGACGTGGACAGGTGTGAAAGTCAAGGGATAAGCCCAGGGGATTCTGGGCGTCTCTAATTCAGCAGAACAAAAGGCAAAACAACAGGTGTCCACAGAAGTGCAGACCCATCTGGTACTGTTACCCAAGGCTGCCTTTGGGATGGTGTTCTCTCACGAACCTGTGCTCCCTCTCCGTGTGCCCCCCCCCCCCACCCCGCCCCATCACCCACTGTCCAAGGGCTCGGGAAATGAGGCATTCATTTGGCCTTAGGTTGCAGGTACCAGGAGGTGTTGTGTGACTCACCAGGATTAGCGCGGGGACTCTGAGTCCTGACCTTTGCGGAGTGTTTATTAATGAGGAACCTTGCAGCCTACCTGCAGGCGCGGCGGCGACAGGATTAAAAACAACGCGGCCGCTGGAGCAAGTACGTGAGGACAACCACCAAGGGCTGGGGAGAGAGCTGTCGAGTTCGGAATCTGTCCCCTTACTCAGTGGCTCTCTTAAAAGAAAAAGACGTTTCCAGACTAGGGAAGAGGCTCTATTAAGGGGTGGGGGGGATGAACACCTATGGCTTCCCCTACTGTTGGTATCAGAAATGGGGCTGGGGAGCATCGGAAACGAGGCCTGATTAGGATTTCATACGAAACCAAAGTCAGGGATGACGAAAGGACATCATTTGTAAGCTTTTGTACCACCTTGCTCTGGTTTTTGTTATTCCACATTAGCTTCTCGGAGCACTGCCGGGAAGCCCTTCAAGCCCCAAAGACCATGTGCTGGTCCTCAGCTGCGATCACGAAGCAGCAGCAGCAGCTCCTGCGACAGGCTTAGAGGCAGGGGACCTCGAGGGGTGGGTGGGAAATGTGGCAGCTTGCAACGAGAGAGGGAGGCAGGTTGAGACCCTGCGTCTGCTTCACGGAAAGAAAAAGAGCTTGAGTTGAGACGTGTTGTGGCAGAGAGCAACCAAGGCCATAGGTGAGCAACGGCTCAGAACAGCATGGCCCACAGGAGTCAAATGGGAACCGCCTGGAGAATCCGTCCATACGGGGTGGCTAAATAAAACGATGGAACTTTTTTTTTTTACCATGGGATACCATGGTAGTTGTTGGGTGCCGTTGGGTTGCTTCAGACTCCTAGGATCCCTATGGCCAACTGAAAAACAAACAACCCCACCTCCTGGGCCTGCACCAGCCTCACAATCGTCATGTTCCAGCCCATTGCTGCAGTCACGGCGCCAATCCATCTTGTCACGATCTTCCTTTTTTTTACTGCCCCTCTCCTTTACCAAGCATGAAGTTCTTTTCTAGGGATTGTTCAAACATGTTCAAAGTATGTGAGCCTTTCCATACTTGTTTCTAAGAGGTATTCTGACTGTACTTCTTCCAAGACAGATTTGTTTGTTCTTTTGACAGGCCTTAGTCCTTTCGACCCTCTTCGCCAGCACCACAACTCAAATGCATCCGCTCTTCTTCAGTCTTCCTTATTCAATGTCAAACTTCCACATGCTCACAAGGCACTTGAAAATACCATGGCTCGGGTCAGGGGCAACTTTGTCCTCAAAGTAACATCTTGCTTTAACACTTTAAAGAGGTCTCGTGCAGCAGATTTATCCAATAGAATGTGTTGCTCAATCTCGCTTTTTAAAATCATTTTATTGGGGGCTCGTACAACTCTTATCACAATCCATCCATCCACTGTGTCAAGCACATTTGTACATTGGTTGCCCTCATCATTCTCAAAACATTTGGTTATGACTTGAGCCCCTGCTAACAGCTCCTTATTTTTTCTCCTCCCTACTTCACCCTCTCTCCCTCCACCTGATCATTTATAAATCATTATTTTTCCATGTCTTACACTGACTGAGGTCTTCCCTATGTTTAATCGCTTGACTGCTGTTTCCATGAACATGGATTGTGGAGATGAGCAAGATGAAATCCTTGACACACTTTAGTGGGATACCATGCAATCATTAAAATACCGCACAGCTATTAAAAAGAATAAAGAGGGTCTATTGTGCTGATATGAGAAGATACTATAAATATGTTACATGGAAAAAGCAATATATATATACACAATAAAATCCCATTCTCATGTAAGCTTTGGTTTAAAGAATAGGCATATAGTATTTATTTACACACACAATGCACTGAATGAAATAGATAATACTACAAAACAACGATGTATAAATTACCAAGGGCATATGAGGGAGGGGGGAATGGGGAGGGAGGGGGGAAAAAAAAAGAGGACCTGATGCAAGGGGCTTAAGTGGAGAGCAAATGCCTTGAGAATGATTGGGGCAGGGAATGTATGGATGTGCTTTATACAATTGATGTATGTATATGTATGGATTGTGGTAAGAGTTGTATGAGTCCCTAATAAAATGTAAAAGAAGAAAAGAGAAAAAAATGATTAGGGCAAAGACTGTACAGATGTGCTTTATACAATTGATGTATGTATATGTATGAACTGTGAAAAGAATTGTATGAGCCCCAATAAATTGTTAAAATAAAAAAAATTAAAAATAAAAAGTTCGAAAACGTTTTCCTAAAACAAAAAAGAAATAGATAATACTACTAACAACACCCCCTTGTGGTGCTCCCAGTGTTGGGACTTTGGGGGTAATCAATGAATTACGATTTTTAACTTTATGATCTTCTATTCTGTTTGTAGGTTTTGAAAACCATTTGTAATATATACCATATATACTCATGTATAAGCCGAGTTTTTCAGCACATTAAAAAAAATCATTTTATTGGGAGCTTGTACAGCTCTTATCACAATCCATCCACCCATCCACTGTGTCAAACACATTTATACATTTGTGGTCATCATCATTCTCAAAACATTTGCTTTCTACTTGAGCCCTTGGTATCGGCTCTTCATTTTTCCCCTCCCTCCCTGTCCCCCATCTCTCATGAACCCTTGATAATTTATAAATTATTATTATTCTGTCATGTCTTACACTGCCCAACGTCTCCCTTCACCCACTTTTATGTTGTCTGTCCCCCAGGGAGGGGCTTATATGTGGATCCTTGTAACCAGTTCCCCTTTTCTACCCCACCTTCCCTCCACCCTCCACTGTACCTAAGCGATTCATCTCTCCTGGATTTCCTGTTTCCAATTCCTATATGTGCCAGTGTACATCCTCGTCTAGCCAGATTTGTAAGGTAGAATTGGGATCATGCTAGTGGCAGGGGTGGGGGAGGGAGGAAGCATTTAGAACTAGAGGGAAGTTGTATGTTTCATTGTTGCTACACTGCATGCTGACTGACTCATCTCTTCCCCACGACCCTTCTGTAAGGGATGTCCAGTTGCCTAGAGATGGGCTTTGGGTCCCCAATATGCACTCCCCCTCATTCACAATGATTTGAGTTTTTGTTCTTTGAGGCCTGATACCTGATCCCATTGACACCTCATGATCCCACAGGCTGGTGTGCTTCTTCCATGTGGACTTTGTTGCTTCTCAGCTAGATGGCCGCTTGTTTATCTTCAAGCCTTTAAGACCCCAGATGCTATATTTTTTGATAGCCAGGCACCATCAGCTTTCTTCACCGCATTTGCTTATGCACCTGCTTTGTCTTCAGCGATCGTGTCAGGAAGGTGTGAGCACATTTCTTTATGCAGTTTTTGTGGTAAAATTAGGTGCCTCGCTGATATTCGGGTTGGCTTATACTGGAGTATATAGGCATACTTTTAAGTGTTGAGCATTTCAGGATTAACACTATTTGGGAACCTGTCTCTCAAGGCTAATTTCAAATAGGAAAATGAACTTTGGTCTTTCGGTTTCTTCCTTCACCCCGGATGGTAGACAAAATTGCAGTATTAATGAATATACATTCTTTTCACACAGATATGGTGTGTTTATGAAAAATGATCATGTTCTAAGTCATAAGCAAGATTCAGCCAATGAAAAATAACTGATATACAAATGAAACGTCTGCCTATAATATTGTTGTGGCTGTTTGTTGCCATGGAGTAAATTCTGGCTCTGGTGACCCCATGTGTGTAGAGGAGAATTGCTTCATAGAGTTTTCTTTTTTTTGTTTTTTTGTTTTATTTTTTATTTTTTTTATTTTTTGCTTCATAGAGTTTTCAAAGCTGTGACCTTTCAGCACCAGATCAGTAGGCCTATCTCCTAGGAATCTCTGGGTGAGTGTGTCATGGTGGATATTATGTGTCAACTTGGTTGGCTATGATTTTTAATGGCTTAGCAGACACTATGTGATCACCTTCCATTTTGTGATCTGATATGAGCAACCGATTCCATCAAAGAGGAGGTTCCCTGGCAGCATAGCCTGCATTCATGATATAAGTAGATGTTCTTTTGCTATCTTGCATTCAGTTCATGTCCTGTGACCTCTGGTTCTTAGAATTGTGGGAAGCCTTCAGCCTGCTGCCGGATGTGCAGTTTTTATTGGACAGCTCTTCCAACTCAGTGAGCCCGCAGCCTGCTGCTGGGCCTGCAGATTTTGGGTTCAGCAACCTCTGCAACCAGTGAGTTAGGAGAAGATGCCAGCCTGCCTCCTGACCCATGAATTTGGCATTTGTCAGCTTCCACAATTGCATGAATCATTTCTTTGAAGTCAATAGCTCTATATATGTTTATATAGACATGTTAGTGGTTTTGTTTTTCTAGAGAACACAGACTAAGAGAGTAGACTTGAACCATCAATGTTCTGATGTTAGTCATGTGTGCCACCCAGGGATTCCTGTCTCTCATGTAATAAAATTAGAAACTAGTAATACAAATATTCTATTTAAGTAATAGTTAAGTAATTTGTGATTTATGCTTTTAATGTAATGATCCCAAATTATGTATGTGTGAATATATAATAATGTCTAACTTGAACATTTATGCTATACACAACTTTAACTCCTGACATAAACAACTTCTTATCAGCCACTACATTATTATAAATTGATACTTTGCTGTGGTATGGTATAACACAGTCCTTAGTTTATTTTTGTCCAGAAACATCAAATATACATCTCTGAATATGAACCAGGATGTGAATGACCCTGATACAATAGGAATTGGACACCCCTTATAGGATCTTTATCATGAAAGACCAGAGAGCTTTTGATCTTCTCACGAGAGCAACGGATGTAAATGACATTCCACTAGTCAGGTCTTTGACCCTCTCCAAAGACTAACACTCTGTGTCTGCCACAAGCCTTGTCCACCACTGCTGCCTTCTGACCACAGCTAGATGGAACCTCACTAAGGACAAGCCATTGGTCAAGCCCTCCTCCCAAGACTCCTTGTTAAAGATTTGGACTTTAGTGAATGGACTAACTTTATTCTACCCTGATTCTCCAGGTCTCGGGTCTTTTCTATGTGCTTTGTCATGACTACCTTGCAGTAAACTGAATTTATGAACGGCAAACCTGAGCATTTTGTTACTTATATAGAAACAGAATCCACAGGCTTAATTAACTAAGTTACAACATAGCTCTAACAGATGACATACAGGGAAAAGCTGTGCTAATGAATTTTCTCTGATCCTTCCCATCACCCCTAATTATAATAAGGGCATTTGCTGCCCCTGAGTTGGGCAACCTGTGAATGAACGAGTCTATCTATCTATCTATCTATCTATCTATCTATCTATCTATCTATCTATCTATCTATCTATCTATCATCTATCTACCTACTTACCTGTCATCTCTATCTTTCGCCTTTCTCCATAAAGGTTAAAAGGGTTGCCTGTGAACCAAGTTCTGAATCTGGAAGAACTGTTCTTATGTGTTTGTGGTGCTGATCTATTACTGTGTCACTAGGTGCTGTCGACTTGGTTCTGACCCAGCGATCCCATGTGACCATGTTTAATTGCCCCAGATGGTTTTCTAGACTCTAATCATGATGGAAGCAGATCTCCAGGTCTTTCTTCCTCAGAGCCACTGGATGACTTTGAACCACCAACCTTTCAGTTAGCAGCTGTATGCTTAACCATTTGCGCCACTGGGGATCTTTACTTATGTATTAAAACCACAGAAAGTTCTCCCAGGTTCTAATCCTCTTCTATGGGCACTAGCATTTGAAAAATGCTGTTTTTCTTTGGAAGGAACTTGTGTTCGTCTGGGTACTTTAGAGAAACAAATCCACAGAAACTCATGTATGAGAGAGTTTTATATAAAGGCTAAGTGCACATCAAGAAAACATCCCAACCCAGTGATGCCAAGCCCGCAAGTCCAACATTAACCCTTATGTCCAACACCAATCCACAAAGTCCTCTTCCATCTCACAGCAATGATGCTGACTGCAGGAGGAAAGCCGAGTCAGTGAATGTGTAAGCATCTCAGCACTGGCAGGGGTCTCTACATGGCTGCTCCAGCACCCAGGGCTGCATTGGGAGAGGTCCATGTGGCTTCACCTCAGGGATGTCTTGCAGGAAGTGAGCCTTGCCAGCTGAAGCAGGGAACTGGCTAAGGAGCTGCACCCTGGTCTCACCATCAGAAAGCAAGAGACCCAAGAACTAGAAAGGTGAGGCTCACTGAGCCATTTATCCCTCCGCCCTTCAATTAACCCCACATGTGTTTATCGGCCAGGTTGGCACAATAAACTAACTACCTCAGAACTCATACCTCCATGTGCAAGAATGTTCAGTTACCCAGATGGACAGGTGCCCAAGATCTATCTTATGTCTAGAAAATCAATAACAACAAAACAAGTTGTAAGACAATGGGCACCGTATGCAGTATTGGGCTACCTAATTTGCACACCAGGCATATGCTTGAGCTACCAAGAAACCAAGAGAAATATTTTTGAAAGAATATATTTCAAAAACAAGTTCTGCAATAATTATTAAAGGGAGGAACCCCTTTGACTTTCATGTGCTTTGTTTGGTCAGGATTTTAGCATCCTATGGTTGTAAACTTTTATATTTATCTATAGATATACTAAAATGTCCATATATGCTGAGAAAACAAACTGAATAACTGGACCTCAACTCAATATTGCTATTTATGAAAAACAGAGTGGTAATTTCTATCTCCTATATTTGTGTCAAGGTGCCCTGGTGGCATAGTGGTTTATGCATTGAGCCACTATCCACAAGGTCAGTAGTTCGGATCCACCAGCTGCTCATTGGGAGGAAGATGAGGCTTTCTACTCCTGTAAAGATGTACAATTGCAAGGAAATGAAAAGGAGCAGTTCTACTCTGTCCGTAGGGTTGTGATGAATCAGAATCAATGCCATAGCAGTGAGCTTGTTTGTTTCTAGTTTTGTTTCTGTAACTTTTGACAATTTTATAAACACTCAAGGAATTTATTACCAAAGAAAACAACAAATATTGAAAATAAAATGAAGCATCAAGTGGAGGCAGTCAGACCTTGTCTGGGAATATCCCTTGCTAATGGTTTGGTTGAGTGGTCTCACCTCGTGAGATGTGACTAGCAGACTCTGGGGCAAAATCTTACCTCACAAGCTCAGCCTGAAGCCCAGCCCTGCTACACTTCAATGTCATTTGATTTCTGTGTCCTTTTGTTGCCTCCTCTGACTCTGGTCTCTAAACTGGCAGCAGTCCATGTGTCCTCCACCTGTCCCTCTTGTTTAGCTGGGTTCTATAAACATTCATCTAATATTACCGTTCCTAACTCTTTTCCATTTTGGCCTGACCACTTGGACTTGACATTAGCTCAGACCCTCTAACAAGACCCCTCCTTATTTTCCCTATGTCAACAGGCTTTGAGACCTGTGTGATTCAGACCTTTATATAAATTCTGGACAAGTGGGATAAATGCACAATGCTGACATGATCATTTCAAGCTCCTGAGCTCAGTGAGTTCTCCTTAAGAGAGCATGCGCGTCCTTGAGGAAGTCAATGACAGCAGCCCAAGCCAGCCTCTCCGGAGTGGGAGTGGAGGACATTCACGTTTCCTGCCAGTCGAAGGAGGAAGGCAAGACCATTGGAACATGGGAGCGAGAGGCTGCATGGTGTGTTTGGGGAGGAGGGGAGAGCTGGTGACGATGGGATCTGACTGGCCGAGACTTCTCTGGGGGGAGAATTCATCAGGGGCTGGAGCTCTCTGAAGATGAAGTCTGTTGGGGCCAACTGAGATTTACTGGGCTTTAGCTAATCCTTAGCTTGGCGACACACAGATTACCTGTCTGGTCTACTTGGTGTGTTATACAGAGTCCTAAGCCCAGTCAAAGAGAGGTCTGGAGAGCTGAACTCCCTTGAAATGGAAGGGCCCTTCCCCAAGTGAAGCAGATGGCAACTTGGAGCAGGTCCCGCTTCGTGACTAGTTGGCCACCCAAGCTATAGGAGAGAGGGGGCGGGGAGAGATAGAGGGAGGGAAAGAGACTGACAGAGAGAGGGAGCAATAGAAAGCAAAGCAGAGACACCAACGGGGAGAGAGAGAGAGCACATGGATACCAGAAAGAGCGAGAACAATACATGGTGAGAGATGAACAATGACCACCGAGAAAAAGGCGCCAGGACACAGAAATGGACCGAGCATGAGGAACAGACGTAATGGGAGGGAGGGTGGCAGCATGGTGGTGGCTCCCGGTTGCTGTATTAGAAAGGAGTCAAGAGCCAAGAGCCTGGTCTGGGACCCAAATCCTGTGACACTGCTGAATGTTGACCTTGTGTGACATCCCCAGCTGTGTTGTTTATACTTTTCTCTGCCTGTTTCCATGGTGATTAGCAGTAAATCCATTATGAGTAAAGAAGGAAAAGCGTTAAAGTAAAGTATGCTTGTCTTTGGGGGCGGCAAGGAGGGGGCAGCTGCAGAAGCTGGCGAAGGCATCTTTCCCAGGAGCCGGCTGGCAACAGGAACCACTGTGGGGGCAAAGGAGCCTCATCCACAGCCACAGGCTTGGTAGGAGGAGAGCCTGGGGGCTTAGTTGTTTTTTTAAAAATTCCTCTTCTTGTGGGATTTTCTTACCCCACCCATATTTTGCATTCCCCTTGGTTTATGATACTTATTTCACACTTAATGAGAGATAAACTGTCCCATAATTGATCTTCTGTTTGCTGACATGTTTCCACTTACAAGTAAGAATAAAGCCACATCCGACGTGTTCTTATAGTCCCTGATGCAAAGCTGGGCATCGGCAACTCAATACACTTACATCTTTCTGGTTTGCTTGTGTTTTCTTTGGGGGGAGGGATTGCATAAATTGTACATTATGTATGATTACTGTTGTTATTTTATACTCTCATTCCCCCTTCCCCTAATGCTTGGTAGTAACAAATCTGTTCTCTTTATGGCATTAGCTGTTTTAGATATTTCATATACATGGGATCATGTCGTCTTTGTCCTTTTGTACTGAGTTATTTCACTTCGCAGAATGTTTTCACCGTGCATCTCCGTGGTATATTGTGTGTGGGGTACCAGCCCCACAATCGAATGGGTCCAAGGGGCGTTTGGGTAATCGAGGGGTAAAGAGACATCAGACAAGCTAGAGCATGTATGTGCTCACCTCTGGGACAGAATACCTTTCCAGCCAAGCTCATACGCACTCTCGGGGCGTGCAAGCCCCCTTAGTTACAGATAACCACATAAGTAACAGAATGGGCATGAGCTAGGGGTGTGCACGCAATAGGAAGGGGAGGCGCTAGGGGCACACATGTGACAGGAAGGCATTTACGTAACAAGACAGGCGGGCTCCAGAGTCAAGATGGCAGCCTAACCTTGGTCATCCCTGAGTTGGCTTGATATTAGGAGTCTTTGGGCTCTCCTTCAGGGGAACAATCCAGGATCCTTATCAGAAGGGAGTGGGCCCTACTCAGGGTGGGACAGACAATAGGGTCTGATTGCCTTAGATGGCTGACAACCTTCAGGCAGTTGACCTCCAAGTGTTTAGTCAGTGGCCAATCTTTGCAAACAGCACCTTAGCTTTAGCATTATTATTGGGGGGCATCACGGGGAATAATTTTTTACTTAGGAGACTGTGAGTAGAATGTATCTCCAACCCACGAACATGAAGGTTCCCGCCACAGGAGTCTTGGCCTCCCAGACTCCTTAACGTATGAACGTTGAGTTTGTCGCATACTCTTCCCAGTTCTATTTCCCATAATTGTGTATCAGAATTTAATTTCTCTTTATAAATGAAAAAAGCATATTCCATTGCATGTACAGATCACACTAGTTTGTCCATTCATGTGTTGACGGACACGTGGATGCTTCACCTTTTGACTTTGGGGTAGAGCGCAGCACTGAGCATTGGCATGTACTATGTGTCTGTTCAGATCTGTGATTTCCCGTCTCTAGAGGTACATGAGCATTCCCAAGAGTGGGATTTCTGGATCATATGGCGACTCTATGTTGAATGTTACTGGTGTACAGAAACACAACTGATTTCTGGTTTTCTGTACATGTAGGATTTTTGTTTACTCTTTCTTTGGCTCTTCTCTCCCTCTGTTATCTTATTTGTATGACCTTAGGTGCTGTCAGTGAGCCCTAACTCACAACAACCCTCTGTAAACAGCAGCACAAAATACTGCCAGGTCCTGCACCCGCTTCATTGTTATGTTTGAGCCATTGTTGCAGCCACTGTGTCACGCCTTTTCTCGAAGGTCTTCCTCTTTTCTGGTGGATACTTCTGTACCAAGCACAGGTCCTTTTCCAGGGGCTGGTCTCTCCTGATAAGATAGCCAACATAACAGTCTTGCCACCTTTGATTCTAAGAAGGATTCTGGCTGAACTTTTTCCAAGACAAAATTATTTGCCTTTTTGGAAGTCTCTGGTACTTTCGATATTCTTCACCAGCACTGGTTCAACTGTATAAATTTTTCCATGGTCTTCTGTAGTCACTGTCCAACTCTAACCTGTGTATGAGGTGACTGAAAGACCACGGTTTGGGTCAGGTGCACTTTAGTCCCCAAAGTGACATTCTTGGCCTTCTACATTTTAAAGAAGTCTTGTGCAGCAGCATTGTTCAATGGAACTCATAAACATTAAAAAAAAAATTTTTTAATTTAATTTCTTGGCTACTGCTTCCAGGAGCATTGATTATGGATTCAAGCAACATGAAATCCTAGGCAACATCAATCTTTTCTCCATTTGTCATGATATTGTCTGTTGGTCAAGTTGTGAAGACTCTGGTTTTCTTGACATTGAGTTGCAATCCACATTGAAGCTTGTAGTCTTTGATTTTCATCAGCAAGCGCTTCAAGTTCTCCTTGCTTATGAGATTGTGTCATCTGCATATCATAACAAGCCTTCCTTCAACGCTGTTGCTCCATTTTTCAAATAGTCCAGGTTCTTCTGATAGACCCATTCCTTGCATATGTGCTCAGCATACAGGTTTAATAAGTGTGGTGAAAGGATACCGTGCTGCTGTCCACCTTTCCTGATTTAAAACCCTTGTTCTGTTTGAACATCTGCCTCTTGGTCCACATATAGGTCGCACAATAAGCACAATGAAGTGTATTCTTAGAAAGGTATTCGTGAGCACACTGAAGTGGAGTCAGATAATTATATTCAAATATAATACTCAAATATACTTTTCTGTTATATAAAATATGATTATCTTAGACATTTTTCTGACTCTCTTTTTCCTCAACACCGTTGCATCAGCTCTGACTCATAATTTATTAAAGCTGGGGTTACGTTGGAGTCACCCAGCTTTCTAGAGATTGCTCATATCTCTTAATCTGGCATTCAGAGCCTTCAGGCTGGAAGCTTGAATCAAGCCCAGTGAGCGTAATTGCACCATGGAAATCTGCAAGTGGACAAACGAAGGCTTTCCTCCTGGTGAACTAATCATTAAATATTAACTAGCACACCGCTGATCTCTATTATTAGGCTTTAAAAACCCATTTTATTGGGGGCTCTTACAGCTCTCATAACATTCCATACAATTGTATCAAGCATATTTGTACATATGTTGCCATGTCATTTTATGAATAGGCTTTGACTTTGTTGTCTAGCTTATTCCCTTTTTTGGTGGGGAGAGGAAGAGAGGACAGTGGTTAGTACATACGATGCTGCTGGTGGTGCCCTGGAGTGGCTTTCAACGCAGTGGTCCCTTGTGACAGAGTAGGACAGCCCCATTGGGTTTTCTTGGCTATCATCTTTATGTCGGTGCTGTTATGTTAGCATTGGACTGCTCACTCCAAGGCTCAACCCCCCAGCAACTCCACGGGAGGGAGCAGAGGCTCTCTGCTCCCACAGAGATTTGCAGCCTTGGAAACCCTATGGAGGGCCGCTAGGAGTTGCAATGGGCTTGATGGCAGTGGGTCAACCTTTACAGGGGCAGATTGACAAGTCCTTCTTCCACAGAGTGACCGTGGGAATTAAAAAAACTCCCCTTTGGGCGAGCATCTGACTGCCTAACCACTGCACCACCAGGCCATTCCTCTGGGATAGAAGAGTGGGATTCATAGCTCAAAAGGAATATATATTTTCAATTTCACAATATTGTTGCCAGATTGTTTCTCAAAAAGGGTGATAGAAATGGACATTTTTGCAAACAGTGGGAGAACCGTTTTCCTTGCATCTCTGCAAGGGACATATCCTCATTTCATTTCGCTAGTCTGAAAGGGGTAGAATAACATTTCATTCTCTCTTCATTTCTACCTTTTGTAAGACTACTATTTGGAGATTATTTTCCTAGGCCCATTAGTCACTTATTACCATCGAGTGGACTCCAGCTCATAGCGACCTTATAGGACAGGGTAGATCAGCCCCCGTGGGTTTCTGAGCATCCCAGCCCTTAAACCCACCATGCCACCAGGGCCTTAGCCATTACGATTTAGTCTTTGGTGGCCTTCTGATGCCCTTTGCTAGCTTTTCTTTGGGGTTGTTTCCCTCTTGTCCCTTTGTAAAGGCTTTGTGATTGTTGTTTTTACGTAGTTGTCCAGTGAGTTACAAATATTTCCCCCCTATTCCAGTATTTATCTGTTGACTTTATTTTTTGCCATACAAAAAGTTTTTTTAATTGTTATTAAAGGCCAAATGTGTGTATTATTTTAATAGCTTCTAGATGTCTTAGTCTTGGTTTAAAAATCCTTTCCTGCCCCTATATTGAACTTGTAGCCTTCTAATTTTCTGAGATTGTTATCGTCTTAATTTTTACACTTGTCTGTATAACTGGAGTTTATATTTGTATGTGATATAAAATAGGGATTCAGTTTTATTTTCTTTCAGATGGAGTGGTCTCGGCATCACTTATTAAACACTCTAACCTTTATCACAGAATTGAAATACCAACTATGTCATAGGAGTATAGTAAATTCATATATATGTATATATATGAATTTATGTACACACATATATACATATGTATGATCTATTTCTAGATTCTCTATTTTACTCCATTGACTCATTCATCTAGTCCCTTGCCAATACCAAATTGATTTAATTATAGTGGTTTTTAGAGTATATTCTGATATCTGGTAAGATAAGTCTTGTTCTTTATTTTTCTTTTTCATATTTTTATTTGCAATTATAATGTGTTTACTATTCTACACAACCTCACGATTATTTTATTCAATTTTATCCCCAAATCAAAACTTTCTCACTATCTAATTAGAATTGCATCAAATTTGTACATTAATTTTTGAAAAATTGACATTTTCATCAATATTCTTTCATTCTTTCCAAAGATATTTATTGAATACCCACTTTGTGACCAACTCTGGGGAGAGAGCAATGAATAAGACAGACATGGTCCCTGCTCTCTTCGAACAGAGCTTATTGTGCTTTAAAAAAGATAAACGACCCACCAATTCCACTCTTGGGTATCCACCCAACAGAAATGACTGCCTGTGTTCAGCCAAAGACAAGCATTTTCAAGAATATTCATAACAGCTTTATACATAATAGACAAAAGCTGGAAGTGGCAAATGTCAGAGTGGAGAAACAAGCTGTGGTATATTTATACAACGGGATACTACACAGCAATGAAAAAGAACAAACGATTAATAACCAAAGTAACAGAGATACATCTCAAAGACACTACTCATATGCTGAGCACAAGAAGCTGGTCACTAAAGCTACAAACTACAAGGTCTCCTTTACATGAAGGTCAATGAAGGGCAAGCCTTATCTTGAGTGATAGGAATAGGGCAGAAGAGTACCTCTTTTAGAGAGGGGTCTGTATTGACTGTGAAGGGGCACTTGGGGGCTGGTGGTCATGGTCATTTTGACCTGGGTAGTGATTATGCAAATGCATCCATTCATTTCACCAGGGGGGGGCTTATGAGTCACCCACATTACTGTGCGTACATTACACTTCAATTAAAAGAAAATAAACAAATAAAGGGGAAATTCGCCCTCTCACAGAACTGGCCCCCTTCAGGGGGCCTAGGCTGGATAAGTTCCCATCTGGGGACCTCTGTCATCTGCCTTTCCCAGCTCTGAAACATTGAGTTTTCTAGTGCTTTCTAGGCAGGGTTATTGCCATCTTGAAGTGCTGGCGGCTGCTGCTGACATCACGATTTTCCTGCTCCTTTACAAATAAACAAACAAACATAAAATCTCTTGATGAATACAGCCCAATATTGTGGAGAAGCAAGGACCGGCCGGCTCCAACTCCCTCTTCCCCACTGGTCAATCAGAAACCCTGGGTTTCTGTGCCTTACCCCCAGAAGAGTGATATAGTTCAGTATGCGCCTGGAAAGCAGGCAAGGCTCTGCGATGCAATCTGCATTACCCATTACCAATGAGCTTGGCTCACCCACCGGAGTGGCTGGGCCTTATGCTTCCTAGGGGGAAATGAGCAGTTTGGATGCCTGCCCCTCCTACTCCCTTCTCCCATCTAGGCCCTGCTCTCCTCTCTGTTCCTCCAGAGTGGTCCCCTCCTGCGGGAAGAGGGGCGTACAGATTCCTGGCTCTTTGGGGGTAGGAAACTTGGAGCCCAACTTGGGGTCTCACAAGCAACCCCGAGATGGTAAACGCTGAGGGCAGCCTACAGCGGTGACAAAGGGCAGATTACCACGGGGGGGGGGGGGCAGCTGAGTGGCCCTTATGTCATGCCATTTTGTATTTTCCCCCTCTGGGGAGGGACTCACTGCTTTCCAGTTCAGTGTGAGGACATGTCCCAGGATTCACTGCCGGGTGCTCCTGGAGGACATTCCTAAGCCACCACTCCCCACCTATTAGAACACAGAGCTCTGAAAGTCACTAATCCCCAAATAGCCCCATTCTCTCAACTGCCTGCTCCCTGGCTTTGATTTTATGCACAGTGGTGCTAAACTCAAGGCCAAAAATTCTACCCCATGCCAGGCACTTTCAAAGAAGAACCAATATGCTGAGGCTGGAGGGGGATTTGAATAGCTGCTAATTGTCGGGTTGTCTAGTGAAAACAGCGTCCTCTGGCCCCGGTGGGGGCTGGTGATTTGTTAAAGTTTGCTAGGGGTTGTGGAGCACCTCGCTGTTAGGGGCAGCTCACACTCAGCAGTTTTAATTATTAATCAGGTCAAAGGCTGGGGACCATTTTTCCTTCTCTTCAGGGGAGGGTCTTGAAAGTTCCCCGGAGGAGGGTGCCCAAGCCCTGGTCCTGCGACAGGAAGAAGGGAAAGGATTCCCGCCAGGCCAGCCCTGGGTCTTTAAATGGTTCCTGGCCCCAGACAGACGGTTGGAAAGTGGCTGGATGGGCCCCTGGGCGCAGCGAGGGGCTGGTGCTTTCTGAGTGCAACAGATTCCAAGCCTGACAGCACACGTGAAAGTATATCCCGTTGTTTGCCGGCAAATTGGTGCGCAGAAAGGGTGCTGGACTCTTCCAGTGTGTCTGCTCTTTTGGCTTCGTACAGGAAGGTGGGGGGCGGGAGGGCCTCCTCCTCCCAGTTTGGGGTTGTCTCATTTCCAGTTCTCTGACTCTTCCTGCCCAGCTTCCCACGCATCTCCCCTGATCCCCACGGGTCTCCTTACTTCCTTTGGCTGGAGACCCCGGCGTGACTTTCCCTGGCAAGATCCCAAAAGTCTCTTTTCCATCTGCTTTTTCATCAGCCACTCTAAGTGATTCTAGCCGGCTCTGCCTTCCACCCTTGTTGCCAGGCAGATTCCCTGGTTGCTAGGCCACCACCGCTTCTTTCCTGCTTTAAGAAGAGGTGCCAATTTCCGGTGACCCACTCAACTGTCCACCCACCCACACACTGGCGAAACAAATAGGTCTTAAGCACCTACTGGATGTGAAACCTTGAGCCCCCTGTAGAACAATTCCCAATAGGAAAACTGGTGAGCAGGCTGTCTCCTGGGAGGTTTCTCTGGGAATAGCCATTAACTTGGTGAATTTTCTCAGGTTCAAGGTCTGACCCTTACTCAGCCTTCTGGGCTCAGAAAGCTCATTTTATGTGCAACCAGGAACAGATCCTTCTCCTAGCGGCTAAAGCCTATTAATCAGGCTAAAAAGCTGATGCCTGAAATTGGGATATGAATGTCTTAATTGATACTGAGAAGTCTGTCACATGGACGCGGGACACTCCTGTAGGAATCACCATCCTTCCATGGACTCAGGCTTCCGGAAACAGTGTCGTCTTGAAGGACATTAGAGGGCTGGTCTGTACATAGGAAAGGGAATTTTAAAACATACACTACGTGTAGGCTTTATTATCGTGTCTTCCTTATGTCATTCTGCTAAATAGAACTGCCACAAATGGGTGGCTTTCACAAACAGAAATGTATTCGCTTACAGTTAGGTTAGAAGTCTTAACTCAGGGCGCCGGCTCTACAGGAAAGCTTTCTCTGTTGGTAAGGTCCTTGTCTCCTTCCAACACGTGTGGGCCCATAATCCCTTGGAGATTTCCTTGTGTGCAGGCTTCCCCTATGTCTAGGAGGTTCTCGGCACAGACACTCCAGGTCCAAAGGACGTACTCTGCTCCCAGCTCCTCTTCCTGCATGGGGCCCTGAAGGGGGCCCTCCTATCTGCTCACTTCTCTCTCCTCTCCTCTCTTGTGAGCTAAAAGGTGAGGCAGCCCACCCCTCCAAGAAACTCCTTTTAAATGAGGGCTTCAGTAAGGTTAAGTTGTTAGCTGCCGCGAGTCGGATCCAACCCACAGCGACCCTAAGCACAGCAGAACGGAACACCGTCCGGTCCGCACCATCTGCACAGTGGTTATTATGTTTGAGCCCATTGTTGTAGCCTCGGTCTCAATCCTTCTTGTCGAGGGGCTTCTACGTTTTTTGCTGTCCCTTTACTTTACCAATATGATGCCCCTTTCCAGGGGCTGTTCTCTCCTGATACCATTCCCAGAGCGCACGAGAGGAAGTCTTGCCATCCTTACTTCTAAGGAGCATTCTGGCTGTACTTCTCCAAGAGAGATTTGTCTGTTCTTTTGGCAGGTTACAGTGCCTTCAATACTCTACGTCACCACCATGATTCAAATCAGATGTATTGATTCTTCTTTGGTCTCCCTTCTTCAGTGCCCACATTCAACTTCACAAGCATGCGAGGTGATTGAAAAAATCACTTAAGTCATGCGCACCTCAGCCCTCAAGTGTCCCCTTGCTCTTCAACACTTTAAAGAGGTCTTGTGCAGCAGACTCACTCAATGAAATGCGTCGCTTGATCTCTTCATTGTTGCTTCCATGAGCACTGATGGTGAATCCAAGCAAGACAAAGTCCTTGACAATTTCAATCTTTTGTTTGTTTGTTTATCATGATGTTACCCATTGGTCCAGTTGTGAGGATTTTGGTTTTCTTTACAATGAATGGCAATCCCTACTGAAAGCCACAATCCTTGATCTTCATCAGCAAGTGCTTCAAATCCTCACTTTCAGGAAGCATGGTTGTGTTGTCTGCATAGAACAGGCTGTCAGTGAAGCTTTCTCCATTCTCTCCCAATAGTCCAGCTTCTAGGATTATGTGTTCAACATACAGATTGAGTAAGCATGGTGAAAGAATACCACACCGATGCACAACTTTCCTGATTTCAAACCAAGGCATCCACCTAACCCTCGGATATCTGACCAGGTTATCACATTCTATCACATCATGAGGGGTATGACCTTACTATATAGCTGTCAAGTCACATCATTACATACCTTCCAAACCACTCACAAGTCAAGTTGAGATGTTTCTTTCATGGGGGGAGGGGGGGTAGCGGGCGGGGCAGGGTAGAAGGAACCAATTTAATCTATGACAAATCTTACACTGAAAGACAACAACAAAAACTACCCAGGGACAAGGGAACAACAAGTGATCTAAAATCTGTGGTGAGGAGGGTGTAGGGTGCCTGGTAGGGCTTGATCAAGGGCAGTGCAACCAAGAGGAATTACTGAAACCTGAATGAAGACCGAGCATGACAGTGGGACAAGAGGAAAGTCAAAGGAAATAGAGGACAGACCACTGCCATCAGGGCTCCTCAAGCCTGGCGAATACTAAGGATTTTGCAGATGTGAATTTATTAATTCTTCACATCAACCTTGAGAAGCAGCTGCAAATACTTATTCCTACTTCACAGAGGGAAAGCTTTAAAACTCCAAACTCAATCCATAAATAAACAACTCCAAACTCACTCCCTTTGAGCCAATTCTGATTCTCAGTGACCCTACAGGACAGAATACAACTGCCCTTTTGGGTTTCCAAGGCTGTTAAGTCTTATGGGAACAGGACGTCTCACCTGTCTCCCGCAGAGCTACTAGTGGGTTTGAATTGTTCACCTGTGGTGAGCAGCCACATGCATATATGCCCACCATGCCACTGGGGCCTCTAGAAGGAAAGCAGGTCAGTTAAATGAACCACCTGAGGTCACTCAGCCAACACAAGTCGTTCGCAGAACCAGGATTTGAACTCGAAGTCCGTGCTTGGACTATTCGATCCCATCGATCTGGCAGTGGTAAGATGATAAATGTGCTTGAAGCTCAGTTGGGCAATAGACACTGAGGTGCCGCTGAACCAGCCAAGTGAAAATTTCTTCCAAGCGAGGGGACCCATGGAAGTGGAACTCTGTAGAGAGGAACTCCACGCTGGAAACTGGAGGCCATGTTTAGGACACGCTTCATCTCCTCTACCTTCTTGTTGGTGGATAAATATCCACGTCACCACAGCCCCACGCTAGCGACAGAGGACAGGCAGGCCACCGGGCTGATAGGCATCGGAATAAGTAGCTTGTCAGGGCTGGGAGGTCACAGGAGAAAGGCCCCCTCCATGATGATGTCATCATCTTCTCAATCAGCTTTCACCTTGAACAGGAGACCAGGATGGTAACTTTAAGGAATGGGTAGAAATGGCCTGGAGGAAGAAGATGGTATGCCTGTGGATGGAGCAGGGACACACTCCCTGGAAGGGATGGCTTAGAAGAAGTCCAACAGAGGCATGCCTTCTTTACCCTGGGTGGCTGCTTGGGAGCCCCAACCTGAAGGCAGAGCAGGTAGGCAGGTTCTGAAGGCCCCCTAGGAGCTCAAGTATGCTTGGCGATGGTGTCAACCTCTACCTTGGACTAAAGTGTGACTCTCTTTGTCCTGTATCCACGTCCTAAAGAATGGAAGACAAGTGAGCAGCAAGGAGGTCTGGGTGCCCAACGAGCCGGAGCTTATCTTCCCTTGCACACGCACACGGTTCATCCTCACGCACTCTTGCAACAAACGTGTCCAGGACTAGCCTTGAGTTTTTCTGGGAGAAGGGACTCTGTGCTCTGTAAGCTGTCCGATTCTCTGCTTTTGTAATTTACTTTTTTGGCTCTCTCCCCAGATTCCTTGTAAAGTGCTTTCTGAACAATCTCAGCCTTGTGTGGACGCCTGAGATTTGCCTACATTTGGACCAAGAGAGCCAAGGGGTTCCAGGGCCCCTGGAAATTTAGCACGGTGGGGCCAGCAGCTGTCTCAGCTGGATTTGCAAGAAACAGCTGCTGGAGCCAGGGCAGAGAGGGGTGAGGCCTCCAGAGAGGAAGAGTTTGAGAACAGGAGAGGAAGGGGCAGCTGCAGTCGCAAAGCTCCTGCCGCTTGGGTTCTTCCATCACAGGAGCCAGCCCGGGCGGTCTCCAGCTCTCCCCACCCTGATTTTTCCCTAAAAGAAAGGAACATGATAAAAGGATGCCTCTGGGAACTAAAGAGTGGGCAAGGGCAGTACGGGATGGGGAAGCAAACCTCTGGCTTGACCTTAGAGCTCAGGATTGTGTTCACCTGCAAAGCTTAACAGCACCAGGTTGGGATTCAGCGTGAGAGGGATTATGTCCCAAACACTAGATCCTGACCTGAAAGTCCATCAGGACACGCAACATTCAACCCACATCGCAGAGAATTGGGATAAACGGGCCTCTCCTGCTAGTTTAGTAAACCGAGAGTCTCCCGGAGAAATGTAGGAGGCCCACGACGTGCCTGATTGGAGCCTCTCCTCCGCCCCACTGCCCCAACTTGTGTGAGCAAATGCTTTTTTTTCCCTTAGAGAGTTGGAATTATGCAACCAGCAAGGAAAGGCAATCGCCTCCTTAATTTATTGCAAGCTGGCCTCTTGGAAGAAATGGCTGCGCCGGGAAGCCAGCAAAGTCATTCTGAAAGTTTTTCGGGGTCGCCTTCTCACCCACTCTCATTTTGCAGCCCCAAGCTTGGTTCCTAGGCAGCAGCGGTTGAATGGAAATCTTGCTTCTCTTGGTAACTTGATGGCTTAGTTTGGGCCTCAGGTTGCTGTTCCATGAACTGCTTTGAAATTTAATCACCCAAATTTATTTCCCAGAGTGTTTCCCACCGGCTCCTCCTCTAGGCCCATTAGTCACTATCCCATGGAGACCTGACAGGGTGGTTATTAAAGACCCCGTGATTCCTTTTCACTAGATTTAGGGTTGCTGGTAACTCAGGAGGTAAGTCCTAACTTGGGTCACAGTTGGGTGAGTCTCTCCCCACCCACCCACAATAGATTGTGAATCTTCCCTGAGGGCATCCTTGCAGGCAGAGCCCTACTGACCACCTGCTCTTTCTTCAAAAGGAGAGCAAGGGTGACTGGGTTCTTCTAGGTCCAGTGTTCTCAGGCTGGGGATCAGAGAACCTTTTGTTCTGGACAGCTCACTGATATTGCCCAACTTCAATTTCTTTTTTGGTAAAATGGGGATCGTGCACCTGAAAAGGGGTGCAGAGCTTAGCACATCCACCAATTTCCTTCTAGGATCTTGGAGTAGAAATGTGAGGGGTCAGGGCAGGGGGATTAATTTTTTTCATCCTTAATAATTTTTTCAAATTTGTAGTCAGTATAGGCAGAGTTCCTGGGTTGTACAAAGAGTCAAGCACTCAAGGACTTGCCAAATTGTTGGTGGTTCAAACCCACTTGAATGTGCCTTGAAAGGCAGGCCTGGAACGCGGCCTCCCTAAAGGGCACTGCCAGGAGAGCCCTGTGCAATGGTTCTGTTCTGCACAGGGTGGCCCTGTGTCGAAGTGACTTGACAGAAATGAATAACAAGTTGTTGTGTCTACACAACCGTGCACGGGTCATTTCTACAATCCTCACATATCCGGTCCATCACAGCCATTGATCACGTTGGCCAACCATCACGATGATCCCTTCTGATTTTTCCTACCACCTCGGACAGCAGCTCAGTGTCCCCTAAGCATTGTGTCTCTCCCTCCCCCTGAGCCCCCAGGCATCTCTGGTAACCATTAATAAATAACCTTTGGTCTCTATACCTTTGCCTAGTCTAGATATTTCCTATCATTTAGATCTACGAGAATGTGGGAGGGACATTTCAGCAGTCTGATTTGGAAGCATTCTTTTTTTTTAAAGGGTAGAATTAATATTTTATTGTCATTTATAATCAGATGTTAGCTGGGTATATAGTCTTCATACTTGATTCTTCTTTCTTGTAAATACAAAAAGGTTTACACAGCTGATGGCTGCTTACATTTTCAGGAAGCATAATTAACTTAATTCGTTAATGGTAGCTTCAAGTTTTTCCTTATTAGCACCAGAAAATTCACCCACCTTTTGTCCCTTTTTATAAAACTGAAATGTTGGCATGCATTTGACTTCACACTCTGAAGCAACATCCTGGCAGTCATCCACATCAACTTCAAGGAAGATCACATCGCCATACTTTTCACTGAGGGAATGATCGAAAGGCTTGATCATTTTGCAAGGCCCACACCACGTGGCGGAGAAGTCAACCACTACAAGCTTCTCTCCAGCACTCTTCAGAGCGCTCTGAAAATCTTCCTTGCTATCAATCTGCTTCACCATTTTGACCGTTGGGCTTGGACGAGCGACCGGGGCCACAAGAAGAACGGAACACGACAGCGAACCGAGCTTGGACCTTGGAAGCATTCTTACAAACGTTCATTGTCAAGAATAGTTTCCTGAATCAAGTGTGTAGCTGGCTCCCCCTTCCAACCTTTCACTCGCCCTTCCCTCTGACATGTGCACCGGGAGTTGCATGTTGCAGGTGCCAGGTGAGTCAGGTAAATCTCTAACAAGCTGGCTGGGGAGCCAGAGGGCACTGTTTAAGGGCAGAGGCTATGTCTCCTCTGAAAGAAGTGGATTCTAGGTGAAAAATGAGGCCTTGTTTGTTCTACCTGTGTGTGCGTGTGTGTGCGCGTGTGCATGTGCGTGTGTGTAAACAGAGAAACCAGGTGAAAAGTCTCCAAGGGCAAATATTTTCAACTCGTTAACATTTTAAAAACATGTTGGGTAGGAGAAACACAAGATGGCTTCCAGCTGCTGACAGCGTGACTTGGGTCTGGAGGCTCTTGGAGGCCTGCATGAGGGTGTTCCTGTGTGGGTGCCCCTGCCCCAGCCCCAGGACGGGCCATTCTGACTCTCTGCTTGGCTGGTGCCGGGCGGCAGTGACAGGGCCTGCTCCTCTGTGCAAACATGTTGGACCAGTTAAAGGTTATTCTGTAGAAACCTCAGCCAACAAGTCAAAAGATGAGTTTCCTGCTCTTAATAGATAATTTTTATTGGTTTTGCAATAAACGTATGAAATAGAAACAATAGCAATAAACTAGCTCAACAAGAAATCGAAAGGCACAGGCCCCCAAAGCCCTTCCCGCCTCTTCCTAATGAGTCTCTAATTTATAGCCCCACTCGCAAGCCCACTTTTCTTTACCCGAGCTTTGCAAACTTTTCCATCTCGGAGGCTGGGCTGCTCTGGGGCCTGTAGTAGAAACCAGGACCCAGGTCTCCCCGACAGGGGGGTTGGCATTGCCTGGGGGAGTGGAGGGGCGGGAACTGGCCCCAGTGTGTCCTTCCTGACTTGGAGAATCTGCCCTCTTTAATACCACACGTTCATCAACCGAGGTCAGAAAGGGAGAGTGAGAGCAGGATGGCAAGTCCTGCTGAAATGCAGAGTGCCCAGAGGCTGGGTAGGGCACGGACCACCTGGTCAAAAACCTTTGCCCTGTCCCGTGTGGAATGCACTGGCTATTTTTAGCTTGTGGTTGGGGGCGGCGGGTGGGGGTACCTTTCCCGAAGATCCCAATCTGCAGCCCTTCTCAGCTAAGCACGGGGTTGGGGGTGGGTGGGAGGTGGGGGACTCCAGTGAGCTGGAGGCCCTGGGTCCTGGCCAAGGAGTCTCCCCGCTGGCGGGTCCGGCCCCTGTCCCGAGAGAGCGCGCGCAGGGCCCCCGCGGAGCGTTGCCCGAGGTCTGCAGCCGCAGGGACAGGCTCGCCCCACGGAAAGCGCAGACCACGGCCCGGGCGGAACGAGCGCCAGGGCCCGTCCCGGAGCTCCCCCTTCCGGCCGGCTCGGGATGCTTCCAGGGCGGGGACGGACGGCGGAGCCGCGGGCGCGGGCGCGCGGGGCCGTGGGCGGCAGGGTTACGTGTTCGTGCCCATGCCCCGCTTGACCTCCTGGCCCGGTGGGTGCAGACGGCCAGGTCCGGGCGGCTCTCTTCGGGGAAGCCTCAGCTGGGGCCCGGGCCGCTGATTTCTCTGCTGCTCCCCTCCCCCCCCCCCCCGCTCACCCCATTCCCCCTCCTCAGTGGGAGGGGGGGGGCAGAAAGACGGCTGACTGCAACCTGCCCCCCCCCCCCCGACGCCCCATCTGTGGCACGCTGTTAGGCTTCGGGGACACAGGACTGTGAACTCGAAATTGTCTCGCCTTTGTCACCTCCTGGCAGGTCTTTAGAGCCGAGGGGAAAGCGTGGAGCGGGACAAATTGCCGCGGCGTGGCAACCCCCCCTTCCTCCCCGATGGGCTGCCTGACTCATATCCGTTTCCCTGGCAAAAAAATAAGTTTTTGTTATTGCTGGGTTGGCAGAAGCACGGAAGAGTGCGTGAGGATCTACTGCCCCATGCATCACTGGCCAAATTGCCTGAGAAATCCCAGCTCTAGAACTTTCCATCGGCGGCAGTGATGGACGGGGCAGAACTGCCGCTTCGTTTCCCCCTCGTCTGGCGCTTGGCGACGCTGCCACTTAGCAGCTCTCCTTGCAACTCCTAGCAAATGTGGCCTCTCCCTTAGCGTCTCCCCCCCTTTTGTCTTTCCCCTCCCCCTGCCTACTCATCAGCACCCTCCCGGCCTCTCCCCAGCAGAGCCCTGGCTAGAGATCCAGGAGGAGGCCCAGCACCAGCACGCCGTACCACCCCCTCCGCAGACCATGCCACGCCAATGCTCCTTTAATGCTATGATGCTGTACTAATTAATAAGCATCCTGCACAGAGGCCTCTCCTCGCCTCGCCTCCCCTCTCCTCCTCTCCCCTCCCCACCGCTCCCTGCCAGCCCTCTAGAAGGCCTTGTGACATCCTGGCATCTGGCAGCAGAGAAAGGATTTCACTCCTTTACCTGGACTGCCTGATATTGCTATGAGAGATAACTGTATACGAACCAATAATCTAGCCTGACAATCCAATTTACTGACCAATAGCGCACAATCCACCATGTCATCGGCTGTGGGGAGGCCCATAAATTAGTTCCTAGTAATTTATTCTGATCAATAGAATGGGCAAAGTCACTTGTCTCTTTAATCAAAGGCCCTCTCAGAGTTGTCAGTGGCAGCAGCGTGGGAGGGAGCAAGCTTCTGTGAACAAATAGGTACTCAGCTTCCAGAATCCAGAAGAAGATGCTCCAAGACCGGATGGGGTGCTGGGAACCCCAAATCCAGGTTCCCTAGCTTCCTTTGGGTTTCCCCAACAACAAAACATGGTTACCAACAGAGGTGGTCATGTGGTGGCGGCTGGTTGGCCAGAGGCAGACATGAGAGAACAGTGCTGCGAGTTGCGCCCTGAGGACTGACTTCCCCCTCCTAAGTGGCCCCCCTCTTCCTTTCTCTCCAGGCCCCCTGGGCCCCACCCAGCCCTGGGCTGGGCCTTCTGTAAAGTGAAGGTTCCCAGGAAGTGAGCAGGAGCAGGCTGCCTGGTTGGCAGATGGCTCTGTCACTTGCTAGCCATGAGGCCTTGGGCAAGGGGTTTAAAAAAAAAATATCTCTGTGACTCGGTTTCCCCACCTGTGAAGTGGGAATGGGCATAGTAGTACCTACTTCCTAGGATTTTTAAAGTAATCCAAAGAATTAGTACAAATATGGAAGTCACTTAGAACAATCCCTGGCACATTGTAAGCACCGTAAGAGGGGTTGGTTGAAATAAGCAAAAACGAAGAAATCAAGAAAAATGCAAATGTGATTCTCTCTGCACACATGGCTCGCCCCGGAGATGCTCTTCTTCCTGTGAAATTCTGTGAAGAGGAGAACCCGCTGCCTCATCTTCATTCCTGATGACAGAAACAGGGAGAGCCAGTGGATCCCAAACAAACAAACAAGCCGACAGAAAACTACCCTTAACCAGTCAGGGTGCAGGGTAGCAACGATGAAACATACAACTTTCCTCTAGTTCCTAAATGCCTCCTCCCCATCTACTATCATGATCCCAAGTCTACCTTACAAATCTGGCTAGACCAGAAGATGTGCACTGGTACAGATAGGAACTGGAAACACAGGGAATCCAGGGCGGATGATCCCTTCAGGACCAGTGGTGAGAGTGGCAATACCGGGAGGGTGGGAGTGGGTGGGGGAAAAGGGGGAACCGATTACAAGGATGTACATATAACCTCCTCCCTGGGGGATGGACAGCAGAAAAGAACGGGGAGGGAGAGGGGAAAATGAGGAGGGGATACCAAGGGCTCAAGCAAAAGCAAATGTTTTGAGAATGATGATGGCAACAAATGTACAAATGTGCTCGACACAGTGGATGTATGTATGGATTGTGATAAGAGTTGTACGGGCCCCAATAAAATGATAAAAAAAGAAAAACCACCTTTAACAGCACCGAGTCAATTCTGACACCTAGACACAGCAAAACAGCCCTTGCGGGTTTCCAAGGCTGTCGATTTTTATGGGAGCAGAGAACCTCATCTTTCCCTTGCGGAGCAACTAGTAGGTTCAAACTGCTAACCTTGTGGTTAATAGCCCCGCACTAACCACCATGCCACCAGAGCTCCCAGCCAGGTGCTCTTCAAGATAGAAGAGAAACGCAAAAGGCCCTTTCTTCTTCCTTGGTGCCCTCGGCGGAGCCAGTGCCTCAGTCTTGAGGGGAGATACCCATTTGTTCGGGAGAAAACGAGTCTGTTGAAAGAGGACCCACTGGGGAAGGTGGTCTCTTAGCTGGACCGGGGTCTGAGGAAGGGCAGAGGGAGACACCGAGCAGCAGAGTGCGACGGGTAATGTACAAGGGCCTCTCACCGTGCGCTCTGGTCCCCGCTCCGCCACGCACTTGCTGTGGGACTTAGCCAGGTCACTTCCTGTGTCTCTTGCTCAGCAACCTTGCGTCTAACAGAGCAAAACATTGCCCCATGTTCATAGCAGGCTGCATATTTGAATTTACTGCTGCAGCCATGGTGGCAGTCCATCTCCCGGTGGGCCTTTCTCTTTGGCTCTGTTTCTCTGTCTTACCGAGCCTGACTGGTCGCCTCTTAACACATTCAAAGGAAGCAAGGTGAAGTCTGGCTCCAGTACTGTGCAACTCTTGCAAAGGCCAGGGAAGGAGGAGTCTGATGGCTCCCCGCTGAGGCCCTCAACCAGGCAGTCTCCCCGCACACCATCACCCAAAGACCTTGAAACCCAGCACCAGCATGGTAAGGAAGTCCTGAATGTCTCGGGACTCTCTGATGGGCCACAAATGGAACGAGTCACTGCTGGAGCAGGGATGAGGATGAGTGCCAACTTGCTCTGGGGAGGGCTTCCTGGCCCAATCCCAATCATGACTAGACTCCTGGGTATGCCAGGGGCCAGGGGCTTCTGCTTTGTCTTCAAGGTCAAGGCCAGGGCTTGGGATTCTAGGGAGCCTCTGGAGCTTCCTCAGTCGAGTCCTCTAGCCTCAGGGCTCCCTTAGGCCAGGGAACCCCATGTATAGGACTCAGTCTCATGGAGGCACAAAGAAGGAATGTGGACAAAATCCCACTGGAAATTTCAGGGTCTGATGACAGTCCCTAGGTCTTCATCCTGCTTCCTGTCCCCCTACCCTATGTGCCCAACTCAGAACTGCTGTGTCCATCAGAGGTGAGCTGGAAGGCCAGGGTACAGCGGTCATTGGGGTGATGGAGCCAGGTTGGAGGCCTGAGGCCTGCCCAGCGTGGCTGCGTGGCAGGTGGGACATGGTTTCTGGTGAGCAGGAATCTGGCACCTTCTGCCGATCCCGAGGCGGGAGACAGCTGGTCAACCAGACTGGGGCTGCTGCCGTGGGGAGGGGGAGGGGGGCCCAAGACCAAACAGCAGAAACAGCAACTTACCAGTCAAAAGAGCAGCTCCTTCTTGGAATAGATCATTTTTATTGGTTTTGCAATAAGCTTATGAGACAGGAACAATCGCAATAAACAAACCGAACAAGAAATCGAAAAGATGGGCCCCGAAAGCTGTTACTTGAGTTCTTTTTACCTCCTCTTAACTAGTCTCTAATTTATAACAAACTCATCGGTCTGGCACCTCCAGGGGGTCCCAGGGGCTGGGGTGGGAACCCTTGACCTCTGCCTTGTGTGTGATTTGTCATCTCCCAGTGTGCTGTGCCTGAGGTGGCAGGGGCTACGGTGGGGGTGGGTGGGGTGGGTGAGGAACAGGTCCAGGGGAGCCCTGGGCCAGGTCTGGCCATCAGCCCTGGCTGCCTCCAAGAAAGTGTTCGTGATGTGATATGGGTGTCAGGTCCCCTTGCCCCAGCTGGAGCTCCTTGGAATGGGTGGAGCTGGCCCATCCTCCCTGACTTCTGCCCCAACTGTCTGTTCAGTCCTAGGGCTGTAGTCACCAGCCCCCCAAAACCCTGCTCCCTTCAGGCTTGAGGACCATGGCCTGCCACACGGCAGGCTGGGGTAACTGCGGGCTTCCAAACCGCCAAAATTGCATACTTCCCGATAACATTGGGGTTCCTGATGGGGGCTGGCTCTTTTCTCCTCCTCCTCATTAGAGGTTCCCCAGAAAGAATCATGTCTCCCCTTTCCTTCAAAATTAAGGTTCTGTGAGGAGGGCCAGGCGTCCCCTTCCATATGGGTGCTTCCCTGAGCCAGGTCTACCTCACTCCCAGCTGCCTGCCCCTCACACGCAGGGCCCTCCTTCCCCACCTTGGCTGGAGACTGCAGGAGAACAGGGCTGCGTCTCTGTTTTAGAATGAAATGTGCATCTTTCTCTAGGCTGCGGGTCCCCAAGTGATCCTGAAGTATTGTCCCTAGGCTGCCTTCTGTCTCACCTGCTCGAACACCCTGGCTTCACGTGCCCTTCCTGACAGCTGTACATGTGATAGGATATCCAGGGACAGACTCACTGTTCACCCAGGATCCTCTGAGCTGTAGGTGGAGGGCAGTGTTCTGCAACCCCAGTCCCCCCCCCCCAAAAAAAACAACAACAACAACAACCTGGTCACCTCCTTGTGGTGCCTGCAATCCAAGAGATGGCCACAAGATGTCAGTGTGAGGCCATGGAAATAGCTCCTGTCCTACAGCTAAGCTCAACCCAACTCAAACTCACCGCACAGCAGCCTTGCAGAACCAGGTAGAACTGCCCTGTGGCAGTTCTTTATGGAAGCCAACTGTCACTTTTTCTCCTGAGGAGCGGCTAGTGGTTCTGACAGTGTAGGCCTCTTGGCCAGTAACGGAATGCTTAACCCCTGAGCCACCAGGACTCTTCAGCAGAGCCCCAAAGGAAGGAAACCGGAGCCGAGCCAGTGCCTGTGTGGGGGCTTCTCTTCAGTCCTGCAGGTCCCAACCTTTGCCCTTCCTCTCCCATTACACTTTCCTCCTCAATTTCCTGATCTGGCCCATCTCTGTCCAGCCTCAACACCTGGCTCCTAGAGACGCAGTCCGAAGACCCTGGACGTCCACTTTTGGGCAGGATGGAGGATGGCAAGCCCTGGCCCGGGTACTCATGTTAGCAAAGGGGCTGGCTCTGCATCGGTCCGCTTCAGGGGGCACTTGGGTCACAGAAGGCTGGACATTCAAGAGCCAGGGTGGGTGTGCTTGCTCAGAGTCGCAGGGACTGTGTCTTCCACACACAGAAATTCAGAAGTGGAAGAAACCACCCCTGGCATGGAGCTGGTTTTGACTCTCATCAACACTTTAGGACAGAGTAGTGTCCCTGAATCTCAGATTGCCTACCTTCCAGCCCAGCTAGGGGTGCATGTCGGGGGGACTTCTGTCTCAGGAAGTTTCCCACCTGACCATCAGCCAGCCGGCTTCTGAAGAGAAGCCCAAGGAAAGGAGAAGGGATGGAGTAGAAAGGAAGAAAGACAGGAATGTGCTTGCGCACACGTGCGCGCACATGCGTGTGTGGCTGGATGCCCGTGTGGATGTCAGAGCCAGAGCCCCTGCTTGTGGCGTGTAGGCGTGCGTTTGTGTCCGTGTGTGCCCATGCACGCGCTGGTGTGTGAGGCTGTGCGGAGCCACGGCTCCTCTTGGGAGGTGTTGGTGCTCCGGCTGGTAGTGTGTGAGTGATGGTGTGTGCCAGCGGTTGGCGCACGTGTCAGTGGCTCCCGAGTGTGCATTTGTCAGTGGCTTTGTGAGTGACGGTGGGTGTCAGGAAAGACGTGAGTGTGTGTGTGCGTGACAGCAAGCGAGGCTGTTTCCCTCTCCTTCATCTCCTGGCCCCCCACCAGACTGTCACCCAGTGGCCCCTAGGGTGTTGGTGTCTCCGCCCCAGCAGCAGTGAAATGCTGTCTCGGTGGAGGCCCCAGCCCCCTTGTCGGGATTTCAAGGTTCCTGTCGGTTCCATCCATCTTCCGGGCCCTCCTGGTATTAGCATTGATCTACAGGGGAAATGGAGAGCGCGGCTGGGTTATTGCGCACCCGCCCGCCTTCCCTGAGCCGTGATTGAGTGCACACAGAGAATTTTTGAAACATGGCCACCCTAACTTATTCTGTCTTCCTGCCAATAGCACGGCCTGGGTCCAAATTACTGGTCGATACCAGCTGATCTTTTTATGTTAAACTGTGATGAAGTCGCTTCTATGTGGAGATGGGATTAGGACCTGGGCCCTCTTTTTGGGGGCAACTTTTGGGATGGGGAAAGCAGGGAGCTAGGGAGTGACTAGGGCTTAGTGGAGGGGGCGGTTGAGGGCAGGCAGCCAGCAGGTTTGCCTCGTGCTGGACTTGTGCACACACACTGGCAAGTGGTCCGGAGCTGGCTACACTGTCCGCCACTTTTCCTCACTGTCCAGTCCAGGGCCCCTCTTGTGGGCCATGTCCCATGGGGGATCCTCAATACCCCCATCGGACCTTTCAATTGATCAGTCCACAGTCGACCTCTGGGGAGGCCCCTCCTTGCTCTTGTCCAAGATAGAATTCCATTGCCCTCCAGCCCCTTCCACCCTTCTCCTCCACCTCCCCTCCACCCCCACCCCGCAAAACACACCTGCACCATCAAAAGGGTTTGTCTTCGACCTCCAAACAGGGAACTTTAATTAAAGAGACAGTGACCCCTTTTATGAGTTGGGTCGAGTTGGGTTTCAGGGCCCTTGTCAGGAGCGGCTCACATAACGCTAACAAAAGCTCACTGGTCCCAAGGGGAGACTGTCTCCCCTTGGAGCCACTGTGGCGGGGGCACAGGCTGGGGTGTTGGGGGGGCAAGGGTGAGGGACAATGAGGTGGTCGTCGGGTTGGTGTGGGGAGAGGGGACAGGCCAGTGGCCTGGTGCGGTGGCACTAACTCTCTGCAGCACGTTGGGGGTATGATCCCCCCCACCATCCATGGGATACCCACATGGCCCCCCAGCAGTGTGGTGACTGCTCTCTGCTGGTGGGGCTCCCAATGGCACCTGGGAACGGCCAGGCCTGGAGTTCTGCTTTCCTGCGGGAACTTTCCAAGAGGAAGAGACTGGAGAGCTTCAAAGGCATCTTTGTGTTCTTAACTGACATGTTTCAAGGAAAGGCGATTTGCTGATAAAACATCCTTGCTGATGACTATAGTCCCGTCTCTCAACATACGGCACGGAATACAAATTCTGTCGTGAATCTGGAGGTTCAAGCCACGTGCACCCCTCACACTGCTTAGCGGGGAGCTGTCGCCCCCAGTTTCAAGAAACACATTCTGCTTCATTGGGTCTCCCACCTGAGCTGTCCCTCCGTCACTCCCACCCCCGTACCCCCATTCCCTCGAAGCCCCTGACCACCGAGGACAACTACTGGGTTAGTGGTATGAGTTTGGAGAGCCCTTATCTTATGTGTAATCACCTCTTAACTGTTGATTTTTAACCAAGGGCTACTCTGGGGGGATGCGGGATGTCTGCTTGCCCTTTGATCTGCTCCTTTGATATCCTTTGTGAATTCTTCAAGCTTGAGAGGATGGCCCAATCTTCCTGCAAGTATTCATTCAACAAACACTGTTAAAAGGAGCCTGTGTGTCATGGATGGTTTCTGAAAGGGTGAGTTGCCTTTAAGTGGGGTGTACTCCCCACGGACAAGAGGTTTACCTGTGGCCAATGACTTGCTGGGGAATTCATCACCTCAGTGGCAATCCTGGGTGGCCTCGGGCCTGAACCCCAACTCAAGAGAGTTTGTGGGTCAAAACTGAGTGAAAAGGATCCCCAGCACCCTTTTGACTTCTGCTGCCACCCATGGGTCGCTGACACCTGGTGACACTTGAGGATCCGTAGGTGGGATGGAGGGTCATCTGTGAGAGACGCCCTCCCACACATACAAGGGATGAGCACAGGTAAAGTCACACCCCCACCCCCCTGAGCGGGACTGTGGACTTACTTACGTGTCCCTAGGAGTACATGTCCCCAAGGAGAGGTCACCCCCCTCTTCTCTCACAGGGAGGGCTCTGGAGGCCAGAGGGGTTGGGCAGTAATTGGTTTTGGCGTTTCCTACCTCCGCTGCCCCGGGAAGCTTTCTCTGTTTCATCTCCAGCCTGATCAATCCCCAGTCATGTGTCTTTCCACATGGGTGCCCCCGACCCCCAACTCACCATGCGCTCGGAAACTTCGTTAGTGCCGTTAATCTGCTGACCCAGGAAAACCCCCCGCTCTTCCTGCAACTCAGCTTCTCGACTCCCCCCACCCCGCAAGGCCACCCCCAGGATCTTCCAAGCACCCCCCAACTCCCACTCCCTTTCTCCTCCTATTCCCACTCTCCCACCCCATCACGCCCAGTCTAGGGTCCTCATTTGTCTGGATACATGCCCTCACACACACCACTCCCCCCCCCCCCCGCCCCAGGTCTGAGGGTCAGAAGAGCCCGGCCACAGGGGAGGAAAGACCCTTGTGTGTGCTGAGCACTTGCTATGTGCCAGGCACTGGTAGGTTATTAATCCTCATAAGAACCCAAGATGTTGGTACTGACCCTCCCATTCTTGAGAGGAGGCAAGCTGAAGCCGTCAAGGTGACTTGCTTGTCAATGAGTAGCAGTGCCGAGATGGGGCCCCAATGGACCAGACTCTAAAGTCTTTTGGCTACACAGAGGGAAAGAGGGGCCCTGCCTTTGAGCTAGAGGCTTCCTGGGTGAAGGAGACCCAGATATAAAGTTTGATTCTCCCTTTTCCTGTATGCCAGCTGGGTCTCGGTGTGTTTGTGTGTGTGTGTGTGTGTGTGTGTATGGGTGGGGTGGACCCAAGTCTTCTTTCTCCCAGCACCCACCTGGGGCTGCAGGCTGCACCCTGGAGCCAGCCTGAGCTCCTTTCAGCAGGCTTCGGGCCCCACAGAGGACGGTACTGTTCCTCCCGTGGCCTCTGTGGCTGGTGTGCTGGGCCCATTGTCCAGGCAGGAACAAAGACTGCAGATTTAAGCCGGAGTGACCAGGCGGCTCTGCCAAGCAGAAAAGACCGCCCCCCTCGAAGCTGAGCCCAGCTGGGGGGGATGGGGTTGCGGGGCAGGAGGGGGGACCCGAAAGAAAGGGGACAGGGAACCTTTGAAAGTAACTAATTAAAGGGCCTTTGCCTGCCCCCTCCCCCTGGGCGCCTAATCTCTCCGGGCAGCGGCCAGACAATGTGGCCCTCCACCCCGCCCCCCTCACCCCAGTTTTAAAACAAGAGACAACTTGAAGTTAATGAGCGCCACCTGACGGGGGTCCCCTAATGAGGGGGCCACTGGGCAGCTCACACATTCTCTGCTTCCATGAATAGCTCCCCCCACCCTCTGAGTTTTATTCATCTAGGGCCAGGGCCAGGGGGCAGGAGGGAAGCCTCCTCTGCCCCACCAATAGCTTAGAGCACGTGGCCTATGGAGCAGTGTGGGGAGGGGGGACATGGGGCCGCCATGCCCCCCACTCCTCCCTAGCCCATGCCTGCCTTGAGGCTGAGCCCCATGGGCCTGCTGCCTGAGACTGAAGAGGTCGCAGGCTGGCTCTGGAGCTCAAGACGGCTCTGCTCCACTCTGCACACCCTGGGTTGCTGGTCTGGGTTGCAGGCATCTCCCAATAGGCACCCGGAAGCAGAGGAGGGGTGAGGCATCTTTGGAACTGGGATTAGATGCTTCCTGACCTTATGGCTGCCCTGCCCACCCCTGGCCTCTGCCTGGCTCCCATCCCAGATTCCTCTCTGATGCTCCCATCTCTCACTATCTCGGAGCTGATTCCCAACCCTGGACCCATCCTTGATACCAACAGGGAGCCTCTCTCAGACTCAGCATCTTCACCTCCCTGTGTGGGGTGGGCAGCTTGCCCGCCTGCCCACTCTGAGTTTGCTTGCTGTCTGGCCTTTGCATGGAGGTGTACAACTGTCCAGGAAGAGGCAAGCATGGGAGCAGTTGTGGGCAACGGGGACAAATGGCAAGGGAGCCTGTCCTGCCCCCTTCACTACCTGTCAACTCCCAGCCCTGCCAACCATTCTCACCTGCCCGCGGTGGGGCTTAGAGAATGGTAGACTCTTAACCCCAAGGAGGAGTCTGGGAAGAGAGGCCCAGGGCAGCCAGGTCTTTGCTCCTAGGTTCAGAGAGCACCTGCACGGGTGGCTCAGAGGAATGCTGTAGAATCCCCATCACCCCCAACCGGCAGGGGCTGACAGGGCTACCAGAGCAAGGGCCCAGGAGGGCCTGGGTCAGCAGGGAGGGAAGGACCAGATAGGCTCAGGGGGTGGGGCTGGGGGTGGGGGTGTCTCCAGCCAGTGGAGAGCTGTGGACAGAGGTGACTAATTTCCCAACTACTCATGGTGAAAATATCACATTTCATGCTTTGTTGCCGATTCATAGAAAAATCCTATTAAAACCGGGTGGATTATTTATACCGTTTAAACAAATGATGATCAAGGATTTTACACATTGTGTAAAGAACCTGGAGTTATGCCTCTCGGCTCGCCTGGGCCTTGTCCAGAGAGCTTGGACAGCCACAAGGTGGACGTGTGGATGTGTGGGGAGGAGGGGAGGGAAGATTGGGGGCCGGTTTGGATGGCCTGGTCTCCAGAAAGGGGGGGGTTAGAACTATTATGTCCAGCAGGGGGCGCCCACCCCAAGGTTGACACCCCCCTCCCTCAATGGAATGAGAATGCCCTAGCTGGGCAATGATTTCCTGTCTGATTTTTTTTGAGGGCGAGTCTGTTCTCCTTTACAATTGGAGCCCCGGGACGGGACTGAAGCTGGCGGGAGGGGTAGCTGTGGGTGTAGGTGTTTACGGGACTGTGACTGGGTGGGTCTGGGGCTTAGCAGGGTGCAGAACAGAGCGGTATGTGCCTGGATATGGCTAAGGGTATCCAGAAACGTGGATCAGTGTGGGCATTGTGCACGTGATTGTGTGTGCGTGTGTGTGTCTTTGTGGGTGTCCTTGTCATTTCCCTTCTTCTAGGGCCTGGGCTGGGGGACTCCTCTTGTACGCACACAGACGTAAAGTTCCATGTGTGCCTCTGTGGGGGCAGCACTGCCCAATGACTTGGCTTGGAGGCAGGGGCTAGAGAGGATTGGAGGATTGGGGGGACACCAACCTGGGAGGTATTATTTCAGGCTCTACCCCAGCTCTGAAGGGGTCCTAGGCACCCTGTACCTGCCCAGTCCCAGCTCCCTGTGTGGAGAAACCCCACAGGCTGTGTGAGGTGGGTGAGGTCCCTGGCTGGAGATCAGCTGAGAGCCACAGGGTGAGAACTCGGAACCCAGCTCAACCCCATGGGGCAGGAGGATGTCAGGAGGGGTGGATGGCGCCTGCGGCAGGGACAAAGCAAACCAGCATCCTGTGTCCCAGGCTGTCTGTCCCTGCCCACCAGGCCGTCCTGCCTCAGCAGTTTTATTACCTAAGGGGAGATAGAGCCCTGGGGGTGGCAGCCTGTTCTAAATGGGAATGTGCCCCCACACCCCACTCCAGCCTCGGGGCAAGGCTTGGACTTATCTCAATTTATGGTCAAATGGATCTTGAAGGGACTTAATCGTAACCCCAGATACAGTTCCCCCAGGTTCTTAGCATTGAAGGGGGTAGAGGGGAGGCACCCAGGGGAGAAGAGGCAGGGTTTGGGGGACAGGCTTGGTCTGGCAGAGTTGGACCCAGCAGGAGATGGGGCTTGTTGGGCAGCCGAGGGAAGGAGTGATTCAGGGCACCCATCCCAGGGTGCTTAGGGAACTGTGCTACCGATAAGGCTGGGGGGATGTGAACTTTCATCCCCACTTGGCTGGCTTATGTCTTTTTCCTCCTTCCTCAGAGCTGGTTCCAGCAGTGACAGGGGGGCCAAGGGCTGTGCGGCCACCGCAGGACCCAGGCTAGAACACTATTAATCATCTCATCATGGGGCCCTGGCCTATGTGCGTTCCTCCCGGACTCTCTCCTCTTGCTGCCTTTCTCCCTCCCTCCCTATCTCTTTGGTTTTCAGAAAGAGCACAGGCCACATTTGGGAGCCCACCACCACGGAGGCAGTAGAACCGAACCATCCCCGTGACTGGTGCATCCATCAGGGTGCGCTCCGCCGGCAGGTCCCCGCTGCCTTCACCACCACGGCCGGCACTTTATTAGAATTTATATGTTGCCCCGATTGAGGGGGGAAGATAATTAACACCCCTACAAATATATCGTAAACAAAATATTTATTAGAAATAAATAACTCATTTATTTTACATATTTCATTTCAACAATAACATTACCCAATTTATCATTTAACATTTTTGCAAGACAACTTAACGACTACTTATTAGCATTTCCATTTTTCACCCGCGCACCATAAAGCACGGGCGCTCCCCAAATGGCCTGGCACAGGCCGAGCCGGGAGCGTGGAAGACCCCAGGGAGGGCTGTGGACCCCCTGGATCGCCCTCTTTCTCCTCCATCTGAACAAGTCCCTGGAAAGACATCATACACTGTCACCTTCAACCATATGACACCTTCTTGCCGCCCTAGAACAGATACCCCAGCAAAGACACACACATACACAAACACTGTGTGTGGATAGCATTCTGGTTCCAAATGCACATGGACTGTCCCCCCCCCCCCCCTGCCAAGACTCTCCCTACGTGTGCCCATGTGAACACACACATATGCATCTGCATGCGCACACACGTGTCCAGACTTCCTTGTCCAATCATACAGTCTAGCCACTAGCCACGGTCTTATATCAACTTCCAGCCTCACCCAGTGTCAGGGTGATGGAGAGACATCACCACCTCTCCCCTCCCTCGGTGGGGGCGGGCGTGAGGGGGCCATAGCGTGGAAGCCAATGTGCGGGATCTGAGGACCCTCTCAAGCCCTGCCCTTTCCCCTGTGCTGCTCCATGACTCACGGAGGGCTTCCTGGATGCAGGAACCCATCTTCCCACCACACTCTGCCCTCCGGGGCATCATCCTGGAGAGCCGGGTCTCCCTGGCCCACCCAGCGTGTTCTCTCAGAAGGCGGTGCACGAGGAACAGGTCTGCCGGCTGCCCGCACTCCGGCTGTGCGTCCAGGGCTAGGCCTCGGAGCCAGAGGAGGAGTTTGGAGCTGGACGAAGCGGGCCTCAACTGTCGCTGCTGATTTTGACTCAAAGCTACTCCATGCGACAGAGAAGTACCCTCTGGGGGTTTCTAGGCTGTGATCTTTATGGAACCAGTAGCTCTGCTGGCATAGTGGGCTCTGTGTTGGGCTGCTAACCACAAGGTCAGCAGTTTGAAACCCACAAGCCACTCCATGAGAGAAAGATGGGATGACCTAGCCCCATAAAGGATTGCAGCCTTGGCAATACCACCTTGGTGAGCACAAAGGCTCCTGTAAGACCCTTTGATGGCAGTGAGGCATCTTGATGGGAGCAGATTGCCAGGAGCCATGGGGTAGATTTGAACCACCTACCTTTGGGATATCAGTGGAATGCTTAACCACTGTGCCACCAGAGGTTAAACTACCCAGCGACACCGAACACATTCAAGTGTTTCCTCCCCAGCCAGGGTCAAGGCCCAGCCTAGCTCCCTCTGCCTAACACCTTTCCCTACCTGCTCAGGACAGAAAGGGACAGGGCACCGATGTCCCAGGTGACAGGATGAGCTGGGTGACTCTACTCCACGCACCCATTCTTTAGCACTAGCTGGGTTCCCACCAGGTGGGGAGCCCCTCATCTCTGTGAAACCAAATGGTAACCCCAAGGCCCCATCCAGTCCTTAAACGCTACACATTCTTAGGGGGGTCTGTGACTGTGGCCATGGATGCCTACAAGGACACCCACATCCACACATGTATGCATACACATGTGCCATTCTATGTAAGTACCACACGCTGACTCCCCCCCCCAATGCCAATACCTGTCATTTCCTCTGGGAGAGTCGGGTCTGCTAGGGGTGTTGAGGGCCAAGGCCAAGACATACCCCTTGAGAATAGAGTCTCTCCCTGGGAGGTGGCCTGGAGGGCATGAGGCAGGGGAGACTGGCAAGGCAGCCCTTCAGACTCAGCCTAGCGGGGGAACTGGGGACTGGGGGCAGGGCCCTGGGGGGACATGCACAATGGCTGGAGGGTTGGAGGGTCTGAAACTGGAGACTTTAATAAAAGCCACTGACAGCAAATAAAGCTGCCCGGGGAGTCCCATTACCCACAACAAGGACCCTTTGTGAGCTAAGCAGGACAGAGCTGACCCTACTCCATGGCCTGGCCCCAGACCCACCTACCCTGGGGCCCCGCCCTGCGGGTAAGCACCACAGACCCCCCTCCTAGGCCAGCCCAATGCAGCTCAGGGTTCTTCCAATACTGAGAGGCCACAACTGGATGGTCCCACGGACCGAAAGTCCTTCTTGATGTCTACCCCAGATCTTCCTAGCTTCAGATGCCTCTGGTTATTCTGTCCTCATTACAAGTGTTCAGGAGCTGTGGTGGCCTAGTGGTTTCATGCTGGGTTGCTAATTGCAAGGTCTGCAGTTCAAAACCACCAGCTGCTTGCAGGGAGAAAGAAGGGACTTTCTATTCCTTGAGAGTTACACAGGGCCAGTTCTACCCTTTCCTATAGGGTTGCTCTGAGTCAGGATCCACTCGATGGCAACGAGTTTGAGTTTTAACCAGAGTTTCACTCCACTGGGAAAGGGTGGGGTGGGGACAGAGCCATGCATGCCTGGGTACGAGGCTTACCCCAAGATGGCCTGCGCTGTCCCTGTGCTGCGCTCTGTCTGAAAGGCTGCTGCCCTCTCTGGGCTCCGGAAGTCCAGGGTTGAGCCCTGGAGCTGCCACGAACCAGCTATTTGGCTGTGGGCAAGTCTGTCTCCACCCAGAGCCTGTTTCCCCATCTTTAAAATGGGGTTGGTGGAAATGACTCCTCTGAGGATTCCAGGACCGAGTAAGCGTAGTGAACCCCACAGATGGTGTCATTCGGACCATTCCCTTCAGCCCCAGTTGGAAACTCACTTCTGTTTTCTTGGGGGGGGGGGGAGAGCAGCGCCCCACGCAGGTTCTGGATGCCCGTATAACTCCAATTCCGGGGAAAACACCAGCAAGGGCCACAAATAGCTGTGACCTGAGCAGCGCGGGAAAGGAGTGGCGTCCTTCTTCCCCTGGCCGCAGCTGCGCAGACGCCCACTGGGCGGTGGAGGGTTTGGGGGAACTCTTTGGGAGACAGGGAAAGTTGAGGGACAGAGAGCTGACTAGGAGTTTGGGAGTGGGGAATAGTGGACCAGGGTGGATAGGGGGCTCTGGAGCCAGGGAGGGAAAGTTCTCAGATCTTGGGTGCTCAGACCAGAGGTGGAAAGGACCAGGTGGGTCCTGAGATGAGGTCAAAAGGTGGGACTCTGGCGGTCGGTCACCAGTCCTGCCCCAGCCGACCGACTGGCAGGAGGGGATTGTGGCGCGGGGTGGGGAGGGAGATTAGGAAGCGCTCTCAATTGCCTTAATGGGCTCTAAGAGGCGGGATCCTATTACAGCTCGGGGTGCCCCGGGGTGCCTTGCTGGGAAGACAAGCTAATCTGCCATGCAAATTAAATCCTGCCTCAAGACGCAAGGCCTGCTTAATGTGATCCATTACACAGTTTACTTGTTTATATCTAATATTGGAACAGGCAGCCCGGGCGGGCGGCAGCGGCAGGCGGAGCGGCCCAAAAGCAGGAGAGTAAATTACCAGCAAAATGAGCTTTTCCAGCCTCCGCCGCCGCCGCCGACGCCACCCGCGCCTCCCCGGCCTGGCGAGGCCTGGGCGCCCCCGCCTGCCCGCCCGCCCGCAGCGCCCCCTTTGCCCATCTCGTTCTCTTGGTCTTCCTCTCCCCTGGCTGCCCGCTCCTCTCGGTTTCCTCGCCGCTCCTCTCTCCGTCTGTCTCCGCCTCCGCCTCCAGCATCTTCTAGGACGGACTGCGCTGCGGCACACTGCGCTCGGCCCCCCATAGAGTGTCTTAGGAAGGGGGTGGGGCCGTCGGCGGCCCTTTTCCCTCGCCCAGAATGGCCCTGGGTTCGAGTCTCCGGCCCTGGAGTTCGCAGCACCGCACCACCCAGCGAGGGCTCCCCTCCACCTTCATCCCTCTCCCCTACCTGACCGTCTATTGCTCCCCTTCCGTCCTGAGCTTGCTCAGCCTCTTCCCGCGGCTGAGACGGGGAGCCCGGGGTGACTGATGCTGCGTGAGGTGTGGGGGTAGCGTGAACCCAGGTCTAGGGTACAGGCTTGCGCGCGCGCGCGCGCACACACACACACACACACACACACACACACACACACACACCTGAGGGACCAGGGAGAGGTGGGCTACCCTCTAGCCAATACCCCTTTCAGCTGGGTCTTCCTGTCCCTTAAACCCCGTGCAAGGAGGTGCTGGGGATCCCGGTCGCCACTTTGCTGCTGGGACGTTCAAGACCCCCTAGTTCCCTCATAGTCCTGGTGTGGCATGTCCGCTCTACTACTTAGTCACAGCTCCTCACCACCCCTCCGTTCCTCCCCTCCCAGGAGTGTCCCTGAGGTCCAAGCCTGCGGGCTGCCTCTCCCAGGAGAGTCAGACACAAACACACACGGAGGTGAGCGACATCCAGGCACATTCTCCCTGAGCGGCAGGTGAGGAGATTGGCACAGGGCTGGTAGACAAGGGCTGGACAGAGAGGGAGACCCACAGACCCAGGGGGTGGGGGTAGGGCAAATCAGGCCAGGGGCCAGAGGACAGGGAGACAGGAGGGCGTGTGACCACTGAGCACTGTGGACTGGGAGCTCAGCCTTCATCTCACAGTGGCCTCAGGCCTAGCACGGAGGGGCCCTTGCAAGGTCCCAGGTGATCTGGAGCTGGGAAGGACACTTATTCTGCCCGTATGTCTGTGGTCCCGGGAGGACAAGGCCCCAAGGCAGACACGGGGCACCGGGAAAGAAAGCTTTCCCACCCACCGATGAGCACAGCTGCTGCTCTTCTGCCTGCCCTGCGCACACCCTGCGTACACGTGCCACGTGCCAGGCTGGAGGCTTGCCAATGCGCCTCCCCTGGCCCTGGTCCATGGCTCCTATCTGAGAGCCCTGGCCTCAATCTTTCCATCCAGCACTCCTGACTCCCGAACTTACCTACTGTTCTCCCAGGACCTGCCCCTCCCAGGCCAATGAGTGAGCCTGGAGTCCCCCCCCCCAACCTCCAATCTCTGGCTCCTCAGCCCCCTGGGATTCCTGGCCCCCCAATTCCTTCCTCTCCCCAAGAACCCAGAAACACCCCGTCCTCCAGCTTCTGGGTACATGTCTTGCTGTCTCCGACTTCTGGCTCAGGTTAGGGGTGGGGGAACCCTGACGGGTGGGGGTAAGGGGGTAAGAGGGAAGGTGTGAGTATGTCTGTCTGTGTGGAATGGGGGCTGTTTAGATAAACAGATGGCAACAAATGGCATAAAATTATATACCCATAATGTCAGTTCATAACATTTTGTTCGACATACTTGATTTAATCGCTTAGCTGACGATTTGGCTTTTGGGCCCATATGGTGGGGAATGAAGCTGCGTGGCACCCGCTCCAATCTGGCTCTTTTATCACCGAGGCTGGGGGGGCGGGGATGGGGGGAGGGAGGAGAAGGGATGCAGATGGAAAGAGAATGAGCTGACAGGAGGGGGGCCAGGGAGGGGGTGGCCATAGGGACTGAAGGGGCTGGACCCTGACAGGACAGAGGAAGATGGCTGGAGACTGTGTGGGTGGGGCCTGAGTCAGCTGGGATGGACAAGACTGTTCCCAAGGGACCTGGACCCCAGGGTTGACCTCCCTGGGCTCTCCAAGGCTGTGGCCCCAGATCTGCCTCCAGGAGCCCAGGAGAGTCTGTCATTTTCTGTCTTCAAAACCAAGGCCCAGACACCTCACCTTCGAATCTCTGGGATTGCCCCAGTCACTCGTCAAGTGAAATAGTTTGTGTGTGGTTTGCTTTGATGTATGTGCAAGGGCATCTGCGAGGTGGTGTGAAGTGCTTGATAGGACAGGTTGCATGTCTGCGGATGACCCCTTTCCCTGTGCGGGACTGTGAGCGAGGGTGCGAAGGAACGCGTGTGGCTCTTTTGAGTATGAGTGGAATGCGTGAGGAACGTGCGAGATCTGGCTGTGGCTTGTGGGAATGAGGGGCTGAGCGTGCCTGTGAGTAGGTGGGATAGGGTGTGACTGGGGGAATAGGACTGGGTACAGGATTGGTGTGTGGGGTTGTGGGGTTGCAGATGGTATAAAGAGGTGAGTGAGGGTGTGGATATTTCAGACACACTCTGGTACCTAGTAGGTACCAGAATAGCTCTGGGGATAATTGTACCAGTGGACAGACAGTGGTTTATTGGGAGTGGGCTGGAGAAGTGTGTGTGTGCGCGCGCGCATGTGTGTTCTGGGCATTTCCAGGGGAGCCACATACTGGCAAGGTAGGTTCTCCCCACAGCATGTCTCTCCCAAATCTTTAGGGTGCCGCCCCGGGGCTCTGATCCCCTGGGCAGAGCCATGTGCTCTCCCACTAAGACACCCCCTGCCTGGTCCACTTGCCCTGCCCACTCTCTCCTCCAGTCTCAGAGCGGCTCCAGCCCCCCCCCCCCCACCTCTCTTCAGAAAATCTGGGCCCAAAACTCAGCCCATCACTCACTTAGCAGCCTCATCTGCCCCCTGCTGGGCACAGCCAACAGTCTTTGGAATGGGGCGGGGAGCCCTCCCAGGATGGGGGCCAACAGCTGCAGGAGGTAAGGGTAGGGGTAGGGGGGGAGTGAGAGCCCCCAAGCTGCCTTTCCCGGAGTTCTGTCTCCAACCCCGGCCTTGGGCTTTGAGGGTGCCTGGGCTGGGCATGGAGTCCTGACTCCAGCCTGCTCCTTCTGTGTCTCTGCTGCTAACCTTCCTGCCAGCTGCATTTCCTCTGCCACTCAGCAGCCTTCCACCCCCTGCTCTTGCCAGGTCCTGTTTTTCTCTCCCGGGGCGACCTCTGCCCTAGGAGGTCAGAGCTGGGCAAGGGCATGAAAACCAAAACCAAAAGAAAACACCATTGCGGGGGTGTGTGTGTGAGTGTGTGTGTGAGTGTGTGTGTGTGTGTGAGTGTGAGTGTGTGAGTGTGTGTGAGTGTGTGTATGTGTGTGTGTGTGAGCGTGTGTGCGAGCGTGTGTGTGAGTGTGTGTGAGTGTGTGTGTGTGAGTGTGTGTGAGTGTGTGAGTGTGTGTGAGTGTGTGTGCGAGTGTGTGTGGGTGTGAGTGTGTGTGAGTGTGTGTGCGAGTGTGTGAGTGAGTGTGTGTATGAGTGTGTGTGAGTGTGTGAGTGTGTGTATGAGTGTGTGTGAGCGAGTGTGTGTGAGTGTGTGAGTGTGAGTGAGTGAGTGTGTGTGTGTGTGAGTGTGTGAGAGTGTGAGTGTGTGAGTGTGAGTGTGTGTGTGTGAGTGAGTGTGTGTGTGTGTGTGTGTGTGTATGGGGAGGGGGGTCCATGCTGATTACATGTTCCAGAGCAGAACTGCTCCATAGGGTTATATGGCTATAATCTTACGGTTCTTGACTATAATCTGAAGGTTCTTGGCTATAATCTTAAGGTTCTTGACTATAATCTGAAGGTTCTTGGCTATAATCTGAAGGTTCTTGGCTATAATCAGAAGGTTCTTGGCTATAATCTTATCTGAAGCAGGTCATCAGGCCTTTTATCTGTGGTGTCCAGGGGTGGGTCTGAACTGCCAACCTTTCGGTTAGTAGGCGCAAATGAAAAGCGCTGGTGGTGGTGTAGGTTATGTGTTGGGCTTCTACTCTCAAGGTCAGCAGTTTGAAATCACCAGCTGCTTCACAGGAGAAAGAAGAAGCTTTCTACTTCCATAAAGAGTCTTGGAGGGTCACAAGGGTAGGAGGGAAAGAAGAGCCGATGCCAAGGGCTCAAGTAGAGAGAAAATGTTTTGAGAATGATGATGGCAACATATGAACAAATGTGCTTGATGCAATGGATGTATGGATTGTCACAAGAACTATAAGAGCCCCCAATAAAATGATTTATTAAAAAAAGAGTTATGTCTTGGAAACCCACAAAGTCAGTTCTACTCTGCTGCTATAAGGTTGCTATGAGTCAGAAGCAACTCAGTGGCAGTGAGTTTGGTTTGGGGACCTTTTCTGTTTGGGACGTTCTATATCACCTGCTATGGATTTAATTGTGCCCCTTAAAAACATGTGTCCTGAATCCTAACCCTGAGAGTGGCAATGACCCCATTTGAGCATGGGTTTTCTTTGTTATGTTAATGAGGCTGATTTAGTGTAGGATTTATCTCAAGTCCACTTCTTTTGAGAGAGGAGAAAAAAATGTGCTTAAGTACCAATGTCGTGCCTGGCTATTAAAAGGCATAGCATCTGGAGTCTTAAAGGCTTGAAGGTAAACAAGTGGCCATCTAGCGCAGAAGCAACAAAGCCCACATGGAGGAAGCACACCAGCCTGTGCGATCACGAGGTGTCAAAGAGATCGGGTATAAGGCATCATCAGAACAAAAAATTCTTACCATAGTGAATGAGGGGGGGAGTGCAGAGTGGAGACCCAAAGCCCATTTGTCGGCCACTGGAGATCCCCTTGCAGAGGGGTCTAGGGGAGGAGATGAGTCAGTCAAGGTGTGGTGTAGCACCAATGAAAAATACAACTTTCCTCTAGTTCCTAAATGCTTTCTCCCCTCCATTCCTCCCACACACTATCATGATCCGATTTCTACCTTGCAAGTCTGGCTAGACCAGAGGATGTACACTGGTAGAGATAGGAACTGGACACACAGGGTATCCAGGGAGGATGATACCTTCAGGACCAGGGGTGTGAGTGGCGATACTGGGAGGGTAGAGGGAGAGTGGGTTGGAAGGAGGGAACTGATTACAAGGATCTACAGGTGGCCTCCTCCCTGGGAGACGGACAACAGAAAAGGGGGTGAAGGGAGACGTCGGACAGGGCAAGATATGACAAAATAATAATTTATAAATTATCAAGGGCTCTTGAGGGAAGGGGGAGCGGGGAGGGAGGGGAAAAAGAAGAGGACCTGATGCCAAGGGCTTAAGTGGAGAGCAAATGTTTTGAAAATGATGAGGGCAATGAATGTACAGCTATGCTTTACACAATTGATGTATGTATGGATTGTCATAAGAGTTGTACAAGCCCCCAATAAAATGATTTAAAACAAAAAAGAATTTTTTAAAAAACTTAACTGCATTAATGGACTTTACAATGCTCTCTGTCTGCTAGCAAGGCCATCTGCATTCCTATGGTCCGAGGGCTTCACCGGAGACCATCCATGGGGGAGCCCACAGCCATTTTCTGTTTTCTTTCTGATTGAAGTTTTTCTATGTTTTCTCTAGTCATTGTTGCTGGTTGTGTTTGTTTGTTTGCTTCCTGTTTGAGTTTTCTATGGTTTTCTATATCTGAAATCCAAGGTAGGTAGATCTATAGGGAGAGTAACTGGATTGGTCCTTGCCTAGGGGCGGGCAGGTGGGGTGTTGGGGGGAAGCTAACAGTAATGTGCATGAACAGAAAAGGATCTGACATTGAGTGTGGTGACGACTGCACACATTTTCTTGATATGACTGAATGATTAAATTTTTGATATGCCAATAAAACTTTTATTTTTAAGTTGACTAAGCAAGCAAGCAGAGATGGAGCAGGCAGATGCCACACCACATGGAGAGCGCCAAGAAACCAAGGTCCCGAAGCTGAAAAGAGACAGAATCTTCTCCTGAGCCAAAAGAGTTAACCTTTTCCTAGAGCTAGTCACCTAAATTCAAACTCTGGCCTCTTAGACTGTGGGAAAACAAGCCTGTTTCTTAGGCTAGACACTTGTATTTATACTACTGTGGCCCTTGATACCATTTCCTTCCGAAACCAATAGGATTCTTCCTGGCAGGGAAACAGGAAGGCCTCGTTCCTGCTGCTGGGGAGCAGTGGGTGGTCTCTGACATGGGCCTAAGGCAGGGACGGGCACTGTGGCTCCTCCACGTCTCTTTCAGAGCAAATGCCCCCCACACCTGACTCCATACAGGTACTGTGGTCTGACCAGAGCCTTGGCTCCCTTTCAGGGCACTCGGTCATGTGTTCATTCCCCAGCCCTGGAGCACGTTAGCTGTGTCCAGCACCATGTTGCCAAGACGAGTAAGACATTCGTGGCGTCTGTCCTCCGGGGCCAGATTGGATAAGGGAGACAGATAGGAAAATGTCAAGATGCTGATGTTACAAAGGATGGGAAAGAGGACCCAGTGAGTCCCAAAGGAGGCTGGATTCGATAGGGAGGAAGATGGAGTCTGGGGAGAAGCTTGATAGAGAAGGAAGTTCTTCACGGAATGAAAGGCGCTTTGTTGCTGTTTGGGTTGGTTTGGTTTTAAATACTTGCTCAGTTCAGAATACGTGGGAAAATATACAGAAGCTCAAAGGAAAACAAAAGCAAAATTGAACTTTTAGAATAAATTGTGGAAGTCTTGAGGGCTAAGTGGAGTTTGGCCAAGTGAATATGGTGGGGAACTTTGAGGATGGAAGAGTTCATGGGCAAGCATTGCAGACAGGGTGGGGCAGGGGTCCAGGCACCCTGGCATGAGCTCCGGATGCTTAGTGGCTATGAGAACTTGACTGTGACTGAAGACTGGAAGTGCTGTAGGTTGGCTGAGGAGTTTGGTCATTACTCCCCCCGAACTGAGAAGCCACCCTGGAGGATCATGAGCGGTGAATGGTATGCTTGCATTTTCCATTTTAGAATAATTATTCTGGAAGATGGATTGGAAGTGGTAGAAAACCTGAAGCTGAGAGACAAGCTAGAAAATCAATGGGGGAGGTGGGGACAAGGACTAGGTTGCTCTGTGGGAGAGGAAAGAGAGGTCATTTGGAAGCAGAAGAATGAGTAGGACAGGAGAACAGTTCAGTGTAGGGGGAGGGGGAAGGAGAAGCCTAAAAGGGAGCCCAGGCTTTTGAACTGGGCCAATAAAATGATTGGTCCTGAGCTGGAAACCCGGAAGAGGAGGAGCTTTGGGGTGGGGGCTGGCGGATAGGCTGAGCTTGGCTTTGGACGTGTTGGCGGTGAGATGACTACATCGAAGCAGACACGTTCAGTTGACAGTGGTCTGCAAAGGGTCTGGAGTTTGGGGACCTATATTTGGAAGTCATTGTTTCTATTTATTAGTCAACAAATACTTAATGATTGAGCCTCTAGGAGAGCTTGGGCTGGGGGTGCAATAATGAATGAGGTTGGCGCGCTCTCCCCTTAAGGAGCAGGACGCATTGTGGAGAGGCAGTCCTGAAGTCATGCAAGTAGATGAATAGTAAGACTTCAAGGGAAGGAAAAGAGAGACAGGTGCTAGGGACAGACAGAAGACCTTGGGCCCCTCTTGTCTCACAAACCATGGAAGGGTGTCCCCTGCATTTATGGTGTTCCCTCCTTCGAGGAGCTGTGATTGGAAATCTCGGTCATTCTCGGTTCTCCAGGCCAGCCCGTCTCTGTGCCCATGGATACTCACGTATGTGGGAGAGGCATTCAGACTTCTTGCATCTGCCCAATCCCACTCGAGGGGTGTGGAAAAGAATGCCAACAGATTCAGATTCAATCTGACACACACACACACACGCACGCACGCACGCACACACACACACACACACACATCCCTTTTCAATGTCTCACACCATCTGAAAGAGACCAAGACTGTGGGCTGTGGTCTTCAATGTCCTTCATGCTCTGACTCCCAGGTTTCTCAAGTTCACCAGACTCCCCTCAAACTCTGCCCAACCCCCAGCAGCCCCTGCACTCTCCAGCCTCTAGCTTTGTCCATGCTTTACTGTCTCCCTCTGCCAGCTGATCAGCCCAGCTAACTTTAAAAAAAATCATTTTATTGGGGCTCGTACAACTCTTATCACAATCCATCCATTGGGTCAAGCACATTTGTACATTTGTTGCCATCATCATTCTCAAAACATTTGCTTTCTACTTCAGCCCTTGGTATCACCTCCTCATTTGATCCCTTCCTTCCCCACCCATGCCCCCTCATGAACCCTTGATAATTTATAAATAATTATTATTTTGTCATGTCTTACACTGTCCGACGTCTCCCTGCACCCACTTTTCTGCTGTCTGTCCCCCAGAGAGGGGGTTATATAATCGGTCCCCCCTTTCTACTCCTTCCTTCTGCCCTCCCCATATCGCCACTCTCACCACTGTTCCTAAAGGGGTCATCTGTCCTGAATTCCCTGTGTTTCTAGTTGCTATCTGTACCAGTGTACATCCTCTGGTCTAGCCAGATTTGTAAGGTAGAATTGGGATCATGATAGTGGCGGGAGGAAGCATTTAAGAACTAGAGGAAAGTTGTATGTTTCATTGTTGCTACACTGCACCCTGACTGACTTGTCTCTTCCCCGCAACCCTTCTGTAAGAGGGTGTCCAGTTGCCTACAGATGAACTTTGGGTCCCCACTCTGCATTCCCTCTCATTCACACTATGATTTTTTTGTTCTTTGATGTCTGCTACCTGATCTCTTTGACACTTCATGACCACACAAGTCCAGCTAACTCTTTTTTTTTTAACCAGATTTGTTTTATTGCAGAAATTTGGCCAAGGTTCCAATTGGGTGGCCTGGCTCAGGGGCAGCCAGGCCTGCTGCCCAGGGCTGGGCAGGTGAGACAGGAAAGGGTAGAGGGAGTGTGGAGTGCGTCTGGGCCCAGGGCCTCAGAGCTGTGAGAGGATATTGGGGGCCAGACTACAGGTGAGGCCTGTGCCATCTGGCTCCACATTCAGGGCCTTCACTACGCCATCCTCGATCACCATGGAGAATCTCTTGAGCCTTCGGTTCCCAAAGAGCGGCACCAAGGAGTCATCTAAGAGCAGATCTGTTTCCTTCCCAAAGGCCCCAGTGAGGTCTGCCAGGAGCCGAACTTTGCCTTCTGCATGGTGGGCTTTCCCCCATTCGCTGGTCACAAAGACATCGTTGACGGTCAGACAAGCCACCACCCGGGCTCCCTTTGCCTTCAGAGCCCCAGCCTGCTCCACAAACCCTGGAAGGTGAGTCTTGGAACAGCCTGGGCTGAAGGCTCCAGGAACTCTGAAGAGGACACCCTTCTTGCCCTTGTACAGCTCGGCCAGGCTCACCTTGTTCCCAGGCTTCTCTTCAAGCACCACCACCGCAGGAAGGGCATCGCCCACCTTGATCAGGGCCATGGCTGCTGCAGCTCGGTGGAATCTCGGCGGGCGCCGTCACACGTCCACCTTTGTCCTCCTCCTTCCGGTCGCCGTCCTGCTCTCACTCCCAGCTAACTCTTAAAGACCCAGCTCAGGGATCTCCCAGCTAGGAGGCTTCCTCAATCTGCCAGAGCCCTTGGGGATCCCTCTTATGTGCTTCTCTAGAGGAAGACCTTGTTAACTTATACAGTGGCCTTGTCTAGCTCCACCTCTAGATAAGGAGATTCTTTAGAGTAGAATGTTTTTGTTCTCTATAGCTCCAGGAATCACAATGCCTGGTGGCATTGTGCATTAGGTGTTGAGCTGCTAATCACAAGGCTAATGGTTCAAACCCACTAGCTGCTCTGCAGAAGGAAAGAGGAGGCTGCCTCTTCCTGTAAGAATGTAGATGCTTCCTCCCCCCAACTACCATGATTCGAATTCTACCTTGCAGGGCTGGATAGGGCAGAGGCTGTACACTGGTGCATATAGGGGCTGGAGGCACAGGGAATTCAGGGTGGATGATACCTTCAGGACCAGGGGTGTGAGGGGCGATGCTGGGAGAGTGGAGGGTGAGTGGGTTGGAAAGAGGGAACCAATTACAAGGATCCACATGTGACCTCCTCCCTGGGAGATGGACGGCAGAGAAGCGGGGGAAGGGAGACTCCGGATAGGGCAAGATATGACAAAATAACAATGTATAAATTACCAAGGGCACATGAGGGAGGGGGGAGCGGGGAGGGAGGGGAAAAAAAAGAGGACCTGATGCAAAGGGCTTAAGTGGAGAACAAATGCTTTGATAATGATTGGGGCAGGGAATGTGCAGATGTGCTTTATACAATTGATGTATGTATATGTATGGATTGTGATAAGAGTTGTATGAGCCCCTAATAAAATGTTAAAAAAAGAAAGAAAGAGATAGTGTCTGAAATCCTATAGAGGGTTACTATTAGTCAGAATTGACTCAATGGCAGTGGATTTTTTTTTTTAGTAGCTCTGGTGTGAAACATACATAGAGCTGGTCCTATATTAGACGCTAACAACTAGAGGTTTCCCATTGAAGGCTGGTTGGTGTGGAGGTAGAACTGCTGTTGGAGATGGGCTGGTATTACAGACAGGACTAGTGTAGGAGAAGACTATCACAGGGGTAAGGCTGAGTGTCCAGTTAGGGATGAATGTTGAGCCAGGCGGGGTGGGGAAGTGGGACCGGTGCTAGGAATGGATGCTGAGGTAGAGCTAGGGTTAGAAGCAGGGCCCTGGACGTTGAGCTGTTGTTGGTGCTGGGGGCTGGGAGTTGGGCTGGGTGTCTAGGGTAGGGATAAGTGGTAGAAATGCAATATGAAAGGCAAGCAGGCAACTGGGCAGAGGAGAAAGGGGGCTGGGTGTTGAGGGTGGGCAGGTAAGCGGAGGAATGGCAAGAGAGGGCCCCCTGAGACTTCTCCCCGGTTTCATCTCTTAATGTTGCTGATCCAGCTCTTCCTCAGTCACCAGCTTCTACCCAGAAGGAGAGAAGGAGAGGAGAGGAGACCCGGGGAGACGCGCCTAAAAGGGTGAAGAAGGATTTTCATTATGAAGTTAATTAGCTTCAGAGCCGCTGCACCTTTCAGGACGAGGAATTAGAGGGATTTAATTGCTTTATCAGCCTTCCCTTTGATTTTCAGCAATCAGGCCGATTCCATTTAATTTAACTGCCACGGACGAGGAGAAAATTGATGCGCTCACCTGCCTCGGAGCAGAGAAAGAGAGAGAGAGAGAGAGAGAGAGAGAGAGGGGAAGAGGGAGAGGGGGAGCCAGAGAGACTGGCAAACACAGACTCTGCAGATTAATGAACATCAACAGCATTTGCTCACAATTGGAGAGGGTGTGCCCTCGAGGTGTTTGGAGCTGTGTGTATGTATGGCGCTGGGTGAATGTGTGTGTGTGACTGTGGAGGAGGGTTTGTGACGATGCGTGTCTGGATGGGTGTGACTGTGAATGAGTGGTTGCCGTGGAGAGAGGTATGGGGGTAAATGTTGGTAATTGGCTGCACATGTATGTGACTGATGTACATGAAAACCCCCTGTACTTGAAAACAGCCGCGTGAAGGAAGGTGGCTGGGTCTGCATGTGCGACCAGGAGCGCTGCTGTTGTGTGCTGTCGAGTTGATCCTGACTCATATCAACTCCATGTGACAGAGCAGAACTGCCCCGTGTGATTTCCTAGGCTATCATTTCTATGGAGGCTGATGGTCTGGTGTTTCTCCTGTTGATCTGTTGATAGGTTTGAACCACCGACCTTCAGGTTAGCAACCATGTACTTAACCACCATCCACCAGAGCTCTTTTCACCCTGAATATGGGTGACTCTAGAAGAGGGTACTTCAAAAAGTTCTGGGACAAATGGAATTAAAAGGTAATAAAAATTTTCCACAAACTTTCTAAAGCCCCCTGTGTGTGTCGTTACATACGACGGGGTCCCAAAACAAAAAAACCAGAATAAAGCTCTGTCCTGTCGAGCTTTCATAGTACATATTTCTCCCACTAGGTGAGCATCGAACAACCGGTTGTGTTAGTGCTTCCAGTGGCGTTGCCTGGAAAGGTTCTCTCTGGTCACAGTGAAATTTTTCATAAAAGCAGTTTTGCTTGAACCTCGTTTTTTTTTTTTTTTGTGATGGCCGATTTAAGAGAACAGCATGCGGCTGTGAAATTTTGTTTCCTGCTCAGGAAAAATGCCTCACAAACTGTTGTGATGTTGAACACGGCTTACAAGGACAGCGTTATGGGGAAAGCTGAAGTGTATGAGTGGTTTTCTCATTTTAAAAATAGGTGAAATGTTGATCGATGACAAACCTTGTTCTGATTGTTTGTCAACTTCCCGAAAGGATGAAAATGTGGACAAAATTTGTGCCTTTGTGCTCAAAGACCGACTCTGGACCATTGAAGAGATGAGGAAGTTATCTGCACTATCCTGGAGCTCGCTTCAGCGAACTTGAATGGAAGATTTGGGAATGAGAAGGGTTATTGCGAAATTTGTGCCTCAGATTCTGACTGACCAGCAAAGAGTGTTGACTGGAAACATGCCATGCTTTGAAAGAATAGCTTCGAAATGATCAGGCTTTCCCCCCAAGGTCATTACTGGTGATGAGACATGGTGCTGTTCTTACAACCCCCAAATAAACATCAATCAAGCCAGCGGAAGATGCCATGGTGATCTCCCTCAAAAAGTTCAAGTGCAATCAAAGATCAAAATGATGCTCATTTGCTTTTTGGATGTGAGGGGGATAGTGCATTTGGAGGTCATTCCACCAGATCAGACTGTTAATCAAGCTTTCTATTGAGAGGTTCTGAAAAGATTGCATAACAGTATGCGACAAAAAAGGCCTGATTTGTGGCAGACAGGGCACTGGTTTTGCCGCCACAACAATCTGTCTGCCCATGTAGCCATCTCAGTGCGCCAGTTTTTGGCAAAAAAAACCTAGCATGCCTCTCCCGCCCCACACACCTTACTCACCTGACCTCACTCCATGCGACTTCTTTCTCTAACTGTGAATGAAGAGAGACACGAAAGGACAGCGATTTGACGATGTAGAAGAGGTGAAGGAAAAAAACCAGATGAGTTTGAAAAATGTTTCCAAGAATGGACTCAGTTTTGACCAATGCATTAAGTGTAACGGAGAGTACTTTGAAGGTGATAGGCTGTTTTGTAAGAAAAAAATTCAAATACGCAGCTTTGGGGGGAAAATCTGCTTTTTTGGAGGTATTTTCTCCTCGGTAAGGGTTCTGCTGTTCGTGAAACTGTACATCTCTTGGTTGACTTGTTCAGCAAACATTGAATGAGCTTTTGCTGAGAGCCAGGTACACAGTGCTAGGGGGCAAGGATGAATAAGATGAGGTCCTTGCCGTTAGCTGAATAAAGGGGACAGACTGATAAATAAATGTCATAGTTCCAGTGCTGTATGCTCATACTGCTCTAGAGGGCTGTTGTGGAAGGCCCCGGAGAAGAGGTGGCTTAAAAGAGAAGAATGTTTCTAATTAGAGGAGGGATTGATGAAGTTTAGGCCCAGGATGAGTATTACAATCGGAGAAGCATGTGGAACATAAGAAGACGCCCGGGTTGTTCAGAGGGCAGATCTCTGTGACTTTCGGCCAGTTAAGAAATGTGGATCTTTTCTGTAAGGCACTACCATGTGTACTCGAATATAAGCCGGCCCGAAGATCAGCCAAGGCATCTAATTTTGCCACAAAAAACTGCATTAACAATGTGCTGAAAAACTCGGCTTATACACGAGCATATACGGTAAACAAAAAGAGTTCCTCTCAGCTTTTTGTGTTCGAAAGACTTCTCTGGCTGTTACGTGGAGGATGAATTGCAGAAGGCAAACTCAGAGGCGGCCAAACCAGTCAAGACCATGGCAACCCTCAGGGGAGGGACTGTGAAGGTCCGAGACAGGGAAGAGGATGTAGAAAAGACTGGCTTTCAGGAAGGTGGTGGGCAGAAGACAACGTTGAAGTCTGAATGGCTAAGTAGAGGGCGTTTCTAGCGAGGGAGCTCTCCGAGGAAGAGTTAAGTTGGGGAATGAGGGAGACAATTCCGTCTAGAACATGTGAAGTTTAAGTTGTTATAGGACATCCAGGCTGAGGAACCAGGCTGGCAGCTAGATATGGGCATGAGTCTCAGAGGAGAGGTCCCGTTTGGTGGGAAAGAACTGAGAATCATTGGCGTGCGTCGGTGGCCAATAGACTGTGTGAGTCTGCCCAGGGAAAGTGCTGCTCTCAGGAAAAGAAGGGCCAGGGTGAAAGCCTGGCGATTTCTTCTCTTTGTGAGACAGGGAGGAAGGCAAGGAAACGAGGAAAGATACTGGGGAATCAAACACAATTGAGGAATAATTGGCAAAGAGAGACTTGCTGAGGGCTTGAGTTCAGTGTTAGGAAAGCAGAGTTGGAGGTTGGCTCCGAGACGTCCACGTGGACTGTCCAGTGGGCAGGATCTAGAACGCAGCGCCCTGGTGAAGGCTTGGAGATGGGGAAGTTCGTGGTGGAATCTGGACTGGCTGGCACATGGGATGATTGGAAACGTAGAGGATGAGGAAGTGTAGAAGTGAGTCGGGTGATAGAGACTTATGAGGACCAACCTTCATATTAATACTCTAACCTGCGGGCAGCAACAGCGGGGGATAGTGCCGATAGCAATTAGTTTTACGCTGATGAATGATCTCTCCCAGCTAGCGATGGAAATCGCAGTCACCAATAGAAAGTGTTCATCGGTGGCCCCCCTAGCCCTTGCTCACAAACCCCAGGAGGTACCCAGGGCATGTGCCATACCGGTCATACCCCAGAGACTCCTCTGGGCAGGATTTATTGATTGTCTTTAATAAGGAGGACGGCTTGATTAGATTTGCATTTGAAAGCTATTGCTCTGTCCTAACTTGATACCCCCTATAATTAGAGACAAGGATTCAGATGAAAGTAGTTTAGTTGGGATGTGATCCCAGGGGATAGAGGTGAGGGCGCGAGAGAGGGAAACAGGAATTCAAGTTGGTTACCACTGTAGGCAATGCAGCTCAATCTTTGGGGACTGGGGGGACCATCTCGAGCAGTGTTTCCCAGAGTTGGCGACACTGCCTGCCCTCTGGGGGCGCTCTAACGATCCAGGTAGCTACAAAAGCAGATACCTGCATTCATCCTGGACTGTGACTGTAGTGCAAACATTTTTAGTTACCAGGGAGACATTGAGTCCTTTTTCACCCCCTAAAAAGGGGATGATAGGCCTACTAAGTTTGGGAACGTTTGATTTTAGAATATACCTTGGAATTATCCAAGTGATAGGAAAGCTAGGAAGTTGGGGATTTATCTACTGACTGAGGTCCCCTGTTGGCTGAAGTCTATCCCTAGGGCCATTATGCCTCTTTTCTGAGCTAACTGAAACGAAATAAAAAATGAGTTTAGGGAATGATATGCTAGAACCACATTTATTCTGGAAGCTATTTGTGAGATGGATTGGAAGAAGTGAGACCGGAGGCAGAAATTCCATGTTACTGCTGGCTTTGAAGATAAAGGAGGAAGCCACAAGCCAAGAAGTGGAGGCAGCTTCTAGAAGCTGGAAAAGGCAAGGGAATTAATCCTCCTCTAGAGTTTCTAGAAGGGACACAGTCCTGTGGATATTTTGATTTAAGCTCAATGTGTCCCATTTCAGATGTCTGGCCGATTGAACTATAGGATAATACACGGTGTTCTCTTAGGCCGCTATGTTTGGGGTGATGGCTGCAGTATCCACAGGAAAGTAATACGGGGCCCAGAAAGGAGTCTTTGGAATGACTTCCAAGCGTTCTAGCTTTGGCCACCTAGGAAAGCAAGAGTGGTCACCTGAGAAAGAAAACATGGAAATCGAAGTAAAACTGAGGGAGAAACTTCTGAGCTCTTCCAACCATGTGCTTTGTGTGGGAGGAGGGACTTCTGTGTAGAGATATCCAGTGGACATGGAATATGAAGCCAAGGTGGGGGAAAGAAATTTGGGGGAAAGGAGTCTTCATCAACATGGTGATATTTAAAGCGGTGGCAGCAGGTGAGATTACCCATCAGAGGATGCAAACAGAATCTTTGGAGGATGCCAGTGTGCTGAGATGAGGGAGGAGTTGCTAGTGAGACTTTTGATCTCTGTCTCTCCTGAATGAACTCTTTGAGCTTTGGTGTTGGCTCTGTCACTTCTACTCTCCTTCCTTTACTGCCCCCAACTCCACCCCTGCCACCTTCCACAGTCCACTGGTTCCTTAAGCGCTCTCCTGCCGGGCTGCTCTGTACTGCCGTACCGGTTTTGCCTTGCCCGGCTCTACGCGCCATCGTTCCGGTAGATCACAATAAGAATATCATGCTCTCTTGGAGTTGTCAGTGTGCCATCTGCCAACAGTCCTTGAGGGTGTCGTTGGCCTGGCTTGTGTGTCAGGTCGAGGGATTTCCCCTTGCATCTGGCAACACAGACAGAGCTTCAGCCCTGGCTGGCTTGAATCCAAAGGGCAAAAGAGTCTCAGGAGCAAGCCCAGACCTGGGGCGGGAGCAGCCTCTGGAAGGAATGGGGACCTGGAGGCCAGGGTCTCAGGTGTCCAGGACTGGGCCCTCCTGTCAAGCCTCATTCCTCTAGAGGACAGCGCTTCCCTCTCCCATTGGCACCCCACCCCTGTTGGCTGCCTTTTGATTAGAATGTGGACTCTAACTTAGAATTAACCTGATTAATGTAACGAAGGCAGGGCCGCCTCAGCACCGCCCGTGATGAGGGGAGATGGATTGGGAGCGAAGGCACTCGGATGGAGGCGCGGCCGTAATTGCTGCATTTACTGCTACCTGCCTCGCTGACCCTGCTGTTTAGCCCATTAATGATGATGCACAAGCCTCACTTTCCAGAGATAATGACAGAGACTCTCGGGGGAGGGTGCTGCCAAAGGAGGGGGAGGGAACTGGGGGTCTGGGGTCTGAGGGAGCTATGGGTCTAAGGATGAGACCACGGAGGGACGAGAGGTCAGGGCATCTGGAGCACAGAGGCAGGTGGGGATCCAGAAGGTCTGGAGGCAGTTGGGCTTGCGCTAGGATCTTGCCCTTCTAGGCCAACTCTTCACCTACCAGCCCTCGTCACTGATGGGCACTGAGCCTGGAGCAGGGGCTACTGCCCTTGGCAGGGCTCTCTGCTGGGACAGAAGACCAGCACCACTGCCTTCTCAAAGCAGGAGGACTTCCTGGAGGAAGAATCTCAGAAAAGGAGAGAAAACACAGAGAATAAACAAGGGCTGGGCTGGATCTTCCCCATATGCTCCAGCAGGGGTCTGGGGCAGAGAGGAGAGTATGGTGGGATGGGGGTTGAGGCAGAACCTTTGGAAGTGTGGTGTGGGCTCACATATGTGAGCCCCGTATTAAGGTCTTGGGCCTTTGTCACTAGGAAGATTTTGATTCATTCCTCTTTAAGCCACAAAGAAGATGAAATGGATTCCCCTAAAGTCAGCTACTGGACCTTTATGTACTTTATCCACGCTTGCCATTTATTTATTAATTTCTCTATCCACTCAAGACAGCCAAAAGCACTGCCTCTGTTATGCTTCAAACTCAAGCTCCCAGTGGCCGATCCTGTCCCTTCTCTGAGCCTCCTTTGGCTCCTCTGGAAACGAGGGGCTGGACCAGATGTGATACGTAAGGATGCAGAGATGGTACACATCTTTGCTGACACCTGCAGTCTGCCCAGCCGTTTCGTGTGCGTACAGGGATCTCTTAGCATGAAGGCCCTCTCTGAATTGTGGTCCCCGAGGCCATACAACCTACTCTCTGGAGGTCCAAGCAGTCCTGAGGACGCAGTATCTTGCGCACACTTATGCTTTTTTAAATTAGCAGTCAGTTGGCTTTGAGACCACATTAAACTCATGAGCTACAACACCGTGTTTTTTCTCTCATAGGAACTATCAGCAAACTCTGTCCTGTAGCACCGAAATAACTGATTTATGAATAAATGCAGGACTTCATATTTATCCCTTCAATTTTGTTATGCTATTTCTGTGCCCTGCCCTGAAACCCCACCCCACCCGTTATTCCAAGCTGGGAGGCCTCAATTTTGTCCTCCACCATGTGCAAGTATTCTATCTTTTGATAATATGATGAACCTGGAAGTCATTAACAAACACGAAGGATCAAGATTGGAGACAAAGTTCTAGAGATTTCTTTTTAGGTCACACATATCTCTAAAAATATATATATTACCCCCACCCCAACAATCTCTATTATTTATTTCCAGAACTTTCTCATTCCCCTAACCAGAAGTAGCGTCTGTCTTAAGCAATAACGCCCACAAGCCTTTTTTGACCAGTCATCGGCTTCCTGTCTCCAAACATTTGCTTATTCTAGATATTTCATTGAAGTGGGATCATGCAAAACTCATTCTTTTGCACCTCGCTTATTTCACTCGGGCTGCTGCGAGTGTCACTCGGAGTCAGAGTTGAGCCGGTCAATGGCAATCCGCTTGAACTTGCGTGTTTTTGAGTGTTTTGAAGGGCTCCCCATGTCGTCATATATGTCAGAACTTCATTTCTCTTTGTGGTTGAATCATATTCACTTGTACGTGTGTGTTGTTATTCTTGTTTCTGGAGGCCGTTGTGTCTCACCTGACTGACAGCAGCACTGTGCACATCAGAACAAACTTCTGCTCAATCCAGTGCCACCCTCACCGTTATTCTGTCTTAACAGTTTTATTAGTATATAATTCACATATCAGATAATTCAATAGTTCAAGTACATCAAGGAGAGTTGTGCATTGAACAATCTGGAGGAGAAAACAACGGGACTGATGGTTCTGGGAGGACATGGGAGAGGGGGAGGTGGGGGAAAAGGAAGTGGTGTTAACCAACTCAGGGACAAGGGAACAACAAGTGATCCAAATCGGTGGTGAGGAGCATGTAGGAGGCTTGGTAGGGCGTGATCAAGGGTAAATGTAACTGAGAGGAATTACTGAAACCCAAATGAAGACTGAGCATGATAGTGGAACAAGAGGAAAGTCAAAGGAAATAGAGGAAAGAGCTAGGAGGCAAAGGGCATTTATAGAGGTCTAAATAAAGGCATGTACATATGCAAATATATTTATATATGAAGATGGGGAAATAGATCTATGTGTATATATTTATAGGTTTAATATTGAGGTAGCAGGTGGACATTGGGTCTCTACTCAAGTACTTCCTCAATGCAAGAATACTTTGTTCTATTAAACTGGCATTCCATAATGCTCACTTTCCTGACATGATCACTGAAGACAAATGGGTGCATAAGCAAATGTGGTGAAGAAAGTTGATGGTGCCCGGCTATCAAAAGATATAGCATCTAGGTTCTTAAAGACTGGAAGGTAAATAAGCAGCCATTTAGCTCAGAAGCAACAACACCCACATGGAAGAAACACCAGCCTGTCTGATCACGAGGTGCTGAAGGGATCAGGTATCAGGCATCAAAGAACAAAAAAATCTTATCATTGTGAATGAGGGAGAGTGTGGAGTAGGGACCCAAAGCCCATCTGTGGGCAACTGTACATTTGCTTACAGAAGGGTCGCGGGGAGATGAGCCAGTCAGGGTGCAGTGTAGCAATGATGAAACATACAACTTTCCTCTAGTTCCTAAATGCTTCCTCCCACCACACTATCACAACACCAATTCTACTTTACAAATCTGGCTAGACCAGAGGATGCACACTGGTACAGATAGGAACTGGAAACACAGGGAATCCAGGACAGATGATCCCTTTAGGACCAGTGGTGAGAGTGGCAATACCGGGAGGGTGAAGGGAGGGTGGGGTGGAAAGGGGGAACTGATTACAAGGATCCACATATAATCTCCTCCCTGGGGTATGGACAACAGAAAAATGGGTGAAAGGAGACGTCGGACAGTGTAAGATATGACAAAACAATAATTTATAAATTATCAAGGGTTCATGAGGGAAGGGGGATTGAGGAGGGGGGAGGGAAAAAGGAGGAGCTGATGTCAAGCGCTTACATGGAAAGCATATGTTTTGAGAATGATGAGGGCAATGAATGTACAAATGCGCTTTACACAGTGGATGTATGTATGGATTGTGATAAGAGTTTTATGAGTCCCCAATAAAATGATTTAAAAAAACCAGAAGAGTTGTAGCACCACAATCAATTTTAGAATATTTTCTTCATTCTTGTATTTGCTATTATCTCCTCACCACCCCTCACCCCCTCTCCCTAAGCATTTACTTTTGTTGCCTTAATGCTTTTTCTTTGTGGGGGATGTTTTTGAAAATAATTTTATTGGGTGCTCACACAGCTCTTATCACACTCCATCCATACATCCAAAATATGTAGGATTGTGGAAAATTTCTATCATTTAAAAAATCATTTTATTGGGGGCTTGTACAACTTATCACAATCCATCCATTGTGTCAAGCACATTTTTATATTTGTTGCCATCATCATTCTCAAAACATTTTCTTTCTAATTGAGCCTTTGGTATGTTCCTCATTTCCCCCTCCCTCCCCACCCTCCCTTCCTCACAAACCGTTGTTGCCTTTAACTCTTGCACTCCTCCCAATGACTACCTTTGTCTCAATCATTTTGTGCTGATCTCCTTATGGATTATTGCCTTCCTTTTAGTTGGTGATTTACTCTCCTTTCACCTCCTTTGATAACCCTCAAAGAATTCGTTCTGTGCATAAACTTTTCTTGACTTTCTACAGTAGTGGCATTTGTCCTTTCGTGATGGATTCGTTTCATTCAGCATAATCTCTTCTAGATTTACCGTATTATGAGGTCTTTTACTGACGATCACTTTCTTTCATGTTTTGGAGTATTCCATTGTGTGTGTGTACTATAGTTTGTTTACCGCTTCATCCACTGATGGGCACTTAAGTTGTTTCCTTTCCTTTACTGTTGTGAAGAATGTTGCTATGGGCATAGGTTTTCATAATTGTCATAGCTCTTATTTCTCTAGAATATATATTTAGTAGTGAGATTGCTGGATCAGATGATATTAATATTTCCAACTTTTAAAGGAAGCTGTGAACTGTCTTCCACAATGATTATACCATTTTTATAGTCCCAACTGCAGTGTCTGAGGCTTCCAGTCTCAACACCACTGGTGACATAATGGGTACGTGTTGGGCTGCCAAGGCCAAGGCCAGCATTTTGAAGTTACCAGGTGCTCCTCTGGAGAAACACAAAACTTTCGACTCCTGGAAACAGTCTCAGAAACCCACAGGGTCAATTCTGCCTGGTCTTATAGGGTTGCTATGAGTCGAGATCAACTCAATGGCAGTGAGTTTTGGTTTTTTACTGGGATAAGATCATATCTCAATGTTGTTTGGATTTGAATCTTTGTAATGGCGAATGACTATGAGCATTTCTTTCTTTCCTTTTTTTTGTTGAGCATTTCTTCATATGTTTGTAAGCTGTGTGAATTCTTCTTTAGTAAAATGTCTATTTAACTTGTTCTATCATTTTTTAAATGGAATTGCTTGTTTTTAATTGAAGTGTTGGAGTTTTCTACACATTTCAGAAATCAGTTTGATATGTTATTATCAATTATTTTATTTAGTTTGTAGGTTCTCTTTTTACACTTCTGGTATTTAGTTCTCAAAAGGTCCCAGTTTGCCTTCTTCGGTTTGTGTGTTTTCCATTACGTTCTTCGTGTTATTTGTAACTTTGCTTTTTTCCTACTATAAAATCTGTCAATTTTATTAAGCTTTTCAAAGAACAAACTTCTAGTCTGGACTATTTTTTTCCTTCAGTTTTCTGCTTTATTTACTTTTGCTAGAATATTATTTCCTTTCTTCTGGCGATGATAGACTTTTGGGGGGCTGTTCTTTTTCTAATTGCTTGAGGTATTGAGTTATGGTATTGATTTTAGTTCTTTCTTCTTTTTTGATGTGCGTATTTATTTCTATAAATTGTCCTCTGAGCACTTCTTTTGCTGTGTCCCAAAGATTTTGATGTGCTTCCACTCTCATTTGATTCAAGGTAATTTTTTTATTTCTTTGGCTACCTGGCAGTCTTTAAGCAGGGTGTTGTTCAGTTTTCATGTATCCTCCCACCCTGTCCTCCCCAATCTTCAAGCTGATTTCTAATTTTATAGCATTGTGATCTTAGACAATGCTTTGTAATATTTTGATGTATTTAAATTTATTAAGTTTTCTTGTGGTCTAACATGGCTTATACTGGAGATAATTTCATATGTAGCAGGAAAGAATATATATTTTACTATTGCTGAGTGGAGTGTTCTATATTTGCTTATGAGATCTGTTGGCCAATCATATTTTTAACGCTTCTGTATCTTTATTAAGTTTCTTTCTAGTGATTCTGTTCTTTATGGAAAGTGGTATATTAAAATATTGTGAAGTTGCCTATTTCTCTTTTAAATTTTGTTAATTTGATTTATGTGTTTGGGGACTCTTTCATTAGGTGCATAGATATTTATTATGACTATGTGTATTTGTTTGATTGACCCTTTAATCTTAATATAATGTCCTTTTTTGTCTCTTCCTGATTTTTGCCTTAAGGTCCATTTTATCAGAAATTAATGCTGCTCTTTTTTGGTTTTATCTTGGAAGAAGTACAGCTAGAATGCTCATTCAAAACAAATATAGCAAAACATATTCTTTGGCTTTTAATTTATTTTTTGTCTTTGTGTCTAAAGTGGGTCTCTTGTAAACAGCATATTGATGGGTCATGTTTTCTTATCCATTCTGCTACTCTTTGTCTCTTGACTGATGTATTTGATCAACTTATAAATCAGTATGAATTTACTGTGGTCATTCTTAATGTGGTGTGTGTTTGTCTGTATGTATGGTATTGATGATTTCTTGGTTCAAAATATTTTTCTGTGCTAAGTTCTTTGTGTTTGGTGATTAAAAAAACAATAATTTTCTCTGATGCTGCTGTTTGATAGTTTAGTGAGACTTCATGATTTTCGTCTCTCATTTTGGTGAGAAGGTTTATGAATCTTGTTTGAGGTCAGCAGCTGTTGTTGTTGCTATGTGCCATCGAGCCGGCTCAGATTCATAGCAACCTGAGGTCGAACAGAACAAAACACTGCTGGTCCTGCACCCTCCTCACAATTTTGGCTGTGCTTGAGCCCTTTGCTGTAGCCACTGTGTCCTCCACTCCTCCAGGCTCTTCCTCCGTTTCTGTGGTGCTCTGCTTGACCAAGCACAGCGTCCTTTTCTGAGGACTGATCTCTCCTGACAGCACGTCCATCGGACGTGAAACAAAGTTTTGGAATACTTGTTTTGAATGAGCATTCGAGCTGTACTTCTTCCAAGATAAATGTGTTTGCTCTTCTGGCAGTTTACAGTACTTTCTTCACCAAGATCATAATTCAAGTTATAGTACTTTCTTCACCAAGATCATAATTCAAGTGTACTGATTCTTTTCTGGTTTTCGGTCTTCTTTATTCAGTCACTGCCCAGCTTTCACCAGCACATGAGGTGACTGAAAATACCATAGCTTGGGCCAGGCACACTTCAGTCTTCAAAAACTTCACTGGAATATTAGCTTCTCAAGTTTAAAATCAGCTCTTTTATCTTGACACTATCTTGACTTCCTTTACACTTGGAAGGAGTTCCTCTTCACTTTCTCACGGCATCGTTTATTGTCTCTTTTTGCTTTGTAGCTAATTATTTTCATTTACAAATTGGCATCTAGGTACAGATTTATTTAATGCTGATACATCTATATCTGGGTTGGTTTCTGGGTGATGTTATGTGTGTTAACCTCTGGTTGTTGCCTGCTATCACTTTTGCTCTATTTGAAGAAGTCTCTTTAGCATTTTTTGGGTAATCTTACCATCTAGTTTTTACACTGTTCCTTATCTTTTGTTTTTCAGGGAATGTTCTAATTTCAGCATCATATATGAGGAACAATTTTGCTTGATATATAATTCTTGCCATTTTTTTCTTTCAGGGTTTTATATATATCATCCTGTTGCTTTTCTGCCTGCAAAGTTTCTGCTGAGAAGTCAGAACTTTGTCTTATTTGTTCTTTTAAAAAATAATTTTATTGGGGACTCATACAACTCTTATCACAATCCATCCATCCATCCATCCATCCCTCCACTGTGTCCAGCACATTTGTACATGTGTTGCCATCATCATTTTCAAAACATTTTCTTTCTACTTGAGCCCTTGGTATCAGCTCCTCATTTTTCCACCTTCCCCCATGAACCTTTTGTAATTTATAAATTATTATTATATCATGTCTTACACTGACTGATGTCTCCCTTCACCTACTTTTCTGTTGTCGGTCCCCCTGGGAGGGGTTATATGTAGATCATTGTGATCAGCCTCTCTTTCTCCCCCTCCCCACACCTTCCCTTTACCTTCCTGGTATTGCTACTCTCAATATGGGTCCTGAGGGGTTTATCTGTCCTGGATTCCCTGTGTTTCCAGCTCTTGTCTGTACCCATGTACATGCTCTGGTCTAGCTGGATTTGTAAGGCAGAACTGGGACCATGATGGTGGGGAGGAAGCATTAAGGAACTAGAGGAAAGTGATATGTTTCAACGGTGCTATACTGCACCCTGACCGGCTCATCTCTTCCTGGTAACCCTCCTGTAAGGGGATGTCAGAACTTTGTCTTATTTGTTCTTTTTTTATAGGTAACTTTCCCCCCCCCCCCCTGAGCTGCTTTCAGGTTTCTTTCGTTGTCTTTGGTTTTAGGAAGTTTGATTCTGATATAGCTTGATGGTTTTCAGAGGATCCCTGCAGACTCGGTGGGTGAAGTGTGTGAAGCTGCTAGTGGAAGGTTCAGCGCTCAAACTCACTCGACCCTGTGCAGGAGGACTGTGGGGCTGTCTGCGTTGGTGGAGTGGTGACCTCACAAACTCTCTGGAGCAACTCCGTGCTGTCCCGCAGGCTTGGGGTGGGTCGGAAGCCACTCCGTGGCAGTGGAGTTTGCTGCTGTCATTTTGGCGGTTTTCTGATGGGATCCATCCTAGCTGGACTTCATCGTGTGACCTGACCGCATGTCTTCTCATCTGTCCCGACTCTAGGGAAGCTTTCTCCCTGCGTGTCACTTCCTGTCCTGAAAGTTTGATCACACCGAAGTTATTCCTCTGGATGGTGTCCCACATAATTCCTATGCTTTCCTCATATTTTTGTTTTACTGGTTTCCCTCTAGCAGGTGAATCCTGAGATTTGTATTCAGTTTACTAACTTTCTGTCTGCCGCTGATTCAATTCTACTTCTTTGTCCTTCCAAGGAATTATCTAGTTGTGAAATTTAGTACTAATAGTCTGGATTTCTATTTGTTCTTTTTGCATGGTCTCTACTTTTCTGTCTACTTTTATAAGACATTCTCTTATAAAATCTTTCCTTGATTTTTTTAAATGATTTCCCCAAACTTTCCATCCTTTGAATTACCTAACTGTCACCCTTTTGATGCCCTTATTCAAAACAGGCCATTTCAAGAACACTTCTTCCTCCAGAGGTTTTCCTGTATTTTGGTCACTTGTTTGACCCATGTGTCTCGTTTTCTCTTTCTGTGTGACTTGGAGTCACCCATTGTCTTTAAGAAACTGCAATGTGGTTGGATGTGTTTGTTAATTGTAGGTTGCGTGGCTTCTCCCAGATTTTCCACTTTGTTTTCCTCTCTCCAGGCACCGGGCTGGCACGTTAGTCTCTCTGAGCCAGGGTTTGGTGGCACTGGAGCGCCCCATTGTCTCCAGATCCATTTGGTAGCAGGTGGCAATATATGGATGACACGCTGAGCACCGGTGGTGCAGAGCAGATGATGGCAGGCTGGACAGGTATTGGCCACTGTCTGTCTCTGACCCAGCGATGAGGGTGTTGATGGTGACACTTGCCGTGTGAGTAAGGTGCCAGGTGTGGTGGGGATGGCTGGAGAGGGTTCCTGGTTCCCGACGACGGGAGAAAATAGAATGCAAAAGTTGGGGTGGAGGAGAGAAGAAAAGTAAATAAAACAAAACAAGTGGGGCAGGGGAGATCTAAGAAGGAAGAAAGAAGGGAGGGAGGGAGGGAGAGAGGAAGGAAGAAAGAAAGAACAAAATAAAGAAAGAAAAAGAAAGGCAGAAAAAGTGGCACAACCCTCGGGGTAGCTGTCAATCACAGCTGCAATGGAACAGTGGTGCCAGCTTCCTGGGAGCCTGCACCACTAAGTGGGGTGATCGCTACTCCACACCGGAGTGGGCAGGATGGGGGTGGGGGTCTTCTCAGCCACAGAAGCAGTGGAAGGAAAAAGGGAAAACACACAAGAGGTAGGGGAAGAGCTGAGAAGAAAGGAAACAAGCCAAAACACGGACACAGCGTCCGCTACGCAACACGACCGCAGCGGAGGGCACTGCTCCATGGGGCGTTGGGGCTGCAGGTTGCGGGCACAGGGAGTGGGCATTTGCTCTGGAGAGGTGTGAAGAGGAAGAAACAAGAAAACAGATGGGGAGAACAAGGGGTGAAGGAGAAGAAAGACCTAGGAAGGAGAAGGAAATTTATTTAAAGATCAAAAGCTGCATGTGACCCTAGCTGCCTGACACATGTGCATGGGAAGGAGCACTCTCTCCAGGGAGCTTGCAGCCAGGGCGGAGGGAAGGAGGGCGATGCTGCAGGCAGTAGGGACGGGGAGCAAGGGGTCTAGGGAGGCGAGGTGAGAGATGCTGTATGTCCACAAAAAAGGCAAGAGGAAGAGAAAGAAGAAAGAAAAAACAAGCATGAGGGAAGAACTAAGAAGAAAGTTTTTTTTTAAGTGGCATAGCCTTGTCACTGAGTAAATATGCTGGACAAGACCTCTTTAAAGGGCTGAAAGCAGGGGTATTGCTTTGGGGACTAAGGTGCACCTGGCCCAAGCCAGGCAGGGTGTTTTCAATGGCCTCCTTTGCCTATTAAAGTTGGACATGGAATACGGAAGGTCAGAGAACGGCAGATGAATTTGAGTTATGGTGTTGGTGAAGAATACAGAAAGTACCATGAACTACCACAAGAATAAACAGATCTGTCTTGGAAGACGTTCAACCAGAATGCTCCTCGGAATTCAGTCTGGCAAGACTGTATCTCACACACTTGGAAAAGGACGTTGTGCTCGGTGAAACAGAGGGACAGTGAACATGGAAAGGCTTTTGAGGAGCGGTCTAGGGACTTTGGGGAAGAGACCTCAGTTCTGATGAGAAGAGCTCTAACCTGCAAGTTGATGATGAGGCACCAGGAAGACCAAGTCCAAGTCCACCCCATCTGTAAAAGTGGATGTACGGGGACCGTAGTGGGACAGTGACCCCTGACATGGCACTGCCTGAGGAGGCACGCCTTGGCGTGGGCAGACCTGGGTTTGAATTTCGCCCTAGTTATTTATTGGTCGCATGCTTGAAGGGGGTTCTTGCCATTTCAGAGTTTCAGTGTCTACATCTAGGAAACGGGACTCATGCTAGGCACCTCTGTCAATGGCCGTGAGGGCTAAGGGCACGGAGGAGACAAAATCCCAAGCATGTGGCCTGGCCTTGCGCCTACAAAGGGTAGCCAGACCCCCCCTTTTAACCTCCCCACTTCTTTGTCCTGGAGACTGAAATTCTCAGGAGAGAAAGGAGGGCCAGGAGTGTTATTTGTGTTTCAAGATAGTTCTGAACAACGACCCGAGTCTGAGAAGTCAACCGCAACCTTGCTGACAGCTCTTTAACCTCATTATATCAGTTATGACTCTTAGTTGAAGAAAAAATCAGAAAAACGTACAAAAAGAAAGCATCACTTATACTCCTGCTTCTGGGTGCCGTCAAGTCAGTGCCCAGTCATTGCAGCGCCACGTGACAGTCTTCTTGGCTGTAATCTTTATGGAAAAAGAGCACTAAGTCTTTCTCCAGAGGAGACATTGGGTGGGTTCAAAACCAAGTGCTTAATCATGGGTCACCAACACTCCTTCTTGTACCATAAAACACACACACAGCACACACACGGTGCTAGGGAGTAAATTCTTACCCACACTAACCCCGCCCCCCCCACGAGTTTTTGAACTCTGTAGAGTTTCCGAGGTTATATTCTTTATAGAGACAGATTGCCATGTTTTCTCCTGAGGAGTGGCTAGTGGGTTTGAACTGCTGACCTCTTGGTTAGCAGCCAAGAGTTTAACCACGGTGCTATCAGGGTTCCTCTTCATTCCATACCACCTCTAAATGATCACTGGTCACATTTCGGTGTATAGCCTTCCACCCCTTTCTTTAAAAAGCTTTCTATTATGCATTAGCTGAAGGTGTACAAAGCAAATCAGTTTTCCATTCAACAAATTCATACCCTTTGTTTGTTTAGCGTAACATTGATTGCAATCCCCAACAGATAGCAATACTTATCCCACTTCCTCTTTGTGCTCCTATTTCCATCCCTCCTTCATCCCTGACCCTTCCTCCTTTCTGAACTCTCTCCTTGGACAAATGCTGCCCTTTTGATCTCAAATGGTGATTGGTCTGAGGAGCAGGCGTACCTACTGACCGTTGTATTTTACTGTGTGGACCTGTACACTGTGTGGCTAAAAAGCCACTAGGGTGAGTTTAGTGCAAGGTCTGAAGGGTGGCTAAGGACCATCCTTTCAGGGATCCCTTCAATCTCTCTCAGACCAATAAATCTGGTCCTTTTGATGATGTTGCGATTTCCTTTTTCCCCTCTCTCATTCTACCCAAGACCTCCTATTGTGAGTCCTTTCAGAGGGGTAGGCAGTGTCAGTCAGGCACACGGGCTTCTTCTGGCTTCAGGGTTGTGGGTACTGATGCTTACGTGGTCCATTCATTCTCGGGACTAATCATTTCCATGTATCTGATTTTCTTCACTCTCCTTTGCTTCGGACAGGGACAGACCAATGGTTGTACATCAGATGATTGTTCATAAGCTTATGAGACCCTAGTCACTGCTCATCAAAGTCGAATGCAGAGTATTTTCTTTGTGAACTATTTTATGCCAATTGAACTTGGCGTCCTCCAAGATTCGGGTGCTGAGCTCCCAAGCCCAGCCACTCATTCCTTCAAAAGGTTTGGTTATGTCCAAGAAATTTTCATAACTCCCCCCTGTATTCTCTGCCACATTCATGGATATATTTACAGCAACGTAAATGGACATATCCAAATGGTCTCTGTGAAACCGATGTCTGTAGTTCTCTTTCCTTTGCCCTTCCCATATCCATTCAGCCTGAATGTCTTCCATGAATCTAGTTTTAATGGTTTTGCAGGATTGTGTGTAACCATTTACCTCTATTGCTTTTAACTCTTGAACTCTTCCTGGTGTCGCCCTGCCTCCATCGGGTTTTGCGGACCTCCCTCTCACTGTATATTTCCTTCCCTGCACCCATGATAACACATGTCTAACTCTAGCTGGGGATTTAGCCTCCTTTTCCCTCACATGCCTGGAAACCACTAAAGAATGGTTCTCTTTGTGGAAAAAAAGTCTTAATTATTTTTGGAACAGCAGAGATCTCATGAACTATTTATCGTTGTGTGACTTTCACTCAGCAGAACGCCCACAGGTTCATCCATGTCTGAGGTGTCCCACAGTCCTCGTTACTCGTCCGTGCTGGGTGGCATGCCATGGTGTGTGCCTACCCTGTTTGTTTAACCTCTCACCTGCTGAGGAACACCTTTTTATAATGTGTGAGAGAGAACTTTATATCAAGAAGCAATTATACATCAATAAAACATCCCATCCCAGGCCAGATCAAGACCACAAGTTCAATATTAGTCCGTACAGCTGATATTAGCCCATGAATTCCTCTTGAGATTCACACAGCACATGCAATGATGCCAAATGCAGGAAGATCAGCGGCCAGTGGGCGGAAAGTCCCGTGGGTCCAACGGCAGTGGCTCTGGCTGCCGGCAGACTGGCTCCATGTGGCTTGTCCACAGGAATGTGTAGCAGAGAGAGTGTAAGTTCCCAGAATCCTCCTGGTGGGTGTAACCTTGTGACGATCTCTTTTTAGGTTGTTTCCAGATAGTTACTATGTTTCATAGTGCTGTACTGAAGATAGGCGTGCATATATCAATACCTGTCATGGTTCTTATTTCTCCAGAGTATATAGACCTCGAAGTGGGATGGCTGGGTCATGAAGCATCTCTAGCTCCGGTTTTTAAAGGGAGCACTAGACTGGTCTTCATAGTGGCTGCACCAGTGGTGCGTGAGGCTCTAAAGCATTGTTTGTTTTCTTTTCTTTAACTTTGCTGTTCATGCTGGGGCGAAATGAGAACTCATTTCAATGTGCATCTTTCAAATGTCTCATGATCACGAGCATTGACGCACATTTGTTGGCTGCCTGGCTGTCTTCTTTGGTGAAGTGTCTATTCACACCCTCTGTCACTTTTTAAATGGAATGGTTCGTCATCTTGCTGTTGAGGTTTAGAAGTTTTCTATAAAATTTAGAGCTTTGTCCTTCTCTGATACGTTGTTGCCATTTCCCCACAGCCTGTGGGTTCTCTTCTTACTCCTTTGGTGAGATGATTGTCCCAGTCATCTCGTCTGTCTTCTCCTGTTCATTGTATTTTTAATGATAACTGATGCTATGTATTAGCTTTCTGAGTTTGTTCCTATTTTTTATTGGATTGTTTTTATAATTTTAGGTTTTATATGTAGGTCTTTGATCCATCTTGATTTCATTTCGGTATTTGGTGAGAGGTATGACTCTTGTTTCGGTTTCCTGCAAATGGATACCCAGTTTGCCAGCATCACTTGTTAAAGGGATGCTCCAGTTAATGAGTTCAGCCACTTGACAAAGACCCGCTGGCCATGTTGTCCTGAGGTGCCTTCAAGTTGGTTCCAACTCGCAGCCACGCCGTGTACATCAGAACCAAAGAATGCCTGGGCTGGCACCATGCTCACACAAAAGTGTTCTGTAGTTGAGCCTGTTCTTGCAGCCACGGTGTCAATCAATCTCCTTGAAGGGCTTCCTCTTTTTTGCAGTCCCTCGACTTTACCAAGTGCGATGCTCCTTTCCAGGGACTGCTCTCTCCTGACAACATGTCCGAAGTACATGAGAAGAAGTCTTGCTTCTAAGGATTCTTCTTGTACCTCTTCCAAGACAGACTGGCTTGTTATTTTGGCAGTTCACGATTCTTCTCCAGCACTGTGATTCAAATATATCTATTCTCTGCAGTCTTCCTTATTCAGTATCCAACTTTCACGTGCATATACAGCGAATGGAAATAGCCTAGCTTCGTTCTCAAAGTAACCTCCTTGCTTTTCAACACTTTCGAGAGGTCTATGCAACAGATGGACCCAATGCAATACGTAATTTGATCTCTTAACTGCTGCTTCCATGAGCATAGATTGTGGATCCAAGCAGGATGAAATCTTTGACAGCATCAATCTTCTCTCCGTTGATCATGATGTTACTGTTGGTCCAGTGGTGAGGATTTGGGTCTTCTTTACGTTGAGTTGTCATCCACACTGAAGGCTGCAGCCCTTGATCTTCATCCACAAGTGCTTCAAGTCCATAGATGGGTGGATTTATTTCTGGGTTCTCAATTCTGTTCCCTTGATCTGTGTGTCTGTCTTTGTACCAGCACCAGGTTGTTTTTGTTTGTTGTGTTTTTCACTTTTAATGGTGAATTAAGTGAAGCTTTATGGAGATCATCAGTTTTATGTGCAATGGTTCCTACACATTGTGCCTCAACTCATTCACTACAATCTCCTCACGGTGCCAACACTTATCCCACTGCCTCCTCGCATCTCCTGTCTCCACTCCTCCTCCTTTCCTAACCCTTCTGACTTTGTCCTTGGGGAAGTGCTGCCCTTTGAATGTCAAATGGCTGACTAGTCTAAGGTCTGCGTACTTGTGTAGTGCTGGTGTTCCTCTCAGACATCTGCTTATTGTTGGGCTGAAAACCGAGCCATGGGACTGAGTTCAGTTCCACACATGAAGAGTCACTAGGGGCTACATAGCTGGGGTTCCATCAGTCTATATCTGATCAGTAGCATGTTTTAACAATGATTTTCAGTTTTGTTCTCCATTTTTCTTCCACTCTATCCAGGACCTTCTAATAGGAGTCCTTTCAGAGCAGTTGAAAGGGGCAGCCAGACACTGTTTAGTTCTTCAGGTCTCAGAGTCAAGGGCACTGGTGCTCACATGGTTCATTAGTTCACTGGATCGTTTCCCCATGCCTCCAAATGTCATCACTTTCATTTCCTTTGGAGTGAGCCTGGGTGGCAGAGTGACCTGCTAAGGGCAAGACTGGCAGTTCAAGACCACCATCTGCTGTACAAGAACAAGATGCAGCTTTCTGCTATTGTAAAGATTTACACCTGAAACTTACGGGAGTAGTTATTCTTTGTCCTACGGACAGTTGTGGGATTCAAATAATTTGACAACTGTTTGCTGCTGTAATGAGCTTTTTAAGTATAAAAAAAGATATACAGAGAGGTAGCTTATCGTTTCATACAGTTTACAGTTATATGGAACAATAAGGACATTAAAAGAGGTACACAAAACTAGATTATGTTACAAGAGTTTTCAAATGTGCATGGATATTAAACAATGCCTTACAAAAATATTAAACTGTTCCTTAAGATATTTCCATATTACTTCTTGATTGTCCTCACTTGCTGTATTCTTCACACTTACCTGAGCGTGACTGGCTGTGCGATGTACTTTTAACCCTCTGTTCACTATAGGAATAGACTACCATTCCTCTAAAGGTAAGCCCATAAGATAATAATTGTGTTCAGTGTATTAGAAATAGGCAACTTTTCTTTTCTGAACGTACTACGTTTATGTTTGAAAAATCCCTTTACACTTCTGCTGAACTTGCAGTAATTGTTCTGACAACATTTTTAGCTCTTGGAACACTTTCAGGAATTTCATAATTTTCCTACTTATAAGCTCTTGTGGGAATTTGAGGTGTAACTCAGGGCTGAAAGGAATGACAGTGTGTCAGTCGCCCTCTGATTGTTTGGCACTCTTTCTCTGTATGCTGTATTTGCCTGAAGTACCAAACCCAAAGGGATGCAAATGTAGTATTTCATCAAAAGTATAACAAGTTTTATGAAATGATTAGATACATATTCAAGCGTAGATTCATCTAATTTTTTATACCTATGGACTGATGAACATTACTACGGGCATTTAGAAAATGCCGTTGTGCAGATGAATGTTAAAAATAGTAAGAAATGTAAATTTGCGATTTCCACATCGGGCACCTGCCTAGTCACCCATCTTAGAGTGAACCCTAATTGTAAGTGCTATTTTAATGACCAGTTCACTGAACTCAACAGAAAGTTAGAAATCAGTTCTGCCAAACCAGTGGGAATCTGTTGACCTCCACCATTGCCTATGGGGGTGCTTGTTGCATTAGGTTAGTCTGTTTGGGGGTTGGTTTGTCTTTCCTCTGGACAGAGACCAAGAGTTGCACCTTCAGTGGCCACTCACAAGCTTTGAAGACTGCAGTTGCAACTAAGCAAAAGAAGATGCAGAACATTTTCTCTATGGTCAATGTTATGCCGATTGATCTTGGTGCCCCAAGAACATGACCCTGAGGCTCCCGGCCCAGTGACTCATTCCCTCAAGTTGCTTGGTTATGTCTAAGAAATTTTCATAACTTTGGCATGCTCCACCATATTTATGGATACATTCACGGCAAAAGTAAATACTCCTGTACAAATATCCTGTGCCAAACCTATATAGATATATATAAAATCCCATGCTCCCAAGGGGCCATCTAGCTGAGAAACGACAAAGCCCACATGGAAGAAGCACATCAGCCTGTGAGATCACAAGACGTTGAAGGAAATCAGGTATCAGGCATCATAGACCAAAATAATAATAATAATAACATAGCATTGTGAATGAGGGGGAGTGTGGAGTGGGGGGACCCAGGGTCCATCTGTGGGAAATTGGACATCCCCTTGCTGAAGGGCTGCAGGGAGGAGATGAGCCAGTAAGGGTGCATTGTACCAATAATGAAATATACAATTTTCCTCTAGTTCTTAAATGCTTCCTTCTCCCCACTATCATCATCCCAATTCTACCTTACAAATCTGGCTGGACCGGAGGATGTACACTGGGACCAATAGGAATTGGAAATAGAGGGAATCCAGGACAGATGAACCCCTTAGGACCAGTGGTGAGACTGGTGATATAGGGAGGGTGGAGGGAAGGTGAGGGAGGAAGGGGGAACAGATTACAAGGATCTCCATATAACCTCCTCCCTGGGGGATGGACAGTGGAGAAGGGGGTGAAGGGAGATGTTGCATGGTGTAAGATATGACCAAAATAATAATGATTTATAAATTATCAAAGGTTCATGGGGGGAGTGGAGTGGAGAGGGAGGGTAAAAATGGGGAGCTGATAGCAAGGGATCAAGTAGAAAGCAAAGGTTTTGAGAATGATGATGGCAACATATGTACAAATGTGCTTGACACAATGGATGTATATATGGATTATGATAAGAGTTGTACGAGCCCCAATAAAATGATTTAAAAAAGAAACAATCCCACTGTCCCTCCTGTAGCCATTAAGCCTGTTTGTCTATCTGTGCATCCACACCCAGATCACGTTTATTCAGGATTGTGACCATAACAGTATTTATCTCTGTTGCTTTTAACTCTATCACTTCTTTATGTCTTCTCCTGTCTCCATAGTTTAAAAAAATCAATCCTCCTCTTATTGCATATTGCCTTTCCCTTCATCCAAGTTAAGTCTACTTGACTTCCTTTCCAGATGGAAGTTCTGTAGCTAAACTATTCCTTCTTTTAACTTTGTAATTGTCCTTGTTACAAATTACATCTCTAAGTACCCATTTTCAGTCTTATAGCTTTGCTTTACTTTGGATACTTCTATCTGGTGTGACTTCTGGCTAGCTCTCTGCTGTTGGCTCTCTGTCTGACAAATTCCCCTTTGTATTTCTTGTAAGGTTGATTTAGTTTTTACAATTTCTGTTTATATTGAAACATCTTAATTTTGCTGTCACATTAATGAAAAATTTGGTAGCTACATGATTCTTGGCTGAATTCCCACCCCACCCCTCTTTCAGAGTTTTGCATATGCCATTCGATTGTTTTCTTTCCTGCATAGTTTCTGCTGAGAAATCAGAGTTTAGTCTAACTGGTTCTCCTTTGTAGGAAATAATTTGATTCTTCCTGAGCCACTCTTAGGCTTTCCTTGTCTTTGATTTGGGGAAGTTTGACTATAATATGTCTCAGTGATTTTCCTTTTCAGCCCACACTGTTTGAGGTTTGTTCAGTTGCTTGAGAGTATATCCTCTTGCCTTTTATGTTAGGGGAGCTTTCTTCCAATAACTCTTGGCAAATTTCTCTGCGTTCCTTTGTCTCTTCTTTTTCTATAATTCCAATTACGTTATTCCTCTTGATTCTGTCCCATATCAATTTTAGACTTTCTTCATAATTGTACCTTCTTCTTTTTTTCCTGAGTGTTCCTCTAGCCCAGGAGTGTCAAACTCAAAATGCGGGCCATTTGGTGCAACAGGCAAGATTCACACGGGCCACGTCACAACGACACATTGTGTTACATTTATATTTTGAAGTGAGGATTCAGGAATATGGATAGGATAATCAAAACACTATCTAATTTCTTTTATTTAAACATTTGTTTTATTTAATATATTTAGAAAACTATAATTATTCTTTTTTTATCCGAAACTTGCTGAGGGCTTTCCTCCTACTAGTTTTCACTTACCTCTTAGGCTGTGACTGGAAAATATAACAGAGTAACAAATAAAAACACAAAATGTTGGACAGCTGACAAACGTGATGCACAATCGTAATGGCTTCCCTCTAAAAATGTGAACCAGCGCTGCCGCGAGGTAATATTCATAACAGCACAACCCAGAGGGCTCTGTTTAACCTTTTCGCTATTGGGATCTGTTTACGTGACGTGACACTGAGAGTGGCAGACACATTGCTTCCAAATGTCGCCGGAAAGGAGTCAGCGCGTTTGTACACGTCCACAGACCCCCAGGAAAGGCACTGGGCCACGTGGAGACTCGTCTTCAGTAGTTATAGGCTTAACAAGGGAATTGTGTGTACGGTATTGCCGCGATCTCCCCTAAGCGCTATTTTCGTCATGACCATATTTTCTATTTTCATTTTATTTCAGAGCATCATGGGCCACAAAAAATTACCCCAGGCGCTGCCAGTTCGGCCCCCCTGCTCTATCGGGTTAATATTGAGAAATTTGTGTGCTGGCTCATTATTTCAGTTTTCTTTTTTTTCTCATCCTCATTGCCAGCTCTCCCACTTTGAGGAGTCTCACCATCCTCATCTCAAACTCCATAAGCCTGACTGTCACCTCCACCACCTTCGTGGGTTCTATTAGCCCCACCAGGATCTTAACAACCAATTTCCACCACAAGCTCCATCATTTTCCTCTTGAGTACCAGTGTCCCTGTCTAGTTCAGCTTTCTGTTGATTCAATTCTACTCTGTTTCTCTTTCCGTGTGTTATCCATCTCCAAAATCTTAGTATTAATAATCTGGATTTCTACTTTCCATTATATGAAACCATATCAGATTTCTCATTTTTCATTTGTTTTTCTTGTGTTTTCCAAATTTCCTCTTGTATTTTTTTCTGTGTGTTCCTTGATATCGTATGTAGCTTTCTCTTAATCTGTTGAAAATACCAAATTACGATTCTTTTAAGTTCCTTATCAGGTAGTTCCTGTGCCATTTCTTCTTCAGAAAGGGTTTCTGTATTTTGGTCATTTGTTGGAGCCAGTGTGTCTCGTTCCTTTGTGTAAACTGAATTGCCTGTGGTCTCTAAAGCATCATGGTGGTGTCGTATTTGTATCTAATTGATGATTGTATGTTGTATGGTTTAAGGCACGCCCCATCTGTTTCCTATGGATCTGACAGAGAATGTGAGTTTGTGCACAGTTCTTCTTTTTTCTTTTAAAAATCATTTTATTGGGGGCTTGTACAACTCTTATCACAATCCATCCATCCATCGTGTCAAGTACATTTGGACATTTCTTGGCCTCATCATTCTCAAAACATTTGCTTTCTACTTGAGCCCTTGGCATCGGCTCCTCATTTTGTCCCCTCCCTCCCTCTTTCCCCTCCCTCATGAACTCTTGATAATTTATAAAATATTATTATTGTGTCATATCTTACACTGTCCAATATCTCCCTTCACCCACTTTTCTGTTGTCCGTGCCCTAGGGAGGAGGTCATACATAGATCCTTGTAATTGGTTCCCCCTTTCTACTCCACCTTCCCTCCACCTTCCTGCTATCACCACTCTTACCACTGGTCCCGAAGGGATCATCTGTCCTGGATTCCCTGTGTTTCCACTTCCTATCTGTACCAGTGTCCATCCTCTGGTCTAGCCGCATTTGTAAGGTAGAATTGGGATCATGATAGTGGGGGTAGGGGGGCAGGAAGCATTTAGGAACTAGAAGAAAGTTGTATGTTTCATCATTGCTACACTGCACCCTGACTCGTCTTCTCCCCACGACCCTTCTGTAAAAGGGTATGTCCAGTTGCCTATAGATGGGCTTTGGGTCCCCAATATGCACTCCCCCTCATTCACAATAATATGATTTTTGGTTCTTTGATGCCTGATACCTCATCCCTTCAACACCTTGTGATCACATAAGCTGGTGTGCTTCTTCCATGTGGATTTTGTTGCTTCTGAGCTAGATGACCGCTTGTTTACCTTCAAACCTTTAAGACCCCAGATGCTATATCTTTTGATAGCTGGGCACCATCAACTTTCTTCACCACACTTGCTTATGCACCCACTTATCTTCAGCGACTGTGTCGGGAAGGTGAGCATCATGGAATGCCAGTTTTGTGCGCAGTTCTTTGTGCACTGTTCCAGTATGCAGTTGCGAGGATTTGGTTGGTATTGGCCACTGTCTATTAATGGTAAGACAGTAAAGGAGTAGGTAATGGCTTTCATCCAATGAGTGGGGGTCTGCAGGAGGTACAGCTGTGGCTGAGTCATGCGGGAATAGTTTTGGTTTTTTTCCTCATCATCAAGTCAGATTCAGAAAAGGATGTGGAATGAGGGATACCATTAGGTCTTGGCTCTAGGGGTGATGGAGGCTTAGGCACTGGACCACCAAACATGAGATCATTGGCTCAAACCCATCAGCTGCTCCATCGGAGAAAAATGAGATTGTCTGCTAACATCTGTTTTCTATTGTCTTAAATGTGAAAAATGATAATAAGATATAAATTTCTCAACTGATTTCCTAAAAATGTAACCAAAACCCATAATGTGGCTATATAGAAATGACAAGGCTTTATAAATGACAAGCTGTAAAATGCAGAAAGCATTGCTTCCTGATAGCCAAGGAATGAGCATTGCTGTAACTAACGATTGCTTTATTAGTGGTAATAAAGCACTTTTCTTAGTGTAACCCACAATCCAGATTCACATTCCCTTTGCTGACACCTTCAAAATGTCTATTTATGATTCTAGCATTCTACCAATTTTATTTCAAATGATATTTGGCATTTTCCCCTGGATATCATGTTTATAATATTGTATTGAATTTGAGGGAGGCAAATGCTATATATATGAGTATATTGTATCTATGTATACATATGGAATATATATAGCATTCATATATTTAAATTTTATATATATATGGAGCCCTGGTGGTGTAGTGGTTACAAGTTGGGCTGTTTAACCACAAGGTCAGTAGTTCAAAACCAGCAGCTGCTCTGTGGGAGAAAAACAGAACTTTCTACTCCTGTCAAGAGTTACAGTCTTTGAAAAGCACAGGGGCAGTTCTTCCCTGATTATAATCCCTATATAAATACAACTAAAAAGCATTGCAAGATGAATACCTTTAAAAAATCATTTTACTGGAGGCTTGTGCAACTGTTATCACAATCCATCCATCCATACATACATAAAACATTGTGTCAGCACATTTGTACATTTCTTGCCATCATCATTCTCAAAACATTTTCTTTCTACTTGAGGCCTTGGTATCAGATCCTCATTTTCCCCTCCCCCACCTTCCCTCCCTCCCAAATCCTTGATAATTTATAAATTATTATTTTGTCATGTCTTACACTGTCTGATGTCTCCCTTCACCCACTTTTCTGTTGTCTGTCCCTCTGGGAGGAGATTAGATGTAGATCATTGTGATCGGTTCCCCCTTACCCCCCACACCTTCCCTTTTCCCTCCTGGTATCACTACTCTCATTATTGGTCCTGAGGGCTTTATCTGTCCTGGATTCCCTGTTTCTAGCCCTATCTGCACCAGTGTACACCCTCTGATGTAGCTGGATTTGTCAAGCAGAATTGGGATCATGGTAGTGGGGAGAAGGAAGCATTAAAGAGCTAGGGGAAAGTTGTATGTTTCATCGGTGCTATATTGCACCCTGACTGGCTGGTCTCTTCCCCGTAAGGTGCTTATCTTTTATGAAGTTTTGAGTTTAAAAATCAAGAAGTGTTCTATTAGGAAAATATTAATTGGATGATATGTTAAAACACGAACACAAAACATGTGTGCACATATGTGTATACATTGATGGGAAAGGTCTGGAAAAATATATAAAATGCTAGTATCAGAAGGGGAGAGACTAAAATTGGAAGGGGTGGCCAATGAGAGCCCTAGCATTATTTGCAATATTTGTATATTGATTAAAATGAAATAGTGGATTACTTGTGTGCTAAACAGAGGGAATAAATAAAATAAAATTTGTTTAATGCCCAGGGCAAGCTTCTGGATTAAAGGTCACATGTGATGTTTATCAAAGACAGAGAAAGCAGAGCTGTTACCTTTTTTTTTTTTTTTAATCTTTCTCCAAATCTCAAGTAGAATAACTTAAACCAGAAACGGTAGGGGGACAAGATCATGGTAAAAAGGATGCTGAGACCATTGTAGGTGTTAAAGTCATATGTGATCAAAAATCTGTTGTTGGTGACCTTTGGGTGAGCGTGAGCAATGGGAGAGGTGCCAAGGGGAAGGAGGTGAACAAATACTGTCATGATACTCAACAATAAGTAGATAGCGGTTCTGGAAATTAAAGACTGTCAAGATTAATATTAGTTGCTGGCAAAATTCTAGAAATGATTATTCCACACGAGGTCTGGCAATGCTGAGCAAGGAGAATGACATTCCGTAGAAGGCAGCCAGCATGAGTTCTCCAAGAGCCTCGCTCAAAAGACAACATAACTTGCTGCTTTTGTTGATAAGAGTACTGGGTTAAAAAGTTAAAAGACTACTGAAGATACTGATTTTCCTTTTCTTTCTACCTTTCTGTTGTTGTTGTTGCTTTCAACTGCATGAGGCAGTGCGTCATATTACCCTGGTAGCTAAGATTACAATAAATAAAGCAGGCTGCGAGAGGCCCCACTTGGAGAAATCCTAAGCGGTGATTCACAGTACTCAGGTGCAATGGACACCTGGATGCCTTGTCGACGGGAAGTCTTTGAACTTGTGACTCAGCTCCGGCCAGGCGTTGTTTCCGTCAGTGACTCCAGCGAAGACGCAAGTGTCCAGACATCACAATTCCACACCACACAAGGAGGGACAGGAGTCCTAATACGCTGAATGACAGCACTGAGATTCGAAATGATATCGACAGGCTGGAACGACGATGCTACACGAACAAATGACATTGTGGGAGTGACTGTGAAGTTCTGCAGGCAGGTTCAGGCCCAGTGGCGAGAGTGGCCATACTGGGAGGGTGGAGGGAGCGTGGGTTGCAAATGGGGGAACCGATTACAAGGATCTACATGTGACCTCCTCCCTAGGGGATAGAGAGCAGAAAAGTGGGTGAAGATAGATATCAGACAGGGAAAGATATGACAAAATAATAATTTACAAATTATCAAGGGTTCATGAGGGAGGGGGGAGAGGGAAGGGAAGGGAAAAAATGAGGACCTGATGCCAGGGGCTTAGGTGGAGAGCAAATGTTTTGAGAATGATGAGGGAAATGAATGTACAAATGTGCTTTACACAATTGATGTATGTATGGATTATGATAAGAGTTGTATGAGCCCCTAATAAAATGATTAAAGAAAGCAAAAAAAATGATGATGGCAACATATGTACAAATGTGCTTGATACAATTGATGTATGGGATGTTGTAAGAGCTGTGAGAGCCCCCAACATAATGATTTTTAAAATAAATAAATCCAAAAGTAAAAAAAAAAAAAAAAAAGATCCAAGGCCCAAATATCAAACGAGGTGGCCCGGCTTAAGGATAAGTCAGGTAACAAAGACTGAATTTATTTGACAGGGAGTTCAGCGTGAGCTAATTGTGCGGCACCCCAGGAGCATGATGGCTCCCGGGCTGCTTCAATAGATGCACACAGTTAGGAGGAGAGTGGGACAATGATCTAGTGAGCCTCATATTTTGCTAAGCTCAAAACAGGGGGGTCTTCCGTAAGAGCAAAGTCCACAAGTGGCCAAGTCCCATGGTACAGAATCTATGAGCAGGGTGATAATGCATTCATGAGTTGAAACTGAATCACAGTTGAGAGTGAAAGAATTTATTAGCAATAACTGGGATGTATAATCATTCTACGTCTGAGGTATTATTGAAGGACCTGGGGCCTTTTTAATTGGAGAGGAAAGGGCTTCAAGCAACCAAAGGATTGTCGTGTGAGAAGGGAAATAGATCTTAATGACCCATCATCTTTTTATTATTATTTAAAAAGGAGCACCTGCTCGTTAAAGAAATTTCAATTGATCGACAACTCTTTTCTGTCAAAAGGGAATAGTACTAGTATCCACCTCACTGAATTGCTATGAGCATTAAATGAATGTGTGTAGAACAGTGCATGGCATAAGTACTTGGAAGATTTTTAATAATTTTTTAACTACTTACAAAAAATGTTCTACTTTCTCCTCACCCTCCCGTCTCTGTCATTCATATGACTCGAAGAAAGTCATACTATTAGTTTATACTTCTAAATAATTTTTAATTAAAAACATTAAAGGAACATGGTTACATGATGCACGTGTAGCAAAGTCCTGGTGAATGCTAATTATGAATGATTAGAATATGCTCTATTTTACTTACCTGGGTTTTAAATATTTTATTAAAGATAGAATATTTCCATATCGCAAAAAACAAACTAACGGAAGGTTATAGTTAGCTTTCTATTATCAGTTCTACATGAGCAATCATTTGTAATTTGTGTAGTTATGTAATCTGATCAGTGTTTTCCTACTTCTACCCAAATATGCTTATATTGTAATTTTGGCTTTTCACTCTTTAGATATTTAGGCCTTATTTACTGACTCTCTCCCCCCACACTTTGTCAGACTGTAGTGGCTTGAGTGTAGCTGTGGTCCTGGAAGCTATGTCACTGTATTTCAAAGTTTGAAGCATTTGTTCCATTGTCTCAAGTTTCCACTGTTGCCATTGAAAAGTCTGATGACATTCTCCCCCTCACCCCCCACCCTCCACCCATTCTTCTCTCTTTTTGTAAGTTTTAATCATTTCATTGGGAGCTCGTACAGGTATCATAACATTCCATAGTTCAATCACATCAAGCAGTATTGAACAATCTGATGCCACTCTGATTCCTCAAGTATGATAGTTGATTCTTTCCTCTCCTTTGTTCTGTGTCTTCTCTTTTATCTTTAATGTTCTGAAATTTCACAATGCTGCACTTTGTGTGGAACTTTGTAAATCCATCGTACTGCTTGGTAGGGCCTTTCAATAAAAAATTCAGCAAGGGAACAAGAAGTGATCCAAAATCAGTGGCAAGGAAGGTATGATAGGCCTGGTAGGGCTTGGCCAAGGGCAATGCAACCAAGAGGAATTACTGAAACCCATATGAAAGCCGAGCATGATAGTGGGACAAGAGGAAAGAACTAGGAGGCAAAGGGCATTTATAGGGGTCTAAATATAGGCATGTGCATATGTAAATATATTTATATATGATGATGGGGAAATAAATCTATGTGCATATATTTATAGTTTTAGTATAAAGTTAGCAGATGGACATTGGCCCTTCACTCAAGTACTCCCTCAATGCAAGTACACTTTGTTCTATTAAATTGGCATTCCATGATGCTCACCTTCCCGACACGATCGCTGAAGAAAAAGCAGGTGCATAAGCTAATGTGGTGAAGAAAGCTGATGGAGCTTGGCTATCAAAAGATATAGCGTCTGGGGTCTTAAAGGCTTGAAGGTAAACAAGCGGCCATCTAGCTCAGAAGCAACAAAGCCCACATGGAAGAAGCACACCAGCCTGTGTGATCATGAGGTGTTGAAGGGATGAGGTATCAGACATCAAAGAACAAAAAAATATATCATTGTGAATGAGGGGGAGTGTGGGGTGAGGACCCAAAGCCCATCTGTAGGCAACTGGACACCCCTTTTCAGAAGGGTTGTGGGGAGGAGATGAGCCAGTCAGGGTGCAGAGTAGCAACGATGAAACTTACAACTTTCCTCTAATTCTTAAATGCTTCCTCCTTTCCCCCCATCCCTGCCCCACTATTATGATCCCAATTCTACCCTACAAATCCAGCTAGACCAGAGGGTGTACATTGGTCCAGGTAGGAACCAGAAACACAGGGAATCTAGGACAAATGATCCCTTCAGGACCAGTGGCGAGAGTGGCGATACGGGGAGGGTGGAGGGAAGGGGGGGTAGAAAGGGGGAACCGATTACAAGGATTTACATATAACCCCCTCCGTGGGGGATGGACAACAGAAAAGAGGGTGAAGGGAGACATTGGACAGTGTAAGATATGACAAAAATAATTTCTAAATCATCAATGGTTCATGAGGGAGGGGGAGGGGGGAGGGAGGGGGGAAATGAGGAGCTGATACCAAGGGCTCAAGTAGAAAGCAAATGTTTTGGGAATGATGAGGGCAACAAATGTACAAATGTGCTTGACACAATGGATGGATGGATTGTGATAAGAGTTGTACAAGCCCCCAAATAAAATGATTTTTTAAAAGATTACAGGCCCCCTATTCACATTTCCGGAATTTTTAGATTGTACGATTTCTCACCTCGCGTCTTCTTTCTCTGAGGTGCTCACACACAGCCTCTCTTTTTTCTCTAGCTGATTTTCATCAGTGTCCTGAATTCGACTTCTCTCCACTTTATTTTTCTTATCTTAAAATCCTCTATTGAAAGTTTACTTCCATATGTGTATATATGTATGTTTTCCGGGAATGTTTAAAAAGTAGTATTATGCTCTGAATATACTTTACAAATACACACTATCCTTGCTTCATGACCTGATGCCCTTTGAGACGGTGATCCCGGCCGCCCCCAGGAGCCCTCCTCATTCGTCATCATGTCTAAGAGTTTAGGTGACGTTGTGTCCTGTATACACTCCACCACATTTATGGATATTTTTGCAACACAGGTAAAAACACATGTGAATTTCTCTTACCTTTCTGAGACTATCAATTACAGCTTTTAAAAATGCTGTATTGTGACCTGGGGGATGGTTTACAGAGCAGATCAGTTTTCCATTCAACAATTCACGCACATGTTGATCTTGTCATTGATGGCGGTCCCTACTATCCTTCATCCCCCTCCCCTCTGCGTTTCTGCTCACATTCATTCCTCCTCCTTCCTGGCCTTCTTCAATGTTGTCCTTGGGCGAATGCTGCCCTCTTGATCTGAAAGGAGTATTCCCAACAGTGCAGATCTCTCTAGGGTTACTGTTTCCCTTACAGACCTGTTTACCATAAGGCTGAAAGTTGAGTTTACTTCCAGACCTGAAGGGTGGCTGAGGGTCATAATCTCAAGTTTTCGAAGTATCCAACCAATACGCCTGGTCTTTTTAAAAAAATAATGTTGAATTTTGTTTCCCATTTTCCTCCCAATCTTTGCAGGGCTTTCTAATGTAAGACCTTTCAGAGTGACTAGTGGCGGTAGCCAGACACTCTCGAGTCCTGTTCTCCGGATCGAGCATGCTGAAATCCATGTGGCTCATTGGTTCTTGAGGACTAATTGTCTCCACGTGTCTTTGATTTTGTTCTGTTCTTGAGATGGGGCGAGACCAATAGATGCACCTTAGATAGCTATGCCCAAGATTTTTAATTAAAAAAACCCAACACTTTTTGCACAAGCTTTTAAAACCCAGTTACTATTCACCAAAATGGGATACAGAGCATCGTCTTTCTAGAATATGTGTTGATCTTTGGGGACAATTAGTGGCCTTTGGGACAATGATCCTGGAGTCCCACACCCAGCAATTAATTCCTTCACGGTGGTAGGTTATATCTATCAAGTTTCAATAACTTTGCCTCCTGTATGCTTCGCCACATTTATGGACACAGTCGCAGCACAGGTAAGAACACATGTAGAAGTCTTGTCTGTCAAGCCTTCCTATAGTCATGAACATAGCACTACTCTCCCTCTCACACCTGTGCAGACTGCATGTCTCTCCGTGCCTCCATTCATAGATCACTAGTGCTGCAAGAGTGTGTATGTAATCTCTTTACCTCTGCTGCCTTTAAGCCTTACACCCTACCAGTGTCTTCCCTGCATCTATTTTTTGGCTTAGTCTCCTTCTTATTGCATATGGCCTTCCCTTTCATCCAAGTTAATGTCTGCCCTCCAGTCACTCATTTCCCCTCTCTGATCAACCCACCCTTCAAGCTCACTGCCATCGTGTCGCTGTTGACTCAGTGACCCTGAAGGACAGGATACATTGGCCTCTGTGAGTTTCGAGACTGTAACTCTTTACAAGAGTAAAACGCTCCCTCTTTCTCCCATCCCACCCTGAGAAACCATCAAATAATATTTGTGTGGAAACCTTTTTTTTCTTTTACTTTTTATAAACATGGTCTCATACAATGTGATCTTGCGACCGGCCTATGCCACCAGCACAATGTCCTCCCGGTTCACTCATGTTATGAGTTTCACAGATTCATCTTCACTCCTTAACATTGCATGGTGTTTGATTGTGTGCATTTACCATAGTTTGTTTATAATGACAGGTTTTTAAACGTTTTGAAAGTTTTCTCCTTTTTCCTGAATTGTCATTCTTTCAAGTTATTTTCCTTGTGTTCGCTTATTCTGGCCGTTGTCACTTGTGCTAGAATCTTACTTTAAACCACTGTCTACACATACACAAATGCTGACTGGAAGCCTTGTGGGCTTGGTGATTAGCAGACATTGCTGAGGAATGAGCAGTGGGGCCCAGGCTGGGTTGTAGGGCACCCCAACGCCAGCATATCGAGCTCCTTTTGAACAAGCCGGCTTCCCCAGGGTCTCCAGCTTAGAGCCGAAACACTTGAAAACAGCAGCCAGCTTTGAAAGCCAAGATGAGGGAGATCGCTCTCTTCACGTTTAAAAAGTTGGTTTTAGTGAATGTCAAACATATGTAAAGCTATGGACACCGGTACAATGAACGCAGTGCCAACAATGATCACGTTACAGCCAAGTCTGTTGTATCTATTCCCCAACTTACTGATGGAAGTCAAAGACTGCAGCCTTCAGTAAAGATTACAAACCAATGTTGGGGGGGAAATTCTCAGAACCACATAAATAACATCATGATAAATGGAGAAAATGTATCGAAGTTGTCTAGGATTTCATTTTGCTTGGATCCAGAATCATGGAAGCAGCTGTCAAGAAATCAAATGGCATATTGCAGTGGACAGACGCTGCACAAGACCTCTGCAGAGTGTTCAAGAGTGTGGACATCACTCCAAAGACTAACGTGCACCTGGGCCAAGCCAGGCCATCTTTAATTGCCACTGATGCATGTGGAAGTTGGACAATGACTACAGAAGACTCACAGGCCTCTCTGCCTTTGCATCACAGTGATGGTGAAGAATATTGAAAGGAGCATGGACCATCAGGAAAACAAATAAATCTGTCTTCAAAGAAGTGCAGCCAGAATGCTCCTTAGAATGGAGGCTGGATCGGGATTGGCCCCATCTGACCCCGCAACACGCAGGCAAAACCCTAAAGTCGTGAGGCAGAGCAACCAGATGGGGGAGGAGGGTGCAGAGTGTGCACCCCATTGGACTTAACTGGAGGACATTCCTAGAGGTAAAAAATCAGACCTTGTGTATATGTATGAACTGTGAAAAGAATTGTATGAGCCCCAATAAATTGTTAAAATAAAAAAAATGTGCCTTAAAAAAAATTAATGTTGACTGAAGAAGCAAGTTGAGAACTAAGCTGTGATAACGTTTATGTAAATAAAGCAAGGGATATGTTGTCTAAAAAAAAATCAGACCTTGATCTGTTTACCGATTCTCTTTCTTCTTTTAATTTAAATTTTTCTTTAAATTAGTTAATTTTTTTCTGGGTCATTGGTTTTCTTTTTTGTTGTCATCGTTGTGATCGCTTTTGTCGCTTTGTCTCGCTATGCCTTCTTTTTGGTGCATATTATTATCTCTGCAGATCTATCTAGATAAGACAGGCTGGAGGAGAAAACAACAGGACTGATGGTTCAGGGGATGGGAGAGGGAGAGTTGGGGGTAAAGAGGTGGTGTTGACCAACTCAGGGACAAGGGAGCAACAAGTGATCTAAAATTAGTGGCAAGGAGGGTATGAGAGGCCTGGTAGGGATTCAGCAAGGGCAATGTAACTGAGAGAAATTACTGAAACCCAAATGAAGGCTGAGCATGATAGTGGGACAAGAGGAAAATAAAAGGAAATAGAGGAAAGTACTAGGAGGCAAAGGGCATTTATTAGGGTCTAAATACAGGCATGTTCATATGCAAACATATTTATATAGGATGTTAGGAAAATAGATTTACATGCATTTATTTATAGGTTTAGTATTAAGGCAGCAGGTGGACATTGGACCTCCACTCAAGTACTTACTCAATGCAAGAACACTTTGTTCTATTAAATTGGTATTCCATGATGCACACCTTCCTGACACAATCTTTGAAGACAAATGTGTGCATAAGCAAATGTGGTGAAGAAAGCTGATCGTGCTCAGCTATGAAAAGATATAGCCTCTGGGGTCTTAAAGGTTTGAAGATAAACAAGCAGCCATCTAGTTCAGAAACAACAAAGCCCACATGGAGGAAGTACACCAGCCTGTGTGACCATGAGGTGTTGAAGGGATGAGGTATCAGGCATCAAAGAACAAAAATATATATCATTGTAAATGAGGGTGAGTGCAGAGTGGAGACCCAAAGCCCATCTGTAGGCAACTGGACACCCCTTTTCAGAAGGGTGGTGGGGAGGAGATGAGGCAGTCAGGGTACAGTGTAGCAACGATGAAACTTACAACTTTCCTCTAGTTCTTAAATGCTTCCTCCCCCACTCCTCACAATCATGATCTCAATACTACCTTACAAGTATGGCTAGACCAGAGGGTGTACACTGGTTCAGATGGGAACTGGAATCCAGGAAATCCAGGACAGATGATCCCTTCAGGACCAGTGGCGATAGTGGCGATACTGGGAGGGTGGGGGGAAGTTGGGGTAGAAAGGGGGAACTGATTACAAGGATCTACATATAACCTCCTCCGTGGGGGGTGGACAAAAGGAAAGAGGGTGAAGGGAGACATCAGGCAGTGTAAGATATGACAAAACAATGATAATTTATAAATTATCAAGGGTTCATGAGGGAGAGGGGAGTGGGGTGGGGGAATGAGGAGCTGATATCAAGGGCTCAAGTGAAAAGCAAATGTTTTGAGAATGATGAAGGCAACAAATGTACAAATGTGCTTGACACAATGGATGGATGCATGGATTGTGATGAGTTGTACGAGCCCCCAATAAAATGATTTTTTAAAAAGCATTGAGCCTGGCAACACGTTGTCTCGTGCATTTTGGACCCGTTATCAAGAGAGAACAGTCCCTGGGGAGGGCCATCATGCTGGGTCAATAGAAAGTCAGCAAACCAGATGAAGACCCTGAAGGAGATGGAGTTACGGCAAGCAACAGCGGGCTCCCCGCTCATCAACGTGAGCCCGGGGTAGGAGGGCGGGTTTTGTTCTGTCCCAGTCAGGGTTGCTTTGTGTTGCAACTGATTTAACACTTAAGAACAACATTCTTCAGCCCTCGGCTTGTTTTCTAGCAAACTCCATACATTATATCATTTCATCTGCATGCATTTAAAAAATGAAAACCTTAAAAAATCCATACGATCACTAGCACATCTATAAAAATATCCTAACTTCTTCTGTTCCTTTTCCTTGTACTTCTGTGAACTACTTGTAAAATTCTAATCTGGGCAACTCATTGGTGAATTTCTGAAGTTTCCTAAATTTTTTTTTTTTAATTGAAGAAACCAGGGTATTTGTCCCAGAAAGATTCCCACAGCCTGCAGTCGGCAGTTTACATTCTTGCGGTTCTTCTGTTCATATTATTTTCTTTTTTGATTTTTTTTGTTTTATATTATTTTCTTTAAATTAGTATTCACATCAAAAACCTTGACCAGATTCAGGTTTGATTGTTTGGAAATACCGCTTTATAGATTGGGGTGGGAGGGTTTAAGTTGTGTTGTTTGGGCTTCTGTTTTCATTTTGTGAAATGAACAATAATTGATTATCATTCCTTAGATCTAGTCTTTCATTAAAGGTTCTACACATTCCTTCATTATGTAGCAGCTGGAAGATTTCTATAAATAAAGCTTTTCCCTCACTATTTGGTTACCTTGATGTACAGTTCATATAAAAAAGACATAAAAATGTGTGCTTTTTCCCTCTTTCTTTGTAATTTCAAAAAAAAAAAAAAGGTAGAGTTTCTAGCATTCTCCAGAGCAGACTAATAAGTCTTTTAAAGTATAATCAAGTACTCATGGATTTAAATGTATTTGATGAGTTTCAATCCATTGCAGCTATATTCTCATTAGTGCTCAGTTGTCTCATTTTTGGTCAATGGGGGCCTCTAACTGATGCCTGCGCCACTTGAAACTATAACTCCTATTAGCTTTTTATTAGTTTTCTAGCATTTTAATATAATGTGGTTTCCAGATCCACCTGTACATGTTCTGCTTCCGACCTGGATTCTTCCCTTTACCCAGAGACTCTGGTTCATTTCAGTGTAGTGGGTTACAAGTTGCACTGCCAACCATGAGGCCGGCAGTTCAAAACCACCAGCTGCTCTGCGAGGGCAAGATGATGCTTTCTACTCCAGTAAGCTTCAGTCATTGAGACCCAGAGAGGCAGTTGTACTTGGTCCTACAGGGTCGATACAGGGTCACTGGGAGTCACAAACAGTGGGAAGGCAGAGAATGAGCTTTCTCTGTGGTTATGACACCGATTCCATAGATAGGCTTCTTTAGTTCACTTTGCTTTTGATTGTTTAGGGATTGCTTATTCGTTTCCTCAATCTTGGTGTATTATTACAGGAAATGTTTGCATGATTCTATAGCGGAATCTTTAAGCTAAAGTATACTCAGTGACATCTACATTCTACCTTTCTTTTCCACTTGGATGTCTCCTTCTCTGATAGATGTTCATTTGAAAGATATGTTTTGGTTTATCTTTGCATTTTAAAAAATGTAGGAAATAAGTATATGCATCCGTAGTCCTTTCTTTTGTAGATAAACAGTTGTCTGTTCTATACATGTTTCGCTACTTTAACAAGGATGTTTACACGTATGCTATAGCAATCTTTGACATGTTTATCTTCTGGCCCAGCCTGCTCTCTGGTGCATCTCTTTCCAAGGGTCACACATTCCCTGAAAGAGATTCTCAGTGGCATGGGCCTGGATGCACTTTAAAGGCAAATGGATTTGGGGTTTGAAGTCTACTGTTTTCCTGATTAGCTATGTGACTTTGGGCAAATCAGTTAATCTCATTGGGCCTCATTATTCTAATCTACAAAACAGAGAAGCAAATTTCCCCCACAGAGTTATTGTGAGGATGGAATGACGTCATGTAGAAAGAGCACAGGTCATAAGCTCTAGTAATTGGTACCAATTGGATAAATGGGAGTTGTGTCCTTTTATTTTTAACAATGGCTTTTCTTTCTTTTCTTAATTTATTTTAAAATCATTTTATTGGGGGCTCATACAACTCTTATTACAATCCATACATACATGTGTAAAGCACATTTGTACAGTTGTTGCCATCATCATTCTCTGGGATAAAGTTTATTGTGGCCAATAAACACATATGGGGATAATTGAAGGGTGGAGAGATAAATGGTTCTGTAAGCCTTGCCTTTCTAGTTCTCAGGTCTTTTGCTTTATGATGGTCGGACCAGAGTTTAGCTGCCTTAGCCAGTTCCCTACTTCAGCTTGCAAGGCTCACTTCCTGCAAGACATACCTGAGGAGAAGCTGCATGGATCTACCCCGATGCAGCCCTGGGTGCTGGAGCAGCCATGTGGAGACCCCTGCCAGTGCTGAGATGCTTACATGTTCACTGACTCAGCTTTCCTCCTGCAGTCGGCATCATTGTGTCTGTTTTGTGAGATGGAGGAGGACTTTGTGGATTGGTCTTGGACATATGGGCTAATGTTGGACTTGTGGGCTTGGGCAGCACTGGGTTGGGATGCTTTCTTGATGTCCAATTACCCTTTATATAAAACTCTCTCTTATACGTATGAGTCTCCATTGATTTGTTTCTCTAATGTACCCAGACTAACACATTCTCAAAACATTTGTTTTCTACTTGAGCCCTTGGTATTGGCTCCTCATTTTGTCCCCTCTCTCATGAACCCTTGATAATTTATAAATTATTATTATTTTGTCATGTCTTACACTGTCCAACGTCTCCCTTCAACCCACTTTTCTGTTGTCCATCTCCCAGGGAGGAGGCTATATATAGATCATTGTGATCGGTTCTCCCTTTCTCCTCTACCTTCCCCCCACCCTCCCAGTATCACCACTCTCACCACTGGTCCTAAAGGGATCATCTGTCTTGGATTCCCTGTGTTTCCAGTTCCCATCTATACCAGTATACATCCTCTGGTCTAGCTAGATTTGTAAGGTAAAATCGGGATCATGATAGTTGAAGGGGGGAGGCAGGGGAAGTGATATTTAGGAACTAGAAGAAAGTTGTGTGTTTCATCATTGCTACCCTGCAACCTGACTGGCTTGTCTCCTCCCCGTGACCCTTCTGTAAGGGGTGTCCAGTTGCCTGTAGATGGGCTTTGGGTTTCTGCTCTGCACTCTCCCTCATTCGCAATGATTTGATTTTTTTGTTCCTTGATGCCTGATACCTGATCCGTTTGATCTTGTGAGCACACAGGCTGGTGTGGTTCTTCCATGTGGGCTTTGTTGGTTCGCAGGTAGATGGCCACTTGTCTACCTTCAAGCCTTTAAGACCCCTGATGTGCTATCTTTTGATAGCCGGGCACCATCAGCCTTCTTCACCACATTTGCTTATGCACCCATTTGTCTTCAGTGATCATATCAGGGAGGTGAGCACACAATGATATGATTTTTTTCCCAATAAAACGCTCTAACTTTAATGACCATTTGAGAAGTCCCCCGTGGGGGTGCACCGTTCCCGGAGGTACTGCAATACCAGGTCGATGCGTGGAGTGGACGGAGCAAGCTCCTATTCCAACTCCCTGCTCCAAAAATCCATTTAATATATTGTCCTCGGATAGAGGACGTATCAGATATTAAACTGATAAGAACAGATACTACACTTGATCTTAGCCAAAAGGCCGAGAAGCGATACAATGATATGATTTTATGTTCTTTATTGAACACTGGCTTTCCTTGAATGATCCCAGGAACCTTACAAGTGCTGAATGGAACTTACCCTACTTCCGGTTTTTGAAGGAGTGGAGGCTTTGGACTGTGCGGGCACTCACTTGGACCACGGATGCTGTCGGGGTCACTCAGCTGTCTCTCCATAGTCGAGCCTGTCTCCTTCAGATCCTAGGCCAGCCCCACTGAGGGGTGTTCTATTTTACAAGATACCACAATCTCTTGCCTTCCCAACTTCCTTCCTTGGCTCAGGCTCTTCTGGTCCTAGATTAGTGCTTTCAAATCTCTGCACATCCTGAAGGCACTTCCTTCCAGATCTGGAACCTACTTTCTCATTCTCTCCTTAGGGCCCCAGAGCCTAGGTTCATCATTCCACCTTCTTCCCTGCCTCCCCACCACTGTTGAAGCTTTATTATCATCATTAGGTCAGTACATCGCTGTTGTCTCAAAATGATTACATTGTCAGGTTGCCATTTTGTTTCTGGGTCTCATTGCAGCCACCCAGCACTACAGTGTCACTGATGACACGACTGTCTTGTTGCCACAGTCAGAGTCATGGCTATCTAGTGAGTTTATTTCTTGGTTGATATCAGTAAACTGTCCTGTTTCTGGATTGCATCATACCAGCCCTATGGTATCCCTTGCATCTTTGTAGTGATACATCTTTGCTGCATTTGAAGAGGATGATGATGATGATGATTTTGGTCGAATGAGAAATTTTATTGGAGCCTGTGACCGAGAGTCAGCCATTGCCCAATGTCTCTCGGACAACTGCATTTTATTATTGTAGGATCACTGTGTTTCAGTATTGTTTCTTTGAATTGCGTTGGCCTTTTCAAACTGAAATGCAAATTTAAGGTGGTACCAGAATCAGAGCCAGAATGTGTATCTCCCAATGCTAATTCCCAAGTCCAACTCACTCCCTTGCATTACTTCCCTCTAATCCTGTGCATTGGACATTATGCCAGGCATGTCTCTCCCAGTCTATCCAATGTCATTCTCGGCATTTCTAGTTCTAAGCCAGCTTCTCTCCCTGTGGCTGGTCCCATTGATCACCCAGTCCCCTGGAGCACAATCCTTGGGGCAGCTCCTCCATCACAGAACCCCCTTCCACAGGTCCATCTTAGTCTCCCTTCCTCTCTCTCTCCTTCCAAACCCCCTTCCTTCATTCCCTCCCTTCTCCTCCCCCTCCTTCCCCATAACGTAACCAGCTTCTAATGATGTTCCTGCATCGACCTTTCCCTTCAACCACCCTATTCAGTGCCCAGAATTGACTTACCAAAGAATGTTTTGTGTCTGGCCCTCCTTAGAAGCAGCCAGGGACCTCCTACGAAGGCCATGGAAAAGGCCATACTCCCCAATTTGACATTGGATACCTTTACAAACGAGTCTCCAGTTCTATTTCCAACCGTCTCTAACTGTCTCTCCTCCTGCTTCTCTGAACAACTCTGGCTCCAACACACCCACCTGTCTGCGCGAAGCACCATCCCTCCTGGCCCTGCACTTTGCTGCCTCTGGGAAGTCTTGGGCCTCGCGTCCGCCCCTCCAGTTCTCAGCAGTCTCTCCTCCATCGGAGCCCACCCAGCACACTTGGTTTGGGCCAGCTTGATGGCCTCTCACAAGTGTTCCCCAAGGACTTCCTATGTCTCCGGACCCTGCCCACTGGCCTGGAACTGCTGGAAGAGGACTGACTTGGGAAACCAGCAAAGCTGGCCCCAGAGTCAAGCTAGGGGGGGCGCCATGACAGGGCTAGCCATTCATTCAACAATGAGTGCTTGTTTGTTATGTGTTAAATGCCAGTATAAAGACATGGACTGTATCCGTGTGAGACTTTTTAGTAGGCATTTTGGTAGAAAGATAGACAGTGCACAAGTATTTATCAGGGGGATGAATGGGGAAGCTTGGGAACTATAAAAGAACATTGCAGAAGTCAAGGAAGTCTTCCTGGAGGGAGTGACATTTCCTTGGAGATCTGGAAGATGGATAGCAATTAGTCGATGGGAGATGGAGCTGGTTGTAGAGGTGAAGGAGGCGTTCACGCTGAGGGAGGAGCACATAAAGGCTGGCATAGGGAGTCAGTGTGGCACTGGCACAGACCAGGAGAAGCTTGCCGGAGGCAAAGGTGGGCTGTACCAGGGGTCAAGGCTTTGTGCTGGTGAGTCCAGTTAAGGAGGTTGAACTTCCCTCAAGCCCCTTTGTGAGCTACTGAAGAATTTTACACAGAGGGTTCCCGGGTGGTAGGATGCTGTTTGCATTTTTACCGATCACCTTAGGCCAAGAGCCTAAATCGGAACAGCTGGCAGCGCTGAGGATGGCTCAGCCTTGGGTAGCAGAGAGGAAGTAGAAGCAAGTGGATGGAGTCTAGTATCGTTGGGGGAAGGAGAACTGATAGGACTTGGATTCTGATTGGATGCAAAGGCCTAGGGAGAGGGAGGAGTCAAAGGTGATTGGCGAGATCCTGGCTTGAGCCATTGAGGGGCCTGATGGCGCCATTCCCAAGATTAAGATCAATGGGCTGCGTGGCCACGCTTTGAGCTCTACACACATCCTTCCTCAAGGTGGTTGAAGGGAATGACAGGGAGGACAGAGAGCTATGCGACCTGAGCCAGTCAAGCGGTCAAGAAGGCCTCCCGGTTGGGTCAGTTTATGGCAAGACATGACTAAGTGGAGCTGGGGCCCCAAGATAGGAGGTTTGGCCTAGGGCTGGGATCTAGGGAACACAGAAGCCAGGGGAGCAGGAGACCTGGAGACTTGGAATGGCCCCAGGGTGGCCCAAGGCCTGGGTGACTCCAGCCTTGGTTGGTGACAGACGGCTGGGCTGGGCTGGGCTGCCCTCGCCTCCTCCGATAATTAATCCCGCGCGGGGGCCGCGGGCGATGACAGGGCTGTCTAGCGTGCACTTAAGCATTAAATGACCAATTTCTGTCAGACTAACTTCCCCAGCCTTCCCGTCCCCTCCTCTGCCGCCCACCCTCCGCCTGCACCCCCTCCCTCTGCTCCTTGCACTCTGAGTTTTTCAGCAACTGATGGCTCCTGGTTCATTTCTGTGGAATTAATTGGTCCCTGAATGAATTCTGTTGACAGGGCAATTTATCATGTGTTTGGGCTGACAGTGCGGGTGTCGGGGGTGTAGGGGGTGGGGAGATGGACGGGGGCGTCGAGATAAGGAGGAGGAGGGGGGTCTGGGTTGGGGTGAATATTGACCATAGATGGGAGCCAGAGAAGCACCAGTCCAAGAGCTTGGGGCGCCACAGAGCACACCCCACTCATGGCCTGACCCTTTGCTATACATTCCTGACCCCACAAGTTCGAGAGGAAATCCCAAATTGGACAGAACCTCCCAAACTTTGCATGCTCTCTCAACTTTTTAATCATCTCAAATGGGGGGGAGGGAATGTCTTCAATGGGGAGGGGGATTCAGCACCACCCTATATTAACCCTCTGAAGGCCGGCATGGGGCCTGGAGCTCCGGGAGAGGACTATGTGTGCATGTGTGCGCATGCGCATGCTCAGGCACTCAAGGCGTGAAGGACTGATTAGTCTAGGGGGTAAGGGGGCTGATCCCCAGGGAGTTGGGCGCTCAGCCGGCCTGGCTAACAGGGACCTAAGGGACTGACTAATTAGAGTATTGGGATGGTTTGGGCAGGCGGGGGTGTTGGGGGGGGAAGGTATGAAATGTAGTTGCCCCAAAGAGCTGTTTCCTTTGTCTCCCTCCCCTACTCCCCTCCCCTCACCTCCGGTGGTCCCCTCAGACCACCGTTCATCTTCCTGATACTCACAGACCCTACCCCAGAGACCTCGGAGCAGGGGGAAAGGCAGTGCTAACTCCCAGGTGGGTGGAATGGCAACAAACAAATACATCCATGGGTCTCCCTCCATTCCCATCTCCACGTGAAAGCACCCCACCTCACCTCAACAGAGCGTTCCTGAACTTCTGCCCATAGACATCCGCTGGGCTTCTACAATACCCAACTGCCAAAGGCAGCATCAGAGTCTAAAAGGCCCCGTTGACGATCTGATGGTTCTACATGGAGCAAGGAAGGCGTCCTGAGTGACATGGGGTGGTGAATGTAGACCTTGGAAGCAACTCCTTGGACCCCTCCATCCCAGTTTGGAGAAAGCTCCATACATGCATCCTTTTTGCCTTGCCTGCTTGTGGGGGCTGGGAATTCCCTCGGGGGGAGCTACCTCTCCCACAAGGCAGCTGAAATTGAGCCTGGACACTTGAGATGCATAGTCTTAGAGATCAGACAGAATGACTGGGCTCAGTCAACCAGGGAGGCTGGAAGAAGGAGAAGGGGTGAACTGGGTCGGGGAGAGAAGGGCAGGGGGATCTTAGGGTGTCCTGAGGGCAGAAGGGGCAGCCAGGCACACACCAGTGCGTGCACTTGGCAGCATGGTCTGTGTGTTCTCACAGACATCCTTCTCAAGCCTCCAGAGTTATTGTCAGGTGCCATCCAGTGGGATCCAGTTCAGAGAGACTATGTATCACAGAACAAAACACTGCTCGGCCCTGCCCCCTCCTCACCATTGCTGTTATGTTAGAGCTCTTTGTTACAGCCACTGTGTCAGTCCATCTCGTGGAGCGCCTTCCTCTTTCTCTCTGACCTTCTACTTTACTGAGTATGATGTCCCTTTTCAGGAACTGGTCTCTCCTGATAACTTGCCTAAGTACATGAGGCCAAGTCTTGCCAGTCTCGCTTCTAAGGAGCATTCTGGCTGTACTTCTCCTAAGACCGATTTGTTTGTTCTTCTGGCAGTTCATGGTCCTTTGAATATTTTTCACCAGCACTGTAATTCCAGGGCATCGATTCTTCCTGAGTCTTCCTCATTCACTGTGCAACTCCCACTCACTACATGGGAGGCGACTGAAAAGACCATGGCTGGGCTGGGCACACCTTAGTCCTCCAAGGGACGCCTTTGCTCTCTGGCACTTTAAAGAGGTCTGTGAAGCAGAGTGGCCCAGTGCAAGGCACCCTTTGAAGTCTTGACTGCGGCTTCCACGAGCACGCATGGTCCATCCAAACAGGATGAGGCGTCTTCTAGCATCCTCCATCTTCCTCAAGGCTGGACCTAACTTTACTGTCTCCTTTCTCTTCGGAGAACTTCTGCAACCTCTAACTCCCACTTCCTTCCAACTCCTCACCTCATGCCTCCACCCATCCTGTCAGGTCTCCTTCCCGGACCCTCATGGCCATTTCTCAAGAGCTACTCTTCACCGCGTCCCCCTCCCTCTTCATCCTCTACCTCAGTCACCAGGCGTGTCCACATTGCCCTTGGGCCAGTGTCAGATTACCAAACAAGCAAAGTAACTAGTCTTGTTTGTGTCTACTTGCTAATATGACCAATTTCACACTTAAAAAAACATCTCATTGGCATATACTTCACATATACCATCTAATCCTTCCATCACCCTAAAAGAGTTGTACAATCGTCACCACCATCAATTTCAGAACATTTTCTTCTCATACTCATTGTTGTTAGCTCCTCATCCCCCCCCCCCATTCTCCCCTTCCATGCCCCTATCCAATTACTGTCTCTATAGACCTTCATATACAGAAAGTCATATAAAGCTCAGAGAGGAAGCAAACAAATAATAACTAGATAAAACATAGAAAAACTTTGATCAAAAAGAAAGCAGAAAATATTAAAAACTGAAATAACTTAAAAATCGGTCAAAAGGGAGATCAACTGATAGGGTGTTACATTTTAAACTTACAACATCTATCACAATCCACTTTACAATGGTCTCTAGTGTATAGCAAGGCTGTTGCCATCCCTCAGACTCTGGTCGGAGGGGAGTCATTGGAGACTGTAACCCATGCGGAAACTCTGTCATTGCATTTTGGGCTTCCACCGTCATCCATAGCTTTCTGCAACCAAGGTTCACGATTCAAGGGCTGATACCATTCCCTCCTTCGGATTGGCTTTTATTATTTAGAATCCCTGGGTCACACCGGCTGGTGTACTTCTCCCACATGGACTCAGTTGAGGCAACAATTTCTGATTTTTACGACACATCAAAGACTGTGGTATGGCTGGCATCAGGAGTTTCCTAGTTCCACAGACCCTTCCTAGAGAAGCAAAGACGCTTTTCAAATGTGCAATTCCTGACAAAGAGTAGCAAGTACACAAGGCCAACAGGAGCTTATTTGACCAATGTGGTGAAACCCACATAAAATTATTCACTCGAGGTTAGTAAGGAAGCATGAGTAGGCCCATGCTTACTCTGCTATTGGGTAACCTCCTGGCTTAGCCAGAAAGAACCTTCCCTGAGCTCACCGACATTATCTCCCAGCCCGTCATCCTCCCCTTCCTTCCAGACCTTTCGCAAGAATTGCCTAACTCTTGACACTTCCACCTTCCCTGCCTCAGCCACTCCTCCCCACCCCCAGTGCCCTCCATCCATCTGGCTTGGAGGTCACCAGGTCCCCCCCCTCATCCCCATATCCAGTGGCCTTTCCCTCAGTCAGATGGCCAAGAAGGTGAAGCTTTGATTCATTCACTAGGCAATTGGGCATAGCTGTAGCAAGGATCTGGTTGTGTCTTTGCTTTTTTAGGTTTAAATTTTCATTGTCGGTAAGATCAAAATGGAAAAAACACAGAAATTTCCATCTGATCTGATTCCCGTTCACACTATTTCCTACTCAGGAATAACCATTCAAACCCAAACAAAATAAAACAAAAAAACAGGTTGTTAGTTGCCTTTCCAATGGTTATGCATGCACAAACAGTATGGGTAAACATTCTTATTTTTCCACTGTCCTGCACTTTTGTGTTTTCCTTTGAAAGATAACCGTGCGCAGGTCTATCTAGATAAGAAAGGCTGGATAAACAATCTGGAGAAGAAAACAATGGGACCAATGGTTCTGGGGGGACATGGGAAAGGGGAAGGTGGGAGAAAGGAAGTGGTGTTAACCAACCCAGGGACAAGGGAACAACAATCAATCCAAAAATCAGTGGCAAAGAGGATGTAAGAGGCCTGGTAGGGATTGATCAATGGTAATGTAACTGAGAGTAATTACTGAAACCCAAATGAAGGCTGAGCATGATAGTGGAACAAGAGGAAAGTGAAAGGAAATAGAGGAAAGAGCTAGGAGGCAAAGGGCATGCATAGAGGTCTAAATAAAGGCATGTACATATGTAAATATATTTATATAGGATGTTAGGTAAATAGATCTATGTGCATATATTTATAGGTTTAGTATTAAGGCAGCAGATGGAGCCTACACGCAAGTACTCCCTCAATGTAAGAACACTTTGTTCTATTAAACTGGCATTCCATGATGCTCACCTTCATGACACGATCGCTGAAGACAAATGGGTGCATAAGCAAATGTGGTGAAGAAAGCTGATGGTGCCTAGCTATCAAAAGACATAGTGTCTGGGTTCTTAAAGGCTTGAAGATAAACAAGCAGCCATCTAGCTCAGAAGCAACAAAGCCCACATAGAAGAAGCACACTAGCCTGTGTGATTACAAAGTGCTGAAGGGATCAGGTATCACGCATCAAAGAACAAAATTTCAAATCATTGTGAATGAGGGGGAATGCAGATTAGGGACCCAAGATCCATTTGTAGGCAACTGGACATCCCTTCCAGAAGAGTCACAGGGAGGAGACAAGCCAGTCAGGGTACAGTGCAGCAACGATGAAACATACAATTTTCCTCTAGCTCTCTAATGCTTCCTCCGCCAGCCCCCCCACCCCACCACTATCATGATCCCAATTCTACCTTACAAGTCTGGCTAGACCAGAGGATGTACGCTGGTACACATAGAAAGTGGAAACACAGGGAATCCAGGACAGATGATTCCTTCAGGACCAGTGGTGAGAGTGGCAATACTGGGAGGGTTGAGAGAGGGAAGGGTGGAACCGATTACAAAGATCTACATATAACCACCTCCCTGGGGTATGGACAACATAAAAGTGGGTGAAGGGAGACGTCGGACAGTGTAAGATATGAAAAAATAATAACATAAATTATCAGGGGTTCATGAGGGAGGGAGGAACAGGGAGGGAGGGGAAGAATGAGGAGCTGATATCAAGGGCTCAAGTAGAAGCAAATGTTTTGGGAATGATGAGGGCAACAAATGTACAAATATGCTTGACACACAGTGGATGCATGCATAGATTGTGATAAGAGTTGTATGAGCCCCTAATAAAATGATTGTTTAAAAAAATTATCAGTTTCACCTATCAATTAAAAAAAGAGTTGTATGAGCCCTCAATAAAATGATTTTTTTAAGTTTAAAAAAGTGTAATGATGGAAATATCCCCATCTTGCTTGTATCAGTGTCAACATCCTGATTGTAATATTTTCCTATAGTATAGCAAGATGTTACCAATGGGGGAATCTAGGTAAAGTGTGCATAAGAGTGTATATATATATATATATATATATATATATATATATATATATATATATATATATAAATTACAATTGCATTTGAATCTGTATTATCTCATAATAAATAATTAACTTGTATGTAAAAAAAAAAGATAACCTTGTAATGTCTCCATGTTCTCATGTCAGAGCTTCCTGTTTCTTCTTCACAGATGCCCAGTGCATCGTTGTGACACCAGGCCACGGTGGGTTGAACGGTTCCCTCCCTGGGAGAATGTGAGCAGGTCCCAGTTGTTCCCTTGTCGTATGGCTTCTCTTTCACTTCATCCTGTGGCTTTATGCAATTATTAAGCCGCAAACATGTTCTGTTGTGGAAGCAGCTGCTGAGTTGTCCCAGGGTCAGCGGTGCTCCGGTCCCACTCCCATCGTGTAACCCAGTGGATTCTCATGGGCTGACTTTCAGAAAGCAGATCACCAAGCCGTTCTACGTAGTCTGAGTCTAAAGACCCTCCTGAAGCCTGTTCGGCATCAGAACATGCAACCTACCACCGACAGCTGAGTGGGGGTGCGCATGAGGTGCACTGACCAGGATCCGAACACAGATCTCCTTCGTGATGTGTGTTCTACCACACACCACTCTCCTGGGTAAACTGTGTAGCGCCTCTTCTCTGTACGTCTTCGTCCTAGGGTCAGGCTTATGGTGGCACCAGCCAGAGCAAGTGACTTGGCCTCTCTGAAACCACGTTTTCCTGTGCTCTGTGTGGGAAATCACTCGCCAACTGGCACGGTTGCTGTGAGGCCTGAATGAGGTGCCCACCGTGGGCTGCGTGGTAGAGGGTGGGGGGCTCATCCATTTCTGTTTCCTTCCCGAGCCAATGGAAAGAGTTGGGAGAGAGAGGGGATACAAGAGAGAAAGAGAGAGAAAAGGAAAGAGGGTGGAGAAGGAAGAAGGGAGAAAGGAGGAAGAAAGGGAGGCAAGAGGAGAGGCAGAAGCGTGGGGAGAAAGCGTGTGTGATTTTAGAATCCATGACTTGAAGTGTTCGATGTCCAGACAGAGGCAGGGGAGCCCTTCTTCTGAGGAGGAGGTTGACCCCGTGGGCGTGCAGCTTCTTTCCTCTGCAAGCCCGCCCCCGTGTGAGCCTCTGCTTCACCTCCACCCCAATCCAAGCTTGAGGTGGACACATCTTAACCGGGCCTCGCAGGCAGATCAGACCCGTTTCCAGCTCTGAAAGGGTTCTTAGGTGTTCCGTCACTGACAATTGTGGAGTCCTCGAGATGCAGACTGGCTCCTCGGGGCTCTGCAGGCAAGAAAGGTCCTACAAACGTGGGCAGGTGAATGCAGAGGGGATACCCGCCCGCACAGCAGCAGGCTGCGGGGGGTGCTGCTCCGGTTTTCTCCTGTGGTCCAGGTGACCTCAGGGCCCTTCCGTCTTGCCCTCTATCCTACTCCACTCTGGGTTCTCTGCACAACATGGGCCTTTGTGGCTGCGTTTTAGGACGCGGACTCTGAGGAAGATGCGGAGCCGTGGGAGGGTTCTGAGTGGAGGAGGGCATGTCTGCCCTGCTTTATGCCAGTTTTGGAGGACCAAATTGACTGCTGGGGGTGGGGGTGGGGGGATACACTGGGTTTGGGCAAAGATAGAAGCAAGTTTTTTGCAAGTTCCTCATGAAGGATCTTGCACCAGGGTGGTCCAGGGCAGGGAGTCAACTTATGGACTTACTTTCTTTCTTCTTCTTCTTTTTTAAAAATCATTTTATTGGGGACTCGTATGGCTCTTATCACAATCCATCCATCCATCCATTGTGTCCAGCACATTTGTACATATGTTGCCATCATCATTTTCAAAACATTTTCTTTCTACTTGAGCCTTTGGTATCAGGTTCTCATTTTTCTCCTTCTTCTCCCACCCTCCCTCCCTCCCTCCCTCATGAACCCTTGATCATTTATAAATTATTATTATTTTTTTATGTCTTACACTGACCAATGTCTCCCTTCACCGACTTTTCTGTTGTCCGTCCCCAGGGAAGGATTTTATGTAGATCATGGTGATCAGTTCCCCCTTTCTCTCCCCACCTTCCCCTTCCCCTCCTAGTATCGCTACTCTCATTATTGGTCCTGAGGGGTTTATCTGTCCTGGATTCCCTGTGTTTCCAGCTCTGGTCTGTACCTGTGCACAGGCTCTGGTCTAGCCAGATTTGTAAGGTAGAATTGGGATCATGATACTCAGGGGGGGCAGGTGGGGGGAAGGAGGAAGCATTAAAGACCTAGAGACAAGTTGTATGTTTCGTCGTTGCTACACTGCACCCTGACTGACTGGCTCATCCTTTCCTTGTGCCCCTTCTGTAAGGGGATATATGGGCTTATTTTCAAGGAAGAGCTGTCAGGTTTGTTACCAGGTCAGATATGTATGGGATGTGTAATGAAGGAAGCTGGCAGCTATGGGGCATGGGTGATTGGCAAGATGTATCCGTAGAAGTCATTGGTACCAGTATGCCTGTGTCTACATGGGTAGGACGGCCTGTGGATGGGGCAGCTTCCTTAAAGGAAATGTTTAAGTGATAAATACCATTTGGACACTCATTACTGCCATGCCTACCAACTACTTTCAGCTTCTTTTCTTGCCCCCTCCCCTGCCTCCCAGGCTCCTCACCTCTCCCCAGGCACCTGCTACTCTGGTATGTTTTCATGCCTCTGCATCTTTGCAGGTTCCTCAACCCAGGATACTTTTCTTCACCCAAAAATGTTTCTGATGGTCATGCTTGGTGAAGCTCTGCTAGGAACCCTGGAGGGGTGAGATGGGAAGAGGACTAGCAAAGTCAGAACAGGTGAGGGCTGAGAAAGCTAGCTTCGGGACCACACACCCAATTTGTGTTGCGGTGGGTAGGTGGTGGTGCATAGGCAACTGACCAAGAGCTTTAGGAGTCCCTAGGTGGGTACAAATGGTGGCATTGGACTACTAAGCAAACAGGTGGCAATTCAAACCTACCCTGAAGTAAGGCTTCCCCAAAGCTACAGCCTTGAAAACCTGACGGGGCAGTTCTACTCTCCATAGACAGGCTCTCCATGAGTCAGAATCAACTCAACCGCTACTAACAACAACGGAACGGACCTCTCAAGGGTCCTCAAGCTGGTTCTAGGCAGAACGGACCCCGAGGAGAGACACAGTATGAAGACTGCTCGCCTGAGGCTCAGCATCCTTCCTGATCATCTCATAGCCTTCAACTCTATTCCTTTCCTAGTGTCTCCAGAGGCCAGTGTGGACCTGCCCTTGGGGGTTTCTGAGACTTTGAATCTTGATGGGAGTAGACAGCTTCGTGTTTCTCTTGTGGATCGGCTGGTGGGTTCTAACCGCTGACCTTGTGCTTCGCAGCTCAGTGGGTAGCGCACTACGCCACCAAGGGTCCTTCAGGCAGAGGCAGACCTCTGTAGACAGGGTGATTCTGGTGATCCTATTGGTTATAAGGGAGACCAGAAGGAAAGAGATCCAAATAACAGGTCTTGGCGCTCAATTTGACTTAGGGGACAGAGCCAGGCACTAGAGATCCGGTGAGGGGCGGGGTTTCAGACGACCTTATGCTCAGCTAAGACATCAGGGACTTTATGGCAGGCAAGTTCCAAGCACTCATTCGCTGGCATCAGGCAGTAGTCATGATGAGCTCTTCCACGCTGGCCCTTGATGGTTCTGATCAGGATCTCCAAAGTGTGAGACACATCTTCCAGGGGCTGCACGAGGATCCCATTGGATGTGAGAGGAGAACCTTATAACTTTTATCTCTTTATATTCAAATCTTATCCTTTTCTAGTTTGCATGGTTCAGAATATCCATTGCTATGCATAACGGTTCCAGCAGCCAGTCCCTGAAGAGTGGCCAGCCTATTCCTTCTTGGTCTCACATTCTTTGACATGTTATCAAGAAAGACCAGTCCCCAGAAATGAACATAATGCTTGGTAGGGTGGTGAGTCAGCAAAAAAAAAAAAAACAACAACGTGGGAGGGGGCGCAGAGACAAAGATGGATTGACACAGTGGCTGCAACACATGGGCTCAGACACAATGATTGTGAGGATGGTACAGGAACGGGCAGTGTGTCCCTCTGTTGTGCACAGGATCACTCTGACTCGGAAGTAACTCAACGGCACCCAATAACACCACTGTGTGAGCGCAGGAGCACATCCAGGGGGCTTGTAACTATGTAAATATGCATCGATGGAGAGGGCATTTTCTAATTTCTTTTTCTTGATGAGGTGTGTGATCAGAAATGTTCAAAGACCACTCTTCTAGGAGACTGGTGATCAGGAGGACAGTGGAGGCCAAGGGGCAGGGTGGGCAGGTAGTAGGTGAGGGTATTTGCTAAGCTAAGAAATAGGGAAGATGTGCAGGCCCAGATTAGAGAGAGGGCAGTGGGAGAGGGATTGGGGTGAATTTGATTGGGGTTTGTGTGGATAAAGAGGAGGAGCCCTGGTGGTGTAGTGGTTAACGAGTGGGGCTGCAATCCACATGGTGGACAGTTTGAAACCATCAGCAGCTCCTGGGAGAAAGACTGGGCTTTCTACTCCTGTACACAGACACAGCCTGGGAAACCCACAGGGGGTCCCTGTGCACCAGCACTGACTCAGTGACAGTAAGCAGTGTGAGCTGGGTAAAGAAAGGCCGTTGAGATCCTGGGGTGAGGGGTCTTCTAGCCCAAAGCGGGGGGGGGGGGGGGGGGGGGGGGGGGGCGTTCACTCTTTAGTCTGCCCCCAGGCCCTGCTGGCACCCTGTCCTCTCCAAGCCCCTAGGGAAACTCAGAAGGGCCAGAGCCCTTCAAGTGGGAGGAAGAGGCTGGGATGGAAGCTCAACCTGGGAGATTTGCTCAGGGAAAGAGAACATAACATCTCCGAGTCTCACCGGTGGCCTTTGTGATGGCCCGAGTGGGGTGGGGGTGCTTGAGTTGGGGAGTGGCTGACCAGATAGAGTGCTCTCCTATACAGGCCAGGCCATCCTAGCCACCACCCATCCCTCTCCCAAACCGGGACTGCGATTCTGGCACAGTCATGCAGATTCTCACACGCAGACCAGTCTTGGGCATGGGAACAAACACTATCCGACCTCAGGCCCAGGGTCATACAGACCCACCCAGACCAAAGAAGCAGGCTCGCAGACAGGAAGTCTCAGACCAAGCCAAGCGCCCGCCTCTGGATGCGCCCCGCCCCGCCACAGGGCACTTAGCTCCCCGCTGCTGCTTCCTGAGCCCTGGCCTCCGCGTGTCACCAGAGTTGCGCAGCTAGGACAGTGAGCCCTTGGGCGGTGGCGTGTCACCATGAGCTGAGGAAACTTGAAGCCACCGTTGGTGGGCTCTGCAGGGACTGCAGATTCAATTGCGGCTGTGCAGAGGCGCCAGTGAGAGCCAGGGAACAGAGGGAAGGGGACTGATTAACCGAGGACCCTCAGCCGGCGCTTTCTGGGTGCCCGCACCCCAAATTTGGGTGGAGCGGCTGGAAAGGCTAAGCCAGCCTTACATAGATTCGTTAATTCGAGTTTTTCTGCTGTCCCAGAAAGCAACAGTTTCTTGCGGGGGTGGGTGGGGGCGGACTGGGGACACAGTGGGAGCCAGGGGAGCTCTGAAAGGGCAGCTCCTCTGGGTCTTTGCAGCCTTAAGAGCGGTGGGAGAACCGGCATGAAGGTGTCTTTGGGAGGCTCCTCCAGGGCCCTGTCGGGAGTCAGAAACAGGGAGAAGACAAACCTGGAGCCATGGGGAGTGACATACAAAATTTTATTATTTATTATTATTATTATTTATTATTATTTATTTCTCATGTGCACAGAAAAAAAGAGAGAGAATCAAAACGAACTGACGCGCTGAACGTGGCCAAGGCGACCAGAACCAGCGGAAAACCTTTCGAGGGTTCGGCCTGGTACTGAGCGCGAGCCTCTGGCATCGGCCTGACCTCAGAGTCCGTCTGGACCTGGCGTCCAGGCCATCCCCGCTGGGCCTGGGCGCCGGCTCGTCCAGTAACTAGTCTCTGTCCTCGCTTTTCCTTTTTAAAGAAACAAACCAAAAAAAAAAAAAGCTCAAAGGGGAGAGAGGGCTGGGCGAGGACTCCAAGCCTTTTCGGATTTGTTCCAGGGGGGTTATTTATTTAATTTCTTTATTTTCACTTTTATTGACTTGGTTTCTGTTATTTCGAGTCGTCACGATCCACGGGTGAGGAGACATGCAGGACGCATCGCCGCTACCGAGAGAGCAACTACGGGGCGGGGCGGAGGGGGTCCCCGGGCTGGCACTGTCCCCGGGGAGCAGGCCTGGCCCGACAGGGCCTGGGCCCGCCAAGAGGCGGGGGCGGGACAGAGACGCCGGACGGCAGAGAGCGGGAGAGACGGGAGGGCGAGCGATGGAGAGGGCCGAGATGCAGGCGCTGAGAGATGCGAAGGACCGCGGGTGGGGGGGGGGCGCGGGGGGAGAACACGGAATGACAGACAGCAAGAGCCAACAAAGCCGAGGCGAGAGGAGTCCACAGGACCGTGTTCGTCAGTTTGCATAGAGATTTCTTTCGTAATTTTTTGTAACATAAAAAATGCCCCCCCTCCCCAGGACGTGCTGTGCTTTAGTGGGCGTGTAGCTGTGTCCCCTTCCCCCCAGCGAGCGGCGACTCTCACAGCACAGACACGGGGCGTATCTACAGGCGGGCGGTTGGCGGGGACTCTACGGGGCGGGCGGGGCGGGGCCGAGGGCGGGCTTATGTACACGGGGGTTGCCTTCACCCCCCCACACACACCGTCTTCCGATCACGTAGCAGCCGGTTGTGCTTTTGTGGGTGGTTTGCTTTTTGCAAAGATCAGCATCTGAAAGTCCTGTCGACCTTTCGCGGTTCGGTTCAATCCCTGCTGCAGGAGGAGGCTGGGGGAGTGAGGGGGGTGAGGGGACCCCCACGACTTCCGGCCCGCGCCAGCTCCGAACCGGCTTCCCGAAGGAGGCCCGCCGAGTCTGGGTCGGGGCTGGAGCGGGGCGAGCGTCGAGCACTTGCTCAAGGAAGACCCGGCCCACGGCCTATGGAAACGGGTCCTGGGTTCGGCGGCGGTGGCGACAGAGAGCAGCTGCAGGGGGTCTCGGGCGGGCCAACCGGGAGACGCTGCCGGCGGGGCGGGCGGGGCCGTGGAGTCTGGCCCCGCCGTCCGTCCGTCCATCCATCCATCCATCCGAGAGGCCTAGGCGCCAACGTGGGGTCCCCAGAGGGAGAGGAGAGGGGAGGGCGCCCTGCTGGGGCCCGCGGGTGGCACCCCCAGCCGGGGCCTGCGTCCCCTGAGCATCTTCCCCGGCGGGCGGGCGGGCTCGGGGCGCACGGACTAGTCCTCCGAGTTTCAGCACGGGGCTTCTCCTCCTTCGGCAGAAAGTCGTTTGGTTCGCCCTTTCCTTGGCCCAGCGGGTCCAGCGAAGCCTCCCGGCGGCGGCCGAGCCGGGCGGCGCCGGGTTGGGGCCCGCTGATTGTGTGTCACAGGGACGTGTCCGCGCGCCCGCCCGGCGGCTGGGCCCGGGCCGCTCCTCTCGGGACCCCCGCGTGCAGGCTGGCGGGGAGGGGCGGCGGGTCCCGGCCCGAGGGTCCAGCCCGCGCTGCCGCCGCCCGCCCGCGTCCAGTCCGGCCTGGGACCAGGCGGAGGGAAGGGCTGGGCTGCGCGGGGTCCTGGCGTGGGGTGGGGCTGGGGCGGTGGCCGGGAGGCATCGCGTCGCGCCGGTCCTCCCTCCCTCCCGGGCGGGCGGGCGGGCGGGCGGGCGGGCGGTCAGACGGGGACGATGTGGAGGCCGAAGCTGTCGGCCTGAAGCTTGATGTGATCCCCGCGGTAACTAGTGGCGGTCATAGGCAGCGGCAGCAGCGGCAGGGGCGGAGCCCCGGGGGGCGGCACTATAATAATAAGGGGAACCTGGAAGTTAACACAGGAGAAGAATGGGCTGGGTGAGAGGACAAACAGGAGAACAAAAAAGGAAAGCAAAGCATCGAAAAGACCTCCCCGGGCTGGGGTCTGCGGGATCCGGGCCGGGAGACCTGGGCTGGGCGGCCGGGCCAGTAGCCCGCAGGAGAGCTGCGCTCGCGGGGCGGGAGAGAGAAGGGAGCGGCGACCGTCCCCATCCTACTGCGGACACTGGGGGGTGGGGGACGGGGACGACCAGGACTCGCAGAACCTGCTAGCTACCGGGGAGGGCAGGGGGCGGGAGGCGCGGGTGTCCTCGTGGGATCCCGGGGCCTCGGCGCTGCACTAAGGAGCCGACCAAGCGGGGCGCCCAGACGGGTGGCCTGGGCCCTGGGCGCCCCCGGGCCGCGCCTGGGGCGCGCTGAGCCGCCGGCCAGCCAGGTGGCGGTACTCACTTAGTAAGGCGGGGTTGCTGAATCTCCAAGCCTCGTTGTAGGCCGTGTACTGGGGATGGCTGTACGGGTTGCCGGAGAACTCACTCCCTGCGGGGAGGGGAGGAATCAGCCTCGGGCCACCAGCCGGCTGGAGGCCTGGTGCCGCGGGCAGCGCCAAGCCCGCCGCCGGCGTTCTGGCCAGGCGGACGCTGGGAAGGCAGCAGGTCCGCGTCGGGGGAGGCCCTGGCAAAGGCCGGAAGCACCCCGGAGCCTTGCACCCTGGCGTGGAGTGGAGTGGAGAGGCCTGCGGGGGGGGGAGTAGGGGGGGCCCCGTCGGGCTACCCAGAGAGAATTTGCCGCGGGAGGGGGCGCAACCACCCGCTGCGTTGGGGGGCTAGGGCCTATTTCGTGGAGACTCTGCCCGACAGGCAGGAACCCCGGAGGGTGACGCGCAAGAACCCTCTGGATACTTTGTCCCCAAAATTCCTAAAAATGGCATGTCAGCACGGTGCCGATGCAAGGGATGGGGGCTCAACTAGGAAACAGCCCTAACCCGGCCTAACCCCCCAGACGTCTGATCCGTGGGCCACGCACACGCAGCAGAAGAGGGAGGGGAAGCCAAGTAGGTGGACTGCCCTCTAGACGAGCGGTGAGCCAGCCAGGGGTCCCCGTGGGCTGGGAGCCGTTGGAAGCCGCCCCTCTCCGCGAGAGAAAGGCCAGACCTCCGGGTTTCCCCCTCGCCCTTTCTCCTGTGTGCTGACCCCAGACTGTTTACAGTGATCCCTAACCGCGGGTTAAGTAGAGGAGAAGGGGCCCCTCTCTGAGAGGGAGCTGGGGTGGGGGTGGGGGACGCAGCCACTGGAAAGCCTGTTTATTGACGAGGAGGGAAAGCATGCGTGCAGCAGGATAATGAGCTTCTGAGCTCAACTGTGACCAAGAGGAACTGAGCTATCTCCTTCCCCATCGCTAATGAAACAAGTGTAATTTCCTCATCAGCACCAGATTCTGTTTAACGACTCCCCCCTTGCCACCATGAGCTCTCAATGGCTCCCCTCTTCCCCACCTCCCTGCAGACTCCCCACCCCACCTCCCCCAGGCTCCCCTCACCCCCACCTGCCAAGACCTCCAGCCTCCACCTCACCCCACATTCATCTGAAGCATCTCCAGTGCCTGTCCCCTCCTACCCACCAGTACTCCCCTTCCAGCCAATCTGGGCTGGGGTCCCCTCACCCCCACCTCCCTGCACTGCTTACTCAGTTCCTGGAATTCCCTCTAGCCCCATCCTCCACTAGCCTGCAGCCATTGTCCTCTTTGCCATCACAACCCCTCAAGCTCAGCCTGCCCAGGATTGTCCCTGGGTGAATGGATGGATGTGCCAGGGATAAACCCAAGGCCCTCTTCCATGCTCCCTACCCCATCCCATCCTGTGAAATCTGGGCTTCAGGGATGGGCACACCCAATCAGCCTTACCTCTCTAAGGCAAGAGTTTGTTGGGGTTGCTAAGAATAGAAACTTCAACTCTCTTTAGCTTCAAGGTTTGCCTCCAGTCTTGGCAGGGGATGGGTGGGTGGTGGTGGTGGGGGGGGGAGATTGCACAATCTCTAGCTATAGTCTCTAAATACAGCCTGTGCCTCTGATCCACAAAACCCAAATCCAAGGTTCTCAAACAAGGGCTGTGCTAGTGTCCTGAAGAAGCAGCGGGGTCTAGTTTCCTCCAAGGACATGGAGGACTCTACTGGTCTCCCTGCAGCTGGTGCCGGCTGCTCCCGTCAAACTTGCCCTCTGTCCCTTTCCTCAGGGCTTGCTTCCTCCTCTCTGGGTGGGGTCAGTTATCTACTCTGGTCTTTCCCTGTAGGTTGGTGGGCCCAGGGTAGCACTAGCGGAGTGACTGACAGGTCCCTGGAGATAGTTGTTGGCTCCAAGTTTCCATGGAAACCAGGGCAGGCTCTTCAACAAGCAATGTCAGCTGGTTGGGATGAGTCGGGCACTGGGTGGAGCTGAGGGCTCCCTGGGCACAGGCTTGGGAGGGTGGGCACTGGGGAGGGACCATGCTGTGCAGTGGGTGCACACAGGGTGCAGGTCTGCAGGCTCCCTCCCTGAGGGAGGAGCCAACTGCAGCCTCTAGGAAGAGAGACAGAATAGGGCTGGTTTGGGGAGGGGGTGTTGGTTCTCCTCCCACCCCCAGCCTCCGACTACAGCCCACTCACTCAGCCACTCACCCATGACTTTGTTTCCCCCTCCCCCCTCCCAACTAGATTAGGCACCTGCAGTTGTCACCTACCAGGCACCATTCCTGCCAGGGTGGAGGTGGGGTAGCTGCCCTGGCCAGTGGGGGGCACATGAGGGGGGTAACCAGGCAGAGTGGTGCTCGCCATGTCACGACCTGGAAAAACACAAAGGGGAAGGGGTAAGACCTGGAAGAGAGGGGCCGGCCTCTACTCGTACCAGGACTACCTCCATGAAAAGGGAACAGCGAGGCCCAGAACTGCTATGCGGGGCCAGGCGGGCAGCTGCGTGGCCCCAGGAGCAGGTCCAGGTGTACGGGCATCCAAGCCTCTCGCCTCAATGCTCATGCCTGTGACCAGCGGTGTGTATGCACTTCTGTGTGCCTCGCTCTGCGTTGGTGTGTCTGTGTCTGCCTTTGCTTATGTTTATGCAAGCCCAGCGCAGATGGAGACGGGAGGGAGATGCTTTCATCCGTCTCTCCAAAGGGATTGCAATCAGCTTGCGTACTCTCCCTGTCCTAGCAGTCCACCTTTCCTCCGGGCTTAGGGGACCCCCATCCCCACCCCACTACCTCTGCAGGGGCTGATGGGAATCCCTTGTCCTTTCCAAGTGGAGCTGCAGGTGCTGGGCCTGGCAGGTGTGGAGAGCGGGAGGCCAACCAGTGAGTTATTTTATTGTTAGTGCTTATGGCACTTAAATGATAGAAAGCCATCCCTGAAGCAAACCAGGGGCTTGGAGCCAACAGTGCAAGTGGATCCGATCAAGTTCCAATGAACAAAATCTGCTGCCCCCACCAGCTGCTTGACTTCGGTCCCTCGAGGTCTCTATCAGCTAGAGGCTGGAGGGTGGGAGGCAGGGCTTTCCCGAGCAGTGTCTGGGAACAGAGGCCAATCAACTCAATGTCAGGGATACTGACCAGAGAGCCTCATGGACCACAGACATCGCTTGGAGCACAACTGCACCTGACTGCCTGACCCTTCCATCGATCCGAAGATTACCACCTGTCTCTGTAACTTAGCATGCCCTGATCGCTAATGACAATTTGGCGCTTTCTTCTGCCATACATCCATACCCTAGAGATGACTTCTTCATCTACTTTTGGGTCCCTTTTATCCCCTCCAGGTTCTCCTTAGCCACCTCTCTGTAGCCACTGCCACACTGCCACTCAAGCACCTCTGTCCAACCCCTTCCGTATTTTAGGTGCTAGAATCGCAAGGAATGGCTGGAGGAAGCCAGGTTGCTACATGCCACTGAGCCCATTTAAACCCCATGTGACAGACTAGAGCTGCCCCTCAAAATTTTTCTTAGCTGTAACCTTTAAGAAAGTCAATCATCTGACCATCCACCTTTGGAGCCACTTGGTGGTTTCGAACCTCCAAGCTGCTGGTTGGCAGCTGTGGCCTGCACCGTCTGGACGATATCTCAGTCCTTGTCTCCATCCTTCCCATTGCTGTCCCCAAATCTCTCGCCCTCCTAGAAGAGGACCTCACTGTCTCTTTGTCTGAAATGCGTGCTTCCTTGCCCGTTTTCCCTGTTTTCGTTTTATTGTGAGAGGTTTTTGAGCACCTTGGTGGTGCCTTCAATAATTCATATACTTGTTTGTGTGTCATCAATCGCTGTCCCCACAATGCAACAGCACTCGGTCCACTTCCTCCCTGTGCTTCCTATTTCCGTTTGACTTCCCTTCCAATTCCTTTTTACCTTCCAAGCCTGACTCCAGCGCCAATGCTGCCCTTTTGATCTCACGTGGTGGATGGTTCTAAGGCGTGCCTATTTCCCCGGTGTTCTTGTTCACCTTGGAGGTTGGAGCCCAGGGGATGAGTTCAGGTCCAGGAGTGAAAGGTGACTAAGGGCCATAGATGAAGAGGGTTCCAACAGTCTCTATGCAAGCAGTCAATGTGCTTCCGTCTTAGGATTTTTTATTTTGCTCTATATTTCCCTCCCGCGGTGGCCAGAACTCTCTATTGTGATTCTTTTCAGTGTGGTCAGCAGTGGAGACTGGGCATCATCTTGTTCTTTGGATCTCAGGGCTGTGGATCCTTGCCTCGACCTTAGCACATATGTGTGGTTCCTCTCTCCCTAAGTATACCAGGCCACAGGTCAGGGTTTTGCCTTTCCAGTTGCCTGCCATTTTCACTATCGTTCCACTGTCATTTCAAATGCAATAGGAACAAAAGCAGATGCCTCTCTCTTGTCCTCACCCCGATCTCTATTCTACTGACCCTCTTGTAGCCCATCAGGCTAGAACGTTTGGAGTCTTTGGGTGTCTTTCTCTCCCTGCCCGTGTCAAGGCAGTTGCCCTGGTAGCACAGGGGTTAAAACGGTTGGCTGCTAACCAAAAGGAATGTGGTTTACACCCACCAGCCCCTCTGTGGGGGAAGGTGTGGCAGTCTTCTTCCAGAAAGATGTACAGCTTCGGAAACCCTCTGGGGGCAGTTCTACTCCGTCTTAGAGGGTCGCTGTGAGTTAGAATGAACTTGATAGTAATGGGTAAGTGAAGCCAGTCACCAAGTGTTGCCAGGTCTCTGTGTTAGTGTCTGTTACATCTGTCTTGTCTCCATAACTCGTCTTCTAAGAACCTACTTTTGGTCGGCCACCACAGGGTTGTCGCTTGTATTCCCAATCTCCAGATTCGTCCACTTCCAGTCTATCCGGAGTGTGCCTGCTGGCCTCCTCCTCGCTTTCATTGCACCGCCTGCCTTGGAAACACCAGCTTTGGTTCCTTAAAGGCTCCTGTTTGTATCTGAACACCGCCCAGCCGCCCCACCTCCCAGGTACTCTACCTGCCTCAACGCTCTGAGCCCTGGTTCTCACCCCTCTTGGGTTGGTTGGGCTGCTTTCGCTGGTTTATGCAGCATGCTTTTGCCCTGCCAACTTTTTATACCCTTGCTCAAAGTTCCTCTCGCCTCTGGTTAAATCCTTCCTCTCCCATCAGGGAGGTTTCTGTCTTCTGAGCTTCTATAGCATCCAGGCCTCATGTTAACTGTGTTATTACATTATTACATTCTACAGTATTATCAGCGGTGTTGTCTCCTATGACTCCAACCGATTTTAAGGAACTTGAGGGAAGGGCTCCGTCTTCTGCTTTATCCCATATAGCTATGAGCACGGTAAATGCTCAGTAAACTCTTGCTCATTAATTCTATGCCATTCAATTGCATTTAGAGCCCATTCCATATGGCTTATACCATTTTCTCATAGTTTCCTATGAGTTGGTCTCTTTCAAAGAGATAAAGGTTGAGACAGCATGTAATTGTTCAAGTCTGCCTTTTCTCTGAAAGCAGTTTTAACAAGGGTTTATGGTTTTGCATAAAGTGATGAAATATTTCGAGTGAGGGAGGCATATTCTGTGACTCAGTTTATTGTGCATAGCTAACGTATCTCCTGGATACGGTACATCTCCTGGAACCCTACAACAAACGACAGCATCATCTCACTGCTGTCTAGCCCATGCCATCCCACAGTGACACTTTTGGGCAGAATAGGGTAGAACTGCGTCTGTGAGTTTCTGAGATTCTAACTCACTTGTCCCAGGAGTGGAAAGCCCCATTCTTTCTCCCATGGAGTGGCCGATGGTTTTGAACTGCTGACCTTGCAGTTAGCAGCCTAGCCCATAACAACTACACCACCAGGGCTCTGTCAACACCAGGGTAGAACCATCACATAAGAGATCATGGTGAATCCCGGAGGAAAGGAGAAAGTTCTTGAATTTACTTAATTGTGGGTTTTCTTTTCTTGATGTCAATAAAAGGAGTCCCTGGGGGTTGCATAAGGTGGACACCTTTGACTGCTGATGGAAAGGTTGAAGGTTGGGGGTTTGAGTCCACAGAGGGAAACCTTGGGGAAAGGCCTGGTAGTCCACTTCAGAGCAATTAGTCACTGAGAAGCCCCCTGAGCACAGGTCTACTCTGACACACACAGGGTTGCTCTAAGTGGCTCCCTGACAACTAACTTGCATTTGTTGTTGTATTGTTACCAATAAAAGGTACTCTCTTTAGACCAACAGAGAAAGAAGGTGAACCAAGACTAGAAGGGAGATATGAAAGGTGTGGCCAATTGTCTTGTTGAACAACAGCCTCCTTTGCCAGGAGACCAGAAGGACTGAATGGTGCCCGGCCACCATACCTGCACATATTTTGATCAAAGATTTTATAAAAGGGAGGAATTTCAGAACAAAATATCAAATTCTCGTAGACCCCAGACTTTCTGGGAGCCAGAGTTGGAAGAACCCTTGAAACTATTGTCCCGGGATAATCTTGAAAAGCTAAACCACAAATATTCTCTGAAATCTTTTAAAACCAAACAAAAGTTTATCTTAACTATTAAAAAAAATCCTGCCATGACCATTAGGCTCTTTAAAAACAATCTACATGGGATTAAATTGGCAAGAGCACCTGGAATGATGAGAAAGAAATTTGGGGGGTGGGGGGGTGGGGCAGCACATTTATGCTAATGTTCTTGAAGAATGAGCCAGAACTCAAAAGATGAAACGGGCTTCACTAAATTGTACACATAGAAAAGTTTGAATTGGTGTCTGTTTCCCTGTATGTATTCTCAACAATAAAGTAAATCCTTACATAATCCCACTAATAGTAAAAGGTGCACTCATCCTGACTAGCTAAAGTAGACAGTGATTAATTAAGAGACACTTACTTGTCCAAAAAGGCCCAAGACAGTAGACTTAGGGGATATTTTGAGATCTTGAAGCCAGAAAGATACAGCAAACAATTTCCCCCCGGCACTATGACCCTAATATCGACACAGCAGCCAGAAAAAGAAATATGCTTCCTTGATTATAAATAAACTTAAATTCCTTCTGACATTTGCTGACCAGGCCCCCACAATCTTCACACACGAATTCCTTGTACTCGAAGGTTTGAGGGCACAAATGTGTCACTGGCTTCGGGAGAGAGGAGGAGAGGCTGGGGGACCGGAGAGGTGTTTCTGGAAACACCTTGGAGTCCCTTGCGATGCACTTTTTGCCCCGCTTGGCCTTCTCTCTTACAAAATAATGAGACCGGCCTGCAGCACATAGCATCTTCTAGGTGCTGCAAGTCACCCATAGAACTGCTGGCATCCGGTCCCGCTTCCCAACACCCGTTTCCAAGTGGAATTTGCACAGCTGTGCCGCGTGCAGACATTTCGTAAACGTAAGAGAAAAGGTCCGTCGATGGGGGGGGTGAGTGAGGGGTGGGGTCGGCGGGGAGGGGGAATGCCCTGCAAGCTTCCTAATGCTCTCCAGGCAGCGGTGCTCCTGACACTGCACTCTCCAACGCTGGGACCCCTGGGCCCACCCCAGTACAAGGCACCGCACACAAAGCACTGCCAAGAGCTTCATTAGTACACAGGTGGCACCCGAGGAGCGGGGGAAATTGACCACACTCTTGCCAGAGCCATATATCCTTCTGGAACACCATTGTCAATAACGGGAAACACACAGAGCAGGAAGTTTTCAAATTACTAAGGCCGTCATCACATTTGCCCAGCAGCACTGTCTGAGCACAGCTCGGATGGCGGCAGGATATGAATGGGCAATGGGCTCTGCGTAGGGCAGTCAGCGGAGCCTGCGGTCCTCTGGCCGCACACTGCGGCGGCCAAATGGGAGCCGAGCTGGCCTCTGGACCCGTAAGACGGCCCGGCCAGTGTCTTCAAACCACCCACCCAAGGTACCGAAATGGGGGAAAGCAGAATGCGCCAATCCTAAACCAGGGGCCACCCAACAGGAGACAGACAAGTTGCAGGAACGCATTCACTTTGCCGGCAATACTAGTCATGTGACTAAAGCACCAGGCCCCACCCAGGGCCCCAACCCCACCCAGCGCTCCAAGGGGATGGGCGGTTCATGGTGGAGCGCCCTTCCTAAGGTTCCGCCAGGTGCTGCCTAGTCGGTTCTGACACCCAGCGACCCAGGTGTGTCACAGTGGACGTGCGCGCTGTAGCATTTCCCGAGACTGCTGTTTCCAAACTTGATCACCAGACCTTTCTTTCAAGGCACCTCTGGGTGGACTGGAACCGCTAACCTTTGGGTTATCAGCCGGATGTCTTCACTGTTGGCACCACCCAGGGACTTTCCTAAGGTTATAAAGTGTTAAAAATGGACGCCGTTGAGGGGATGGGTCAAACTTGCTTGTTTTGAAGGCAGGAAATTGGGCGCACAGAGAGACACGGCGACTTTCCTGTGGCTACACAGCTGAGTTTAAGCCACGACTGTACCCCTCTGCCTTTTAATGATAACATAAAGCCAGACTCTCTCCCCAAAGAGCCAGCGAACAGGAAAAGAAGTGATCCAACAAGGCAAATCTCCTATCGCTGCCACTGTCATTAACATGAGGCAAGAGGAAAAGTTCCCGAAGACACGGATACTCCGTCGTAAAACTCCATGGGGTGGAGTATTAATCTCCTTTGAGAGTTTTCTAAAAAAAACAAAGAGGCTCTTCAAGAAACAGTTGAGGCTGGCAATGGTAAAGTACCCAGAAGTGTTAGAAGCACTGTACACTGTACTTCAACTGCGGAAGTCCCTGAAGATTCTAAAGCCAATTTCTACAGCAATCACTACATCTGAATCAGACAGTGCGCTTGTGTCAGACATTCCTTACCAAATGGGCCAGAGCAAATCAACTGTTTTGGAGAATCTAGGCGCAGCTTCTCTTACAAGCCCACGGAGAATGGGGGGGTGGGGGGGAGAAAGCACAGTGAAAAGACTTTATTAAGAAACTGGAGTGTTTAGTCATCAGATAACTTATGCCACTTTCATCGTTCAGTCTAAGAATCAAGGGTATGCCTATCTGCTTTCTTTCACACATTCTTCTTGGAGTAGCTAGCCATCTGTGAATACCTACTGTAGGCCAGGCACCGCTCAAAATATTTTCCATGGATGATCTCATTTAATCCTCAGAGCGCCCTCATGGTAGGGTGCTCTTTTTAATTCCCATTTTACACACATGTAAATGGAAACTCGGTAGATGCCCGAACCTGGGCTATAGGACAAACAAAGGGATCCATTCTACAAAGAGATCGCAACTATTGCAGAGCCAGAAAACAGACAGGCCTGGGGTCCAGAAAAACAAACTGGGATCACGCCACACCCACTCTTCCTGTAACAGAGTGCTGTGCTGCTTCATGTCTCTTGTCTGATTCAGAATCTTCATCTTCTCTCTTTATTTTGGCAAGGGCTTTAAATATGGGGTTCACTGGTCCTATGGGACCCCACAGGTATACCTCAGGGGGTTTCATATAAAACAGGATGTCAATTTTTAGGGGTACTATTGGTGAGGATCTTTCTGGAGTCAAGATACAAGACCTTTAGCAGATTCACAAAAGGCCTGCTCATTCACAATGATTAGCAGGCACCGTTTGATAAAAAGGAGCCGCTTGGCGGCGTCAATAATTCACACACACTCAGGGGCTTACAGGAAGGTTGGGGGTCTGATTGTACCCAGAGGTACCTCCAGAGAAAGGGGTGGTCATCTATTTTCCAAAGGCAGTGTTTGGAGAACGTACTGCCCATACATGGGGGCAGCATTAGTTAGAAAAGACTCAAAGGCAACTGGTTTCTGAAGAAAATAATAACATTATGATTCCTTTACAGAAGACGCTACTTGTTGGCAAGTTCTTGAGTCAGACTACTAAGCAAGATGGTATGACCTACAGCAAACTAGCACGTGAAGGGGGTGACGTGGGAGCTGATCTCAGGTCAAGGAAAATGTCAATATTCAGAAGACCAAGAAATAATGAACAGGAAGCGGCTGTAGAAACAGAACAGGCTGGTAGGGATGGTTCAGATGAGACTTACGAGACACAGATTTATGTAGCAAAAGTTATATTCAATGAGTCTAGAGATGCTTTTCCTCAGCGCCCTTCTCTGAAAATGAGCACTTTTGCCATCCACCTGACACCCTGGAGGACCCTTCGGCCAGAGAACCTAACTCTTGTTTTACTGCCCCATCCTCAAGTTTTGTCAGTTTCTGGCAAGGTGGTGACAAAGAAGGCATTCAATTTATTCAAGGCTGGCCATCTATGCCTCCAAGAGACAAAAACGTATCATACTTCCAGGGACCCTCAGTTACCACATTTTCATTTCTGCCTAAATATGCCAGACACTTGCCTTTTCTATACCAGCTTTGATCACCTTGTGGCAGATCCACGTGATCCCTGATACACTAAAGTAGCAAACATTTCCATCTGTGAATGATACTTTAAAAGGCAAGGGCAAGAGCTTTCTACACAGGGCATCTTGCCTCTTCTCAGGTTTCCAAATCCTTCTAGAGCTTTGGGCCCCAGCCCCAGGCACTATCTTGGTCCCTACACTCAATCTGAGGCTGGTCCACAGCTCAGGTTGGCTGTTGTCCTAGCTGATCTTGCTGCCCCACAGCTCAGGTTGGATGTTGTCCTAGCTGGTCTTGCTGCCTACGGACAGCTGGACCTTTTAGTCTCTGGTGCGTACCAGACAGGGATGCTGCCCAGACCTGCCTGGCCTCAGTGAGGTCTACCCTTCGACAAAGCCAACCAGCTAGACACCACCAGCCATGCTGTCCTCACCCCTGCCCCCCAGTGCATCATCCGAGTCTTGGCCGTGTAGGCTGCTGACTCTGGGCCTTAGCAGAAGCTCAGTTTCCTTCTCTTGGGCTGAAGGCTCAGGGGTGTCCTGGAATTAAGCTAAGGGGCATTCAGGAGAGCTGGAAGGCCACTTGCCTGTCTTCTTGCCCATCTCTCATATTTTCTAGAGGAGCCAAGGGAGGTGCAGAGAAAGACAGGTGGAGCCCATTCCTAGCCCTCTCGTCATGCCCCAAGGTACCTTCTCTGGCACTAGGAGCAAAGCACACATGAAGATCTGAGCCAGGCAGGTGCTGGGGCTCAGGGGAGCTGGACCCAGGTTTGCTGAGGGTCTCAGAGCAAGAGAGACCCCATGCTGGGTGGGCAGAGGTTAAGCCTGTTTGCACAGGCTTCTGATACTCCAGGTCTCCCAGTTCCTCTCTGGCTTTATTTTGTTCTCGGAGAGCACCGAATTGTCAGCTCTAATCCTTCCGAAGCGCAGCGTTTTTTCAGGCACTCCGTGTAAGTGAAACTGTAATCCGGGGAAAACTGCCACTTAAGCCGCCGGAGCATTAGGCTGCTCTGGGAGCCGCCTCAGGATTTCCTACCCCCCCTGCCTGGCAGCCCAGCTGCCACCAGGAGGAGAGAGGAAGATTCCAGGCTGCAGGCATGCAAAGCTTCTCAGAAGGGACCGCAGTGGCAGGGCTCCCCGCCCAAGGCTTAGGGTTAAAAAGGCACTTGGCTTGGCCCTGGGTTACAGCTACTATGGGGGTGGAGTGGGGGGGGAAAGGATTCCGATCACTCCCAGGGATGGAGGTGGGGGGTTTCCTGTCACCTTGGGGGATGGGTGGCTCTGGGGGAAGCAGACTGTCAGGTTCTGTCTGAGTAGCTGGAAGGTAGGGTGGGGTGGGATGGGGCAGGGGTGGAACAACAAAACATTTCTGTGCCTTTGGCCTCAATACAAATCTGCTGCATTCATTGGGACGTCACCAGTCAATCAGAAAAGGCTGGGTTGACTGAGTCTATTTTTACTTAGCCAACCTTTTCTTCTTTGAAAGTTCCAAACAGTGGAATAAATGGTCTTACTGCTGGGTAGGGCCCCACTTTTGGAGATTCTCCCCCTCGGGTGGGGCACCCCAACCATCTCTAAACAGTACTGGCAGCAGCTGGAAGGCATCGATAACCTAGCTGATCATTATGGCAAGTCCCCAGTGTCCTCCACGAGACAAGTCTGTGTTCGTCTCAGTTGGCTGTGCTACGGTCTTGAACTAAAGTCCACTGCTTTCTGGAAACCAGTGTGCTTCCAGCTCAGACTGGCCTTTCCTGTTGCTCTCTAAATGAATGAGAGGGAGGTGGGGACCATGTTGTGGAGGAACAAGCCCAGTCCATTCGGTGGTGCCCAGGCGCTAGGCTATGAAGATGAGAGAGAAGAGAGGAGAGGAGGAGATGATCACCCAGCGTGATCCACCAGACTTGTGATCAGTTCAGAGGAGCACAGACCTGCATCTTCAATAAGATGCTTGGAAATCCTTCGTCTCTTCTTCACTCTGCCCCCATCCCACATCTCTCTCTCTCTCTCTCTCTCTCTCTCTCTCTCTCTCTCTCTCTCTCTCTCTCTCTCACACACACACACACACACACACACACACACACACACACACTCCTAGCCTCTGTCGCCCATCTGTGTTGTCAGCCATCTGTGTTTCTGCCCATGGTACCCACCTGGGGAGGGGCAGCCCATGGACCACTGAGATGACTGATGGACCCCGACATGGACATGAGCTTGGTGCTGGAGGTTGGAGTGTTATCATCTTTATTTGTGCTCAAGTTTGCCCTGATCCACTGAACCCTAGAATGAAGTCGTGCCTCATCTTTTCGATATCTTCTTCCTCTAGAAGCAGACTGGATGGGAAGGTAAGGAAAGAGCCTTGATCTAGGGACTCCCTGGGATGCAGGCCCAGAGCTCAGGCATTATCTGTCAATGTCTCATTGCTATGGAAATGCCTCATAATTAAATCAGAGCTGAGGTCTCTGTGATGTGACTGGAGACACAGGGGATGGTGTCTGAGGCTGGCCTCTGGGCCTTGGCAGTCTGAGGGAGGGGTCCAGGGAAGGGTTCCCTGACTTGCTGCATACCCAAAGTTACCTTAACCCTGTCTCCCTCCAAGGTTGGAGAGGGATCCTCTTGTCTGCGCCCTAAATGCTTCTCACTAATCAGGGACTTTTAGCTGACAGCAAGGCTAGGAGACTCCCAGACTCCTATAGAGACATTTCTCAAGTCTTTATTGCCCTCTCCTCCACCGAGGGGCTGGCCAAGAGCTAAGCTGTTTGTTTCATGAAGGGAAATGCAGTTTTTTTGGGGGGGGTTGTTAACCACAGGAAAGAGGCTGTTCCTGAAGGTCTCAGGGATCCCTAAATGGGAAGAGACTTTGGATTTCCCAGGGGTCATACCACTACCTGCTGAAAGGTTTCTGCTCAGACTCCCCCAAGTCCGGGTAAGGAATCTGAGCTTTGAAGCATCCCTGAATCTTCCTCTGAGAAACTGAGCTCACTCCTTTTCCAACATTGACTTTGGCTCACCGGATTCCCCCACGGGCACCCAAACCTGCCAGTTTCCAGGAGACTGGCAGCTACAGCTTCTTTCTCTCTGCCTTGAGGTCCTCCTCCTGTGGCAGGTTCCACACCTCTTCCTGATGTTTGTAGCCAGAGCCTCTGTCAGAGCCCTCTTCTCTAGGCATTACGAGAAGTTTCTTCCAAAGTCTTAAGTAAAACCACCTCATCCCCCTGCCCAAGGAAGGAAGTACAGGCCTGTGCCCACTTCTCTCTTATTCAGCACATTTTCCCAGGAAAGGCCAGATGCCCTGGTGAGACTTTGCAGCCTGGAAGCAGCCTGCAGGCCTGCCTGAGACCCAGTCCTTCCCTGGCTCCTAGACCCTCAAACTGTAAGCTGGGGGAGCAGGTTTAAAACCCAGTCCTTGTCCTTTTGCTCCCCATTATCTGCCAATTTGCTGATGGGTGGTTGGAAAGGAGACAAGGGATCTCGATATGCGGTAGAGACAAAACCAGCACCTCTCTCTCTCACTACGGCATTAAACATGCCTATATTCTAGTTACTGTGCGCTCATTCTCTTATTTCTCGCTCGTGAGGGGGTGTGAATTGTCACATCTATTGGATCTATAACTCTTGCTCATAACCCTTCATATTTATAGGGGGGTTACTATATATATAAAATAGTGAGCTCCTGGATAGGAAAGGATGTGGGAGTCCCCCAGGTCCTGGATGGCAGAACTCCTGTGTTCAGGTGGGTTCTTAGTCTAGGCTTGGAGTTCCGAGGCACACAGGCTCATGGTACACACAGTTGGACTTTGGTGCAGGGTGGGGGGCTCAGAAAGACAGTCCTCATTTTTCGGGCTGACACTGAGTTCCGCACATGCTGCTCTTGGTCATGGGGATGAGTTTGTGTGTTTCCTTTTCGATGGCAACACTGTCCCACTCTGCCCCCATCTGCATTCAGGGTAATAGAGTTCTAGCTTCCCGTTCCCCTTGGGCTGGAGGGCGTGCCCCTGTCTGGTGTGTCACAAACCCAACGTCCACCCACTAGGTGTGCCACACTGCCGTGCCTGGTGCTCTCTCGGGCACTTAGAGAGTAAGTAGCGTTTCTTGTCCTGCTAGGTCTCCAGCTCGGCTTTGCCAAGCTGAGCCTGCCTTGTCTCTGGACCACACTTTCACTCCTCCACGACCTCTCTGGGAGTCAAGGGCGGTGGCCAGAACTACATTTGTACCACGCATTCCCAGTGCTTGGCAGTGATGCCCACTAGAGGCCAGTGAAGTCCGCCTGGTGAAGCAGCCAGGGATGGCCAGGTCCCTCTGTGTCCCCAGTGAACAGGAATTGCTGTTGCACCAACTCCCTCCCTTTGGGCGCCAGGGAAGGCAACTACCGGGACCTTGAGGGTGGCCGTGCACCAGACTCAGACATGAAACCAGTTCTCACCTTCTTCCTAGTCAATAAGAGCTGCAGACCTGGCCGGGGCCAGGTAAGGGAGGAGGCAGGGGTGGGGCAGAGGTCAGGGAGAAGAGCAGCTGTCTTTTCCAACACACCAGCACAGCGTGGGAGCCAGAGAGAAGGGTCCATGGTGGCATTCTGCTCGGTCCCATGGAGGGCTAAGAAGGTGCTGGAAGGGACTAGTCACTGCCAGTCGACCTGACACTAAGGAGCATGAGGCCAGAGCCCCCAACCCACATTGTCCCCTAGCCGGTCCCTTTTTCCTTATCACTTAGAGGCTCGGCTCCGTTCCAGACCAGCAGCCTAGAGCAGTGGGCTGGAGAGAAGAGCCTCCGCAGAGCTCAAGCAGCCCAGCGGCGGGAGGAAAGTGGGTGATAAATTTAAATAACCAGCTTGACTTGGCAGCTTGCTGAGTTGTGATGCAGTGAAATTAAAATCTCGGCAGAACTTACCAACCCCACCCAGAAAAAATCGGTCTCTCTCCTTGGTTCCCAGTGGAAGGTGGGAGAGGAGGCTATCAGGCTAAGTCCCGGCACCTGGCAGCCACCCTAGCTTGCAATGTGATTAGCTGTAGCCTGGCCCACTGGGCACCACTCTCTCCTCCACACAATGCCCAGGCTCCTCTCTCCTCCTCGCTTCTGATCTTGTGGAACAGCCGTATCAAGAGGCCGGTGAAGTTTGAAATCAGCCTCTGGTGCCAGGAGGTGGCAGGAATATCAATAAGGTCTAGCTCTTCAGGTGGAAGTGGGGCACTTCCTGGGCCGAGGCCATCAGGGCCAAAGTCGAAGGCTTCTGCTGCCTGTTCTGGGGAAGGTAGGCTGCAGTGCCCGAGACTTGGGGCATGGAGAAGGACCCTGAACACCCTGGGACCCCCAAACCAGGCTGTGGGTCCAGGGATGACCCCAACGACTGCCTCACCCTTAGCACACACCTGGCCACCATCACCCACCTGAAAGCGCCTTCCGCTTTCCCCCTCCACTAGAGCCCTGACGATCCGCCAGATAGAGACTCTGAGTGGAATTCCTGAAAATATACCAAGAGCGTCTTCTGTGCCCTGCATGGAGCCAAGTCTCCCCCATGCCAACCTCCTTCTAAAAAAGACTCTCCTTTCTAGAAAAACGCATCTCCTGGGTCTGCTCCCCTGGCATCACTGGTGCTAAAGCCAGCGTGGTGGCCCCATTCCTGAGGTGGCCCGCAAAGGCTTGGTCATTGCCTCGTCTGCTCACCTTGACAGTACCTCCGGCAAATTCTGTCCGTCCCCATAATAAACGCGTCATGAATCATTCATCTTTAATAGATTATGCAAATTAGGAGGACATAAAATCAACAAAGATCAATAACTGCAGCCGTTTAATTGCCAGCAAAAGCATTTTAAGAATGAGCATAATGTGCAGGCCTTTCTTGGTGAGGCCCCATTCACCCAGCACTGGCTCTTGGCCTAAGTGTAGGCCAACCCTTCCCTGGCCCCGCCCCCCCCCCCACTTCTTGCTTCTTGGTAATTTCCAGTTTCGGAGCGAGTTTCCCCGTCATTACCACTGGTGAACAGCTCTGAATGTTAACGGCGCTGCTTTCGTTACTCTTCGCTTGATTGAAATGTCGCATACAGATTGAGATGTTAGTGCTAACTTGCCACCTGGGAATGTCAAGCTGGGTCTGAAATGAACTTTTCTCACACTTGGATCCAGATGGATCAGTCGGAGATGTTCCCGGGCTGAGCTGGGACAGTTCCAGGGCCATGGGGGGTGGTGGTGGTGCTGCTGCGGTGTGTGGGAGTCGGGTGAGGGGGGGGTGTTGCTCAAGGTGGAGGAGCTTCCTTGCACCAGCCCAGTGTCTCCCCTGCAGTAGGACCCCTACCCTCCTGAACCATAGCCCCCTACCCCCACCCCCAGGAAGCCCCAGCCTCCTTGCCGGAAGTCTTGGCCACAGACCAGGGAAGCACAGTCCGGTTCTCATTGGCCAGCTGAGTGAGACAGACCAACTTTGAGAAATGACCACTGTACCTCAGAGCAGGTCAGAAGGCACGTGGCTTGGCCTGGGCCATCTCTCTGCCTTGGGCCAGAACATCCAGCAGGTCCGAGAGTGGCCTGCGTGGGTCATTTGATAATCAGCCCCATCGCGACACAATGAACCCAAGCCAGGCTGTCACCAAAAAGCTCACCCCAGTTCTCCAACACTTTTGCCGAACTCAAACGATGACTACCTCGTGTCAAAGCTCAACTCCCTCTATGCTAGAAGCAGCTATATACTCTCCAAGCTAACAGCAGGGCTCGCCCAAGCCCCCTTCGTGGGGACTAGGGGTCCTCTTACTGTCTAACTTATAGACAGCTTCAACACCCTTAGGTCAGCCCCATATCGTAACGAGGCTCCTGCCCTTCCGTGAGGGCTGTCCTCACTTCCCCTCTCACCACGGTGATGCTTGCTGCCTGCAGCCCCGCTGCTAGGTCCCCAGGCCGCCTCCACGCTCCTCGCTCAGCAGGTAACGCCTCAGTGTCTCCCAATCCCCTCTGAGACCTTCTCAATCATCCTGTCTCCCAGGGAACAAACGGCACATTGGCTTTAGTGTCTCCAGAATAATTAGGTGAATTTTAAGAACACCTCCATGTGTGTCTCTCCCACTTGGGCACTTTCCTGGCCCGAAACGCTTCCGCAGTGCCAGGAGCCTTCCACAGCCTGCAGCCCCTGGGCCTCGGCTTCCTCAGCCGGGCCTTCCCTGAGCCACGCCTCAGCCCCCTTCCACTGGAGCTGCCCCTGACGTGGCTAAGCCCTTGGGGGTCTTGACCACCAGCAATGGACTAGGGTCAAGTCTGAGCCTGCCTGGCCTGGGGAACAAGCCTGGGCACAGTGATTTCTCGGGGAAGCGCAAGACCACCAGTATAGGGGTGGTTGCCCACACCTCCGCAGAACTGGGCAGGCCCTGCCAACCACAGCCACCCCGCTGGCCTGGCAGAGGGGACGGTGGGTCCCACAGAAGCCGTGGGGAGCTCCCTGTGAGTGGGATGCCAGGAACCCCTGCTCCCCTCTTGCCAGCCTGCCTTCTGTGCTCCCTGCTTTCTCCTGCGGAAGTTCTAGCCAAAGGCCCACCATCCCGGGCCCCCAGGTAAAGGAGAAGAAAAGACAAAGGGGTGGCGAGAGGGTGGGCAGAGGACACCAACCACAGCAGAGCACACACACACACCCTGGTCCCACGACACCTTTCCAAGCTGGAGCCACATACACCCTCCCCACAAATCTTTTCTCCCCACACCAGCACACATCTGTTCCGGAAGCACCCTGGTCTGGGGAAGCTTGGTCTCTCCACAGATGTCACGGAGAGGACTGGTCACCCCAGGACCCTGATGCCACGATCTGAGGCACGCCCCCTGAAAGCAGCGCCCACCCCCTCCTGGAAGCCCCTTACCGGTCACGACAGGGTACGTCTGCGTGCCTGACACGTTACTGCCCAGCTCCGGGTTGGCGGATGCAGATAGACTCGACTTGACTTCATCAAGGCCAGGGGTCAAGGCTGGGAGGGAGTACTCGTTCCCCTGGGAGCAGAGAGAAAAGCGACAGCCCTCTATTGATGTGCACACGGAGGAGAAAGGGCTGCGTGTGCAGATGGGGAGGAGGACCCGCGTCCTCCCAGATGGGGAGGAAGGAGGCAGCCTGGCAGAGGGAGGGGAGAGCCAGGGGGCGGGCCCGTATGATGGCGGATGGGGCAGACCTGATGCTGTGAAGCTAGAGGCGCCGCCTGACCCTGACACCCCTTAAGTTTCTGAAGCACCTCTTACCTAAGCAGCCCCAAGGGCAGGGGGGTGGGGACTCCCTACAGCGAGCTAGGGGTGGGGAGCCTGGGCCACAGGGACCAACTGTGCCATGAGGGCGGGCGGAGGCAGCGGTGGGGGAAAGGCCTAGTGGGGCCGCCAGCCTGGCACTGCTGCCCGGCTGAATCAGGTACGAGTGTGCCCCTCTTTCAAAAACCAACAAAGCCAGCCCCACGGGCCCCTCGCTCTCTGCCTGTGCACTGGGGTATGAAATTGGGGAGGGGGAGAGTCCACATGGCTAACAGAAGGGTGGGAGGGGGCCAGTCATTGACTCTGAAAGGGTGTCCTGCCCGAAACACTCGGGTGATTGCCTCTTTATTGTGCCACCGAGGAGCCAGACCCCGGAGCCGGGCTGAGCGGGAGCCGGCACAAAGCAGGAAAAGTTGCTCTGATTAATATTACGTTAAATTAAAACTGATTTTCTGCTCTTTCGGGTCTGTTTTTTTCCCCTTCCGCTTCCTGGGGCCCCCCTCCCCGCCCCAGAGGGCCCCCTCCTTTCCCCGGCTGGACCGGGATTGCCTCGTCATTTCCAATTCCTTCTCGTATTGATCTTCCTGTAGAAATCAGTTTTGTAATTAGCTGCAAATTAGGCCTTCTACTGGGGGTGAAGCTGCCCCCTGATTTATCACCAGAGTAATTCGCTGTGATCGGAGAGAAATTAAAATGAACTCAATTAGGCTTCGGATTTGCTTTATGGGCCCTGCTCCGAGTTTCAGGGGGAAAAATGACTGTGCTGGTGTTTAATAGTCTAATGAAAGTAAATAAAGGTTATTCATTGTAATACAGCCGGGGACTCAGGGAGGGTGCACCGAGCCGCCCGCCTTGGCCAGCTCCTCCTTTGTTGGTTTATGGCTCAGGGCACCTTAAAAAGACTTTTGATTTTTGTTTTATGAAGACAAACAGCTTATGGAATAAAAGGGCGGGCGGGGAGGCAGGCGAGTGGCTGGGAGCCTGAGCTGTGCTTGCGCAGCCTGGGAGCCGCTGGTGGACGGCCCGAGCGAGGGAGCGCACGTGTGTGGGTGTGTGCGTGTGTGGGTGTGTGCGTGCACATGCAGGCGAACTCTGCGCACAAAGCTGGGTGGTGGATGTGGGCCCGGGTGAGAGAAATGAGCCGGTAGCCCTAGGATTTGGGACCAGGCCCTGGGTGCTCTCCTGATGGGTGGGGGCGGGGCATGCCAGGATGTCTGTGGGGCTGGTGGTCTGGGGACATTCCCATGTGATGGAGGGGGCTCCGATGGGAGGACAGGGTAGGGGGTGGCGGTTGTCAGTGTATGTGGGATGCAAGCGTGTGGACATGTCTGTATGAGAAGTCTCTGGGGAGCCATGTTTCTGTACATTGTATGAAGTGCTGTGTGTTCTGCGTCTACAGGAAGTGGGGGGTGGGGTCTGCATAGGTGGCAGTTAAGTTGGATGGCCAGATTGGGAGCAGGAAGCAGGTACAGGGGTGCCCTGACACTGAGTCAGAAGAGGGGCATGGACTTGCTGTAGGATCGACCCTGGGGGGCGGGTGCGTGTGTGCGTGAAGAGACACAGCAAGGTGGCAAGGTGGGGGCGAGGGTCAGCAACACAGAGTCGTCGAGCCAGAAGGGACTTGATAGACCACTATGTTCTATCCCTTCATTCTATGGATGGAGAAACAGGGACACCCCCACCCCCACCTCCAACCCCCGCAAAGAAAAGATGTACCCAGATCCCAGCATTTCTAATTCCTACAAACTCACTGCCACTGAGTCCATGCCAACTCACAGAGACCGCTGAAGGGCAGAGCAGAACTGCACCTGTGGGTGAGAAAGCCCCATCTTTCTCCCACGGGCAGTTTCGAACGGCTGACCTGTGGTTAGCAGTCCAGTACGTAACCACGATGCTCCCTTCTACCTTCTACACACCTTACTAGCTCTTAACTCTATCATGAAGCCCCTGCGAGAGGATGTTCACACCTCACTCCTGACAACACGTGTGAAACCCACACCCTGCTGGGGGCACCCAGGGGTGAGGCCTGGCTCCTTACCTGTTCGGATTTGATGTGCTCGGATGCCTGGAAGACGTCAGGATAGGAAGGACGCTCAAAGACCCGATCCAAAGCTTCCAGCTGCTGCTGGGTAAAGGTGTCGGCTCGCAAGTGCTTCCGCAAACTGTCCACGCCACTCTGGGTGTCTCCGTTGGGGACGGAGCCCTCAGATACATCTGGAGGACACACAGACACCTGGACTATCAGTGCCAAGCCAGCAGAGGCTAAGAGGTGGCACAGTGGGTAAAGGGGTGGTACCTGGCTCTCTGCCCCTAGGGCTTGGCACCCTGGCTCAGAACTCTTGCTCCTAGCCTAGGATGGGGGACTGGCCCGGGGGACTGGCTGTACCTCAGAGACCTGGCTGAGGAAGAGAACGGGAGGGAAGCTGCCACAGTGTGGGGTCAAGGAAGCATGGGCAGAGGCGGAGCCTCCCAGAGGCTACTTCCTAGGAGATGTCTCTCCTGGACATCCCCGCCAGCCCCCAGTCGGGGTTCCCTGAGGGAGAAGTTGGGTCACTAGAGTAGCATCCCTGAGTCTGTGGAGAATGGAACTCGGCTCCACGATGAATTTCAGTTCCACTGATTCCAAGGGTTGAAAATCATCAAATCTCCAAGGCTGAGTGTAATAGGGAGCCTGGGTGAAGTAATTAACTTCCCCACCAGAGAAGGAGGGGCTCTGGATGCAAGGCACGGGCACTTCACAGGGGAAGTCTGGGGCAGAGGCAGAGCCGAGGAGAGCAGGTGCCCTGGGAGCCAGGACAGGGACTCTAGACAGGGCCCTTATGGCCGCTCCCCAGGTCCTGGCTGCCCTCTCTGCCTCTGCCCCTGACCTTGGCCACCTGGGTCCTCCATTGGGCTTCACAACAAAGAATAGTCCCTGCTGTGCCACCCTAGTGCCCTCTCCAGGGGGCCCTGCTCTCCCAGGCCGCGCCCCACCCGGCTTCTCATGACTCTGTCCTCTCTAACTTCCGGCATCAGGCCTGTTGGTATTTTCAGTGCTGCTTCTGCTGAGTCCCTCCCCGCCCCCCATGACACAAAGCTGGGTCCCCTCACTGCCGCCTATTAGCCCCAGCTCGGCTTCTCTCGCTCCAAGTCCAGGGGGAAGGCTTGGGCCTGGGGCCAGCCCATGCTGCAGGCCCCAGGGTGCTCCTCTGGGACTGTTATATATATCAGTTTATAGGTGATTATATGATATGATATAATCAATATTGCATTATATACAGTAACACCGTACAGTATCATTCGAGAGACCATAGAAAATATTACATATTGATTAACCTCAACCTGCAGCCAGCCTTCCTCGCTGGCCTCCCTAGCAGGGCTTGGGAGTGTGTCTTCCTAGTGAGGACTCTCCTAACACCCTCCTCTCCTGGGTGGGAGAGCAAAATTTGTGTGTGTGTGTGTGTTTGTGTGTAAAAGCCTCTGGGCTGTTTCACGCCTCCTTGTGTGTGAGCTGGGATGAGGCATGTTTCTGTTCCCTGGGTAAGTATTCTCTGTGTGTATGTTTGTGCCCATACAAGCTGCCAGCTAACTAAGTGTCTCTGGATGTAAGTGACAGATCGAGAGCCGGACTGGAAGAATGCACACATGTGTACACATAGGTGTGCGTTCACCCAGGACACGGAGGCCCATCTCGCCTGTTTCTGAGAGGCCTGCTTCTGTCCCCAGGAGGGCCACCATCCTAGTTCCCCTGCTTGTATCCACGGACAAGTTCCTCCTGTCCACCTCTCACTTCCTGGCATCTCCCTACCTGTCCGCCGAGCCCTGCTGTTGGGGGCGAGGGAGGCAGGGGGTGTATTGCAGTGTTACCAAAAGGGACTCTGGGAAGGAAAATGTGCATTTGTCTGTGAGCATGAGGCCACACAGTGTGTGTGTGCGTGCGTGTGTGTGTGTGTGTGAAGACTTGTGTCATGCCTGTGTAGGTTTGTGTATGTCTGGTGTGTGAGGCTTGGCTTACCCGAGTGTATGTGTGTGTGTGTGTGTGTGTGTGTGTGTGTGTGTGTGTGTGTGCAGGGGCTGAACTGAAGCTTTGTCCTCAGGTCACTGGCTGGAGGAGTCTCTTTCCCTTCATTTATTCAGGGGCCCTTCAGATCTTGACAAATCTGTCACTCTAAATTTGCGAGAGATTATGGCGCTCTCTCCCCAGCCCGCAGAGAGGTGATATATGATATCTGCTGCCCCTATTGATTGCCTGATCTGGTGGCAGAGGCCGGCGAAATGAACTTGAAATGAACATCATGCCTCAACTCATTGTGCGTATAATACACTACTTAATCCCACATTTTTCAGCCGCTATGGAATTCAATTGATCAATCATGTTCCACTGATAGTACTGTTTTAGGGGTTATTGCTGCTCCCTCCACTCGCTGACCTTTTTATTTATTTATTTTTTTGTACGCTCGGGCCCTGCTGGTAAGACAGGTTACAGAGGCAGCCAGGGAGAGAGGGGGGGAAGGAAGGGAGGAAAAAGTCAAAGGAAGTCAGCTCCTGGGAGAAGCAGTGGGAGGGGAGGTGGGAGGTGGACACAGGAGATGGGAGGAAGAGGAGGAGGAGGGGGGGGGGAGGGGGAGAAAGAAGGTACTAGAGGAGCAGGTGGGAGCCTGACCTGGACCCTGAGAAGGCTGGAGGAGACTCCCTAGAGGAGAAGGAAGGAGAGGAAGAGGAGGGGAGGGTGGCAGGAATGCTGAATGGCTGGAGGAGCACCAAGAAAGTTAGGGGGGCAGGAGAGGGGAGTGGCATTCTGGTGAGAGCAATGAGGCAGGCCCCCTGGCCCCTGTACCACCCCCTCTGAGGGGTGGGCTCTCTCCAGAGGAAAAGAGGCATGTCCGAGAAGGAAGCGAGGAAGAAAGGACAGAAAGGGAATGAGGAACGCTGGCTGGGAGAGGTCAGAAGGACCGACCATGCCAAGGAGGAGAAGCTCCAGGAAGAGGGGGAGGGAAAAGGGACCAGCCTGCCCCACAGGGGCCTAGGCAGCACTGGCTGAGGGAAGTTACTTGCCCCAGAGAATAAAGGAGCCGAGCCTCAGCCTGGTTGCTGGGGTGAAGCCTGGAGTCCCAGCTAAGGGGAGCTGGCTGGGCTGGCTGAGGGGAAGGGGAAGAAAGGGAGAAACATCAGAGCGGGAGGCGAAGAGATGGAAAAGAGACGAACCTGGAAGAAGAGACCACAAAAGGACGAGAGACGAAGCAGTGGACAATGCTGACCATCTGGAGAGCGCCTGAGCTCTTCCACAGGGCAGAGGGCAAAGTGGGGCTTCCCAAAGGCCCAGGACAGGGTCTACGAGGTCACAGTACTGGAGAGGGCTGGAAGTGGGCTGCTGCTAGGCCCAGCTATTGAAGGGTCCTCTGAAAATAGAGGTGGGGGCAGCAGCAGGCTTTGATCCAGGCTCAGAGTGAGCAGGGGTGGCAAGTGGGTGAGTGATTAGATAGTAGCCATCCCAGGGATCACTGCTTGCCAGGATCTGTATACCGAGGAGCTAGGCCCCTGTGGATAGGACTCAGGACTGATGTCCATGACTGGTGCAGCTAGAGCATCAGCATGGAGCTAGGTGTAGGCCCTCAGTAGTGAGTGAGTGACTGGACGGGGACATAAATAAGATCTCCTGGGTGGCAGAATCCTCACAAGTGGACCAGTAGGTAATATCACGATGGACGGAGAAAAGACTGAAGTTGTCAAGGACTCCATCTTGCTTAGATCCACCATCAATGTTCATGGAAAAGCAGCAGTCAAGAGACCACACAATGCATTGAATTGGGTAAATCTGCTGCACAAGACCTCTTGAAAGTGTTGAAAAGCAAGAATGTTACTTTGACAAAGGGGTGCCTGACCCAAGCCGTGGTATTTTCAATCCCTCCTATGCATGTGAAAGCTGGACATTGATTAAGGAAGACCAAAGCAGAATAGATGCATTTGAATTATGGTGTTGGTGAAGGACATTGAAAGTACCACTGACTGCCCAAAGGAAAACAACACTGTCTTGGAAGATGTACAGCCAGAATGCTCCTTAGAGGCCAGCAAGGCGAGACTTCATCTCACGTGCTTTGGACATGTTGTCCAGAAAGACCAGTCCCTGGAGGAGGACCTCATGCTTGGGAAAGCGGGGGGCAGTGAAAGCGAAGAGGACCTTCGACAAGATGGACTGACACAGTGGCTGCATCAGGGGGTTCAAACCTTAACAACAATTGTTAGGCTGGCTTAAGACCAGGCAGTGTTTCCTTTTGTTGTACGTAAGGTTGCTATGACTCAAAACAATAACACAGGTGGTATTCAAAGCCAAAGCCCTGAGCAAAGGCTCTCTCTGGACTGGCCACTCACTAACTGGCCTGGCAGCTCAGGATGCCTAGTCATGGGAAGACCAGGCTGACGCCTCTCTGGCCCCAGAGGATATGGAAACACCTGCCACAGCCACTGGTGAGATGATACCCACTTTAAAGAGGTCTCTGTTCACCTCCCTGCTGGTGACCTTCTGATCACATCAGCCCTGCTCCCAAGAGGCGTTCTCCTCTGTCAGCCATACCACCATGCCCACCCATGGCGCCCCGCCCAGAGGACAGAGAACACTCGGTTCCCAAGTATGTGCAGAACTTAACCCGTGCAGCTGCAGAACGGCCACCCACAACAGGTGGCCCAGGCTGCGTGGGAACCAGGCCTAGAGACGGCCTTGACTCTTGCCCCCCCTGCCCCTCGACCCCGGCCACAGAGAGGACAGCCGGGATAAAATGGGTCTGCCTGTCAGTGAGGAGGAGCTGGTTTTAGAGAGAGCCCTTTCTAAAAAAAAAAACAAAACAAACAAACAAACAAAAAAAAACAAGCAGAAGGCTGCCCTTGACCTCACCTCTAGAGGTAACCAACGAGGGAGTCCAAGAAGAGGGTGGGAACATGTGGCTGGAGGTCCTGGGCCCACAAGCAGACCACGTTTAGGAACTGGAGTTGGAAAACATGGTCCCCGGAGGCATAGTAAGACCCCGCAGAGGGAGGGAGGAAGGGACTGGGAGGATTCTACTCTACTCGCTGCTGCTCGCAAGTACCAAGAGCTGGTGCTGATGTGCCACTGCTGCCCGGGCAAGCTCATCCAGGCTTCCGGACACCCACCGGACAGAGCCACGGTTAGATTCATTTTAGAGATAAGGAGCTTTCCCAAAGCCAGGCAGTGTAGCAGATACAGTCAGAATTGGAAGGCAGATCTGTCTGACTTCAGAATCTGTCCTCCAAACATGCCACTCAGCCGTTTGGGTGCCAAACTTAGGGGGCTCAGCTGAGGACTGCTTGGCCCTATCAAAGATATGGGCTCCCTTCCAGAAACCCCCACTTTCTGCTCTGCACCCTTCTTAAACTGAGGCTACAATCTCTGGGACTTGTGCAGGGTGCCGGTAGGCCAGTGGTTCTCAACTCGTGGGTCGCGACCCCTTTGGGGCCCAAACGACCCTTTCACATTTGTCGCCGGATTCATAACAGTAGCAAAATGACATCTATGAAGTAGCAATGAAAATCATGTGTTGGGGGGTCACCACAACATGAGGAACTGTATGAAAGGGTCTGGGCATTCGGAAGGTTGAGAACCACTGCTCTAGACGCTGTCCACAGCGATTAGGGGATTCCTGGTCCCTAATTTCCCTTTCACAGTCAGGAAAACTACCTTGAAGACAGAGAGGAGGGGCTGTGACTTGCCCAAGGTCATGGTTAGGTAGTAAGACTCTCAGACCCAGACCCCATTCCAGGTTCTCAAGGAGAGCAAGTGATCACACATCTTTTTTGGAAAGGCAGGATATAAATAAATGGCTTAAATTAAACAAATTGCTGAGTTACAACTTTGACGCATATTATTCTTTCAAGGGGAACAAAGGCTCTTATTGTCTTTGCCCCTGACTGTGTCCTGTTTGCTTAGCTCTTAACAAAAAGCTTTCATGGACCTGAGGTTACTTGGTCTTCCCAACCCCCTGTCAGTTCCCATGTTCCTGTGCAGCCGGAAGGGTTGCGGCTGGTGTTTTAAAGATCGGCAGGGCCACCCGAACGAAGTCTACAACTTTCAGCGAAGCTTCCAGACAAGCTAGGAAGAAGGGTCTGATGATCTATTTTTAGAAAGTAGCCAATGAACACCCTATCGATCACCACCGAACACTGCCCCAAGCGGAGCTGGAAGATGTAAAGTCACTCACAATACAGCGGCCACCACAGGGAGCTCTCTCCCTCCGGCCAGCAGGCATAAAGGAGGCGCAGGTCCCCCCAACCTTTCCCCTCTTGTTCATGGGTCGCCCTCAGTGGGACACTTCACAATGTCAATGATTTCTGCGATCGGGTTTTAAATGTCATTGAATCCTCAACGAAAAGACTTGATTTCCTCATGCATTTAGCCTTGCTGCTCCCGGGCTATTCCGGGCCCTCCCTCCCACCTCTGAGCCAGGTCAGAGTTCTCTTCCCGGCCAATCACAAATGAGGTCCTGGCGGCTGCAGGAGGGCAGCACAGAACACATCTTAGGCTGGGGTCTAGGGACAAGGGTCAGAAGTGTCCTGTCTGCTTCGCAGGTTTACATTTTATCTGGATTTTCAAGGAACAAGAATCCATTAATGTCTTGACCAAAGGTGGGGAGGGGGTCGTGGCATTGGACAGGCTGTTTCCTGGGTCAGAAAGCACAAAGGCACCTCTCAAAGTTGAAGAGAACGGCAGTTGTCCATCAAACCCCAAAAGGCAGGGATGAGGCATTTCCAAGGATTTTTTAAAAAAAATATAATAACTACATGAACTTTAGTTTCTAAACTCAAATGTAAATATCTACCTGTTCCTGAGGGAAAAAATGCAAGAACGTTCACATATACTCATTAATCTGCTCAACTTTTGGAAGCATTTCAATTTAACTCAACTCCCTACCTTCGAGTTGATGCTGACTCGTGGCGCCCTAGCGGGTGGAGTCGAACTGCCCCTGTGGGTTTCTGAGACTGCAAGTCTTTATGGGAGTAGAAACCTCCTCTTTCTCCCCAGAGCAGCTGGTGGTTTCAGACCGCTGATCTCACAGTGAGCCGCCGTGTGCATAACCACTAGGAAGCATGGGCTAGGATGACTGCCGTGATCATTTTTCACAGAGGGAAACGGTCTCAGAGAGGCAAGTTTGCTGGCTGAACATCACTGGGCCTCGTCAGTAGCCTTGGCTCCACGTCGTCAGATGTGCTTCTTGGTCACAGACCACAACTGTGACATCCCTCTGGTTCACTGGGCACTCACTATGTGCTCGGCACGCCCAGGGCCCGCACTGTCCTGGTCCTCACCGAACCCTTGCAAAACACGTGTCCTTAGTTCAGTTGTACAACCGAGGACACGGGCTGGCAAGATGGCACAGCTGGCAGGCAGCAACCTTGGGGAAAGTCGGTCTTACTTCATTCAGCGGACAGATGCCAATGTGGAGGAAGTGACAGTGGCTGATGGGCTGCAGGCCTCAGAGTTGGGGACACCGGAAGCGTTGGGGCCAGCTGCAGCAGGGGGCAGGGGCCTTGCCCAAACATCCCTCTCACTTCTGTTGAGTCAATGCTGACTCATCACTAGATGCCTTCCCCCCCCCCCCCCCCCCAGTTTCCAAGACTATAATGTTGGCGAGGATAGAAAGCACAGTCTTTTCCCCAGGGAGCTGCTGGTGGTTTTGAACTGCCCACCATGTGGATCACAGTCCAATGCTTAACCAGGACGCCACCAGGGCCCTGCTCCTCCATACTCCACCTTCCTCTTTCTGAAGGCTTCCCCCCCAGGCCGCCCCCCAGTCTCCCCAGCTGCCAGTTGTTGCAGTTTCAAACTCAATTGTTCTCCTCGGGACTGAGGCAAATGGAGTCATTAATTACCTTCTATCGGCTGGGCTGAGTTCAGAATGCGATCAATATCCCCGCTTGTCATTCAGGGCAGCCTGCCTGTGCAGCCCCTGCCCCACCCCCACGCTGGCGCGGTAGGGCCTCAGAGGTCTGGGCTGACACCCGGCCCTCCCATCTCATTGGGAGCGGAAGGGGACTGGCTCCTGACTAGGAGATCTGGAGAGGGGAAGAGTGGTGTCCCAGAGTGTGGAAGGAGAAAAGAGAGGGAAGGAGTGCAGGGGTGGGGGGAGAGCAGTGAGGAGGGAAAGGGAGGGAGGGGGGTGTGCTCATGGAGTGAGTGTGTGCAGGAGAAATAGGCAGAACAAGGAGGAGAGAGAAGGGAGGGGCGCTGGAGTGAGGGCCGGGCTAGGGCCAGTGCTGGTGGACAACATACTCCATGGCCTCCCATCCATTAGCTGGACAATGTGGGAATCTGGCCTGGCTCAGTGCAAGAGGAGAGTCCAAGAAACCCTTGGACACTTGGCCCAAAGCTTTGATTCTGGGCAAGACCAGGCTTTGTCAGCCTTCTAACCCTGGCGAACCACCTGCTCTCCTTGACGGAGCCGGCTCCTAAACACTCACTGAGTTCAGGAGAGGGTAAGAGCCAGGCCTCAGTCTTGCTCTGCCCGTTTATGCCCACTTGCCTCTGGGGACACTAACTTTACTGATGATTCACGACATCTGCTAGGTGGATCTCCTAGCTTCCCTGGCACACTTGCTGTTGACCTTTGAGCTTTTCTGGGCTGAGTATCTTCAGATGTACCTAAGAGACTAGACGAGCATGTCAGTCCTCTCTCAGCAGTATTAATGTCTCCTTTCTCTGAGTTTCAGTAACCATCTATGCAGATCTATACAGTAGAAATAAAAACAATAATAATCGCTATAATCAATCGGGTTCCTAACATGATCCCAGATACTGTGTCGTATGCATACATTGATTCCATTTGTACACTAACAGCAATAGCATTTTTTAAGTGTTTACTATAGGTCAGGTACTAATCTAAGAATTTTACGTATATGAACTCATTTAATTTACATAAACACTTAAGCTAGAAATGTATACTATTAGCTCCATTTGGCAGATAAAGAAATGGAGGTACAGAGGTCAAGGAACTTTCCAGAGGTTATGCCACTAACAGGAGATGGCGGCAAGAGGACGACACCCAGGTAATAGGCCTCTGGCCGCTGCGCTCATAACCGGGGGAGCCAAGAGCTAGAAAGGGTATTTGCCCCAAATTCCTTACTGCAGCCAAATTTCAGATTTTGGAAGCCAAATTTCGGATCTATATGTGGATGAAGTACCAATAAAATGTGTTTTTATAAAAAAAAATTTGGAATCTATCTGTAACAGCTGTTTTTATTTTTCTTAGTGTTTGTTCTCCACCAGCCTGTGAACACTTCGCAAGCAAGGACCCCATCTTTTTCACTTGTGTCAATCTAACATGGGGCCTGGCAGGTAGCAGGGAGTCAGAAACATTAGCCGATTGGTCCAAAAGAATTCTAGACTTAAAAAAAAAGAATTCTAGACATAAAGGTTGATGGATTCGTAACGTGTCTCACACATTTGATCTTCCAGAAAGAAAAGAATCCAGAAAAGAAATTGCTCTTCTGGGTCCCAAGTTGTCACATTTTTCAGCTGGAAAGGATCATGGAGACAATTTAATCCGATTCTCTTTGAGAGATTGAAAAAAACAACAAAACTTCAGACAGGTGAGGTAATGGTTCCATGCCATGGCCAGTCAGTGCTGGAGTAGAAACCCAGGTTCCCCACCCAATGTCCTCTCCACTACTCCACGCTGCGTAATTCTGACCAGGGGAGTGTGGTGGGGATCCGGGAAGAAAACAGAGCAAAGGAAGGCGGTGTTGGTGAGAATCCTGACTGAAGGGAGGGAATGGAGATGCACTGAGGGAAAAGGATGGGCAAGTGACCCCACGGTGCAAGACTCGGGGAGGTGGGGGGAGTGCCTAATGGACAGGAGGCTCTAAAAAGGCAATTGTGCCTCCTCTACAAGCTCAGATCATCAACCTGACAGCGCACAGGGGGTGGGGGGTGGGGTGGAAAGAGAAGGGCATTTAAGGGAAGTCATTGTTTTTGCAAGAAGCGTTAAAATATGATGAGCCCAGATTTTAAAAGGACATGTACACCGAACAGTGGAAGATTATGCAGCCATTAAAAAATCATGTTTTTGAAGAATATTTAATGACATGTGAAAGTGGTCTTGAAATAATGCTAAGTGAAAATAGCAAGATCCACTATCCTTTCAGTGTTGATTAAAAATGATATATATAAAATTATAGATGCATGGGGGAGGGGGGGGGGACTGGAAAGGACATAGAAATACCAACGGTGGTTCTTGCTTGGGGATGGTGATCTTTGAAAGGCGTGTTCCATCTTTCAAGTATGTTACAAGAAGCGTGTGTTACACTTATTATCAGATGAACGTTGGTTTTTTTTCTTTCTCCTCTTAGAAAGGACACACGGACGGCAGGAGGCGGCCGTAACCAAGGGTGGAGGTGAGAGTCGCGCGAGCGTGTCAGGAAGAAGCTGAGTCAACAGAAAAGGGGCCTTGGTGGTTATATCAGGAGAGAAAACAAAAAGGAAGACAGGTGGAGGCTCCGTGCTGGAAAGTAGGATGTAACACTGGGAGAGAAGGCAGATCTTCTCAATCCCAACTTGCCTACGTCTTCTTGGCCAAAAAAAATAAATAATAACCAAGAGGAATCTTCCAAATAGGATTGGCACAATAGCACCAGGAAGAGGGTCTAGAGCAGAGATGGGGAACATTCAGCCTGTGGCCCAAGAAGACCCGCCAAATCGTCAGCACCAGCTAACAGCATACTCTCCCCAAAGAGAAGCAGTCCCAGCACGACACTGGGGTGAGTTCATTCCATGCCTGCCTAGTGTGGCCCGAGAACGATGTTATAAATAGCCAAATGGCCTCTGGCAGAAAAAAGGTTCCCCACCCCTGGTCTAGGGCTAGATCAGAGAAGGGACTGGGCAGGTAACCCATGCCATCTTAGTTAACATTCCCCAGGTCAGAAAATTCATATACCAGGGACCTAGGGGAAAAGCAGGTAGAATCTCAAAATTGATGTTGATCATCTTTAAGAAGACACACACACACACACACATGCACATACATGTACACATACACACACATACATATACACACACATACATTTACACACACACAAATACATATATACACGGTTAGGCCGTAACAGGTCTAATGTCATCTTGGCTTACAGAAAAGGGAGAGAGATGTTTATGCAAACAACACTCTAATAAATTCAATATTGTGCTCTGAAAATCTCTTAGGGGGCAATATTATACAGTTAATTTGTGGGCACTAGCAAAGAAAATGGCGATCCCTGGAGCCTGCATGCACTCACCAAGAATAAGACGTGGCCCATTAAGTAGTTAGCAATGCTTAGATCAAATGTACTTCCCCAAGAAGACTTCCTCAATTGCCCTGGTTAGAAGCAATTGCTCTTTTCATATATTGAAAAAAATCCATCATAGTATTTCAAACCTTGATCATAGCACTATCGCACTCTGTTTGAATAATGATGCATGATGTGCACATCTTCCTGTTAGATGATAAGTTTCTTGAGGTCAAGGACTGTGTCCTATTTACCTTTGTAAATCAGTCCATGCTATGCTTTAACTAAAGCGGGCATTCAATTTGTACATCAACTTAAATTGGACCTCTTTTATTGATTGATTGAGGAAATGCTGTGGATGTAGTGAATGTTAATATCCAGCAAAGAATCTTCTTCCTAGCTTTATGGATAAAATGAAGAAAAGCCAAATGGTTGCTGTGGGTTGAGCATTCACTTACTCAACCTGGAGAGAGCTCTCCCCTGGTAGACTATGTGGCTTTCCTTAATTTATCTATTAACTCAAACCTACCAGGATGAAGATCTAAAAGACATCTCTATGATCTCAATAGGATGGAAGCATGAACCCAAACCAATCAGATGAAATTCAACAGGGATAAATGGAATGCCCTATGTTTAGGTTAAAAAAAAATCAATTACACAAGTACAGAATGGGGTGGACCTGGCGTGATAGCAATTGATGTGAAAAACATCTCGAGGTTTTAGTTGACCACGAACTCAATATAAGCTTGAGTCTGACACGGCTGCTAGAAAAAATCGAACACAATCTTAAGCTACATTATGGATGTAGAGTCTCCAGATGGAGGGTGGCAATGGTGCCATTGTACGTGGCCTTGGCTAGACTGTCTCAGGAGTTCAGTGTTCATTTCAGAGGGCCTTCAACGGTCAAAAATGAGTTCAGAGATGGGCAACCAGGTGAGCGGCTCCCTCCAGGATAAGAACGACATCGTGTGAGAAAGTGAAATGCCCGCAGGACTCAGTCAGTGCTTCGACAGCTAGTCAGTATGGTAGAAGGTGCAGCAGGGAGAAGACAGGGAGCAAAAGAAGCTCATCAAATGGAGCTCCTTATCCTTGGTGGCACAGTGGGCTCCATGCTGGGCTAACTGCCAGGTTGGCGGTTCAAACCCACTAGCCACTCCATGGGAGAACGAGGATGTTGTCTGATCCTGTAGAGATTTATAGCCCCTGAGACCCTGGGGAGAAGTTCTAATCTGTTCTGTAAGGTTACTAGGAGTTGAAATCAACTCCATGGTAGTGGGTTGGGTTGGGTTGGGTTGGATGGTGTCAGCTCCATTTTAGAGGTGAGAATATTGAGATTGGGAAGGTTATATAATTAGTCAAAACATTTTAAGTGGTACAAATGGTTGAATCGCTTGGCTGCTAATCCAAAAGAGTGGTGTGCGCTCACCTAGAGTGGCTAGGAAGAATGGCCTGATGATCTAGTTCCCCCAAAATGAGCCACCGGAACACAGAGGCACACTTCTGGGACATGCAGACGCGCCCAGGATTGAAGCTTGACCCGGTGGCAAATGGTTTTGACATCCTACAGCCAGTAAGGAACTCACACCCAAACACTTAGACTATAAATTCTGTGCTCTTTCCTAGACATCAAACTGACGAAGAGGAGAAAGGTTGGCTGTAACCATTGCATCTGTGCCCTGTGTCCTGGCAGAGCGATGACCTGCCATGCTCAGCCGGACCCCTAAAAGAGAGAATTCGGGAGCTGAGTGGCAGGGCAGAGTGGGGCCTGTCCTGCCACCACCCTTCACAGAACCACGGGCCTCTCTCCACCTGACAGGTGTCTCTAGAGACAGTCTTTCCAAATTTGAGCCCTTGCCAGACGTAACCCCTTGCCCGGCCATCAAGTCAAAACCGCTCCTATCTGTTCTTCTAGTCCACATCCCGGGACGCCTTCAGAGCCCTGTGGTCCAGCACTTCAAGAACAGTCAATGGCTTGTTGGGTGATCTCTTGGCCTGCACGAATAGACTGTCAGCCTGAGACCTGTCTCCTGGCTATTTGTTCCTCACACCCCACCACAGGTGGCACTTGGGCTCACACGGATACAAACCTCCCCCGAGAGAAGCGACATCTATCTCTATGGTTTTCAAATTCCCACCCATGTACATTCCATAATACACTCATAGCCTCTTAATCATCTGAAATGACTTACAAGAAGCCTGCCCGAGGACCAGCAGAGACTTCTGGGTGGTGCACATGGTTAGGGCTGGACGACTAACCGCAAAGTGAGATGCTTGGGTCCATCCGGAGGCAAGGCCTGGCCGTTACCTCCCCAAACCAGCCATTGCACACCCTGAGGACCAGCTGTGCCTCGCCTTCCATGGATGTCTCTGAGCGTTGGAGCCGAGGGCCATGGGTAAGAAGGGAGTGAGGGGAAAGACTGAGGAGCCCAAGGAATTAAATCCACAGTTTCTTTCTCCACTCGGAGTTAGCCCCCTCCCCAAGCCAGCGAGTCCTCAGGTTCTCTGGAAAATAAAGGAATGGACACCCAGAGTCACTGCCAGCCCAAGTAGGTGTGACCTCATGTGGGGGACCCACAGTCAAGGCACAATTCAGACCAGGTGTGTGTGACCACACGTGCAGGGGAGAAGCAGGAGGAGGCTGGTGAGTACAGGTCAGGGAGGGGAAGGTCAGAGACCATGGAAAGGGGAGTAACCAGCATTAGCTGGCTTGGGGATAGGGGAGGATTCCCTGGAATGATTAAGCTTCCCACTTGGGAGGGCTGCTGGGTCTTCCTGCTGGCCTGGTGGCCAGGGCTCCAAGCTCACTGGCTGAGACTTGCCAATCCACTGATGGGGAAGGTGGGCTCAAACAGGGTCTTCTCACATGGGACCTACTCCCTCCATCTCAGCCCCCTCTGGTCCCTAAGGCACAAGTGGAGTCTCTGCCTGGACACTGCCCCCACGGGGCCAATCGGGGGCCAGAGCCAGTCAGAAATCTCTCTGAAGCCAGGAGGCAAGGGGGCTTTGTTAGCTCAAAGGACACAAGCAAGGCGAAAAATTACATACCAGGCCGCCCTAAGTATGCTTGTTTAGAGAAACTGCTTGCATTTATGAAGTCTTTGGTGCGGAAAGCAGGGTTGCAAATGACTGCATCACAGCGACAGTAAAGGCCATTAATTTCCTGTTATGTTTTCCTGTGTTGGGGGCTTTATTAATTTAATTTTACACTGTCGAACAACAGCGAGAGCTGACACTGCCACACCGCACGGCTGGGGTTTTCTTTTTGTGTGTGTTGCTGAGGCTTTGCCTGACATGCAAATCAACGCTATTACCGGAACCAATAAAGATGTGGAGGGAAGGGGGAGGGACGCAGAGGAGGAGGGGAAGCGGTAAGGGCGGGGGGGGGGGGGGGGGATCCAGAAGGGGAGAGAAAGGGCGAAAGCCACCCTTGACCAGTGGCTGTTTCCCTCAGGGCCTAGCACCTCCAGGTGGCCTGGAGGGCTGTCCACCAGCGGCAGTGCTGCCGCCATCACTTCCCCTTCCACCCTCGTCTTGCCTGGGTCTTTTGCTCTCCCATGACTCTACCTCTGGCACCTCCCCCTCCAAGTTGAAGAGCACAACTTGAATGGGAGCTGGCCTCTCTCTGTGGCCCCCCACCTGTCCCCAGCCAAGGCACAGACCAGACGTGATGGTCCATCAGCACCATGGACCCAAAGCCTTCCTTCATTCCCCTTTCCAGCCACGTTTCTCCTCCTCACTCCCCTGTCCTCCAAAGTCAAGGACCCCAGCCTGCTTCCATGTGCCAAGCATACACACACACACACACACACACACACACACACACACACACACACACACACACCCTGTGCAGGAAGAAGGTTCTAGAAAGGCAACTATTCCAATTAGCATGGAACTCTTCTGCCCAAATGTTAAAAAAACCTATTTCCTTCAAAATCACTGGGGTGAGGGATATTGTCTCTAACCGTTTCTCCTCAGAGACCTCAGTCCCTATCCTCAGCAGCTGCACGGCACCCACTTGGTCCAGGCCAAGCCGCCGCAGAAAGATGGCTGCTGACATCTGGGTGGGATCCCGGGAAGCTGTGTTCTGGTCCCTTTGACTCTCTAGTCCACCTGCCCACTCCCCCAAGCCCACCCAGGCTGCCCCTCACCTGGAGCCCTTTCCAGAGAGTGGACACCACCCTCGGCCCTGCACCCCACACCTCCAGTCCACCCAGGTGCCCACACATCTGAGTGGGCTGTACTGCCCGAGGGGCTGGAAGTGCGCTGGGAGTGGGTGGGTGGTGGTGAGAGAGATGGGCATAGAGCTCCTGTAGACACAACCTGCCTACACACACCCCAGCCCCCAATCCCAGGCTTTGAGACCTGCCAGAGCCTGGGGAGATCTGAGAGAGAGAGAAAGAGAGAGAGAGAGAGACCAACGATTCTCCCTGGGTCGCTAGCTGCCCGCACTTTCTGTTTCGGGAACTGGCTGGCAGGTTCTGAGAGGCTGCTGGATCAGCTCCAGCTCGCCCTGGGAGGAAAGCATAAACTTCATAAACTGCACTGACTTTCCCACAGGTTCCTGGGCTCTTTCCTCAGGCTTTGCTTCCTTCCCCTCCCTTGTCCGCTCTGTCTCCATTGCTGCATCCCGCCCCTGGGTGCACTTGCTCTTGCTCTCTCTCTCTCTCACACACACACACACACACACACACACACACATGCACGCACGCACGCACGCACACACCACTACTGCCTGCACTTCCAACAACACAAGTCCAGGGCAGAGGGAGACAGGGAAAGGCATTCTAGGCCAAGCCTGGGGGTCCTCTGCCCCAGGTCTGGAAAGGACCCCCAGTTGCCTAAAGGAGATGCGTACAAAGGTGGCTTTGAAGTCTGCAGTGAGGGAGGGGTTGCTGACACTGGGTGGGGACGGCCAAATGGGGAGCCACCTGGAGGCTGGGGCCACGGCTCTGGAAAGGGAGGGGGAGCATGCAGGCCTCTGGGCAGGTTGGGTTTTGTGAGGCCTCCCTTGTCTGGTGCTGTCAAGGTCAGCAGGTTCGGGTTCACTGAAGGGTCAGGATGGTTTGAATTACGGGCTCTGCTGCCACTGGGCTCTGAGGCTCGTGATCTGTCTCTCAGCCCTCCCCCAAGCCTTCCTGGCCTTTCCACCCCTAAGGGGCAACCTGGGAGGGTCCCATTGAGCCCCCAGGCCACCAGAGCCCCGAGGAAGGCAGGGTGGGGAGGGGAAGGGTGGGTGAGGCTGGCAGGGCTGGTTCCTCCTGCCCCCCAGCACCACAGGGCTTTCTTCTCTACATTCTCTCCAAACCCTCTTTCCAAGGGGTCTCTCAGGTCAGCTGTCTGCGAGCCTGCAGAGGAGGGGGTGCCCGGGGAGGCGAGCAGAGAGCAGCAGACTTGGGGGACACTCTACGTGGCTCCTCCCTCCTGCATCCAGAGCCTGCGCTTAGGGGAGAAAGGCAGAGCTGAGGCAGCAGATTTCTCGCTAGGTGTTCTTGCAGTTGGGAGGGGGGGTGGGGGTGGCACACAGCGGAGTCTACCCACAGGGCTATATGAAGGAGGTGCCAGCTAGGGGGCTAGGAGCTCAGAGATAGGCTCTGAAGAGGTGGGCATGCATACACGTGCACACCTGCATACAGGTATTTGAGGGGGGAGGGAGCACCAGATGGCCTTAGCTGAGAAAGTTGTGACCCCTGTACTACACCCATCAGACTTCCAGTGATGGAGGGACACACAGCCGCTTCTCCATTACATCTATGCATCCTCTCCTGGCAGGTAGGGCCCACCAACCCAGTCTTGCTTGGGGGCCTGTTACTCTGAAGCTCTCTTGCTGTTAAAACCTAATTAGAATAGTTCCAATGAGCCCCTGCCACTTTCGCCCCCCAATGACATGAACTAGTCAGACGACTAAGGGAGTGAGCCATAAGGCAGCAGTCTCTGGCTACAAGCAGGGATCGGTGTGGAAATCTAGGTCCCTATGTCAGCTGCACACAGCCAAGGCTACCCCCCCCCCCACATACACACACAGAAAACACAAGTCCAGGGGTGTGCCGGACCCAAGGGAGAGTGCTGGCATACCCACACCTCCATCGGTATAGATGACACGGCCACGGCCACTGCCCCACGGGCTCAGGGACAGCAGAAAGCTTGGCTCAACTATGTGATTTCACTAAGATAAAAATAGATCCTCCTTAGGTTTAAACGGGTATTACTGGGAAGATCTATCTTAACCATGAATGCATATTCTTAAGTGACTTGTGTGTGTGTCTTAAAAAGTCTCCCCTTTGAATCTAAGGCCCCCTTTGGGGGCACTGGAAGATATATGAGCCAGGTATTGACTAACAAAGCCAAAAAAAATCAAACACTGCTATCGAGTGGATTGGTCGCCACCCTAGATAGGGATTGGGAGGCTATCATTCTCGGAGGGAGCAGTTAGCGCCTCTTTCTCTCTTGGATCGGCTGGTGGGTTTGAACCGCCAACCTGACAGCTAGCAGTCCAATGCTTCCCCAAGAGTACCGCCAGGCTAAATGCAGACACTGGTCTAGACAGACGACTCCCTTGCTGAAGACTTGCTTTCCGGACTTCCACAGGCCTTCTCTGACAGCTGTAGGGGGTTAGCTTGTGTCTGAGCGACGTCCTCCCAACAATAACTCACAGAACCCCAAACCCAACGCAAAACCATCACCATTAAGTCGATGCCGACTCCGAATGACCCTCCAGGACAGGACAGAACGCCCCCACCAGATTTCTAGCTCTGTTCATCTGTGCAGGTGCAGGCGCCACGCCGCGTCTCTCTTCTGAGAAGCAGCTGGTAGGTTCCAACCACAGACCTTTCTGTTAGCCGTTGAAAGCCTAATCGCTGCGCTACCAGAACCCTCTTCTTATACACCTAAACTCTGCTCTGCTTCCCGGAGCTGCCGGACTGTCTTCTTATGCTGACCTCGGAGCCTGAGCAACCAGAACCCAAGCCATTGCCGCAGAGCCCAGCCCAGCCCCTGGGGCCCTGTGTGCGACAGAACGGAACTGCTGTGGGGCAAGGATCTGCATAGAAACAGACGGCCTGACCTTTCCTTCTCAGTACTATAGAGGAGTTCCACCCACCCACCTAGGTTGCCAGGTGAGCACAAACCCCTAGCTGCACCAAGGGACCTTCAAGAGCCCTGGCGGGTGGAGTGATAGGGGCTCAAAGGGAGGAAACTCCAGAGAAGCTCTGCCAGTCCCTGCCCACGCACAACGTAAGCTCACTTTAGAACTCAGAGCGCATGTTCTTAAGTGGGTATTTTCCAAGAGGGCACCTGGATGGCCGTGTGTGTGTGTGTGTGTGTGTGTGTGTGTGTGTGTGTGTGTGTGTGTGTATAAACAGACATCGCTGTACCTAAGTACTGTGTTTTGGTAAGGAGATGGCGCAACTGGTTTTGTTTACCCAATGCAGTGGGCTTCAGCAAGGCTGCTGTGCCCTCTTCGGCCCCCCGCTTCTAGCTCCTCCAGGCTGAATCTTGTCCCACAAAAATGGAGTGCGCTCAGCAAGGCTTCTCCCAGCTCTTCCCAGGCGGGGAGGGCTCAGCTCCTCTCTGCCTCTGCCAGCCTCCAGCGTCTGGTTCCTAAGGTCTCAGAGAGCAGAACCAGAGGCCCCTGCCTTGGCCTTGGCCTTGGCCTTGGTCCCGGCCGGTCTGCCCAGCCCTCACTCTGTTCAGAACCAGCCTGCCTGGGAGCAGACAGCCTTAAACTACCACCCTCACCCCCCCACCCCCCACCTCCATCAGCCTCCTCCAAGACCAGTGGCTGTCCCCAAAGACCCAAGGCCCGGGCAGCCTAGCTGTGGTACCCTCGAGTCTCCTGGGGGTTCCTCCTTGGCCCCCTTTCTGAGGCCAGCAATCTTCCCGATGCCCCGCCAGACAGTGAGCGGAGTGGGGAGGAGAAGTCGGTGACCAGGGCATGCCTGGTTTACATTAATGAGCTACCCAGAGTGTGAGGCAGCCGCTGAGGCAGCCTACAAAAGGAGGCGATCTCGGGCGGCCAGGAGCCGAGCTGCTCAGGTAATTGGTTTATCTATCTGGAAGCAGGGGGAGCAATCTCGGCACAGACAGACTAGCAGTAAAGTCTCTTCCTTAAGGCTATTTCCTTTGTCTTTTCAATTGCTTGCACATCCATGTGAGAGAGGGAGAGAGTGTTAAAGAGAGAGGGAGAGGGAGAAATGTTAATTTGTGAATTAATGGCTTTTCTCAGCGGAATTGTAAATTCAAATGTCACCTCACACGGTGACACCACGGCTGGTCTGCTGAAGAAGCAATGATAAGATCCCCCACCTCCCTCGGTGCCCCTCCCTCCCCAAAGATAGCTGTGGAGTGGAACATGCTACTTTTAATTTGCTGTAACAACACAACAGAGGTATGCAGTAATGACTGCCTTCGCCCCCCTCCTCCTGGCTTCACCCCCCCAAGACCAATGGGCTCCCCATCTCTTCCCTCCCCACCTCCTTGCTCTCCTGAAACCGCACCTCACCTCACCCCGCTGCCCCCCACCCTGCCCCGGCCAGCGCTTGATCACATGGAGGTGGGAGGGGGGTGCCTTTGGAATTGACGATGCTGCAACCCTCTCTTCTCCTTCAATAATCAGGGAATTAATGACCCTGAAGTTAAAGTGAGGCTGATACCGAGGCCCTGCCCAGCGTTGGGAAAAAGCCTTCATTGTTTTCAAGCAGGAGGCGGGCAGCAGTGAGGGAGATTCATGGATGGAGATTGAATATGCAATTTTCTTTCACCTTGCCAAGAGCTGCCCCTGGGCTGTGCCTGGCCTAAATTTTTCCTTTTACCATCTCTGCCTTATCCGGCCCTCCCACCTCCCTTCCATTCTTTCCAGAAAATTACCTTCAAAATTGATTTCCACTTTTACAAACAAATATAATGGGAACACAGGAAAAAACTTGGGCCGTGATGAATTAGGGCTGTCAGGTGCTTCCAGGTCTCCTTTGCTTTTGTTTTACTACCCGATCTGCTCTTTGTTTTTCCAAGAGCTGGAAAAAGTGTCCCCCAGCCACCAGGTGCCTGACCCTTCAGGCCACTGGGGGCTCGGCCCAAACCCCATCAGTGACCCAAGGCAGAAGCGATCCAGGCCTGGGGCGCTATCGGCCTCTTAGTTGTGGCGGAAACCTGGGTGGCCTCCTCCCTTTCCCCGCCTCTCTGGCCCTTAGGAACCCACTCTGGATGGTCTCTAACCACCACCCCCAAGCTGTTTCCCCTGACCCCCACACCAAGTTCCCTCTGGCCCCCATACCTCTTAAAGTCCAGACCAGATGCAAACCTCCACCTCCTCTAATGTGGGCAGGATCAGTGTATACCTCAACTAGAGTAAATAAGAGACAGACAGACACTGAGAGATCCCGAAAGACAGGCAGGGCGAAGACCAGGGCAAGACTGGAGACTGGGAGAGCAGGCTCCTCTTGAAAGGGTGACGAGCTCCCACACAACCTGAGGGGGCTATGGGTCCCCCACCGTGGTGTCTCTAGCCTTGGGCCCCAGGTCACCCCTGGAGACAGGCTCCGTGCTTCCCCATCCAGTTACCAACAAAATGCAAGGTGAAGCCTACAGGGCCCTTTGGGCAACGTTCTAGGCACACACACCTGGGCCTCAGCTCACAGGTGCTTCAGGCCTGACTTGGAGCTCGCTCTGCTCACTGGCCTGTCCACATCCCAGGCAGATGTTCCCACCTGAGGGGCTCTTCACGTGCTCCTATGGCCCAGCAAATTGCATACACCTTCCCACCACTTGGCATTCCACCTCCCGTCTGCACCCGAAGGTCTTGAGATGGTGCGCACACTTGCATTAGCAGGGTAAAAACTTATACAAGGGTCCATAAAACAGACATAATCAGCTTGTATGTGGGAGCGGAAACACGCTGATGGATGGAGGGAGTCATGCTCCCAGGGGAGACGAAGAAGGGGGTGCTGTCATTATTTACACACAACTAAATGCCTGTGGATGCTAAGCAATGGCATGGGGTCCATCTGGGTAGTCGCAGAGGCAATGAGTAGCTAGACAGGGGCCCTCTAAATCACATGTGGGAGGCTGGGAGGCTGGCGTCTTTCCCCTCTGCCCTGGTCCTGTCTGTGAGCTTAGCCCCCGCAGCAATTCCTTGAGGCTGCCCTAGTTCCACAGAACCACCCCAAGGTTAGAAGCCTGTGTCCAGAAACTTGGTTTCCCCTAGCAACATAACCCTGCCACTTGGGCCTCTCCCTCGAGACACACAAAGACCCACCTTCCTAGATGGGGTTGGCTCTGCCTTTCATGTCCTTGACCCTCTGCACCATGCCCAAGAAGGAAGTCCCGCCACATCTCCATTTGATGGAGAGAACAAAGCGGGGTAGAAGTTGACTTGCCCAAGGTCATGCCACCAGTAAGCGGTATTAGGATTCAAATCCAGCCGTCCCTTACTCCGTAGCCCACGCTCTTCCCCACAGGGCCACTCTTCCCATCAGTGCTGGGCCCCAGGGATAACACAGCTGGTCTCAGCCCTCGCTGACCTTCCCGTTGAAGTCGGTGCAGCCTTCTCAGCGTAAAGCCAGGGATCCTAGGCAGCCTAGATGCTGCACATTTCCATAGCAAGAATCCCCCCCACCCTGGCTCCAAGTCTAACCTGAAAACATACACACACACCAACCTCAGAGACTTCTCAAAGGGAAACTACCCGAGGTAATAAACTGCTTCTGCCAGTTAGTGCTTCATGCAGCGCAGAAGGGAACTATCAAAGGCAGTAACAGGCCCCGGCATTTGCAGCCATGCAGCCTGATCTGCTGTAAACACACAATTGCACTGGCTTGGCACCACACAACTTGCACAATGAATAGTGCGCCCAATTAATGGAAGGCAAAGCCAGAGCCCCACGTAATCCCCCACACACAGCAGAGGAGGGGAGCAGCATACGCCCCTCATACAGACCTACAGACTCCCTCAGCATTCGACTTCATGTGGATTTTTGGACACACGTTACCTCGTGGCGCTGTGATTCAGCCTCGGCGCTGGCAAAGAGGGACACTTTGGGCCTCAGCCGCAAGCAGTTGGGAAAGGACAAAGATTGTGGATTGTGAGGCCTGAGTTTTGAGGAAGAGTCTCTGTCCTCCAGTCGTGGAAGCCAGGCCTCACAATATTCAGGGAATCTGTGTCCCTCCGGGGGCCCCAGGGACTCCAGCTTCCCATGTCCCCATGTGGAACTGTGCCTAAGAACAGGTGAGCATTTAAGCAGGTCTGGGCTTTCTGTCCTCCTGGGCTGACAGACAGCCTGTCTTGCACGCTTCATAACACAATTGCTCATCTACTCCAAACTTGTTCTGGGGGCTTCTGGACTCTTAGCGGGGAGGCCCGAAGGTTCTTGAGCAGCACATTGACAGGCTCAAGAGAGAGCCTGTGACATTTCCACCCCCCATATACACATACCCGACCTCCAAAAGATCTCGGAATGAGAAGGAATCTCAAGCAGACTCGGTCATTGTCAGCCTTCTCTCCCCGAGCGCTGCACTAACGATGATCAGCCCTTCACTAATGTTCCCACAGCAAAGCCTGCTGCAGAAACTAAGAACATTGTCCGCATTCCGAGAGCCACTGCCAGTGATGCCCTGGTTCGCACCACTGTGAACACCAATGACTAATGCTGAGACCGTCTCCAAGAAGGCCAGCACAAGCTGCAGCGACCAACCGACCAACCGTCCTCACCACCATGCCACCGTGACCTCCTTAGAGCTGAAGAATGGGCCCGACTGTCCCCAAGCTCACAGCTTGTCCTCGGGGCATGACACTTCTGTGGAGAGGCTCCCTGCCTCAGGCCAAAGGAAACATCAAAGGCCCTTCTAGAACAGTGGTTCTCAACCTTCCTCATGCAGGGACCCTTTCATACAGTTCCCCCTGTTGTGGTGACCCCAACCATAACATTGTTTTTGTTGCTACTTCATAACTGTCATTTTGTTACTGTTATGAATCATCATGTAAATATCTGATATGCAGGATGCATTTTCATTGTTACAAATTGAACATAGTGACGAATCACAAAAACAATGTCATTATCTATTGTGAAATATTTATTTCTAATGAAAATAAATGAAATCTTGTCTCGAAGTATGGTGTAGCACGGGGTAACAGTCTTCAGGCTGGGTACTTGTATACCGGCGCATCCGCATGTGGGCGGAGACAGATAGAGGATCGGAAATAAGGGTTTCCTGATGGTCTTAGGTGACCCTTGTGAAAGGGTCGTTTGATCCCCAAAGGGGTCTCGACCCACAGGTTGAGAACCGCTGTTCTAGCAGGTAAGCCCCGCTACTTCCGCTACTGTCCTGCCCTTGACATGCATTCGCCAACACCCCTCTGTTCCCAAGTCCAGTTTGTTCCCTGTTGCCTGCAGTCCTGGCCCCAGAACAGAAGGGCACACCTGGACGGCTGTGCAGGCCCTGCCTGTGGCTGCCTGCTGCAGCCCGCCTACGAGCGAGCGGCTTTGCTACCTTGGCCTGACTGCGGACTTGGGCTACATCATCTTGACACATAATTATCTCCCGTATTCTTAATCATCCGAGTTGCTCCCTAATGCAAAAGGGGGCCTGGCTGCTTGGAGGCACCCAGAGTGGGGGAGGGGAAGAAAGGCGGTGAAAAGGCTTCACCCTCTCCTTCCCTTCCCACCCGACTCCAATGGATCAAGTCCAGGGTCAGGGAGCACTCGCCTTCCTCCTGGACTCTGGGCTGCTCCAGACCAAGGATAGCTAGATCTAGCCTGGGGTCGGTCAAGAAAAGGCAGGAGTTAGGTAAAGGAGGAGTCAGGGCAAAAGAATCCCACCACCCCCACACCAAAAAATGCATCTAGGGCCTTTAGTCCTTCATGCCACCTGGCAAGACCTAGAAGATAGTGCTTACGCAATTAGGGGAAACTTGGAGGGCCCGTTAGTCCTCACCTAGAAGACACCTGGAGACGTCTCCCTGCTTCAGTTTCAGTTGGTTTCACCGTTGGAACCAGAACATCCCCAACCCAGCACTTCTATGGATTCTGTTGATGCTCTCAGAAGAAGTCCAAACTCCCGATGCGCTCTAGGCTTGGCCTGACAGACTGTGACCTAACTCACTGCCTCGTTCATTGACTTACGTTAAAGTTCAAACAGATAGCTCACTCTTTGAAAGTGACTCGCTTTCTCCCAAAATATGTGTCCTAAAATCCTAACTTCTATGCCTGGGATGATAACCTCATTTGGAAATGAGCGGTCTTTGCCGTGTTAATGAGGGACGGTTGGTGAAGGATCAGTATATCTTCAGAGCTATAAAGGAGGTTCAACGAGGAAAAGAAGCGGAGCCGGAGGGAAGCCAAGCCACATAAAGCTGGCCCAGGAGCAGAGGTCTGAAGAGAGGAGGGACGACATTATTCCAGTGCTGACAGGCAGAAGAACTTCCCCCTGGAACTGGCACCTGGAATTTGGACCTCTAGCCTCCTCCACTCTAAAAAGATAAATTTGTCTGGGATAAAGCCATCCACCTCTGGCATTTCTGTTATGGCAACACTGTAACCAAAGCAGAATTGAGCACTGCAAAGTTCTAATAGCTACCTAGAATGTCTTGGCACTAGGTAATGGATGAAGGCTGGGAGAGTTCTAAGGTGTCTCACAGTTAAAGTCTGAAGCGCCTTGAAATGACTGGTGAAACTACGGACATCAAAGGTAATTCTGGGGAAGGCTATCAGAAGGAGGGGAGGGAGCTGTTGACAAAGTCACCCCGATCTTCACGAGTACAGAAAGCACGAGTACAGAAAGCACCAGCAAAGTAGATTGCTAGAAATACAGGTGCTAACTGTCCTTCTGGTGAGTTTTTCAAAGACAATTATGAGCGTGGGATTAGACAATAAAGAAAGAGAGGTGTTTTTAAGCAGTGGCAAAGAACTTGTCTCAACTGGGTTGGAATGTTTGTTGGGCCAAACTTCTAAGTAGTGGACTTGAATGTCTGGCTGAGATTTCTAAGGAAGCTCTTAAAGAGGCTATGTGATTTCTCCTTGCAACTTACAGTAAAATGTAGAAGAAGAGAGATGAACTTAAACGTGAACTGCAAAGCAAAGACACAATTTAAGGATTTGGAAAAGTCCCTTGTATAAACAAACCGTGGATGGACACGTGTCCTACAAAACTCACCAGAAATGTGGCTACACAGTCTTTTGTCAGCGAGATTAAGCCAGTGGCTGGTGGATCTAACGATCGCAGCACAAACAAAAAACCCTTAGTGTAGACCAATGGCTCGAAAGAAAAGAGCACTGTTTGCTCTTGAACCCGACAGGCAGGAGAGGTGCTTCATCTGCTGCTGCCTCCCAAGAAAGGGCAATGACCAAGCCTGGAGAAGCTTGACAGTCAATAGAACTCTAGCGGAGAGTGGAGGAAGCAGGGCCTTGTTGGCTTTAAAAGGTGGGGCAAATCATCTCCTGGACCTCAAAGGGTGGGGCCGCCATTCCCAGATTTCAAAGGGGACAATCTTCACCAACTTGGTTCTGGAAGACGGGCTTCCACCAAGGGGTGCCAGGAAGATGGGGCTCAAAAGCAAAAATAAGTGGGTAGGGATGCCATGCCCAAGGGAAAGAAGAACGAAGCCACCTTGGAGGGATGGGCCACCACCATTCGGATGGACTAGGAGACCATGGCTGCCCAATGTCCAGGGAGCAGAGCTGCCAGCCCGGTGGGCCTGAAAGGCAGAGCTGAAGCCCAGGGTCACTATGCAGATTCCAGAGATCATGGCCAAGACCTAGAGTCTGGAAGGAAACACTGCTACCCTGGAGGTTTCAGAGAACAGAATATTAGTTTCAAGCCTTGCAAGCTACTGTACTTTGCCCGGATGGGTTTTAATCGTACTTGATACCGGTTGTCCCTTTTCCGCCTCCAATGTATCCCATTTACAATGGAAACATCTCCCCTGTATGTGTTTCACCACTAAACTTTGGGAGCAGCTAGTCTGTGTTCTAGGTTTCACAGGCTCACAGATAAAGAGGAATCTTGCCTCAAGCTGAAATATGCCTAAAATCTCCCTCCTGCTGGATTTAGATGGCTCGGAAGACAGGATTTCGGAATCAGACTTAAGACGTTGGGGATGATGTGATAGGGTGGCTGAATTGGGGTGGGGCCAAAGGGGCGAATGTTATGGATTAACTTTTGTCCCCCTTTCCCCCCAAAACACGTATGTGCTGCAAATCCTCACCTTTTTGCCTGTGGTTCTATCACTTGGGAATGGGTGGTCTTGGCTTTGTTAAGGATGCAGGGTTAGTGTAAAGTGTCCCTTGAGTTGTCTCTTTTGAGATACACAGAAGCTTAAACAAGTAGCAAAATGCAGCACAGCTGGGAGGAAGCGATGTCCAGCCCCTGAAGATCAGCCAGCAGCAGAAGCTCAAAGAGGGAAGGACCTTCCTCCAGGGTTGACAGAAAGAGCACACCTTCCCCAGAGCTGGCCCCCTGCATTTGGACTTCTAGCCTCCTAAACTGAGAAAATACATTTCCACCTATGTACGATGCTTCTGTTGTAGCCACACTAGATAACTAAGCCGCCCATCCATCTCCCTGCCCTCACCTCCCACCCTTCCCCCTTGTTCTTCAGTGCAGCCAAAACGCTCTGAATTTTCTCACCAGTAGGACTCGCTGGTCACAAGTACCAGACTATCCGAATGTCACACCACCATTGTCTTGGGTCATTCTCCCCACCCCATCTGCGAGTCCCTCCTCAAACAGCACCCTGTCCTGGTGCTCTACTCCCTCCTACCTCTGAAGTGGCTGTGGCTTACAGCCCAGGTCTCTATTACAACACACATATCTGATGGGTCTTTTTGCTCTCTGGGTTCACGTGCTTTCTACGCCCTGCCAGACTATAAGGTCCTTAGGGACAAGAATCATATCTTGTTCTGCTTTAGGCTTCCGTACCACCCGGCCTTTCTTACAACTGATGTGCACGAAAGGTTCATTAAACTGAATAGACTAGAAACAATGAGCGAACATGGTCAACTGTTCTGAACGGGGTGCTCTGTTCTGGGCCCGCCTGGCCCGCCCCTGGGTGGCTACAACCTCATGCCAGTGCCTCCCTACCCCCACCTCCCTTCATGGCCAGAGGCACCCAGAGAACAGAGGACATGCTTGGCCCCAATCTAAAGTCAACTGAGACTAAAAGTCGCGACAGAGGGGCTTCTGTAGCTGCCCTTCACTGCACAGCTCACTGCAAACCAAGCAGCATCCATGATGCAAACCAGAAGCTGCCGTTGGGGGTTTGAGGCAGAATCTTCTAAGCCAGAGGGTTCCAGAGGGCTTGGCTCTGGCCCCAGTATGGGAAGAAGCGCCTCCAGGGAATCAGGGCTTAGGGGTTTCACTCAGCCTCCCCCTGCCCATCAGTGGCTGCCGCCAAAACAACCACAATGAAATTTAGTGAGTGGCAAAGGCCGTGGCAGCCAAATGGGTTTGGATATTTTGGAAGAAGGAGAAATAGAGCCAGACAAGCTGTTTCCCTGTGAAACGAGGCCATTAGGGCTTCTGGAAGGAGGCCAGCACCAGGTCACGGCTGTCTTTCCAGACCTAGGGCTCTCATCCACTCCGTCCCTTCTGCTGAAGGCCAAGGCTCTTTCTGTCTCCTTACCCATAGCCTGGTCCAGGAAGACTCCGACCATTGGTTTAGGGACTTCCAGCTTTCCCTCTTTTCTGATCCTTACCCTCTGAGGCTACCCTCATCAAGGGCGTGTCTATGTTTGGGATGGCTGTATCCTTTATGGTCCAAACAGGATCTTTGTGAGAGACGCTGACTGGCAGACATGGGGACTGTCCTGGCCTTAAAATGGACTCAACACTCACCCCATTGATGCCCAGCCTTCATGGATACTGTCCATTTTGTAGGCGATACTCTTAACACCACACAACTTCCCTAGGCCAAGCTACATCTTCCCCAGTGGGGGCCCTAGGAGAACCGGGGTGGGGGACTGCCTGGAGACACTGTAACACTGTGCCCCCGCTCATCTCCCTGAGTTTTGATCTCATGCACAAGAGAAGCCAATGCTAACCAAGGGACCCCTTCTGCCACAGCATTTGGAAACACTTTCCCCACTGCTGCCAGGGCAGGGGAGACCTGAGACTGCAGTCTTTCTTTATTTCAGTGGCCCTCCCCTCACCCATTTGAATATTTCCCTTGCTCCACTCCATTCTCCTCCATGCCCTCTTCCCTTGGAGCTGCTACCCTCTGAAGGGTGCCAGGAGTGGGGAGGTTGGGGAGAGAGAGCATGGGAGGACTTCGAATACCATCTCCTCCCACCAACAAGTGTCGAGGGCCCTGTCCCTAGGTAGTTCGTGGGGCGTGATGCCCATGCGTTAGAGAGAGAAGACACCCAGATCAGCTGTAAATGACATCACCCCTTCCCTCCTGCTGGGGTGGGATCAGGTGAGGACAGGCAGGCTGGCCTTACATCCTCGGGTCAGAGACCAGATGTCCCCCAGTCTCCCCAACCTTCCCAAGGTAAATGGCTCAGGCTCTTCCTCCTGGCATCCCACAGGGACCGAGGGGCGAGTCCCAGTGGAAGGGGAGGTGGTTGGGGTTGAGCAGATGGTGAAGCTGATGGCCCCACCAGCAGCCTCCCGCCCTCTCTCCAGGAGCCAGCAGGGCAGTGGGGGGACCTGGGCTTTGCTACTAAAATTGATCTCACAGCAGAGCAGCTGTGAGGCCGGACCGAAACCGGAGCTCTGCGTCCGAGGACAAAGCATGCCAAAGGGAAGCCAAACCTCTACCCTCCTCCCTATGTTCAGCTTCCCTCCTCCCTACCTTCATCACGTTTCCTCTTCTCACCGTTGGAGCGAGGAATCCCCAGGATCCCATTGATGGAGTAGGATCCCACTGGATCATTGGAGGCGCTGGAGACAGGAGGGGAGGCCGTGCTGGGAACTGGGGGAGAGGGAGGAGAATGTGCCGTGAGGAGAATGGCTGTGACCTCCGGCCAGGGCCCCAGGGCTGGGGGCTGTGAAGCAGAGGGAAAGAGGGAGTGGGGAACCTAGAGTCCCCTTCTTCCTCTGGGGCTGGAAGGGGAACACGCTGCCACATATACAGTCTCGAAACAAACCCGGTGCGGTCCAGCCCATGGGCAGTCACAGCGACCCTATCGGACGGGGTGGACCCGCCCCTGTGGGTTTCTGAGACTATAACTCTCTAAGAGAGAAGAAAGTTCTTTTTCCCGTGGAGCAGCGGGTGGTTCAGAAATGCTGACCTTGCAGTTTGCAGCCCAACCTGGAACCACTAGGCCACCGGGCCACCAAAACGCTCTAGGACTACGGCTATTCCAACCGTGCCCAGCCAGGGGGTGGGTGAAGGCCAGTCGACTGCAGGCCTTCGAGGTTCACCCTATCGTCGTCACTCCGCTTCCTAAACTCATTCCCCTGAGGATGGATCAAGGGCAGGCCCAAGGCCCAGGAAAGGCCCAAAGTGATTCCACCTGGAAAGCCATTCCTCCAGAGGACGTGGCTCCCAATTGGGCTTCCTCCCTCTCCAGGGCTGAGCAAATGCCTCTGACAAACCCCGGTTCACTGCTCCTCAATGTCGGGGGCTGTGTCTTCGCCAGTCCTGATTTAGGCTATGACGTGGTGAGGTCAGCCTCCGACTCTGCAGAAGACACAGGATGGGCCTGGTCCACCCCAACGTGCGTAGCCCCTCTCTCCCAGTTGCTTCTGGTCTAGAAACCACCTGAGCAGTTCCTGCTCTTCCCTCCAGGGCACAGGTGAATGAGCCTGTTCACTGAGCAGTGATCGGCTCAGGTACAGCCTGGCCTCACCCTCCTTCCAAGCACACGCTGTTGCACAGGCTTAATAAACAATAGCTCCTGCCAACTCCAGGAGGGCTGGGACCAGCCATCACCCCCTCCTACTGGTCAAGAGAGAAGGGCACCACTCCCAAGAGGGGCAGCAGGGAAAATTTAATCACATCCCAGCCCCTCAAGCCCCAGGCCTTAAGTATGGCTCCGGTATCATCAAGAACCCTTAGGCCTAAGGGAAGTGTGAAAGGTGTGTGGATTTCACAGGTGTGTCAGCGACCTGCCCTGAGTGAGGCTGAGTGGATGAGGGGGCTGGCGAGGGGCCGAGAACTGCAGAGTGCATGCAACAGAGACAGAGGGATCACGAGAGGCTGGCCAAGAGGAAACAGAGTGCATGCGGAGGAAGGGGGAGAAAGGAGGCTGGAATCCAGGCCCAGTCATAGGGAGAGGAGGAGAAAGAAGGAAAAGGCGGAGGGGAGGAGTGGGGCGGGAAGAAGAAAGAAGGATGCTTTTTAGAGAAGGCTCATTCCCAAAATAGTCAGAGCCAAGGCAGCCACAACCAGACTGACTGCTGACTCACAGAGACCCTCGAGAACAGGGTAGAACTCCCCCTCCGAGAGTCTGAGACTGTCCCTCTGGATTGGAATAGAGAGAGAGCCAGGTGGTTTCGAACTGCTGACCAAACGACGCCTCCGGGCCTCCTCTAGAGAGCAGATGTGAAAGAGAGAGGGGCAGGTGGGAAGACAGGGTCACATAAGAACAAAAGATTGAGAGGGAGGAGGAGGAGTGATAGAAGAAGAAATCCTAAAAGGAGAATGTTGACTTCATTGAGAGTGACTGACTGACAGACGGACGGACGGACGGACTGAGGGAAGGCAGGGTCAAGTGAGGTGGGTGGGAGGCAGAGAGCCAGCCATCCAGGTGGACTTGTCTCTCTCAGGGAGATCCTGAAGCTCTAGCCTAGAAACTCAGGGAGAGCAGGGATTAGGAAACTGGCTAACCTAACCTTGGGCCGCAGACTGGGCAGGCTGCTCTGCGGGAAGGGCCTTCCCCCAGAGCCTCAGGTTCCCCTTCCCAGACCACCGAGCGCTCTTACCAATGGTGTGGCCAGGGGCAGTCACTCCTGTTCCAGCCCCATCGGGGGTCGGGTGGAAAGGCTGCTGAACTTTGGTCCGGATGATCCTGCAACAGCATCACAACAGCATCACACATCACGTGCCTCCGTCACCTGGCCTGGTCCCCTACCCCCCAGCCCGGAGAGGGGCTCTCCCAAGCTCCCCGGCTCCTTCCTCCTGTTCCTGCTCCCGTGGCGCTGCCCTCACTGACAGGCTGATAGCTGCCGAGCACAACTGACGCTGCCGGGGCCAATCTCCTGCAGCTGTCGACAGAGATGGTCTGCACTCTGCTCTGCCCTGTGTGCCGTCGAACCACGGCTTGACTTCAGGTAGTGAGGACTGATCGTGGCTTGCTGTCCACCCTTCCCTCCTCATCCACGCACATATCTCCCCTGGTAGCAGGACTTGTGGGCCTGGAGACCACTCCGGAATGATGGTTTTCCCTTGGACCTATGTCCCAGGCCTCCAGAGTCAGGGGGCAGGGCTGGGCTTTCCCCCTTCCCAGAGCTACGACATAGCCAGACCAGAACAGGATTACAGGTGACCCTGCGTCCCCAGGACACTAAGAGGGCACCCAGTCCCAGGCCAGACACCAGCCCTGAACAGCTTCTTCTTGAGTCTACTTATTGTGCCCAAGCAAGTGCACACCCTGTCCCTCCTCGGGTGGCTAGCTGATGGCTTCCTTTCTTTGCCTGGAGGTCTTCCTTGGGGCCCAGCCTCTTTCCCGGCCCGGTTGGAAGGCCTGGTACCATCTCTGCAGACCCGAGGATGAAATTAAGCATCTGACTGGAGCAGAGAGACTGTGCTTTTTCGATGATTTGGAAAGGGCAGGCCTCGTCAACCCAAAATCCAACCCTGGGGTCAACACTGAGGAGTGACTCTCTCCAGCCATGGGCCAAATTAGTTGTCCTTGGATGCAACCTTTCCCATGGCTTTGCTCCTTCCCCAGGAGAGGTGTGGGAGCCACACCTACCTTAACCAGCCAGGTGAGTCACGGGCCGCAGCAGACTCAGCTCCGACTGGCTTTTACTGAGCACTTGCCTTGCCGGCCATAGGGATGACACGGTGACATCACAGTGCCGGAGAGAAGTGTCAAGATATGCACCCTCCAAAAAGCCAAGTAACTGCGGAGGGGTCACCTAAGTGCCAGAAGGAGCCCGAGAAGGAACTCTCTTGAAGGTGGGGGATTGGTAAGGTGACCAGACGTCCCACTTTTAGCGGGACAGTCCCAATTTTTAACAATTTTTCCTGTGTTCCATGGTGTTTTTAAAAAGTCCTGATTTTTGGAAAGAATGCACGACTAGCAAGGGTATAGGGTTTTCAGCTGCCACGTGGCTATTTCGCCAGGATATGAGTTTTATCAATGGTGTCCCGCTGGTGCCCCTCTTTACCAATGTTAAAATCACCTTAGATTGGGAGAGGTATCACTGAGGAATCATAACCCAATGAGTGTCTTTAAAGCAGAGCAGGATCCAAGGAGCCCCTGCAGAGAACACACATTTACATGCTCAGCTACTAACAGAAGGGTTGGTGCTTCAGGTCTACCCAGAGGTGTTGCAGAGGAAAGGGCTGGTGTTCAACTTAAAACAACAACAACAAACCAGTTCCTTGAAAAGCTTTGGAGCACAGTTCTACCGTGACACACCTGGAGTCGCCCTGAGCCAGACTCAGCTCGTGGCCACTGGTTTCAGGATGGTGGAAAGGGCACAGGACTGCAGGTTGGGGAGTCTGTGTCTCAAGTCACATAGCCTGGCAACACCATTCAGCTCCTCTTTTCAGCGGTCAAACAGAAGAGCTGCACTATGGGATCTATGAGGTCTCTTTCCCCAGAAAGAAAAAAAAGTAATATGATTCTGAGAGGAACAAAGACACAGAGGAGGATGTTAGAAGCGGATGCTGGGGAAGGAAGCCGAAGTGCACATTGCTCTCAGGGATTCAGACCTAGACCGTTGTCTAGCCAGAAACAGAGAAAAGGAGGCTGAAAACTCAGATGATGTTAGCGATTTCCTATTTGTTGAGCACCTACAATGTGCCAATAAGACAGGTTATAATATAGACATGGATGTGCTCTTACTCTCAACAACCTCCAAAGGAGGTCACCCAAGACCACGCTGCTTGTTGGCGCAGAGTCAGAGTGCAGCCTCAAAGGCCCGTGGCTTTCTTACTGCGCCAGGCTGCCACCAACACGCGAGAACCGGGTTGAAAGGACTCCAAACCACGAGGGATTTCTAAACTAGAGGACACTGTGCAAATGGATCCCACCAAAGCCATGCCCTCTGGAAGAATGGCATCAAGCGGGGACCTCTGAAACGGAATGAGGATTTGCAAGGCACTGGGAAGCCACAGTGACCAGATTTGGGCTCCTAACTGGTGTCACTTGTTGTTCACAGCGCCCAGTTCTGTGCAACCGGAAGGTTGGTGGGACGTATCTATGGCAGGAATCAGGGTGCAGAGGGATGGCAGCTTTGGCCATAGAGCGAGGACATGCGTCCTCCACATTCAGATCTTAAACTGGCAAAGGGGACAGCATCCAGGTGGAAATACCCACGGGTCGGCTGGCACAGAAGGAATAGGGCTGTTGGGTACACGCTGAGCTGCTTACTGTAAGGTCCATGGTTCAAACTCACCAGCTGCTCCAAGGTAGAAAGATGAGGCTGTTTGCTCCCATCCAGATTGACAGCCTCAGAAACCCTATAGAGGATCACTATGAGTCAGAACCAACTTGATAGCAATGGGCTTGGGTCAAGACAAAGGGAGCTGAAAGGTAGAAAAAGTCTAAGGTGTGGAGACTGGAGGGCATCTATTTTCAGAGAAAAGAGGAAGGAGACAGAACTTGTGTAGAAGCAGAGAAGTGGTGTTCACGCAGGAGATGGGAGTCTGGGTAGAGCAGTTTCATGTAAGTCAGAGGGGACGCGTGTTCCGAGAAAGAGAACGCAGTCCACAGTGCCAACTGTGACATCAAGATGGAAGAGAACGGACAAGGAGAAATACACTCGGGGCTTTTGATGACCGTCAGGGACCTTGGAGAGGTCCACAAAAGGTCTAAAGCAGGACTTGGACAGAGACGTTAGATGTGAGTGGGAGACAAGAAGGGGGAAGCAAGGGAAGTTGGCCGGGAGAGGTGAGGAATCGGGAGCATGGGACAGCCAGCTCAGCAGAGGAAAGAAAGATCTGGACCTGTCTGAAGATGGAGGAGGAAGAGTCGGTGAAAAGGGAGACGCTGTGGCCTGAGAGATGGTGGGTGGGTGGTTGTGAGAGCAGGAATGGTGTGCAGGGCAAGGGGGAGGAGCCAGCCAGATGGGGCTTACTTTGAGGTGCCAAAGGCAGTGTTTACCTCTCAGTAAGGTAGGAGGTAAGGTCATTTCCCAAGAGCTTTGGAGGAAGGAGGAAGGTTTGGCGCATGATCACAAGGGGACAGATTGAAAAGCAGCTAAGGCAAGGTGGGACTGCCTACTCTTGGAAACAGTCTCAGAAACTCACGGGGCAGTTCTGCCCTGTCCTGTAGGGTCGATAGCAGTGAGTTTGTTTGTTGGAATGCGAGTGTAGACAGGTCTACCAGAAACATCTAGAAGGGTGCCGAGCTGTTCAGAGCAGCAGCTCCTGAGTCACTGCGTGAAAGCTTCCAGGGTCTCAGCAGGTGCTGTGGATGGCTCAGGCTTGCTGCGCTCTGCAGGCTAAGGGAATCCCAGTGCTGGGGCTGGGCGAGGCAGATGACTGGCCAGCCTTGCAGAGTTTCTGTCTTTGTGACTGACCCAGGGCCTCTGACCCCCAGGCCAGTGGTGCAGATTTAACCGAGGCAGCAAGTGATGGAAAACCACTACTCCCTGACAGCAGCTTGGTGGTGAATGGGAAAGGTGTTGGGTAGGGTGTCTGCTGTGAGTTCCTCATGCTCTCCGTGTCCACCCACCCCCCGACAGTGGGCACTTGCCAGTCCCTAGGGCTGATCCCAGGAAATTGATAGCAATCCCAAGAACCAGGGTCATTGAATCCCTGCCCCCCGCCCCCCCAGCATCCTATATAACAGCCCAAAGGCTCAGGAATCCCACTAGGGGTGGAAGGGAAGAAGTCAGCTCCTCTGGGTGACCACCTGAAACTGTTGCCCCTCCTTCTCCAATGCTTTTCATGCCTGGCCCCAGAGAACATCCCTCTCCTTCAGGACACCTGGCAGGTTTGGCCTGGAAGGTCCGGTCCGTGGATAGCAACCCTTGGAGGTGCAGTTAGGAGCACTGTCTGGCACATCGCCTCCACCTGGGAGCTGGTAAGTGCCATGTCCAGTTCCGCAGACAGACCGCCCTGCCAGGTGCCTGCTGCCCACTTCTCTCTCTGCCATGCTTTCTGCCACAGGAGCGCTTTTCCTCCTCCACCATTTCAGAGAGAACGTGTCCTCTCCTATGAGCCCCCGAGCCTTGGCCTTAGCTCAGCATAGAGCCCTGCAGGCCCTTAGAGTCTCTGACCTCAAAGGAGCATGAGAGCAGCAGACGCCATTACAGGGGAGGCTTTGGACTCAGCCTGCCTGAGTCTGAATCCCAGCTCTGCCTGTGAATTCACTGGCCGTTTCTTATTCCCTCGCCTGTAAAATAAGGTAATAATACTATCCACTTCATAGTACTATTGTGAGGATTCACTAGGATAATCCATGTAACGTGATTAGTATGATGCTTTGCTCAATAAATGCTGGCTATAATAATAAGAATTGCTAGTAGTATTATTCTGACGGGTAACCCCTTGGCTTGATGCTTTCCATTTAGGCGCTGAACAGAAGCCCTGCAGTCTGCCTGGTGGATGCAGGTGCTGCCCAGACCCTGGGAAGAGCATCAAGTACCACAGCAGCAGGTGGCCGGGTCCTGAAGATGCATCAGGATGATGCACAGGGAGACAGGCTGGGGACTGACCTGGGAAGTAGGCACAAAGGGCCCAGCGACAATTCCTTCAGTCCCAAGAGATGCTGAGGAAGGATGGCAGGGCTCTAAAGGACAGCAAGGAATTTGCTTTCATTCTCGGCCAAGCTGGAGATCAGACGGCCTCACCTGCTCTGTGAGTGAGAACAGAAGCCGTGCCTCCGGTCTCCTCTGAACAGTTAGCTTAACTTGAGATGAGATGGAAAAGATCTCAAACCTTCTTAGAAAGCACATGGGTGTCTGTCATGCCTATTCAAGTTCTAGCCCCTCTCCCTCCTCCTCCTCTCTTCTTCTTCTGTGTTTCATTCTATCTATCTATCTATCTATCTATCTATCTATCTATCTATCTATCTACCTATCTATCTCTTACACACACACACACCCTGGCTTTCTCCCTAACTCCCCTCTCTTTGTCTGTCTGTCTGTCTCCTTGCACCCTCAAGTTCCACAGTGGCTATGTGAGCTTATTGATTCCTGGGAGCTGGGGGAAAGCGGGAGGCAGGGCTGGGGTGCAGGCTCAGGGATGGAAATAGAAGGCTATAAATTATTTGTGACAGGAAAGCAATAGTGGCAGAGTGCTGAGCACAAGTCCTGTGTCACTATTAGATTCCTTTTAGCCTGATGACACTGTAAAAAAGGTTAAGTGTCTGCTGGAATCGTACACCTGGGGGGCCGGGGCAGCCTGGGAGCAGAACAAGCCACCGAAAGCAGGTATATCAATTCTCCAGGCCAATAATATTCCTCTCATTGATCGCCACGCAAAGTTCAAAAATCTCATTACAGCCAGGCAGACCGGGAACTTTTTACAAATCAATAGAATGATATAATGTATGTATACTTAGTACAAATGTATCTATTCATCTATCCATCCATCCACAGTCCGCCTTAGGGCTTCCAAGTTAACCTACCCATCATATTATGTTATGTTATGTATGATATTATATTACATTATATTATATGGTAACAAATGGTGTGCAGAGACTCACCCTGCGGTGGAGACGGGAAGAAGTCCTATTAGCATGGGGGTGGCCTCAGACAGCTCACCTTGGAAGAAATGAAGTGGCAGCCTTTCCAGGCCCCAGCTGGTCAGGATGTCTAGAAGCAATGCTTCCTTCGCAGAGGCTCCAGTAAGAAGTGCTGTCTACTGACTATTTATTTACTCTCTGTTTGGCAAAATGTCTAAACATTTCCAACAAAGAGTTCACTCCATTCTCCCAGCTACCTATGTATGTATATTCTAACTGCCCAAGGTCACCCATTCAGTAACCGGCAAAGCCAGGATCTGAATTCAGGTGGACTAACCTCTAGGACCAACAAGACGGACGGACACAGTGGCTGCAACAACGGGCTGAATCATAGGAACAATGGTGAGGATGGAGCAGGACCGGGCCGTGTTTCATTGGCTTTATGGATCGGAACCGACTCAATGGCACTTAACAGCCCCCTACCACCTCCCTAGAACCTATTTCCTGACCCACTAGGAATACTGCTTTCAGGAGAGAGACACCTCAAAGCCCAAGATTGAAGCTCCTGAACTCGACTCCGGGTCTCTCTTGGCCATGTGCTGAGAAAGGAAAGGTTAGGGGCTTCCCCTGAGCCTTAGCCTTCCCAGTTGCAAGATGGGAGCCATCACTCGGGCTGGAAGCAGATGCTGCTGGTGCCAGGTGTGCAGGAGATTTCCAAGCAGGTCCTCGTGACATCCTGCCCAGCCGTCCAGAATAGACTGCCTCCGCGACTCTGGAATGACTTCCTAGTGGGAGGGCAGGCTGGCAGCAGGTCAAGTCAAATCACCGCTTTGCTCAAAGAGCCTTGGGAGGAGATGTCATGTAACTCCACACGTGTGTCATAGATATATCGACTCTCTCACGGTCCACTCTCATTGTCCTGGGGTAGACTGCTCACTTGAGGGCGTATGGAGAACCTATTTCATCCCCGGCTGGGGAAAGGCTTTCATGAGCTGGTAAAGTCAAAGCAACCCAGAGGGGAGATGGTTTCAGAAAAGTCCACTGAGCCCAGTCGGGACAGATGGGGCCTTGACCACTGGCTTCCGGCTGCCGGGAACCTTCCAAAGAACAAAAGCAGATTTGCTTCCGCAAAGAATATTTGCCCATCATGCAGGTCATTGTTTCATCTCGGGCCTTTGCGAGCTGCCTCCGCCGGTACGTGTCCCTGGCTCAGCCCCCAGGCAAGTCGAAGCGACACAGACAGCTGGAGACTTTTCCTGACAGAAGCTCAAGTGAGACATCATAGATCATCCTGGAAAATGTCCTCGCTCCTGGGAACCGGGCTACCTTTCCCTGCTCCTGAGAACCGGAAGGAACGGAGCTCTCTCCTCTGCCCAACGCAAAAACTAAACAACAGAAGTAGGCCTCCTCCCTCCTACAGGACCCCACAGGAACAGCATCCACTCACTCACACACTGCATGCCCCCCGACCCCCGCGATGATCAGACATTCTTAAGAGCAGTCCTGGTTCCTTTGGGTGTGTAGTCTGTGCACAGCCCAGTGTGGCTTTGCCTGCTCCCGCGCCCTGTGGCCTTGCGTTGGCACGATGGACCACCTTGGCCGTGCGCTCAGGGCTGGGTGGAAGGGCCACTAGTAGAGACTGAGCAGTGCTCCGCCCTCCAAATGTGAGCTGAATTCCTGGTCCTTGTCCCTGGGGATGTGCTCCTGCCGGAAATCGGGCTTTTCTCGTGTGACTGAGGTCAGGACAATGTAGGGAGGGTCCTGACGTGAATCACTTGTGAGCGATTGAAAGGCCAGAACAGAGACACACACCAGGAGAAGAGAGATGCCAACTGGAGGCACCCCAAGGAATCCTGGGAATAACTAGAGCTACTGACAAGGAAAGCCCCTCTTTAAAGCAGCGGTTCTCAACCTGTGGGTCGAGACCCCTTTGGGGGTCTAATGACCCTTTCACAGGAGTCGTCTGATTCATAATAGTAGCAAATTGACAGTGATGAAGTAACCATGAAAATCATTTTATGGTTGGGGGTCACCACAGCATGAGGAACTGTACGAAAGGGTGGCGGCATGAGGAAGGTTGAGAGCCACTGCCTTAAAGCCATGCCTTGAATTTGGATGGCTAGCTTCCTGGACAGTGAGAAAATACATGTCTGTTCTTTAAATCCCTGTGGTGTTTTGTGTCATGGCAGCTAACAGAGACTGGGCAGTCTTCAAAGCGGTGACCAGGACTTGCATTCTGGCAGTGGAGGAAGAGAGAGGTGATACAAAGGTGCCCAGTTGACCCAGGCCCTTCCCACCCCCACTCTCACCCCCAAAAGGGTCAAGGACTCCTGCCTCTTCTGCTGCGCCTCAGAAGCCAGAAGCAAACTCTGAGGAAGGAGAGCCCTACCCAAGAGCTTGCGGGAGGGGGTTCTCACAGTGTCGTCCTTGGACCGCCGACATTAGCAGCCCCCCACCCACGGACGCTCGCTACAGTGAACACCCCAGGTCGCACCTCAGACCTCCTGGGGTAGGGGTTCTCACAGCGAATCCTCCAGATGATTCCTAAACTCTCTAATGGAGGAAAGCTGGCTTCTGGGGCCATGGAGGAGTCTTGTGAGTGGGGACAAAGTCACCGTGGTGAGTTCAGGCAGTTCCTCGCTCACTCTCTACCACGTTTCTCCCTGTGATCAGCTTGACTCCGACTGACAGCCACTGACATGCAAGAAGCTAATCTGATCCTCTGGGGAAGCTACACTATAGGTTAAAACGGAACATCATTTCGAAATCGTTTCTTTGAGGACACCCCCGGACGGCACATTCCGAGTGGCTTCCTTTGTGACCAGGCATATTTTCTGCATCACCCTCGACTTCTAAAACAGGCATTGAGTCGGATCATCCTCCACCGCGTGTCCCCGGGAGCCCGGGCCAGAGGCAATTTCCCAGGCTAGATGGGCCATGGGGCTGACCCAAGAGGGCAATTGCGATGGTTTATGTGATGAACGGTAAGCATATGGATTGATTTAACTTTAAGATAGTTCGCATAAGTTTAAAAATTAAAGGGCAATGTGCTTAACTAACCATTTGGAAACCAGTCTGTGGTGCATGCCAAGCCCAGAGCGTGAGCAGACTAGCTCCTCGCCTCCTGGCCCTGCCCTCATCGGCAGCGTTTCTGGCTGGTGCCGTCCGCCTCTGTGGCCTTCCTGGGTGGCTCCGGAGGCTACAAGGCTGCCTGATAGGACATCAAAAAGGATCCCACGTGGACTCCTGGCTAGGGCCAAGGCTCCTGTCTACTCTCCCTGCCCCACCCCAGGCTCACCACATCCACTTGCTGGAGGCAGACATGGGGCCTCCGTATGCTCACTCGGCACTGTACTAAGTATTTCACATGGATTATCTAATTTCACAATCATCTAGGTAGTCGGTACTGCTATTAGCTTGATTCTATAGGAAATGCTAACGGAGTTGCTGAGAGGTTATGTAACGTGCCCAAGGTTATACCGTTGTGTAAGTTAGCAGAGGTAGGAGTGGGTACAGGTGCCTGACTCCAGAGCTCATGCTGCTACGTGCTGCCAACCACTAGGTAGAATAAGTCAGTCATAGCAGGACGTAATCTGTGAGAGGATAGGCCTGTTGACGTGGCAATAGATGAGTTTCATATGATAGTAGCAAAAGTAACAACTACCATTTATGTTATATCTCAGAACAACTATTTCACATCTCCTAGAGGACAGGAAGTGGACTAAATGCACCTCCTCCTTCATCTCTTAACTACAACTTGCTACCGTGGGCATGGTCTCTCCTTCAGCAAAGGGGCAGTGGAGGGGCTAAGCCAATTGCCCAAGGTCCCATGCTTAACAGCACTGCAGACAGGTTTTGATAAAATAAACCCTATTGCCTCTTCTAGGAGCCTGGGTGGTGTAGTGGGTTGCTAACCACAAGGTCAGTAGTTCGAAAACAACATCCACGAAAGAAGATGAGATTTTCTACTCCCATAAATGGTTACCGTCTCAGAAACTCAGTTTCTGGGGGAAGTCCGACCTTGTCCTGTAGGTCTACTATGAATAAGAATCAACTCTACTAGCAGTGAGGATTTGTCTATAGTAATATGTCTTTGTGTTTATTAACTCTTGGTCATGAGCAAAACTTCCCCACCATCTTTTAACAGCCACTATCTGAACACCCGAGTCAATGTCTGCGCAGGCAGTCGCATGGAACTGCGATTCTAAGCACGCTTGCCCCCTCTGCACGTGCCGCGGTAGTGCTTGATAAACATCAGATCTGTGCTATCAACCAACACGATTTTAGGGTGAGTGGCTATGGCTTCTTCAGTGCATCTTCTGTGCACTGGTGGGTCCCAGGGTTGCTTTTCAAAACCATAGTTACTCGTGTATATGATTTGTCGCGGGAGACTCCGCCCAGAGGTGTTCGTCTGAGTCCCACGTTTCCAGAGACCATTTCTATGATTCCTGTCTCTCTGAATACACGTCTGCTCTGGTGCATTGATCTGGGATTTACAAGCCTGAATACATTTATCAAAACCCACTTCATAAATATTTGCCCCATATGTCAAATCCACAAGCCACAGTCCCACACGACCACACACGCATCACCAGCCCCTTCTCCGGTCTCTGAGGTCCTCGCATCCCCAGTGTGTCCCTCTCTTGGCCCTGTGCACCAGCGTCGATATGCATACAGGCACATTTGTATACTTGTGTATCTCTCGGTGTCTGGCCCAGACAAGGTGGGGGCGAGGGGAACGTGGAAATGAGAGAATTATTAAATGCCAAGTAGTTGTGCAATAAATTCCATTGATTTTATAAACTCCAACTTGTCTTCAGTCTCCTTCCAGTCTTTATCCTGGGGGCATTGCAACAACAACAAAGAAAACCCCCTATTTTGAATATCTTTGCTTCTTTTCTGAGCCACCCCCCAACCCTCCAAAAAAGTGTCAATATTTTATTTGGATTTTTAACTTCGCTCCATAACAGTTGTTTGACCTCCTGACTCGTGCAAGTCACATAAATTCTGGGACTTTATTCAGGAGCCATGTTTCTGCTATTGAATAAGCAATTTGGGAGGGTGAATTAATGACTTGTGCTGCTGCTGGAAAGTCCCTGAAGAAATATTAAAATTGCTTGCAGACGGAATCGATACTCAGTGAACACCCAGCAAGAGGGCTTTGGCTCTGGAATGGCCACCGAAGGCAGGGCTGCGGTGGAGGAAGGGGGATTCCTGCACCCAGCCTGGCAAAGCCCTCCCCGCTCGCCTTTCCCTTGTTCCCCCGAGTGCTGTCATTTTCAGTAACAGCAAAGTCTTATTAAACCCCCAACCAAGATAGAGCTGATTTGTCCTGTGTCCGGAAGCAGGCTCAGGGGACAATTTACTCTCTTACTAGCAGCGAGAGCCCAGAGGCCTTATTGAAGGTGACGGACCGGGCACATCCACCTGCTGGAGAAAGTGGGTGGGGCTTTAAAACAGACCATCCCTGTGCTTGAGGGTGCTGTGGGGCGGGGGGATGACTCACTAAATCAGGTAAGCACAGGCTTACTTTGCTTATGTACTAATCTGTGGCGATCAGGCCACATACATTTAAAAAGAGGCTTTGAATCTGTAGGAAGGGGCATAGGGTTGGCAGAGAGACAGATGCCAGCCAGACCTAGAAGCAGGACCTTTGACTGGCTGGGGGGAAAAAGGTGAAATTGTTCACTACAGGTTAGTAACGAAGCCCGAGGAAGCCTGTGCTTACCTTGCTTAGTGGGTAATCTGGTGCTCAGGCTGGGTGGGGAGGCCACTGCTGTGACCACCTTCTCCTGGCTCTGTAGCCGTGGTGAAATTCAGCTGGTTTGCCCTGCTTCCCCAGAAGTGATACCTAATTTTTTGTTGAGTTTGTTGGGTGAACCGGTTGTTCAAATGGCCCTTGTAATTAGCATTCTCTCTAAAGGGGGCAGCTGGGCAGCCGCCCAATGTGCAAATCACAAAATGACATCCCTTTCTCTGTTTTTAACACGCACCTCTCTTATTGTTCTTTCTTATTAACTGCGTGAAACAATAAACTCCCTTCCGGCATATCATTTCTTTGCACTTCTCCCGGCTGCGAGGCTGCTAAGCTATCTGGATCCCACCGCTGGTCTGTGGCAGACTGCGGGGTTGGCCACGTCTCTGGGTGCGGGTCACCGGCGCTTGCTAGCGCCCAGAAGGCACTGTGACTTTGGCTTCTGCACATGGGCGTGCCTGGGCGATGGGGCGTGTGAATTGTTCTGTGTCTTAGCCTGTGTTGCGCTGGGCCAGGACATTCTGGCAGCTGCCTGAGGGTTTGTTACTGGGCGCTTTGTGACATTGTCCCGAGGTGGGTGCACTTTGTGTAACACTGAGCTGGAGGGACTCCAGCATTGTTTCCTGGCCGGGTCTGTGTTTCTGCTGTGTATTATTACGCTCATTGATCATATCAGCATCTTTTTTCCCCACCCCCACGACGTAGGTCTCAGAGATTAGGTTAATGGGTGTCTCCTTGGTGATATGGCTGGAGTAATGATGTTGGATTTTGGTGGTGGTGTGTGATCCAGCAATTGCTTTAATTGCCTCTCTTTCTGTGTGGCCGTGGGTGAGAGAACTCACCCTTGACCTCTCGAGCTGACTCTGGCCTGGTCATTTGCATGGTTCCTTCCCAGAAGAAGGAGTCTAGAGAGGCAGGATCGAGCTTATCTTGATGCCCGGCTCTCCAGGTCTACGCTCTGGGAAGCAAAATCAGAGCCAGCTTGACCACTAGAAGTTGCCCCTGCTTGGCTGGACTGCTCTGCTTCTGCCTCACTGGGATAGATCCTGGTGCGACCCTCTTTTCCTCGGTTTCAGTTTAAATTAAGCCCCGAGGCTAACTCTGAATCCTTTTGAGAGTTTGAATCCCTGCTGGGGCTAGAGGAGAACAGAGGAGAGTAAATTTCCCAATTTCAATAGGAATCCGAAATGTGAACTCTTAATTCCAAGAATTCTCCAGTCCATTACACTGTGTGGCTCTACCCATCAGCCTCTCCTTCCTTCCCAGCATCCTCAGATGAGGTGGCCCAGCAGTGACCTGCACTCACAGGTCAGGGAAGACCACGGGCACATGTGGACTGGGCAGGACTTTCTACTGAGGCACAGAGCCCTTATTCTGAGCTCATAAATGTATTTATGAACATAGCTGGATATGAGACTACAGAATACACAGAGCTCGCTGTAAGGTGACCCAAGTCTGCGCTTCCTTTTAGACAAGGTTGCTATGTAGTATGATGTAATGGGGAAGCATGTGGCAATCAGAGCCAGCGCTGCATAAGTTCGAGTCCTACTTCTGCTACTTAGCCTGTGACCTTGAGCAAATTATTTAACTTCTCTGTATTCTAGTTACCTCATCTAAAAACAATCCTATAAAGCCCTATGGGGTTGTTTATGAGGTTTAAATCAATTAATACATGTAACATACATCGAGCAATTCCTAGTTCAGTAAGCATTTGTTCTTTATGATGATGATGACAAATGCAATGACTGGCTGAACAAAGATCAGCCCATGCATGTATAAGGATATGTCCACGTATGTGCTAAAGGGCAAAAAATTCCAAAATGAATCAAGGTGTGTGTGTGTGCGCACACTTACATTCTCACTCACTGTCACAATTGGAGTCAATTCTGACTCATTTGTGACTCTATAGGACGAGGTAGAACTGCCCCTGTAGGTTCCTGAGATTACAACTTTTGATGGAAATAGAAAGCCTCATCTTTCTCACACGGAGCAGCTAGTAGTTTTGAACTGCTGACTTTGTGACTTCATGTCCAACACATGCCCACTATGCCACCAGGGCTCCTGTGTTTACATTAGAGATGTGCAAAAGCTACAGTCAGACAGGGCAGGGCAGCGGGCAGTTCCCCCTTGGCCGTCTGGTCCATGCAGACAGCTGCAGGTGATGAGGGCCAATAGCGTTCACAGACAGAAGGCTGCGACCAGCCCTCATACCTGGCTGACACTTACCAAAAATGTTCATTATGAGTGTGCTCTCAACACTCACACGTAGCTCAGTTGAAGGATTTGCGCTCTACTTTTAAAACCGGGGCTTTCCCAGCTAAACTCAACTCACCGCCATTAAGTCAGTCCTGACTCATGGCACCCTTGTAGGGTAGGGGGGAACTTCTCCCGTGGGTTTCCAAGACTGTGATCCCGTATCGGAGTAAAGAGCCTCATCTTTCTCCCATTTTCCCAGGGGACAGGTGCAAATGAGGAAGAGTAGGATCCAGCTAGAAACAGACCACTTTGGCTCCCATCTTTGCTATTGTTGGGCACTGAGGAAACAGGAGAATTCATGGTTACCCAAATGACTTTCAACCACCAAACAACTAGATTAAGGTCAAACTGAGTTGTTGTTTTTTTTCACATCTTTGGTCCTTAGGAATGGGGACCACTGTGGTGACTGTCAAACTCGTGTGCATCCCCGCATGACCCAGTTAGCTGGGGGACGATCGTCGATGGATTGAGTTAGAATCCATCAAATGTTTGCCTGCTTCTCCTCTTCTTTCTTCATGTTCTGCCTCCTCTCCCCTCTCATCCCTCTCCTCTTCCCGTTCACCTCCCTTTCCTCTCCACTCTATGACATTTAAGAATCAGAAGAACCCTTCAAACCTATCAAATAAGGGTTTTCTCCCACTACCATTTCATTTTATTTTTTTAAAAAACCAACAACTTACAAAATGCAAAGTACCACAACCCATGAAAATGCCAGGAAGCCCCGAAAATGCCAACCTTCAACTCCTCAAGAATTAACAGGCTCATTCCAGCAGAGGAATGTATAGTCACACAAAGTTCACACACACACACAATCACACCCGGGGGGCGACTCTAAAGTGAGAGCAGACCGAGCGGGAAGTTAAAGACTAGTTCTGTCCAAGGGTCAGCTAAGTGACTCGTGGTGAGTTTTGCTGTGCTTGTTTGGGTTGTAAGTACAGAGGAGAGCAGTGTCCTCCCCAGCTCTCACTGGCATTCCTGTCACACCATCCTGCTCACCAGAGCACAGTTGTTTTGGTCTCTGAAGCTCTTTCATTTGAAAGATTACAATGTTTGAGCGCATGGCAACTAGAAGCCACGCCTATCGACCAGGCCCACGATGCTGATCGTCATTGTAGCAATTCTACTGACATTTATAGAGCGCAGACTATCTGCAGGCAAAACTCTAAGACTCACTTGCTTAGCTCATGTAACCCTCATGAGGACCAAGGAGATAGCTACGTGGTTATCCCCATTTTATAGGTGAGGAAACTGAGGTCCAGAGAGGAACGGAAATGAACTCATGACCATGACTCCCATTGAGCATGAAACCAGAGCCATCTCTCGCCAGGGCCCCCAGGCTTTACAGCACGGCAGCACGTGGCTTGGTGCATGACCTCGCACAGAATAGGTGCACAGCCAAGGTGTTTAAATAGAGGCATGAAATAATAAATTCATGAAAGATCACATCCGTTTAGAATTCTGATATTCTCTTACTAAAGCCAGGCCTCGAAGGCAGCTGGCTTAGTGGGCCAGGCTGTGCCCTGCACGCAGCTGGTGGGGTAAGAGAAGTGCCCACCAGCTGTGATGGTTCAGACACGAATGCCCTCACCGCCAGTTCTCCAGCGGATGGGAGAGCCAGGCCCCGCAGCTCCTCAGACCAAAGACCAAGCCCAGACAGGATCCAAGATGCATCCTCACCCCCAACGCCGTGTCTCCTTGAATGATTTTCTCTCTAGAAACAGGTGTGGGTTCTGTGCCCGGATAAAAAACGGAGACATGCCGTCAAGGCTGGGTGTGTTTCTAAATCGCTGGAGAGTTGGCATCGTATTGACAGCCTTGATAGAAAATTGACTCAAGTTTTTTGGGTTTCGTCCAGATGTTTGGGAGTTGCCACCGCCATTAACCTGTTTGTCAGCAAGTGCTCATGCATTTCCAAGAGCCCTCAGTGCACACCGAGGAGGAAGAGACTCACCCAGAAGAAAACAGACTAAAGAGGACAGGGGCAGCAGCGATTCCACAAAACCAGTCAAGCAGCCTCCGTTCTGGGAACGAGCTGCTGCCTGGAGATCCATTAGCACATGGGTCCAGCTCACAAGAGACCCATGTGCTTACAGACCTTTAAAGGCCTCCTAAGGCTCTACCCTGGCCTGTCCAGAGAGCTCTACCCAATCAGATTCCTGCACGGCACAGCTGATGGATCAATCCCAGCGCGGTGTCCAGTCCGGAGAGCAGCGTGGCCACGTGGCGGCCAATCCTGCCTCTTCGCGCTGACATGGCCTCATCCACTCTCCAGATGCCGCCGCCTGCCTGTGCTCCACCACGCATTCGCTGTCCAAGCCGTAGATTTTGAAAAGCTTGGCGTAAATCTGGTTTGTGACTTTGTACATTTACCTCTATTTGTGATTTAGTGTTCTGCCTTTTATCATCTCTCCCAAACTCCATTTTCTTTCTTTCTCGCGCTCTGCTTTTTAATGCTATTTACAACTGCCTCATCCATACCGCCGCAGAGTCATCTTTCAGTGTCTCTAACGGATCTGCCCAAATGGGTTTTTCTTACCCAGGTTCCCGCTCGCCGCAACTTTATTTATGCTTGCGTACACAGGAACTTTAGCTTGTTCCGTGCAATAGCATATGGGATTACCACTTTTATCAAAGGGATCTCGGCACTAAAGGACTCCTCGCAGGTGCATTTGTTTATTCTTACACTCAAATACGGCTCTCGCTGCGTGGGGCAGACTGTGAACAGGCGAGCAGGCGTGCACAATGTCCTGCACGGGCTGGGCCTCTGTGCTCCACTGCCCTGTGTCAATGCTTGGTGCCGGCTGGAGGAGCCCAGGGAAGCCGTGATGCGGACAGCAGCTGACCCTCAAAGAGCTGAAGATAAAGCCAGGCCCGGGGCCCTCCCTCCTGAAGGCCACTCATTCTTTTAGGAGCAGGCCTACTTCTCCCACATTCTCCCTGCTCCATACACCCTTCATCCAGAGCTGCTTGAGATGATATCAAAATCCACAAACAAGGTTAGGGGACCTATTCATTCTCTCTCTCTCTCTCTCTCTCTCTCTCTCTCTCTCTCTCTCTCTCTCTCTCTCTCTCTCTCTCTCTCGGCCATCAAGTGGATCCTGACTCATAGTGGCCCCAGAGGGCAGAGTGGGTCTGCCCCACAGGGTTTCCAAAGCTGTGCTATTTACAGAAGCAGACAGTCACATCTTTCCCTCACGTGTGACGGGGAGTTCGAACCACCAACTAGCCACTGTCCGTAAGCAGCCAAACATCCAACAACTAAGTCACCAGGCTCCTTTCTATTCTCCTAAAGGGTGTGAATTAGGGGGCAAGGGGGTGTGTGTTTAGACACCAGGACCGTGACTCCCTGGTATCCTAGGCGATCCGTCTAATGCTTTTTTTCTCTTCCTCCTGTTCTTTCGATACCTTCCCCTCACTTCTAACTCTCTTTGACCTTGAGCCCTAACCTTCTCTTTCGCACCAGAATCTGTTCCAGGCAGGACAGCACGTCTAAAGCAGCAGTGACCTGACCTGATGGGCCTGGAGACCAGTCGCCAGAGGGACTAGCCCATCACTTCACTCCTGGAAATAAATCCCATTGTATTTGCATTTTAATTTTCCACATAAACAAAGGCCCAGAGTACTCGCTTGGGCAGCATCACTGGACGAATTTAATTAGAAATGAAAAGTTTATAGGGCCCTCTTTAATGCGATTAATGCTCAGTTAACATTTATCACATTTGGATGCTGGGATCGCCTTTTCGAAGCAGCCACTGGCCATGAATTGAATTTCTCTCAACTTTGTTGTGTACCTGTCCTGGGTGGTCATCTCCCACGGGGTCTGCACTGCCGGGGGGCCAAGTTCACAGGGGCAGAGGCTAGGGTGGGGGTGGAGAGCAGCAGTGTGAGTGGGGGACACTTTCTAGAAGGAGCCAGACCGTGACTGGCTTTGTAACCTCTGCAAAGAGCCGAGTGCTCAACGCCACCAACTGACTGACAGGCTTCAGAGCCTCTTGTCTGCCAGAAAGACTCCTTCTACTCCACCCGCTCCATTTCTCAGGCCCCAAGGCAGGCTTTTGCTGGGGATCTCAAAAAATTCATTGCCATCGAGTGGCCTCCGGCTCACCGGGGCCCTATAGGACAGAGGAGAACTGCCCCTGTGGGTATCCCAGGCAGTAACTCTTTGCGGGATTAGGCAAGTCCGCACCAACCCCATCTGGTCCTCCCTTCTCTCCTCCTGTCTCCTACTCTGCCTCCCCTGCCTCTCTTCCTGTCACCTGACGTCCTAATAGGCTTTCCCTCTTAGGGGCACAAAGATGGGGAGAAGAAGCCCCAACTCCAATCCCCAGTAACTCTCCTCTGGTTCTCCCTGAGGTCCGGCGGTTCGGCTCACCCGCCCGAGTGCTAACTCCTCAGGGAAGCAGAGGCCACGAGGAACACGGAACCTCTGCTGCTCCCTCCAGGAAGGATGGCCTTCCCTATCTTATCGAATCCTCCTCACTCTGATTAGAGTCCACCAGGATTGGCCTCCAGACCCAAACCAGCTAACGGAGCAATGAGGAGGAGAAATTAAAGAGGCTGGAGATGGGAGGAAGCACTGGGGGAAGCAGGGAGGGGACGTGTCCACTTTGCAGATGATAAAAGGAGATACACATTTTGACCTTCAACCTTATTCAATTCTGCGGCACTCCGCAGACGCCAGCCAAGCACCCGTGATGAGCTCCCATCCTAGCACACCCGGACCCACCTCTTGACACACAGCCCTGGCTCACAGAGAGAAGGCTCACACATGGCTCAGCAGTGTGGGCGAGGGCATGGGATTCGTTCTGTACCTGGCAGGACACCCACGCATCGACCCATCAGAACAGCCACTGTCCGTTCAAGCATCCACTCTCCTGATAGCGCACGACCCCCCTCCCCCAACCCACCCCCAAGGAAGCAGGCCTTCTGGTTATGGCAGGAACTTCCGTGCTAGCATCAAACCACTGCCTCAGCCAGAGACCCTCTGCACGGCCACCCACCAACCCACCAGCTCCTACGTCCACCAGAATGCTCCCCGGGAGACCTCCCTGCCAGGCAGGGCCATCGAGACAGCTTCCCAGGACCTGCCTGCCTAGCTTAGCAAACACCAGCCATCCACACACTCTCCCCAGCTTGAGCCACGCAGGGGCGCCGCACGCAGGCTCACCAATTTCTCTTAGCCACACAGTGTGGCTGGCATGGCTTGTTGTCCTCTAAGGCTAAGAGGAAGGTCAGTGGGTAGGCAGCAGAAGGAGGGACAGCCCCCTCATCACTCCTGCTCCGCATCAGGCCAGGCCAATGCAGCCCAGAGACTCCAGCTTCCTTCCCCTGCCTGCCAGATATGGACTGTGCAGCCTGATCCAACAAAGACCACGGTTTCCCCCTCAGGAGCCCTGGGGCCAGGATTCTCACAGCCTTCTCCTCGACCTTACTCTGCCCACCAGGTGGAGGCAGTTCCTTTTCCCACCCAGCTGCCCCCTCACATAGCCTGCCTCTTCCTTCTGCCAGGAGCCGCCATCCGGCCTTCCTGCTCTGGAATCACTGCTGAAGGGAGAGCCCCACAGAGATGCGTGGGTCCTGTGGAAGGCCAGCAGAGGGAGGAAGCCCCGAGCAAAGTGGTCCAAGACTCCTGATGGCCGGATCGAATCTGGAATCGCCAGGAAATAAGGACCGACTGACCTCTGATGTTCCCTCTCTCTTGGCTGCCCTCCCACTCTGCCAGCATGGCCTGCAGGGGAGCGAGCAGACAGGAGGCACTGCACTGCAGTCCGTCCACAGCCTGCCCCATCAGCCTTGCAGCGCAGGGCAGACCGACGCAGAGCCTAGGTCCATGCCCACGCTGCAAGTACCCCTCAGCCCCGGGACTTGACATTCCCCTGCCACTTGCTCTGGCGAAGCACTTGGTTGCAACCAGCCAGTAGATCCTCAGGAGGATGACCTGCCCTCAACAGCCCCTATGAACCCAGGGGCCAGTCTACCCTATCCTCATGGGCCAGCATCGACTCAATGACAGTGAGTGGCGTTTTGAGACATCCCTATAAAAGGAGGCCTGCCAGTGCTGTAGATTCAATGTTGGGCTGCTAACCGCAGGGCCAGGGGTTCAAACCCCCTTGCCGCTCCCAAAGAGAAAGAGAAGGTGGTCTGCTCCTCCCGTGAGGATTCTCAGTATGGAGACCACGTGGAGCAATCGGACTCTGTCCTGTAGAGCTGAGATGAGCGGATGGATGCCACAGCAGCCTGTGGATGGACACATCCCTATCGTCCGCCAGGCCTGTCTGGAGTGTCATTGGACTGGCTCTTACTCCCTCTGAAAACACAGACTCTCTTCCCATCCTCTTTCCCCTCTAAGGATCCTGTTGTCTGTGTGGCTGTTGAGCCTTCCCAGGTCCCTCCCTCCCTTCGGCTCTCTCCTCTCTTACTAAGGATTCCTAGATCAACCGGGACCTTGCTCCTCCTGCTCTCCCTCCAGTGCCAGGCCCTTCTTCGCGCGTCTCCCACTTCCCCAACAACCTCCTGTGCCCGGCCTTCCCCAGGAGGCCCTGAAGCACCTGCCTTTTCCGCACATCCTGCTCCACTTCCAGGCTTCTCCAGTTGCCGGCTATGAATTTTTTCATTACTTTCCCTTAATTCCCTGGCACCTGGATTACTTGGGGAATGATTTGAAGCCTGACCCAGGACTGTTCCCAAGTGCTGGGTCAAGGTTTCAAACTTGGAAGATGGGAGAACCTGACAGAGCATCGTCTTTGCTGCTTAGGCAGTTGGTCCCTAACGAATCCTGCCAACTGGGTGAGATCCACAGTGTTAAAGCAAGGACACACTACGGATCACACAGGTCTCCGTCACACAACGCCATCATGCTAGCAACGCCCCTCTCACTGGACTCCAGAGGGTTGGAGTACAAACAATCACTGCATGCCCATTTGGCTTCCGCTTGCCTAAATGATGCTGCGAAGACTTCAACCGAGCCCTCTCCCATCTCAGGAAAAGCCCAACAGTACCCCACTAAGGGACCCCATGAGCCAATGAGTATAGGGGTTCAGCCTTTGTCTGTGGTTGTGGATCCTGCCTGTGAGCCTCCTTCCTTTTCCTCCTCTTGACCTTGGAGGCCTTTCACCTCTGAGCAGGCAGAGGTGGGTCCACACAACACACACAAATCCGCACACCTAAAGGGTAGCAACCTGTAAGCCCATAAGCGATTGTGAATATGTGCCAGCCGCACCTTCCAAGCTCCAAAACAACCGGCTCCACAGAAGAAAAACATCTCAATCTACAGTTTGTTCCGTCGCAGATAGATAAACCCAGGGGGATTCCATTTTTCACCTGCTCAATAGTTCACTGGCTATTAGAAGGCACCACTTCCCACGCCTTGGGTTCGTCAGAAGCCCCTCCGATTCCTCTAGGTGCCTGGCCGTGACTGGGCAGCCACAGTGGACACACCTTGTATGGGTAGGTCCTTCTTCTGTAAGAACCGTGGCTTAGAGGGATGGGGGAGGTGTGTGAAGAACCAGGAGGAATCGGAGAGAACTCGTAGGCCAGGTGAGCGCCCTGGGCTTCATTCTTTCAAAGAAAAGGAAGTGAACAAGGAGCCACTTTGCAGCGTAGATATTTTCTTTTAATATAAGAACTCAAAAAAAAAGTAAAAAAAAGAACTCCAGCTACAGGGAGCCATGAGCAGGGGCTAAAGACCGGCTTGCGTAATAAGGGGTAACACTTCAGAATGGCGAGAGAGCTAGAGATCTAGGAAGCTGGGCGCAGACCAGGGGCCCCTTATAAAGTGTGTCCGGTCAGTGCGGCTGAGAGGCCTGAGAAGCAAGAGCCTAGCCCATGCGGGGGTTGATGGGAAGCACTGTCTTCAGAAAGCAGACCCTTGGGAGGGAGGTGGGCCCATCTTCAGCACCGGTTACTACATTCACTGTTCTTCCTCTAGATATGTCTGCCAACCCCTGTCTTCACATGAATAAACATATCCTTCTAGGTGTGCCAGAACAAGACCATTCCCTAACTGTCCTCCAACATACATGGTCCCTCCTACTCCAATTTCCAGGGTAGCCTCCCATTCCTTGCACTGATGGTGCATCATAATCCCCTCCCTAAGCCAATATGCTCTGAAATCTATTGCGCCCCTTGCCACCTCCCCACTCCCTCCCCCAGTAGCCCCTTGTCCAGGTAACCCTGTTTCCCTTCTCCAGGGGCAGCTCCTGCCTGGCCCCATCTCAACTTGGCTAATCCCCCCTGTGGCCCCTGTATTGAACTGTTGTGTTGTCCATTTCCCTGTGACACGGGCTCTGGTTACAGAGTTATTGATTGGTTTTCATGCAGACAGATGGGTCCTTCCTGGGCTCCCCTAGAAATCCCTAGCTGTATGGGCTGATTGTTGCCTCTCGGGTGTAGGATTGCACTGGAGACCACCCTCCATGCTGCCTCCTGGGCCCGAGCCCTGGACTGAAATAAATGGAGGCCGCCTGAGCGATAATAAAAGCAATTGAGTAGGTTACCTGTGCAGACACAAGATTTATGCCTCTTCATATTTGATGTGATTGTTTTATTGAGTTCTCAGAACAGTGGGGGCACACTTTATTTATTTATTTATTTATTTGCAGGTTTTCCCCGCTCTCTTCTTCTTTGAATCACCTTCCAAAGTTCACCTGGAGCTTTCACTCAGGGCCACCACTCTTGTCTCCCCTTCTGAAGAGCTTCCAGTTAAGGGAAGATCTTAGGGTAAAGGGCCATGGCTGTCATCCGACACCCTTTGAGGGACCTGAATGCTTATGCGGAGCCAGCATCCAGGGAAGAGACAGGCCTATAGGACAGTGGCCAGGAACCCCAGTCTAAAGCAGCTACAAACACAAGAACGAGCTTTCCAGAAGGACAACAAGCGTTTGTTTGAAAGAAGCAGAAGACAAACAAAACCGCAAACCAGCCTGTTGCTGATGAGTCGACTATGACTTTTGGCAAACCCGTATGTGTCTGAGAAGGGGCCTCCATGGGGTTTTCTGTGGTTGATTTCTTCAAGTGATAAATCGAACCCGTCTTTCTGGGAACTTCCGGGTGGATTCAAACAGCCAAAACAGCTTGGGTGCTTCACCATTTGCACCACTCAGAGACTCCACGAAGATCAACATCCCTGCCTATTTCGCCTCTTCTTCTAATGATGACCAAATGTATCAGCGCATGACCTTGTCGGGAGACAAGTGGACAAGGCTTCTCAGACAGAAACTGCTGAGTTTGTCTGCTATCTGTGGCCCGTTCTATCAAGTTCAGAGCAGCTAGAGGAGAGACTTTTACCTTTATGTCTTCCACTCATCTGTGGGGCAAAGCTTTCTCCAGCCACCCACTTGCCCTGGCTGTCTACCGCGAGGCCAAACAACTGCAAGGGTCTGAAAATGTGGCAAGCACCCCCCCCCCCGGCTTAATTCTATTCCAAGTCAGGTCCAAGAGCCAAATGTGCAATGCTTCTGAAAGCTGAGCTTCCCAGAGGGAAGACAGACCCAGCCCTGCCTATGTTTTCAATATTCCTTTGGCTAAAATGAGTGGCTCCCCGCTCATTTGGAAATGTCTTTGAATGAACAGCTGGTGTACCACTGCCGGGCTCCTGGAGAAGACTTGGGAATGGCCCAGTGGTTGATGGCTGAGTGATACCAGAAGGAATTCTTTAGCACAGCGCTGAGGCTGCAGTGTGAATGGGCTCCTAAGAACTAATGGGGAGAGCAGGTGGCAGGTGATGGGTGTGAAGTTCACTTTGGAAGAGTCCACTCAAAAGATCCAGGAACAAAGCATCCGGACCCCAAGAAGTACAGGTCTGACCGAAGAAGCTGGAGAGTGATAACTTTGTCAGCTCCCCCCAAGAGCTTGCCCTGGAGGGGGGGGGTGCTTCAGAACCCTAGACTTAAGGACTGCATACCTCTTTTGTTTTGTTTTGTTTTTTTAAGAGCTCTATTCTCTCCCAAGAGCAATAGCCTTGGGCACATAATCAGGAAAACCCTTCCTGCCTGGTCAATTGCTCAGTGATGTAACTAGGGGACTTTTCTCCCTTTGGGCAGCAGGGATCTCCCTCCATCTCTCCCCCTCCGGCCGTTTCCCATACCAGGTTTCACTCTAACATCACCTGTTTATAAACACCATCGCTCTACAGCAGCGGGGGTACAAGCAGAGAGGCTGGCAACTCTGTGCTCAGTGATCAGTAACCCAATATTGAGAGTGATTCAGACAAATTCCTCGTGCTAAGCCATTCAGTCAACCCTGGGGGGTTTTGACTGCGGTCCCGGGGGTGGAGGCAGAGGAGGCTCCAGGCTTACTCCATTGACTCAGACGGACATTTCTAGGAGGTTTTCTCATGGAGCACACGGGTTGGATGGCCCAGGCTTTATCACGACAAGATCAGAGAATGCCAAAGCCATTTTTAAACCGTGCAAGGTAATTTTGTTTATAACCATAAACAGCATATTTCAAGTGCGGCAACAGCATCTGTTTTGAGGCGGGGAAGATGAAACACCTTATGATTTGGGTCAGGTAGGGAAGCATGTGTGGGCTTCCTCTCTTGCCAACCACTGGCACACGCCCTTACATCACAGTTATGCAGGACCCAACACCGTGGGCACCTCACTAACAATAAAACCTCACAACTCAAGAACCACCCACTTGCCTAACGGTCTGCACTCGCTACACAGAAACAATCTCCGGCCTCTCTGGCCACAAGTAAAGGATTCTGCAAACTGCAAAAGGGGTCACACATTCTGGTACAATCAGCACCTACAGTAACATCTGCCTCCATCAGGCTTTGTAGGAAAACAACACATCTCAGAGAAAAAAGCACCTTCTCCCATCAAACAAAGCACCAATAAGGAAGTCTCTGCATCCCGCCAGCCCTGACTCAGCAGCACACTGCGAGTCCCCCAGAAGCCTTTCAGAAGCACATAAATTGGGAGGATTCTGTCCCAAGCAACAGCAAGAAGAGTCTGGCTCTGTCTGGTGGACGGTGCTAGCCAGCCAGGCGCCCCTGGACCTGGGACTGGTGGCCCATGCTGTCCGTGTTGCACCGCCTCCCTCCCCTGCCCTCCCTCTCCATCTCAAGCCACACCTGCCCACAGATGGCGAGGTCTCCATGCCCAAAGGAGGCAGCCAGGTCCCTCAGATGACAGGGTTGTGTGCTGAGTCCACTCTGCCGCTGTCAGAACGATCAAGCAGAGGTCCAGCTTCCTCCCACTGCTACCTCCCGTGAAGCTTACTTCTCTGCTTCCATTCTGGTGGGCACACCAGAATAAGGCCTCTAGAGCTCCCCATCCCCTGCTCTCCATGACTTGTCAGGAGGGCATTTCTGAATATGTGCCAAACCCCCGCTTCCAAAATGTCTCGCAGGGATGGGGGTGGGGGTATGTTGGGAGACAAGGGGTTGTTAGACTGGACTGCTGCCACCCCTACCCGTCCACCCACTCAGAAGAAACAAGTCACCACAACCATCCATTTCTTGGGTTCCCCGAAAGGTTCTTCTGTGCTTTCACTGCAAAGAAGCATTTCTCACAAGTGTTCTTCAGAATGCCATCACCCAATGCCAACCACGGATCTCAGCAGGACCACTCAGCCAGCCGGCTACCCTCTCCCCAAGACCTCAGTCCCAAAGCACTCCCAGGACCAGAAGCAGCAAACAATTTCTTTATCCTTTTCTTCTCTCTAACCACCAGGCCAGTCTCTGGCCAGAGTTCCCCAGGCCCCTCCCCTGGCTTTTCCATGTAAAGGACTCATTCCTCTCCCACACCAGCCAGCCCTTTCTCCAGTTCCTTCCAAAGATATGTGAATGTCAAACTCTCTGTTTCCAAGACCTGACTGAGTCTGGCCCAGGGAGCTGGAGGGTTTTCCGAGGGTGTATAATTAGCTGATCAGTATTATGTTACCCTGTTCATAACTGAATAACCATTTTAATACAGATGGCACACACTGGGATAATTTCTGGGGTCGCCTTGCAGTGCGTTACAGCACGAGTGTGGCACAGGGAATCTTCTTTAGCCAAGGTACATTCCACCAGCTAATTTTACCTGCTGTTTTCAGGATGATTTGGGATAATTCCATATCGTTTGCAAAATATTTAAAACGAAAAAAAACCCCACCTGGATACATGATGCCAGTTTTACAAAAGGCACCATCTGAATTATTAGTTGCCCTGATAACGCATCTATGAGGAGTACAAAACATAAGGAGGGTGGGAAATCCTTAGCCCTAGCCTTTCTCACTTGGGGCTTCCATAGAATGGGGAGCACTGGTGGAAAGGCTGGCCAAGGCTGTCTGGGACCTGCCTCTACATGGTACATGTTTGGGATGTCAGGTTGGACAGCTCTGCCATCAAGAAGTCTATCTGGGAGTCTGGGCCCAACTGCTATTTGCATATTCTGGGTTGGCCACCCAGAGACACACACACTGGTCTGGGTGCACACACACATATTGGAGTGGGTTGGAGACTGGTGACCTCCCACCCAGTGCTATTCTGCATCTGGGTCTCCCTGACCAACCTGTCATCAGCCCAAAGGCTTCAGCTGGAGGTGAGCACCCTAGGTGGTTGAGAGCATCTCTCAAGGTCCAGCGTGGAGCCTAGAGTCCTGTCTCCCTCCCTGGCAACCCCTCCCTTGCCCAGCTCCTCTGTTCTGGCACCCACAGCACTGGTGGCTAGTGTTCGCCCAAAGGCCTGGTGAGGACCAGCCCTGCAGGCCTGGAGCTTGTGCAGGGAGCTGGCTGGGGTGGCCTGGGCTTGGGGTGGCAGGTTTTGTGGGAGTTGGCAGGGAAGGCGGGGAAGCCAGGATGGGCAGTGGCCCCTGGGGAAGGGAACCCGTCCGTAGAAAGGGAAGTCGATTTGGCTTCAATGAATAGACACTGGCCATTTTAAAAGCTTCAGCTGTGGACTGTGATTGTTTCTAGATACCGAGGCTCGCTGGTAATCTTGGAGTCTTAATTACCACTAACTCTTGGATTCATTTCCAGGACACTGAGGGAGCAGCCAGGCAGAGACTGTACCCGGCCCAAGCCCAACGAGAGAGACAGCCCGCCCTGTCTGCCTGCCTGTCTCTCCTTCCCTCCCCCTCTGGCTCCCAGGCCCTCATCCCTCCCCAAAGATCTTGAGCTGAGGCTGGAGAAGGAGTTGAGACTGCTGGGGAGAGGTCCCACCCCCCTGCAGGCGGGTGGGTGGTTTGCTCACCTGTTGATGGAGGAGACGCTGGGCACCGTGTCGTTGTCGCAGATGCCCTCAGCCAGGAGCCGGTCTCGGATCTCCCAGGCGAACATAGTCGGGTTCTGTCGCTTGTACTCGGCGATCTTGTCCACCACTTTGGGGGTCGCCACTTTGGGCTTAGAGCCGCCAATCACGCCGGGCTTGATGCTGCCGGTCTCGTAGTACCTGCGCCGGGAAGGCCGGCGGGGTCAGCGAGGGACGGCGGCGGCGGTGGCGTGGGGCTGCAGCGGGCTGCGGGGGATGCCCAGCCGCTCCCCTGCTCGCTCGAGGAAGCGGTGCCCAAGGAGAAGTCCCAGCCGAGGCTGAGCTGGCTTTCTGCGGGCTTTGGGCTGGGGCCGGGGAGGCGGCGGAGCGCGAGGGGGAGGACGAAGACGAGGGGGACGCTCCCTCCTGAGAGGCGCGCACGCCAGCCCAGAGAGAAAACCCGGACTTCCTTTTGGGAAGCGCAAGAAGAGCCAGGCAAAGCCTCAGGCCAACCGCTCCAGCCTTTCCCAAAGAGCGTAGAGCGCCCTTGGGGCCTAGATCTCCCAAACGCTGCTTCTGCCTCTCCTGGGGACCCTTCATTCCTCCCCACTCCAGTCACCTAACCCCGCCCACCTCCCACCCGCACTCACTTCTCTGGAAGGGGCGTCCCTCCCTTCCTCAGGCGGCAATCGGCCCCCTCCACCAGAGGGCCCTGGGGTTGGGTGACCCTGTTCCACCCTCGCTCCTGGGGCCGTAGTCACCACCTAAGCGTCCTCTCCAGGTGGAGCAGCGCGCCGGGTCCCCTGGAGCTGGGGGTCTCCCTTCCCCTGCTCGGTGTCCAGGGCTTTCAGCAGAGTCCTGGGACGGCAGACCCGGGGCTGACCGGGGCAGAAGGCAGAGCGTCGCCCCGAGCAGCTCGAGGCTCTCACCTGCCCAAGATCTTGCTGACACAGCCGTGGCTGACCCGCAACTGCCGGGAGATGTCACAGGGCCGCACGCCCTGGTGGGCGAGCTCCACGATGCGCTGCCTCACCACGTCGGGCAGGGGCCGGCCGTTCACAAACACCCCCCCAAGCTGGTTCACACCCCCGTGCCCTGCTGGGGAGAGACAAGAAAAAAACACAACACCCCACACACAGCAGGGACCGGCCATTAGTCAGGGCCCGCAGCCCGGGACGTGCGAAGGGAACGGGCAGGGCAGAGGGGCACGTCCCACGTCGGGGATAAGGGTGGCCGCGCGCTCCACGAGGGGTGAAGGGTGGGGATGGGAGGGAACCCCAGGGCTGCAGAGACGCGGAAACACACGCGGAGCCCTGGCCTGGGAAAGAACGGGGCTTTGGGACCAGGCGACGGCGTAGCAGAGTGTGGGACGGGGTGGAGAAGCCCCATGAAGCGAAGACAGTAAGGCAGGGAGAGGAGAAAGAAGCGAAGAGCGGGGAACTCGTGCCACCGCGGAAGGAGGAAGGAGAGCGAAGGAGAAGGGCTGAGCGGCAGCTTAGGCGGCCAAGAGGGGTCCCGCCTGCGGCGCAGGCAAGGGGGATTTGGTGCTTCCGAGGTCTTGGAGGAAGGTGATTGGGGGAGGGGGTGTCGGGGGCAGGGGTATCTGGATCTGGATGATGCTTTTCAGAAGAGGCTCCTAACTCAAACACAAGCTAAGACCATTGGCTAGCTATCTGCTTCTTCGGGTTTATTTTTTAATGCGAGGTTTTTCTACCTCTTTTTCGGTTGTGTTTAATTGTGAGATTTTCTTTCTTTCTTCTTCGTAGTGTTTTGTCTTTGACTATATATCCCCTTCGCTTCCCAAGTGTCTAAAGTTCGAAGAAAACCAGGTTGAGAGAGAGCAGACTAAGCCAGGGGTTCAGTGTCAAGGCTGCCAAGCGACACTGCGGTGGCCGCGGCGGCGGCAAGCTAGAGAGCGCTAGCTGCTCTGACTCACCCGCTGCCATGCAGCACCGAACCTAGACCTGTCACCTGGCCCAGGTCGCCTGGTCCGGGTAGCCACTCGGCGGGCTAAAGGTTCAGGGCACCCCGTGCGGCCAGCCGCAGCCAGCGGGCATCTCTGTGACCCCTGGGCCTGCAGCTGCGCTGGCAACGGCGCACCACGGCGTTTGATCTCCTCGCCGAGCCTAGAGGAGATCCCGGGTGCAGCGCGGGCTCCCCACCTCGCAGCCAGGCGGTCACAGTGCCCGACCGCAGGGTGCCACTCCTGGCCCCTTCCTCCCTAGCCTGCAGCAGCCGAAATATCCGGTGCCCAGCAGAATCTATCCGCCGCCGCCGCTACTGGGCCGCAGAGCGAGCGGCCGGCCGAGCGGCGGGCTGACGACCTGCAGCCTCTTGCCCCGCCAGCCTCAGGCGACTTTCGGAGAAAGCGGGGGACACCTGCGCTCCCCTCATCTCCCTTCCGTCCTCTTCTAGGGATGGGGAGCCAGGGTGGTGGAAAGCTCTGGGGAGTGGGCCTGAGCTGGGCAGCTGGGGCGGAAGGAGCCTCTCCTTTTACTCACCCCCCTGACTCTCTACCTACATCCAGCCCACTCCTCACCCTCCCCGCCCTCCAAAGCCCCTCCATCAATAATTTAGGCCCCGGGAGAACTCGCGTTACCGGTCTGAAAAGGTGGCAGCTGCGGGCAGATGAGAGATGAATAATTCAGCCTCCCCGGGCTCCGGGCCCGGCCCTTCGGCCCCAATCTGAGGGCGGGGATGCGAAGGGGACACGGCGGGGGTCCAAGGCTGAGTTCCCGGAGCCCGCACCGAGTCAGGCCTGGAATGCGCCACCGTTGCGGGCGCCTACTCAGACTGCGGCTGTCGCTTGCTGCCCTTCAGCCCGCCGGCTCACACCCGGCTAGCTCCCTTCTCCGACCCCCTTCAGCTCGCCTGGCTTCCCCTAGGGTTTCCGAGTGGCACCTGGCGGGCGGCGGGGCTTGGCCGAGGCCCGGCAGGATCCGCTGCCGAGGACCGCGAGCGCAAGCAGGGGAGGCCGGCGGCGGCAGGCCGGCAGAGCGCAGGCGGCTGCAGACCAGGGTCCTCTTGCTCGGGAAAGGACTGCGGCTTTCCCGTCTGCCTCGCGGCTGCCAGCGGCGACCCCTAGACCCCGCTTTTTCCCCAGTGCTTGGAATGCTGTTGGGAGATCTATTTTATTCCAGGAATATTTACTAAAGCGCTCCCTGTAACGCTAAATACCAGCATCAGCGGGAAACAAAACAAAACACACCACACAGCTCTCCCTCCTCGTTTCTTTTCCTCACAGAACAGACCCAAATCAAGTCCTGAAAGTTTCCCTGTGAAAAGTTACAAATTATCCTTAATTATTAATCTACAGATGGGGAGGGGCTTTCTATTTAGACGCTTTTTTTAACCCCTAGGAGAGAAAAATCTCAGAAGTGCTTTGTGATCCAAGACAAATGTCACAGACTAGATCCGTTTACATTTTATTAAGACAGTGCCTCCTCTTTCGCTTTTCCTCCCTCCCTTCCTCTTCCTTCCTGCAAAAAGCCTTTCTGTTTCCTTTCTTGGATTTCCTCCTTTTCCTGTCGCTTTTCTTTCACCCCAGCTTTGGCACTTGCCTTCCTTTTGTTCTCCCCCCTTCTCGTGCCCTCTTCCATCCCGTCTCCGACCCCCTGGCCAGTGTGATGGCTCCTTGGCAGGACCAGGGAGTAGAAGGCCAACCAGAAAAGAGCCTTCAAAACTGGGGTCACATGAACTCCTCCCAGGCAACTGCTTGCCTGGGGGTTGACTTCGATCTCTCCTTAGGAACTCCCCCCTTTGTTTTTAGAGCATCTCCCAAGGAGAGGTGGGGGGACATGACTACCACAGGGGGATGTCCTGCCAACTTAGACTCCCAACTCCAGGAGAGAAGAGCAAGAAGAGGGTTAAGGAGTGAAAAGTGAAGGGCAACATAGGGTGCATTTCCGGCCAGCCTGGAGCTTGGCCTTAGCTTGGGTAGGAGAGCCCAGGAGCTTCGGGGAGCTGAGGGTCAGAAGGGGGCACCCCACCCCCACACGCTGCACCCAATTTGTCCTGACACGGAAACTGCCCACGCTGGGAGTCTCCTGGGTGCCCACCACTCTTAAGTTTGCAAAAGTGACAGAAGAGGAAAAGGAGGAGGAGGAGGCAACGAGAGCGAGCGAACGTGGGGGAGAGCCCAGAAAACTGCAGTACAAAACAACCCTGCGATGTCTGCCCATGAGCGCCCCAACCGGGGGCCCCAGGGTCACCAGGGTGTGGGGTGGTGGAAGTCAAGACCTGGGACTGCCAAAGACCCTGAGACCTGAGATGGAGCAGGTAGAAGGAGCGGAGGCAGGCAGAGGATAGATAAGCCCGGGTGACAGGCAGGGAAGGAAGCTGCGAGGCGTGGGAAACACAGGGCCGAGGGAAAGAGGAGGAACGAAATGGGGGGCCGAGAGGAGCAAGGGCAGCCTCTGAAATGGAGTCGGAGCGCGGGGAGCCGGGGCCGCCTGGGGACAGGACCGGAGTGGGACGCGGAGCCCCGAATTTCCCAGGAGCCGGGCGCCGGTACTCACGGTGCATCGCCGAGAAGGGGTCTGCTTTGCAGTGCATATCCATGGGGAGACAGAGGAGCGGGAGCAGCGTGGCCGCCGCCGCCGTGTCGCCTCGAAAACTCAACTTCAGGACTTGAGGAGAAAAGGGAGGGACCGTGGGGGGCGGTGGTGAGCTGGCGCCCGGCTGTGGAAGGGCGCGCGGGGGGCGGGTGGGGGGCGCCGCGCTGCGCTCCCCGCGGGGACTCCTCTGGGCCGCCCCGGCTGCCAGTCGCCGCGGCCGCAACTTCCCACCGTCGGGGCGCGGGGTCGGGCGGTCAGCAGAGCGGCCCCGGGGCGGCGGGCCGGGTCGGGAGACTCGGGGAGCGCATGGCCCGGCTGCGGCTGGGCGGGGGCGACGGCGGCGCGCTCAGCGCCCCTGGAAGCCGGTCATCGGCGAGGCGGCGGTCGCCGAGGGCGCGGGCGGGGGCGGCCCGAGGGCGCCGGGCGGGAGCGGGGCCGCTCCAAGTGCCCGCGAGTTGGCGAAGTTGGCCGCGAAGTAGCGATCCCGGGCGGTCCGCGCGGACGCCCCCGCCCCCGGAACAGGCCGGCGCCCGCCGCCGCGGCCGGAGGCCGGAGGGAGGAGGGAGCCGCGCGGCGCCGGCAGCGCGGGGCTGGCCCCAGGTGGGTTGCGGCGGCGAGGAGTCTCGGCCGGAGACTGGCGCGGCGGCGCCCGTTGCGTGTCTCTCTAAAAGCGGCAAAGCCCCCTCCAGACCCCCTCCCCCTCCCCGCGCCGGGAGATGGATGACTTGTCAGACAAAGGCAATAGATTCCACCACTCTGTGATTCGCCAGCGCCCGAGCCCCGAGCTTCGGCGAGGAGGGCCCCGTGCCTGTCACTCTGGAGCCGGCGCGGGGAGGGCAGGGGAGGGGGCAACGAGCGGGAGGGAGGGAGCAGCGGGCGAAGGAAGAGCGAGGGAGGGGGAAGGGGCGCCCGGGAGCCCGGCTGCACGGAGAAACGAAACTCCCCGATAAGATCCACCGGAGATCAGGATCCAGAGCGGCGGCCGGTCGGACGAACGCTCGGGTCCCGACCCGGGCTGCGCCGCGCTCCGCAGCCGGCTCGCAGCCCCAACTCGCCCAGCCCCGGCGGCCGGTGCCCGCCTGGGCCGTGGCGCCCGGCCGGGCCCGATCTAGACTCGCAACTCCGCGACCTGAGCCCTCCGCCCCTCCCGACCCCCCACCCCGAGCCCGACGCTTCCTTCTCGGCGCCTCCCTTTCCCTTTCCCCTCGGAGCCAACCTCCCCGCCCACGCAACACCCCCCCCCCCCAATTCTCATTCCGGGCTAAAGTGCTGCCAGTTTGCCCTCTTGCGTCCCACGCGCGGCGGCTGCGTCCGGGGCCTCGCTGGCCCCCCTGGCCCACAGGGGTCTGTCTGGACAACCCAAGAGCGCTCGGGCTGGAATGGAGCTGAAGATCTCCCGGCAAGGACCCACCTGCCTCGGCGGCACCCAGTGGACAGCGGGAGAGTCCGGGCACTTGGCTCCTGGGCCCTCGGGTGGCCGAGGAGGGGACTTGGGGAAGGAAACAGTGGGGAGTGGCCGGTGGCGGGCGGCAAAGGACGCAGGAAGAAACCGAGGCTCGCTCTCCCCGGCTGGGGAGAAGAGGAGGCTGAGGCTGCGGCTGCGGCTGTGGCCGCGGCGGAGCGCCGCCCGCTGCCAGCTCTGCGATCCCGAGCGAACGCAGGAGGCGCGGCGCGCCCCGCCGGCCCGGCTCCCGCGGCAGCCGCCGGCCAGCCTCCGCAGCCTCCGCCGGCGCCGGCCCACCCGCTCGCTCGCTTTCCCGGGTCCGCTCGCCTGAGCCAGGCAGGCGCGGCCCTTTGTCTCCTAACTGGTTAAATACAGAATATCCGGGAGATCTTTATGAAATATTTTCCCCCGTCTCATAAATCATCTTGGCACTTCAGCTGATGTTTTAACTCTCTCTCCCTCCTTCGCTCCCTCCCCTCGCGTCCCTGGGTCTGCGGAAAGGGCGCCTCCTCGAAGTCGGGGCTGCGCGGCGCGCTCGCCGCGCGGAGAAGCCCCAGCCCCGCCAGCAGCCCCGGCGCAGAAGAACGCGCTAGGGACCCGCGCCTCCGGACGCCGTGGCCTGAGCTAGGGTCAAAAACCTCCCTCACTGCCCTCAGCCAACAAGAGACTCCTGTCAGGCCTCCGGAACCAGGGTTTGCGGGGCACCCTGACCCCTCAGGCGGGGCGCTGGCCGCACTCAGCCGGACAAGGTCCTGGGACCCCCTCACACTACCAGAGGCCCGGGTCCGCTGGGATCCCGACGTTGGCTCTCCATCCTGCATCTTCCTGACCCCACTTCCTCGGTGAGATCACTTCTGGGAGAAAAGAAAGAAAAAAAGAAACGCCACTCCCCCCCTACCCCCTCCCTAGCAGCCCCCACCTCCCCGGAGCGGCCGCGGCAGTTCCCTTGGGCCTGAGGTGGAAGGTGCACACTCCGGCCCGAAGGTCAGTCTCTTCTCCTGGAGGCCTGCAGATGGCGCTCCCGGGTTTGCTTTGGCCTCAACCCCACGTACACGCACTCACTTCGTGTGGGAGGGGAAAAGAAAACAAGAGTCCCCGTCGCCGAGGCGCCTAGTGGGACCCGCTCCCAGTGCGGTGGGCTCTGTTGGTAGTAGCTGGTACACCCTGGGGCTGAGAGGCCCTGAAGAAGGCTTCTTTCTCATGGAGGCCAGTTCAGAGATCAAGCAGCCCTTTACCCCAAGATTCCTCTGATGTGCACCCAGAAGTTAAGGCTTGATGTGGGGGGAGGAGGGGAGCCAACAAGTGAACCACTCCTCAGGGGGTGCCTAGGAAGGGCAGATGTGTAGTCACACTTCCAAGAGTGTGAGCTCAGATGACATGGATGTCCCTGCCTTAGACAAGAGGGATGGTCATGTTTTCTAGCAGGTGACCGCACCAAGTGTGCTGGGAGTGTGACCCCCCACCCCATCTGCCCTTCCTAGGCACCCCCTGGGAAGTGAAGTCCGACTCCCAGGTAGTCCCTCCACTCCAGAACCCTCCCCAGGGCTGCACAGGCTGGGCAGTCCCCCTCCAACAGGACCAGCCCCCGGCAGCTTCCCCGCTGGCTTCCTGCAAGCTATTCCGTGTAGAAGCTAAGCAGAGCCTCCTGGTGAGCAGGTGCCACTTGAGGTGCCCCTGTCGACCAGGCTCGGCCTTCAGCTAGGGGTCCTGGGTGGAGGGCTGACCTATGGCTTTCTCTCCAGCCGGTGACTCTCGCTTCAACGGCCTCTTTCCTGTTCTTCCCTTTCTTCTTCTATAGAGACTTGTGGGGGGAGGCAAAGGGGGGAAAAGAGGTGGGGGGAGAAGCAAAAGAAAAGAGACAGAAAGAAAACAACCCAACCCCAAACACAACCCGGGCTCCGACCTGTCAGGGTTGGTTGCTTTTCCCGTCTGCTTCTAAATGAACCTTTTCTCTCTGGTGTTTTCAAAGCGGTCTTTCCACCCCCCCAACCTAGGGGCATTTACACTTCAAACAAGGCGCCCGCCTCCCTGCGGAAATTTAAAGGCAAATAAACTTTTGGGGAGTTGCTCTGATACCCATCTCGGGATTTGCTTCATTAGTCGCCTCTGTGCATCTGATCTGCCCAATAAATCTTCCTAGTGGATCTCAGCTCCTTCGCCTGCCCTGTGCCCTTCCCAGCCGGGCTAGCCCGACACCCCGCGTCCCCGCCCTAGCGCCTCCTTCCGTGCAGAGGGCCCGACTGGCTCGGCGCGGGGCAGTGTCCCGAGGGCGACCGGCCGGCGAGTGCACACACGCACCGGCGCCCCAATCGAGCCAAGCGGAGACTCGCGGTCGCAGCTCCTAAACGCCTTGCTGGAAGGACAGGTGTCGAAGGCAGAGCAGCGCCCATGTAGGTCCCCTGCTCGTTCCCTTCCGCTCCCCTCTGCTTGGCGCTTTTTGTCAGTGCCAGGCCAGCAGCGGTATGGCGGCCTCCCCTGGGCCTGCCGGGCCCAGGCGCTGGCCGAGCACTTGGGTAAGAGACGAGGCCACAGGGGGCCGGGGGTGGGGCATCCCCGCCCCTCCCCGCGTCCTGGGCTTGCCTTCCCCCTTCCACCTCCCGGGGAGCGGCAAGGGGCGCCTGGGCCTCGGCTCTAAGGGAGGGGATTAGAAATTCCGAAATTAAATGTATCTCCCCAGGAAATGCTTCCCACAGCGCGGACCAAATTAAACGCATTAAAGTTCAGGGGGGGAAAGCTGTTTAGAACGGAGGGGGGAAAACTAGTCCGAAGGGAAGAGAGGCAGAAACCAACGGAGGAGGGAGGAGAGGCGGGTGGAGCCCAGGAGCAGCTCTGCCACCAAGCTCTTTTTCTGGATTGTTCCCAGTTTGGGAAGTTACCAACACCACTACCAAAACAGAAAAGTTCCTCCGGAGATCAGCCTCTGGGGTGGACGCCGCGGCCCACTTGCCTGCCGGGGGCCGGCGCACCCTCTGCGTCTTCAGAACACGGCAGTGGGGATGGCGTCCACACCCGGGGCCCCTCTGGGCCTCGGCCCGACCAGCTCGCGCTCGGCCCTCCCTTCCCCCTCCCGGCCCCGCCCCCTCCTGAGCCCTCTGGTCACGTTGGAGGATGGGTGGTTTTTTTTTTTTTTGGAAGAGCTTCTGGTACAATATGGAGCACCATGGGCTGCAATTTCACACTCCGCAGCACATTCCCCCTAAAGCTACTTTCTTTTTTTTTTCATCTAAGACCCCCTAATTTCTGCCTCCTCGCTGTTTCCCTTGCTCCCTCCCTCACTCTTCTTCTTCCTCTTTTGTTCCTAATATTTGGACTCCCAGGGCGCAGCCCTGGGGGCCAGCTCGCTGCACCCCGCCCCGCCTGCTCGGCGTGTTGGTCCTGGGCAGACCCGGCGCACGCGCTGGGCCTTTATCCTCCTGCCCCTCCCCCTGTAACCCTACTTCTCTCACCAGAGGTCCCGGCGACCTGCCCGGCCCTTCGCAGCTCCTTTGAGGGGTGACGACAATGAGAACCACTTGGCCACCAAAGCGGCCTCTTAGCGGCACGGGCCTGTCATGTGGCAGCGACCCCTGGGCCATCTGAGTGGGGGTCGGGAGGGGGGGGGGAAGAAGTTAGGCCAGGAAGAAGTGGGCCTGCGGTAACAGGGTTGGAGAGAGGCCCAAGTTAGGACAAACGCTCCAGAGAAGAGGCCACGGATGTCCCTACAACTGAGAACGGACAGCCAATTCTTCCCCCCACCGAACCCCGCAGGCATGCAGGGACCTCAGCACAGCAGGAAAGGGACAGGTCGCCTGCAGACCATCCAAAGCAGTGGCAATCACCTTATGCATCCGTTTGCTTCTTTCAGCCTCTGTTTTCTCACCTGTAAAATGGAACTATTCAAGCTGCCCTGCCTACTCCACGTAGCCAGCCAATGGGAAAACATTGGGTACCAACATTGCTACAGTAGATGATGGAGTCAAAGTCCAGTCCAGCTTGACATTCTATGGGACTCCTCACTGCTCCCGTTTCTGTGTGTTTCTGTGTTCCTCTGTTCAGGATTCTTGTTTCCATTGATCACAGGCCAAGTTTATCCCTCTTTCCATCCTTCTTTCCCACTTCTTCCTGCAGCCGCTCCCCATGTACCAGCACAGCTGCTAGAGGATCCGTTATACTACAGGCCACCCCCTTTCCCAAACTGGGTTAACCATGGCCTCGGGCGTGGTCCCCTTAGGGCCTGTCGGCCCAAACCCAAAACCTTTGGGAGGAGCTGGCAGAGTCCGGTTCCAAACAAAGAAAGTTGGTCCTCCCCAGACCCACAGCCAAACTGCCCCAGCCAGAGCCCTGGGCGGCGGCGGCAGGCGCAGCCAGACGACAGAGACGTGCAGAGGCCAAGGAGGGGGGAAGAGGAGGAAAAGAAAGGGCGCGGGAAAGGGGTGCTGAAGGGGACTGGAGGAGGCCCCTGAGTCTACAGGCCCGCAAAGGCTGGGTTGGGCGAAGGCGAGGTCCCCACCTGGCCCCCTTCTCTTTCCCCTCCCCCGCAGGCCTGAGTGAGAGTCCTGGGAGGGAGGATGTCGCCGGCGAAGTAATGATTAACCGCCCTCTCTGCGCAGCCCGGAGCTGGCGGCCTGACCCGGCTGTGGTTGGGGGACTCTGCGGGCGGACCCGGGACGTGCATACTCAAGGCCGAGGCAATGAAGGGGACCGCGGAGGGAAGGGACAGACGGCAGTCAGGGGCAGGCGAGAGGGAACACGGAGGGCAGGGGAGTGCAGCTTCAGACACCCGGGCAGAACCGCGAGTTCAGGCCGCAAGCCGGAGGCAGCAGCCCTGCGATGGCGAGGGCGCGTGGCCCGGCGGCACGGATCTGGAGTTGGAGAGGGGCGGGGAGGGCCGAGGCGAGTTTTCCCAGAGTTGCGAGCAGCTACCAAAGCCACTGCCTCGGATCCCTCCGCGGCGCCCGCCCTCCGATCCTCCTCTCGCCGCAGCTGTGGGGAGGACAGGAGCTGGCAGAGAGGCGCGCTCGAGCCGGGAGCGGGTAAGGAGGGGAGACCCGCCAACCAGCCTGCGGAGCCGACGGCCGGCCGGGCGCCCCAGTGGCTGGAGACAAAGGACTGGGTCGGAGGGAAGAGGGGAGAACAGGGGACTGGGTCTGGCTGGGCTGGGGAGACGGCTCAGGAAAAGGTGCTCTCGGAGGGACCGCCGAGGTTAGTGGCCGCACCTAGCGACAGCCCCCAGCCCCCTCCCTCTTGAGCTCCTGGCCTGTGGTCCCCTAACCTGGGCTCCGGCCAGGGGCTGTTGATGGGAGTTGCTGTGATTGTGGGGGTGGAGTCTCTGGGTATTTGCACCGGGCGGTTTAGGCCCGTCAGGGATGGGTTAGGGAGGGATGGACCCTGGCTCTCGAGCTGTCCCTGCCCTAGGGACCCGCGAGCCTCCACCCTCCGCCAGCCGCTGCAGAGCAGACCGTGCCTGGAATCTGAAACCTCGGGGCTGGATGGAATCCCTTCTTCGAAGGCAAGGGCTAGGTCTCTGTTTAGCGAAGGTGCTTGGGCTTGATACTTCCAGGGTCAACCGCCCCTGGGTTATTTCTTAACTTTCTGTAACTGTTCCTGGAGCAGAGCAGGCCGGAGGTAAAGCTGCGGGTCCCAGGCCGGCTGTGTGCCAAGAGTGGGGGGGGGGTGTCGGGGAGGGAGAACTGGCTGTAGGTCTGGACCCCTGGCTAACGAAACTGAGCAGGAGGGAGGACGAAGTCCCTCTCAATAGCCAAATCAATTAAAGAGACTGTCTGACAGGTCTTCTTGGGGGCCTGGGGAGTCTGGGTGAGAGTTTAGTTCTGTGAGTGAGTGAGTGAGTGAGTGAGTGAGTGAGTGAGTGAGTGAGTGAGTGAGTGAGTGAGCTTCAGTTGGGAGGGTGCCTAAAGGTGGAGGGAGGGTGACAGAGTGGTTCTAGGGAACAGCTGAGTTCAGGTGAATCCCCAGGACGGGGTCCTGGGCCTCCCTCTCTTCCCTCTGTTCTCGGCTCTGAGACCAAGGCCTCCACCACCTCCTCCCGCAGGCCGACAATCAATCCTGCAGGTCAACCCAGCAATTACACGAGGGGTGAGGAGGCCTGGCCAAAGAGGGCGGGCAGGCGCCAGGCGGCGTCTGCCCCAGGCTCTGAGACCGAGCTGCCCACCGCGGAGAGGGAGAGGGCTCTAGGGCAAGAGAGACCCTAGACCCTAGGAAGGAGGGGCAGGGCACCACCGATAGGGAGCCAGACAGTCTGCTGGGACGGTCCAGCGGAGAGAAAGGAGCGGAAAAAGGGAGGAGGACAAACACACCTCTTATTTTATGGTTCTGGGAGGGAAAGGCAGGCAGGGCTGGCCACACAATGGACCCAGCTGCTGCCCCTCTCCCCCTACTCCTTTCTTCTCGTTCTTTCTCTCTGACGGAATAGGCTCAGCAAGACTAAATGAAACCCGCATCCTTCCAAACCCGGCTGCAGCGGTTGCTGCCTGAGCGTGTGCCAGGCACGCTCGCTTGAGTGCGTGTCATTGTCCCATTGAACTAGCCCGAAGGGGCCTGAAGGGCTGTTGGGGTAGACTGTGGGACACGGCCTAAGGGAACCTGGTGGGGAGTTGTGCTGGGGAGGAGATGGAGTCAAAGGCGCGGGAGGGGGCGGAGGAAAGGAATATGGGGGGGGGCGGAAGCCTCCTCCCGGCCACCTGGAAGGGAACTGCGCTGTCCTTCCCCCAGACCCGCCTCTGCCTCCTGCACAGCGGCCCGCAGTTCCCCGCCCTTCCACAAGCCTGGCGCCGGCCAAAGGAAGGAAGGAAGGACAGAAGGGACCGGGAACTCGGTGCTCAGCCTGGCTGCCTGGCAGCCACCCTTCTACCTCTACCGGCAGGTAGGCGCAGGCCCCCTAGGGACATGGGAAGAAACCCAGTCCAGTTTCTAGAGGTGAGGTGCTGGGGCACAGGAAATGTGGGGCCTGGTGGGAGTACCAGAATGTCCCCCACCATTCTGTCTTCTCTTGTCCCGGTGCTGGGGAATGGGCCCAGGGGGCTTTACTGGGAGACTACCGGATTTTGGTCAACGCAACTTGGGGCTGCCAGGCTGAGGAAGTTACCAGGAGGAACAGTGGGAAAGTGAGAAGATGAAGAGCTGGAGCCGGTGCCACTGGGCAGGGGGAGGGCAGAGGCAGGAGGTGATGGGAGGCAAACTTGTTCTGAGTGAGGGATCCAGGGAGGCCAATGCAGGAGAGGAAGAAAAGGGGGAGAAAGGGTCCCAGGAAAGGCTAGCCATTAGGCCTGTCCTTGGGCTGCATATTTATACGGTCGAGGGGGTGCACAGATGGGCTCTCAATTGAATTCCATCTTCAACACCATCAGAGATTGATTTTGTACTCGCTTTTAATTTTGCCATAATTAATTAGATCATTACAACTGTTTGCTATTGATCTCCCTACTTAAACCTCTGGCGAGGTGGGGTGGCCCAGAGCTCTAAAAACCCAGAAGGCCACCATTGACACACCGTGGGTCCTGGTTCTTCACAAAGGCTAAGGACTCAGGAAGGAGCCCTGGAGGCCCAGGGAATGGGCCAAAGGACAGTCTAGGATTGGGAAACTCCTAGATCATCAGGTCAAAGAACTGGAGCTAGAGTTAGTGGGGGAGTGACAGGGGAGAGTGATGATTGGGTAAGGCAGAGAGAGAAAGAGAGTGAGCATATAGAATTAGGCCGTGATCTCTGTGGAATTACTTTAAACACTCTGGCAACTTGATCCAACCTTCTCCCTCCCGGCCCAACCAAAACTACACCTGGGAAACTTGGCTTTCCACCCCTGGACCACACCAAGGTCCCAGTGCAGCCAAACTGACAAGCTTGGGAAAGTGGGAAAGGGAGGAAGAAAAGAAGCAGCCTTTTACCCCCTTAGCCTTTGGGGGAATCAGACTCCGTTTACCCTCCCCCACAGACTCTCCAAGGGACTGCTACATCTCCCCCAAGACCCACCCCCAGAGAGGTAGGGATTCCCATCTGAGCCTTCTCCTCCCACCTCAATGCTCACCCCTCGATTCAGATTCAAATGTATAAAATGCTGCACACAGGTGTTTTCCCTCACCAGTAGCGCGCGCGCGCTCACGCGCGCGCACACATCTCACTAGAAATGAAAGCCTCCCTAGTGTTTCCAACTTGGAGGAAGTTTCCCAAGAATATTTACAGGCCGCGAGACGTGGAGAAAGTCGTACACGCTCCACAGAAAGGAAAAGCAAAGCCAAGTTGGAAAAGTCCCATTTTCTCGGTGGAAAGTTTGGATGGAAGGTTTAGAAGAGGTGGCGAGGGCAGGCAGAGAGAGGCAGCTCAGGTCGCAAACCCAGAAAGGAGGGGTGAGGTCCGCCCTCCGTCTTCCCGCCCCTCCCTCTCAGAGGTCCCTCTGCCTGTGGCGCTGACTGGTCGCTCCCCACTCTCACCGGCCCGGTCCGCACGCTGTTCCATGCTCTGCTCCCTGCCGCCGCCGCCACCCTGGCCCTGGGTCTGGCTGCCCGGCTCCTCAGCGGCCCGACAGTGCGTCTGGCTTTCGCCGCCGCCGCCCGGAGATCTGGGCGCAGCCACCCAAGACCGAGCGGCTCAGATAACCCTGGCTGCCCGCCGCCTGGGGAGTGCGCTGTGCTCGCGCCCGCGCCCGCGCCCGCGCTCACACACCCGGCCACGCCGCGGCACAGCCCCACGAGGAGCAGCCTCGCCGGGCTCTGCGCCCGCGCACACGCGCGCACTCGCCCCGCGTCCCGAGCCAGCCCCAGGCCAACCGACAGCGCGCCAGAGGCACCCACAGACCCAATGCCCAGTCTAGACGCCGGCACACCCTCCTACCCCGCCCCCTCCTCTTCCACGTGCACCCTCCCCGCAAGGAGCCGGCCTCGCAGGTTGGGGCACCCTCCGTCTGACTCACGCACTCCTCAGCTTGGTGCTCGGTCCCTTTCCTCCGGATTGTCAGCGACCACCCCTCCCAGCCCACTTTCTGGACCATCGGGTCTCAGAACCGGCTACAAACTGGAGCGTCTGGGAACTTTCTAACATCAATGTGATGGAATCCGACCTTCAATCCCAAACAAGCTCTCCTCCAAAGGACTCGGATTATTCCTTTCTTTCAAAACAAAACAAAAGCCCCAAACCACCTCAGAATCACTGGGAAAGTTCCACCTTTCCATTTCTAAAATGCTGAGTGCACATGAGTTGGGGGTAACCCTTCTAAATCTCCAGTCACACTCTGGAGTCACCCCCTGGTGCCCCCAACATTTCTGGCCCCTTGGTCTAAAGTTTCTTGGACCTTCAGACTCACACCCAGATGCTTGCTCTCATCCCCGGATGTCAGCAAAGATCCACTTGGGTGTGCCCCTCAGCGTCTTGCCCTTCCAATCTGTCCTGGACACCCCACCCACTTCTGTCCTATCGACTTCCAGACACTCTTTCTTCTCACAAACCCACCTCATGAGGAAGAACTATTGCCCCGAAACCCACAAGCCACCCCTCTCCCTCATTGGCCCCACTTTCTACCCCTACTCACAGGCTCTGGACCTCCAACTCCAAGAAACAGCCTTGCCCACTCGCCCACCAGGAATCACAATGGGAGGCCAATCCACGAAGACCCTCGGTAAACTCCGCCTCCCCCCAAGCCCCAGAATGCTTAAAATCCCAAGTCCCAAGCTGAAAGGCAATAAGAGCTGGGGTAGGGGGGTGGTCCCAGCTACATGGTCAGGGATACAAGTCCACTAGGATTCCCAGCCACTGAAGTTAAACTTCCTCCAGAGTCTTCAACCAAGGACAAGAAGTTGGAGGGAAGGACCCAAGAGCCCAGGGGGGAACCTCTCTCATGGTTTCCCAAGTTCAGGCTTTTAAATCTTCCTACAAAAATCATGAATTCCTATCCTTCCAGAAAACTAAAGGCCAAACTAGCATCTTAAAAATACTGGAGTTGTAAAGCATCAGATCTTGACCATGTTTCTTTTCTTCTTCTTTCTCTCTCCCACCCCCATCAAATGGGGATTTTCCAATCCAAGAAGAGCAATACATAAACAACTCAACATTTTTCTCTTTGTTATGCACACAGCAGTATTTTCAGAGGCAAAGTGGCAGAGTATTGTGTCACACAAAAAGCACAGCTAACCAGGATAGTCACTCCATGACAAGTGAGATGATCACACATACAGATAGCCTCTCACTGTCAGACTTAGAACCATATCCAATCTCTCTCTCTCTCTCTCTCTCTCTCTCTCTCTCTCTCTCTCTCTCTCTCTCTCTCTCACACACACACACACACACACACACACACAGAGAGAGAGAGAGAGAGAGAGAGAGAGAGAGAGAGAGAGAGAGAGAGAGAGAGAGAGAGACTATGACCTGCTGAGTCACAGTACTTGTACCTTGGTTTCCTCTTCTCTACATGGGTGATAACCTCCTTGGCCCTTCCCACGGGCATGGCAGGAGATAGTATGTGTCCATATACTTTATAAAGTGTGACTTGCCACCACCCACACACACCTTAATTGCTCTGGCTACTGTCTTATCAGATTCAAACTGACACCCAACAGGCATCCATACAAAGAGAGGCACCCACTCCAGCGATTTTTCATGGGATAGGAGCACACTGGGCTCAGTGTCCCCTGCATGCTCCTAAGCCAGTTGGACACAGTTACCTGGACACAGGGTTTCAGGTTGGAGCAGTGCCAGGGCTGGGGCCTAGGCCCAGAGGAAGGCAGCCCAGGTCATGGTGCTAAGCAGCCTGTGTCACACCCGAGGTGTCATGAGGAGAATAGAGTAGCCTGGGCCCTTTGGCTCTGATATTCTGGGAGCTGAGGGGACTCTGGAAACAGGCAAAGGTCCCAACTCTGAGCCTCAGGCTTGCTCTCTTTGTTTCCCTGGCCCTCACTCTCTGCCCTGCACTGTCTCTCAGGCCCTTTTGCTCATTGCCGGCCCCATTGATTGAAAGTCTCTCTCAGGTTCTCCAAGGAGTCCCAGGAAAAATGATCCGCCAGCCTATTGATTCTTCATTAGAATTACATTTTCACGTGTGCTAAATTGGTTTTAAAAGCTTTTTCTGTTGTTATTGTCTTGTCAGGCCCTGCGGTCCAGGGCAAACCAAGTTTAAATGTTGTGGCTTCTTAGGGGGGAAAAAATCACCAGGACTGGATCTGTGATTATCCACTTTCCTGCTTTATTGTTGTCATGATGACAATTGTGATTTGGTTTAAGTATCTTTAGGGAGAGGGCCCTGCAGGAGGCTGCTTGGGTCAGGCTGGGGCTGGTGGGAGAGTGGCTGGGCATGGGGCCCAGGGATCCCCAGCCCTGGAAAGAAAGACACCAGAGCTCATTTCTGTCCCTGAGCATTAAACTCAGTATTTGGACCTGTATTAAATGCTGGGGAAGCAGAGGAACTTGTGAAACACTGTTTTATTGCTTTACTCCCCTTCCAGATCAAATGAAGCAGAAACAGAGAACCCAGAAGTCTTCATTCTCACCACCTCCCTCTCCCCTAAATAGCTGGGGTGCGCAGGGGGTACTGGTCTGTCTTCCCTAGGAGGCTGCTGCAGGCGAGATCACTGACCCCAGCTTGGCAGCAAGGAAGTCCAGCCTTCTTACACCAGGTCAGGGAAGCATGTGGGGGAGAGAGAGCAGAGACTGGAGCAGAGAATAGGAAAGGGGTGAACAAACCGAGCAGGGTCTGGGGACCCAGACTCTTAGAGGTGTGTGTGTGTGGGGGGGTTGTTTCAAAGGACAGATAACAGAGGAGGAAAGAGAGAGAAGAGGCTGAGAAAGGAAATTTACAGAGGAAAAAGAGGGAAGGAAATCCACTGGGAAGAAAGAGGGGGAAAGAGAAGAGACCTGGAGGGGGAGCAAGGCCAGGCAGCTAAGAGGCTCCCACGCAGCTCACCCCCCAGTCCGCCTCTGGCAGCCGCCTGGCAGCCTAGAGGCGAGGGCGGGAGTGGGCTCTGGGTGGTGGTGGAGCTGAGGCAGGAGAGCCGAATGTCTCCATGATGTGTTTATCCCCTAATCAGTTCATTAGTTATAAACAACATGACATTAGAAGTTAGGAGGCAGTTGATATTAATTTTTATTTAACTAGTTGATGTTTAATCCGTCACGCCAGGCTGGGTAGCAGCGAGAAAGATCTTCCTGACACAAAACCAGTTAGAACTTCATAAGGCGCAATCAGTGTCCGCGCGTCGAAACAAACAAGAGAGACAGAGACAGAGAGACACGGAGAGACAGAGAGACTGAGGCAGCCACGCCAGTGACACGGAAGGCGAGGCGGGGCGGGAAGAGAGCTACCCCAGGTAGATGGCAGTGCGGGGAAGTAGGGGGTGAGCTAGAGAGACTGACTGGGCGGCAAAGTCGCTCGCCTCAGAAGCTGGCCGCCCTGTACCCGGCCCCCCAGACGTGCGTGACAGTACGAACAGGGGTGGGGTGGAGGGCGGGGAGCAGGCCTGGCCCAGTCTCTCTACTACGACCATCCTGGACCTCGTCGGCCTGGCTGGCGGGGCGGCCAGAGGTTAGCGTCCCAGCCTCTCCCAAGTCAGGGGACCAGGAGTCCCTCCCCGCTGCTCCAGGAAGAGGGGGTGATCCCGATAGGAGGGAATGTGGAAAGGGAGAGAGGAGTTTGCGCCCAGTGGCTCGTTAGACAGCGGACAGAAACCAGAGCAGGGCCTGTGCCCAGGTGCCCCGGAGGGCTAAGGGAGAGGAAGCCCGGGGCGCTGCTGCCCACCTCCGCGATTGCGCGCGTCCCCGCACGCGGGGCTCTCAGAGCAGGCTGTGCTGGCCGCGGGCTCCTGGCCGGCGGTGGCCCGGGCGGGAGTCAGGTCCCGCGGGGTCTGCCCAGGCCAAACTGTCGCCTCCCACCCTGAGCGCTGGGCTTTTTCCACCGCCACTCGGGGCGGCGGCCGGGCGCTAGCTCGGTCACGGCTTCGTGCGCTGGCCCAGGCAGAGGGGGGCAGGGCTGTAGTTTTCCGCCGTCGCGGACGACACTCTCTGGAGCGGCTGGGGCATCCCGGCTGCGGGGCGGGCGGACACCCGCCCAGCATCTCACCATTTGCATGGTAATCTGCTTCCACCGCGAAAAGGAAATCGCTGGAATTCCGGAGAAAATTGCCTCTTGCCAGCGGTTAATAGTTAACTCCGTCGGGAAAGTTCCCAGGGACAGGCCAGCGCCAGGCCGCGAGGAGCGGGGTGGCGGCCCGGGAGGGCCCAGACGCGGCCTCGCCCATCCGCCGGGCTCCGCCGCTTCCCCTGCCCCCGCGGCGCAGCCCCCTCCCCCGGCCCGCAATAAGCACCAGTTAGTTCCCCAAAGCCTGCGCGGGAGAAATCGGGGCGCCCTAGTTCGGGGGCGCAGTTCGGCACCTGATTCCGCCCAGGGAGGCGAATTCATCACCGCGAGGGAGGCGGCGGGGAGCCGCTCCAGAGCCTGGCAGCGGGGGGCCACCGGAAAGCAACCAAGTGACTTGGGGAGACTCGGCGTCCCCCGAGCCCTGGGCTTAGGCAGCTCGGGGAGGGAGCCCCGGAAAAGAGAGGGGCTGGCCGAAGGGAAGCAGAGAATAGGCAGAAGAGAGGGAGGGAACGAGCGAGAAAGACAAGCGAACGAAAAGGAAGGGGAAAATGAGGCGCGGGGTGGGGGTGGGAGAAGTTGGAAAAGGAGAAAAACAGAAGAGGTTAAGAAGGAGGGACAATAGAATAAAGAAAAAGGAAACCAAACCAGCAAACGATTCTGTTGATCTACAGAACTACCCCGCTGCCGGGCGAGGCAGGCACCCGACGACCCCTGGAGACCCCTGAGAGGGGGCACCCGCAGGGCTGGCCTCCAAGTTGGAGTTGGGGCGCATGGAGCCTGCGGGCGCACCTGCTCCTGGAAGGGGGCAGTGTATCATCCTGGGTGCCTAGGTCCCTGGGTGCCCGGCCAGGGAGGGGACCCGACATAAGGTCCCTGATTCAGGCTGGGACGACCATGTCGCACCTGGGGCGGGGAAGGTGGGGCTGGGACCTCTTTGCTCAGACCCCTGCTCCCCGCAGCTCGGAACCCCGACTCTCTAGAGAACCTCCTCCTCCAGGACCCCAGCGCCCCCGGGCCCACGCGCCGAACGCTGGCTGCGGAGGGAAAGGCGACGCGGCGAGCAGCGCGGCCCCGCGCCAGACGAGGGCGCGTTTCCTGAGCCGCCTTCCCCGCGGCCACCCAGAGGCGCGACGCCGAGGCCACTCGGACCCTGCCGGCGGCCGCGGCTGCCCAGGCCGGAGGGTGGGAACACCGCGAGGAAAGAAGAGAAAAAGAGCAAGGGGCGGGATGCAGGAGTGGTGGAGGAACCAAAGTGGGAGTTGAGGGCCCGGAGGGGAGGGCCATGAGTGGGCAAGAAAACCCGGGGCGTGTGTCCCCTGCTGGGAGTGTCCCCCGTGGCTGCTCACTGGGGCACCGAGGTGCACTGGTGGTGCAGGGAGGAGTCTCCAGGAAGTGGATAGTCCTGCGTCTGCACTGACACAGAATGCAACTGTTACTAGACCAGCATCCTCCGTGCTGGGGCAAGGAAGGAAGCAGAGGAGCCCTGAGGCTTACTGCAGTCAGTCAGCCCGCCAGCCTGCATCTGCTCTGCATTGCTTGGGTCTGGGGCTCGAGAGAGGAAGCCTTGGTGGCAAAGACAGTGAACTACAAACCAAAGAAACTCCTGATATGGGCTAGAAAAGTGACTGGCATACAGAGGATGGCTGGAGATGTCAGGGGAGGCCTCTCCAAGGCGAGAGGGTCTTACAAGATGACTAGATGTCCCTACATTGAATGCAGGGATTGGGGGTGGGGGCGCAGCAGAGGTTGAAAGAGTTCCCAGGTGGCAGGGAGGAGTACCAAGAGCAAAGGCCTGGAGAAAGGGGAGCAGCCAGTCTAGTTGGGGGCCTGCAGAGGATTCTGTGAGGTCAGGGGTGAGGCGAGGGGGGAAAGGCAGGGAGATAGGATAGCCCAGATGGAGGAGCGACTTTCCTAAGGGGATTTGCTTTTCTCCTCAGGCCATGGGATGCTGCAGAGGGGTGTTCAGCAGCAGTAGGAAAACATCTCATTTGGAGAGACAGGCCACTCTGGACATGATTGGGCTGGGGGTAGAGAGGGTAGCCTAAATTGGGAAAGTGGTATCAGCCAGAGAAGATACGAAGTCTCAAAAGAACAAAAAGGAATGTTCCAGAGGCTAGAGAGGAAGGGGTGGGTGGATGTGAGAGGTGAGGCAGCATGGCGGCCAGGACTTGGTGGTGGTGGTGGTGGTGGTGGTGGTGGTGGTGGTGGTGGTGGTGGTGGTGGTGGTGGTGGTGGTGGTGGTGGTGGTGGTGGTGGTGGTGGAGGTGGTGGTGGTGGTGGTGGAGGTGGAGGTGGTGGTGGTGGTGGTGGTGGTGGTGGTGGTGGTGGTGGTGGTGGAGGTGGAGGTGGAGGTGGTGGTGGTGGTGGTGGTTGAGAACTGGTGAGGTGAGAAGGAACATCTAGGTTTCTGAGTAGCTTAAGTCTCAACTCTGACCCTTCTGTACCCCTCCCCCTTTGCAAAGGACCTGAGGTCAGGATTGCAGGAATGGAAACCCACATACTAGGTTTCCACACCTCGCCCACCTGGGCAGCCTCACAGAACAGGGCACTCTGAACAAGAGAATCATTTCTCACCCATCCCAAGGCAACAAAACAGCACCCAAGAATGCACAGCTTGGAGTCAGGTAGTCCAAGGAGAGAATCCCCCTCTTCACTCAGATCTAAACTGTACTAGCAGTGTGATTTTGGGCAGATTCCAGCTACTCCCTGTGTCTCAGTGTCCATGAGGAGCCCTACTGGCTTAGTAGGTTACATGTTGGGCTGGTAAGAGCAGGATCAGAGGCTCAAATCCACCAACTGCTCGAGAAAGAAAGATGAGGCTGTCTGCTCTCAGGAAGATGTGCAGCATCAGAAGCCCTCAGAGGCAGCTTTACTCTGTCCTCCCGGGTCGCTCTGAGTCAGAATGGACTCAGAGGCAATGAGTTTGGCTTTGGGTGAAGTGACCACATTTGGAAGCGAAGGAACAAGGATGTCCCCCTTATGGAATTGTTGAGTGAGTTAGGAAGTTAATATACCACTGGCACATGGAAGATGTTTGACTATATTGGTTCATGCCCCAGCCCCACCCTCACTCTGCCCAGAACTTTGGCTTGCATTGATTAAGCACAGTCTTTGTGGCAGGCACAGGGTGTCAGGAGGTATGAAAGAGTAGCATAAAATGTTCTCATCCCAAAGGAAAGGCCAGTTCCCCATAGACATCAGCTATCAAGGTTAATAACAAGGCAAAACCAGCTAAGCTGTCTGAGGGCCTATTGTATGCCAGGCACTATTCTAAATGTTTTGGATACATGAATTCCTTTAACCCCCATGTATCCTGTTTTTACAGATGAAGAAACAGAGGCCATGTTAGTAGCACATTCACAGTCTCACAGTAAATAGATGGTAGAGGGAGGGTCTGTACCGAGACATGACCTCCACTCCTAACCCTATTTTACACTACAGCAGTGGTTCTCAACCTGTGGATTCTCAAGCAGTGATGAAGTCGCAATGAAAATAATTTTATGGTTGGGGGTCACCACCACATAAGGAATTATATTGAAGGGTGGCAGCATGAAGAAGGTTGAGAACCACTGTCCTAGATTTTCTCGGTGCCAGAAAGGGACGAAGACATCTGGCCGGAGTGTAGGGTTGCATGGGTGCAGAGAACAACTTATGGGTAGAAATTTGGTGAGACCCAGGAACGCTCCTCTACTCTCCATTCCAGATCCTCAAGTCAGCCCCCTTTGCTCTCTTCCAGGTTCTTCTCTCTTCTCCCCCCAAGCCTTCTGAATCACCTTGGCTAGCTAGGATGGTGACCAGTGAGGCAGCAGGGCCACCCAGTCCTCACCCAAGAGCTGTTCACTGTGTGGGGAGATTGATTCTTCTAGTCAGTCATGTTCCTCTTTACAGTGCTTCCTGTGTATCCAGCTCCCAGGCCAGGGGCCCAGCAGAACAGCCCGAGCCTGCCTGGGAGAGAGGGTCTTCTCCATTCACACCCAGTGGGTACCAATCTTCAACCCCACCCACAAATTAGAATTCCCTGGATAGATTCTGGTGTCCCATGGGCAAGTCTGACCTGGGCTGTCCCAGGCTGAGCCCCCAAGGGCTTGGCCAAAGTTCCTGGGAAACTGAAGGGAAGCAAGAACCCTCTCCTGAGCCTGTTCTCTCAGCTGGCTTCCCACTGTCCACATAGCAAGTACGGAGGTGTCATCCTCAGAATTGACCTTCCTATGTGGCCAGGGCAGGACCCTCTCCACAGCTGGCCTAGAGAACACTCATCAGTCTCCCCCTTGTCTAGGGCACAGAGGTGCCCCCCAACCCTCTTCCCTCCCTTTGAGAAGTTGTTCTTAACAAAAGACAGAAATTAAAGAAGTTCTAGAATGATCCTGATCTGAAGAGATGTTTTTTGCTTTCTTTCAACCACTATGTAGAATGAGGCGGGAATGAGTGTGTGTGTGTTTGTATAACATGTACCTAAGTCTATGTTTTAGGGTCGCAATTTTTACTGGAATTTAACCAATCTTCTCCCACCAAATAGAATGTTTTTTTTCCCAAAAAACTTTGAATTCTTCAAAATCGTCACTGTGGACCAATATAATATTCCTAAAGTGAACAGAATCATGAATAGATTCCTTCCAGAGGGGACCTGTCTTCTAAGTTTGCAGCACAGATTGAAAAGCATCCACTAAGATGGTTACATTTCAGGAAGCCCACCCACCAGATCATAGAGCCGGGGAGGGGATAAGGGAGGGCCATGAAGCAGACTGGTCTTAAAAATGAAAAACTGAGATGGGGGCAGATTAGAGATGAGGGTGCCCCCCCCTGCTGCTTGGGCATCCTTAAAGTAAATATAGTTCTCTCCTCTCAAGGGCAGGGACTTCTCTGTGTCTTACTTTTCTCTTCTGTGAAGGGAGAGAGTACACACCTTCTGCCAAGTGCCCAGCACCGTGCGGTGCCTGGTACCCAAGCAAAATGTTAAATTGGTTCCTCTAATCCATTCTGACTCCTTGGATCCTTGAGTGTTTCAGAGTAGAACTGGGCTCTATTGCATTTTCTTTTCTTTTTAATTCTTTTATTAAGGGCTCAGGACAACTCTTATCACAATCATTCATTGCCCTCATCATTCTCAAAACATTTGCTCTCCACCTAAGCCCCTGGCATGAGCTCCTCCCTCCCCGCTCCCCCTTCCCTCATGAACGCTTGATAATTTATAAATTATTATTTTTTCATATCTTGCCCTTTCTGACATCTATCTTCACCCACTTTCCTGTTGTTGTTCCCCAGGGAGGAGGTCACATGCAGATCCTTGTAATTGGTTCCCACTTTCCAACCCACCCTCTCTCTACCCTCCCAGTATTGCCAATCACACCACTGGTCCTGAAGGGATCATCAGCCCTGGATCCCCTGTGTTTCCAGTTCCTATTTGTACCAGTGTACATCTTCTGGTCTAGCCAGACTTGCAAGGTAGAATTGGGATCATGATAAAGGTGTGGGGGGTGGGGAGGAAGCATTTTAGGAATTAGAGGAAAGTTGTATGTTTCATCTTTGCTACATCACACCCTGACTGGTCTCCTCCCCAAGACCCTTCTGTAAGGGGATATCCAGTGACCTACAACTGGGCTTTGGGTCTCCACTGCACACTCCCCCTCCTCATTCAATATGATAAGATTTTTTTGTTCTGATGATACCTGATACCTCATCCCTTCGACACCTTGTGATTGCACAGGCTGATGTGCTTCTTCCATGTGGGCTTTGTTGCTTCTGAGCTAGATGGCCTTGTTTACCTTCAAGTCTTTAAGACCCCAGATGCTATATCTTTTGATAGCTGGGCACCATCAGCTTTCTTCTTCACATTTGCTGATTCACCTGCTTTGTCTTCAGTGCTTGTGTTGGGAAGGTTAGCATCATAGAATGCCAATTTAATAGAAGAAAGTTATCTTGCATTGAAGGAGTACTTGAGTAGAGACCCAAAGTCCTTCTACTACCTTAATACTAAACCTATAAATATATGCACATAGATCTATTTCCCCATCCTCATATATAAATATATTTGCATATGTACATGCCTTTATTTAGACCTCTGTAAATGCCCTTTGCCTCCTAGCTCTTTCCTCTATTTCCTTTGACTTTCCTCTTGTCCCACTATCATGCTCATCTGGGTTTTAGTAATTCCTCTTGGTTACATTATCCTTGATCACGCCCTGCCAGACCTCCTACACCCTCCTCACCACCTATTTGGATCACTTGTTGTTCTCTTGTCCCTGGGTTTGTTAACACCACTATCTTTCCCCCCACTTCCCCCTTTTCCATGTCCCCCCAGAACTGTGGGTCCCATTGTGGGTCCCTAGATCCCCAGGCCTTGCTTCTGAGCTGTCTCTGGGTTTATTCAAACTGCCAACTTTTGGGGCTAGCAGCCCAGCCCTTTGCTTTGGGCACCACCCAGGGAGACGGGGTCCTAGAGGGTCTCCCTAGAGGTGTTTGGTATTATGCCCGCCTTTATATTAAAATAAAAGCTCCAGCCACTGCCTAGCCCGCAGGCCCTCCATGCCTGGGACAGCTGAGAACTGGAGCTCAGCGGAGCGGCGCTCAGGGGCCAGAGGCTGAGGCTGCTCCTGGCTTTGGGGCTCTGGCGCAGGCTGGGCGAACCCGACCTGCCTCTGGAGAGATGCCAGCGGAGAGCGGAGAGCGGGCGGAACGGGCAGCCTCCTCCTCCGCGCAGCCCGCCCAGCTTGCTCAGCGGGCCCAGCGCATCCTGCCTGCTCTGAGCGACGCTTGGCGCGGCCCACCCGCCCGCCCGCGGAGCACCGGCGCTCGATTAATAATCATAAACCCCCTGCTCACCCTCCTCTTAAAATTAATAACTCTGTAATTAGAGTCATAGCCGAAGCTGCTGGAGCCGCCGAGGTCCGCCGGGCCGCCGGCCGCCCGCGCCCGTGGGCAGGCGGCGGCGATGGCCGGGCGGGGCGTCTGCAGGTACACGGAATGAGGATTAAAATCGCTCTCAACAATCCAATACACTTTTTATCAGCCATCTCTCTGCGAGCAGGGCCCATTCATCATCCGCGGCATTCTCCCCGAAAACAAGACCCATTCAGATTTTATACAAATTATCATATTTATCATCGTCTCCAACTCCGGAGTAACATCTCCGCAAAGTGTCTGCCGTCTCCCCGGGGAGCCGCGCGGCTCGGAGCGCCCGAGCGCCCGCCTGGCAATTCCCCCTCCCGCCCCCTCCCACCCCCATCCCCGCTCTTCCCTTCGGAGCTCTCCCCTCCCCCCTCCAACGGGAGCCCAGTCTCTGGCCTTTGATCCGCTGCCTCCGCGGTTTCGCCCCCACATCCTCCCGGTCTCTCCACCCCCATCAATCTCCCTTCCTCCATCTCCCATCCCCGCCGCACCCTCAGCTCTCCGCCTCGGAGCCACTGTCTCGAGTCCACCTCCCTCCTCCTTAGCGCCTCTCTACCGCTTTCTCAGCTTCTCTCCCTCTCTCCTTGGGGCCTGGTGGGGTTTTCCCTCCCCTGTCTGTCCCTCTCTGTGCCTGGCTTTGGGTCGCCAGAGTCCCCTGACCGTCTCTCAGCAGCAGAAAGACTATTGGAGACAGAACAGCTTGAGCCTTGTCTCAGTGGGGAGCGTATGAGGGGGGGACAAGAGGCTGCTCCTCTGTGGGGCTCCCAGAATTGATTCCAGGGGTCAGCTTGGACCCACACCCAGGAGTCTGAGGAACTGAACCAGGACCCTTACCAGAGGCATGCTCATGCCTCTCACACACTGCAGTCCTCACTGCAACACACAGCTCCCGGAACTGATTATAGTGCCGCAACACGAAGCAACACACACAATGCACGCCTTACCGCCTTCGCACGCACACAAAGCCCCAAGGTGCCCACAGTCCCTAAGACACACACACACACACACACACACACACACCATTCTCACAAATGACACGCATAGCCTCCTTACACACAGACACACAGAGGTGCAGGAAGACACACACATTCCAAACACACGTGTGTGACTCACACTGCCCTCCCATCCAGATCCTCAGCTGTGGCCTCCTCATCTCCCTCTCCCCTCTCCCCTCTCTCCATCCCTTCTTGGTTCCCTTCCCTTCCCTCCCAGCCCCTTCCCTTTACCTCTCCTCTCAACCTTTCTCTTTCTCTCTTGGCCAGGCACCAAGGGTCCTAGAGTGGCTTCTGGCTTGCATGGGGGCTGTACCCAGCAAGATCTCCGTTGCCTTACTCTCCTCTCCTCCTAGTTTCTGGAGAATCCCCACTTGTTCTGCTTTGTGTTGACCAATCTCTGCCAATCCCCAGGCTTGATGAGGCCTCTTCAGCTCAGGCCCATAGACACTGGGACATTTGGGGGCTTTGCTCCTGAAGCAAAGGGGGGAGGGTGGCTCACAAAGAGACAGCAAGACTGTCTCAGAACACAGGTTTTAAACTCAAACAACCACTTATTTTCCAGGCCTTTGGCCTGGAGGTGACTCCATGGGCTCCCCTGGAGGTTGCCAGTTTCTAGTCCCCTGGGATCTAGCCTGTCCTCATTTTCCTCTCAAGAAGCTGTGGCATCTGTGGCCCATTGGTTGACTGGTGGATTCATCCCTTCACATCTGGGTGGTCATGAGTCTGAGAACATTACTGAGTGCCTCCTCTGTGCCCGCTGTGCGTGTGGCATGGCCCTCACAGTGAGGGCTAAGAGGCCCTACGATCTGGAGTCTAGAGCACAAGCCAGGGCTACAGCATTCAAAAGAATTTTCTGTGAGGATGGAGCTGTTCCATGGCTGCAAGATTCCCTGTCACATGCGGCATTTGAGCCCTTAAAATGTGCACCTGAGAAATTGCATTTAAAATCATTTCATTTGAAATTCGATGGCTAGGGATGACCAATGGCTACTGTATTTGGCCAGCTTAGGCCTAGAGGGCAGTTTGTCTGTGAAGGAATGTCCCCTCTTTCCAGAGCCTTGGAAGGCCGGTAAGTATGATATTGGCCTTGCTTCTAACTCCAGTTCTGTATATGCTATAAAAATGCAAACCGCCCTCCCCTTGCCCCGCCTGAGTAAAAACACAAGGACCTGTGTCCAGAAAGCAGACTTATTTAAAAAGTGTACACATCAGTGGTTCTCTGTGGAAGAAGAAGAATAGCATGTATTGAGTAATGGACAGTGTTGAAGAGGAGTCATGGTGGCAGGGTAGTTATGTGATAAGGACATCTGCTTGAAGTGACCAGCCACTCCGTGGGAGAAAACTGGGACCGTCTATGTCCCTACAGAGTTACAGTCTTGGAAGCCCACAGGAACAGCTCTACCTTGTCCTTTAGGGTTGCTATGAATTGGGTGGACTCAATGGCAGTGAAGTTTTTGAGAGACACTATTTAAGAATCGCAGGTGGTGCTGAGAGTGTGTAAGTCTGGACAGACTAGGGAAACAAATCTAGGGAGACTCGCATGGGTATAGGAAAGAGCTTTATATACAAGAACAATTGAACATTGAGAAAACATCCCAACTCAGTCCAGATCAAGTTCAAAAGTTCCATATTAGCCTATATGTCCAATACCAATCTATAAAGTCCTCTTCAGACTCACGAAACACATGCAATGCTGCCCCAATGCAGGAAGATCGCAGGCCAGTGGGTGGGAAATCTTGTGGATCCAGTGGCGTTGTAAGCATCTCAGTGCTGGCAGGGGTCTCCACGTGGCTTCTCCAGCTTAGGACACTAGCATAGTTCCATGTGTCTTGTCAGCTGCAATGTCTCCCAGGGTTTGAGCAGAGAGAGAGTGTCTCTCCCCTCCAAGGAGGAATACAGGAGTTCCCAGAATCCTCAGGAGAAGGTCATTCCCACACAGAGGCCTCAGGCTATGACCTGATTGACAGTTAGACTCCACCCCTTTACTCTTAATCCTCTCAAATTGACAAACGATCATATAATTACCTCCGAGAGTCAGAATGGACTCCATGGGAATGAGTTTGGTTTTTTGGTTTGGTGGTGCTGTGGGATGTGTATTGGGTTGCTAAGTCACAAATTAGCAGTTCAAAACCACCAAACACCTAGCAGGAGAAAGATGAAGCTGTATGCGCTCATAAAAATTTAGTCTTAAAAAAATTTTAGTCTTGCAAATCCTAGATAGGGTTGTCATCATTTATAATCAATTCAATGACTAGGTTTTGTGGGGGAGTCGGGTGGGGGTGTAGATACTATTTACATGTCCTATGCTGTGAGTCTTATCAGTGGCTAACAAACCAGATGCCTGTGGGGGCACTTTGGGTTGGACAGACCATAGGAAGGGGGCTTCTGAGTGACTGGAGCAGGCAGGTCCCTCTGAGGGACATGAATGCTTATTCCTGAGGACTGTTGTTATTCAGAAGTGGGGACTACTGGTTCCAAGTTGTTTGAAATTTTTAAACAGCCAGAAATCTTAACTGTTATTTGAAATTCAGTGGAAAGCATTTTTTTTAAGGGGGAGATGGAATAGACAGATGTTGGATGTCCCCGCTTGGTTTGCAGCTTAAAAGCAATCTAAATGTGCACTATTCGTTTCTTGGTTAGAAGACTTGGAATACAACTATTCAATGGAAATGAAGGCCTCCCTTATGAAGAATAAAGTGGATCTTCAGGTGCAGATACGAAAAGATCCCCAAGATAAATGAGATGGGAAAGCAAGGCGTGGAGCAATGGATGAGGTGCCATTTAGGCCAAGATTCAGATGGACGCTGGAAAAATGTTTGAGAAGCTAATAACAGTGGTTGCTTCAGGGAAGGGGGGTCAGGGACGGAGGGGGAGACTTGTTTTTGCTCTGTACAGTTCCTTTAGTAAAAGGAACCTTATGGGCACACCGGTTGAGTACATGGCTGTTAACCCAAAGGTTGATGGTTCGTAGCCACCACCTGCTCCTTGGGAGAATGATGTGGCAGCTGGCTTCCCTGAAGATTTCAGCCTTGGAATCCCTAAAGGGTCAGATCCAATCACTATGAGTCAAAACGGTCTCAATGGCAATGGTATATTTTGACTTACAGTAATTGCCCGACTTGTCTGTTCACAGTGTAGGTCACACAAAACTTACTGAAGTCCAGCTAGGGCTTTGGGGCCACATGCTTATAATTTCTGACCTCCACAGGAGTGTTCTTTAGAAGCAAGTATGATTGGCTTCATTTGACAGATGAGGAAGCTGAGGCTCATGTGCATTAGAGTTGTCAAGGATATAGAGGGTGAATGGTCCAGTTTGGGTTTTAACCCCAGTCGCTCTGGCTTATAGGCCACACCATCATCCTGCCAGAAGAGGGATAGAATAATGGGTTTAAGACTGTCATCATCACAAAATTTATTGAGAGCTTGTTGGGTGTCACACCCTGTGATGAATATTTTCTCTTTTTCTCCATCTTCACTGTTGTTTTGGGAGAGCCTATTGTTGCAGTCATGTGCCAATCCATCTCCATGAAGTTCTTCCTCTTTTATACCGACTTTCTGCTTTACCAAGCATGATGTCTTTTTTTCTAGGGATTAGTCTCTCTTGATAGCAGGTTTGAAGTATGTGAGATGCTTCTAAGGAGCATTTTGGCTGCACTTCTTTCAAGGCAGACTTGTTCTTTTGGCAGTGCATCATACTTTTTTTAACCATTTTATCGGGGGCTCATACAACTCTTATCATAATCCATCCATCCATTGTGTCAATCATATTTGTACATTTGCTGCCATCATCACTCTCAGAACCTTTGCTTTCTGTGTGATGAATATTTTCTATGTCACATTCCATCGTCACATCACCCCATCAATGGAAGGAAGCAGTCATCTTTATTAGCCCATTTTACAAATGGGAAGACTGAGGCAGAGAGTTACTTACACCACCCAGGTCACGTTGGCCAGGAAGCGGTGGAACTGAGCTCATTATCCCCCTATCCTGCCAGTCTTGCTCCGGCACCAGGTTGCTTCACCATTGCCATGTGTATGGAGCACTCTGTACCCTACAGTAAGGAGTTCTGATGGCATCGTGCATTGTGGGTTGAGCTGCTAACCAAAAGATCAGCAGTTCAAACCTACCAGCTCTTCCGTAGGAGAAAGGTAGAGCTTCCTGCTCCCATAAAGATATATAGCCTTGGAAACCCACAGGGGCAGTTCTACTCCGTCTGATAGGGTGGCTATGCATCAGAATTGACCCGATGGCCGTGAATTCGAGTTTGGTAAGGGTTCTCCTTTTGTACCTCTCCTTCCAGGAATGGCCTGGCACACTGCCGAGGGAGCTGCCAGGAGTGTGCCCTGATCCCTCCAGCGTGAACCTGGGTACGCTGCATTTGTCCAAACACATCGGCACAGTCCCCAAGCCCTTGAGCAACAGGTTCCGTGAGAAATACCCTGGCACTGCGCCAGACCCAGGAGTAACCAGAGCCCCCTCTTTTCTCCAAATCAATCCAGGTGCTTGGCTTCAGGACCCCAGGCATTAAGGGTTCCAGATGATAGCAGAACATGTTTTCTTTCCCTTTTCTTAGCATCCTAGGATGAAACAGGAAAGGCTAAACTCATCCCTCTTTGTGACTGAGGAACCATGGCTCTCACATATCACACACACAGGCCCGTGCACAGTGTAAGAACTGAAAACGTGATGCAGTTCAAACCATTCCATGACCGCATGGTGACTTCTCCAAGGGGGAGAATAACACAGATGCCCCAAGTTAGAGTGAAGGGATTTAGAAAAACAGGCCAAGAGAAGTTTGGCCTCTGAATTAAAAAAAAAAAAACTCCCTCTATTGTTAGCTTGAAATCTATGGATGAGTGTGGACTGGGTATAACAATAAAGTCTGGAATAGCCTGTGTTCATAATAAGAACATGTGTGACCTCTACTGACCCTCAAGGCGTCACCGACATTTCCCTTCACCTACAACAACCTTGTCTTCCCACATCTGAGTCAGTGAGCAAGTGAACCAGAAGGTCCAAAGATTCTGGATGTGTTCCCCGCCTACCCACCACCAATCAGTTCGCTCAGCCACTGGCCTAGATCCCGCATCCTTGACCCAACCTCTCCTTGTGAGTAAGGAAAAACAAAAGCCACTTTCCCCCCATCCTTATACTAGCAAAACCCAGGCTCTTGATGGGACCCAGACTCTCAAAGGGCCTGCCTATGGCTGTCAGAAACAGTCTTTGACGGGGATGGTAGATTCTGGAGACTGATCAACCAGGTCTCCCCTAGGGCCTCCGGCATCATCTCCTAGGAATGTATTTAAGAGAAACTTATAAGGCGCGTGCCCTGTACCTGGTACTCTTCTAAGCGTTTCACAAGTGTATATGAATTTTGTGGCTTAACAATACCAATAGATCACATAGTTCTGGCATTCCGGTGTCTAAAAGGAATTGGTAGGACTGTGTTTCTTCTGGAGGCTTTGGGGGAATCCATTTTTTGACCTTTTCCGGCTTCCGGAGGCTTCCTGCAGCCCTTGGCTTGTGGCCCCATGGTTGCACCGTCGGTTGCTGTCGTCCCATGTCCTCCTCTAATATTTGTTTGTTTTGTTTCCACTCAACACTGTGTCTCCTCTTCAAAGGGACCTTGTAATTGCATTGGGTCCACCCAGATAATCCAAAATTGTCTTCTCCTCTTAAATTCCTGAGCTTGATCACATCCTCAAAGTCCCTTTTACCATATAAAATAGCCTTTTCACAGGTTCGGGGGCTTAAGATGTGGACATGTCTGGAGGTCATTATTCTGCCCACCATAAAAATATGAACTTACCTAACCCTAAGAAAAATGTACTATTTCTATCCCTATATTTTTGTTAGGGGAAACTAAAACAGCTAGAGGCTCAGTATTTTGCCCATTGTCACACAGTACATTTCAGACCCATAATTAAACCCCAAGCAGCCTTGTCTCCAGAGTTTGTGTTTTAAATCACCACATGTTGTTACAAGTATTTTGGGGGGAGGGAGGGCTGATAGAAACAAGTGCTTATGTTTGCTGTACCTACAGATACACACCCACCCTCCATATACAGATATCATACACACATTCTCTGTGCATTTTTCATATACATATGGTACAAACACATGCATGCCCATAACATGCATGTGCTTTATGTACACATGTGCACTACTGTCTATAAATACACACAAAATACCTGGCACACACATTGACAAACATCACCCCTGCTCACATACACGTACATGTGTGACCACACATAACTTTGTGCAAATAGTCCCATATCCAGGCTATAAATAAATGCATACTTTATGCACACAGCACATACTAGTTGAATGCAAAAATACCCTAAATCCAAAACCACATACATGTGTTGTATCACATGCACCTTGCACATATATGCATAAAGTACCAGGCAAACATGTATCTTCTGTAAAACCACATCTTGCACAAAGATAGACACTGTGACTGTCTTGATGTACATGTTCTGTACAATACACAATATGCTCAGCAAATACATGTGCCTTTTAGATGTTCATCTTATCCACAAACATCCTGTGCACTCATAGATATAGACCTTACATATAAATTCTCTCAGGTACTATGCACATTCATAGAGTCTCTGCACACACATTCTGAGAATGCGCACACGTACACACACACCCATCCTGGGTACATTCAAATGCCACCGAGTGGATTCCAACTCAGAGTGACCCTTGTGGCAAAGTCAAAGGGCCCTATAGGATTTTCTTGGCTGTCATGTTTACATGTGCAGGTCACCAGGCCTTTCTCCCAGGGAACTGCTGGGCGGGTGCCAAGGTCAATCACCAACCGTCAGGCTCCTCCGTGGCACCGTCTGCTCTTCTCCCAAATACAAATGCTGTGGCTAGATGCTGTCCAGTCTGCACTCACTACAACCCCATGTATAACAGAGTGAGTGCCTCGAACATTAAGGTGAGGTACCCAATGCAATTACCAGTGCCCTTTGAAGAGGAAGACGCAGTGTCAAGGGAAACCAAAGCAGAAAACAAGTGTCAGAGGCATTTCCAGGATGGTGCTCCGCACCATCTTCACAATTGTCCTTGCTTGAGCCCATTGTTGCAGCCACCGTGTCCATCCATCCTTTTCGCTGCCCTTTTACTTGACCAAGCATGATGCCCTTTTCCAGGGGCTGCTCTCTTTTGATAACATGCCCAAAGGACCCATGGAATCCTTGATCAACGTGTGTTACATACGTCCCCATCCTGCACTTGCAGCAGGACTAAATCCACGCTGTATGTTCTGCAGCAATCTGTGCCTCACATACAAAGAATAGCCATGTGCGTGTACAGCCCGATCGGAGTTTTTCCAGTGCTTCCTCAGGCAGGCATGCCTCAGTGTTAGATGGGATTGTCCCCATTTTCCCGAGGAGGAGGCCGAGGCCCAGGCTGGGCGGGGCCGGCCCCGGGCGCCCCGCCCCTCGCGCCCCTGCTGCTCCGCCCCCCTTGGTCACCGCCCAGCTGTGATCAGCCCCCCAGGCTCGTATCCCTCAGCCCCAAAAGAAAAGTAGTTCCAATACCATGTTTGTTAACTAGGTTATCTAGGCTGTGGAAGATTTTAATGTTGAATTTTATAGCTTTACCACGCTCTGCCGTCCTTGTGAATATTGTAATATTGCATTTTTTACAAGTTACTCTTCTGTTAATGTTCCAGCTAGTAACTTTTATAATCCTCCTCAATGAAATTTTTTTGTATTCTTCCGCACCGTTAACCCCAATGGCGGCGCCTCGGCCCCTGGCAGGAGGCAGATACGAGATGAATTCCTCTTTAATCAGAAATAATAATAATAAAAACACACACGCGGCTCTGCTGCCTCTCACTCGGCTTCCCTCTCCACCGCTGCTGCCGCCGCTCAGGGCCGCCTGCGGGCCCTCTGGCCTCAGCCCCGGTGGCGGAGAAGGCAACCTCAGGCTAGGCTGGCCCTGGGCTCGAACCTACTCTGCATGGTCTCAGACCCTCAGCCTTTGACGACCTCACACCCTGTCGCCCCCACTCCCTGAGAGCCTGAAGAAGCGCCTGGCCTGATGACCTCTCGGGATCTTCACCTTCTACTCCACACTCCCTCTCTTCTAACCCTCCTCTTGCTGGTCTCTGCCTCCACAGTCCTGGTTTCTTGCTTTGTGTCTTAGATTTTCTTGACCCCTCTGACCCTGCCTCTTATGTCTCTGGTAACTATCTTTCTAGATTTCCTCTCTGACTTTTCAGTTTGCCAGCTCTTTATCCCTGTTCTCCACGTTCTCCTCTTAATTGTTTATTTATCTATTTATTTATTCTTTTTCAGAATATCCGAATCCATTTGGATGGAGAGCCTGTGATGGACGCTAGTTAGGAAACTGGGGTTTGGGACCAGTTTGACCTTGGGCTGGGATTGGAGGTACTTTTGGAGACCCTGGGAGTGGGGGTGGGGAGTGTGAGTGCCAGGAGGGAGGCCAATGCGGTCTGTGGACTTGCAAGGCGAAGGGCCCACTTAGAGGCTTGTCTAAATCTGGAAACGAAGGCTAAATCAGTGGGGCTCTGAGGGGGCGGGGAAAGAACCCTGGTATATCGGATTACACACTGGGCGGCTAAGCACAAGGTCCGTGGTTTGAAACCTCCTGCAGTTCTGCGGGAGAAAGATGAGGCTTTCTACTCCCATAAAGAATGACAGCCTTGGCAAACCAAAGGGGGCAGTTCTGCTCTAAACCAATAGGACCAATAGGAGTCAGAATTGACTCTAGGGCAGTGAATTTGGTTCTTTGTTTGAGAGAGAAAAGGCCTGGTGAGCCCTGCATCAGTACCAACACACTTATGTCCTGGAATTCCCTTCAATCTGGTCGGAGAGACCTGTCATAATGGGAAGAAAATAAAAATGAGTTGTTGGTTCCGGGTTCCCTGTTCCCTGAGGGATGAGGGAGAGTGGTGATAGGTTGTGGAGTACCCGGCCTCTCTTCAATGATATTGGCAGTTGACAGTAATCCTAGACCACAGGGGAACCACACTCATTCTGCCAACAAGTATCTGTTGAGCACCTACTATGTGTCAGGCCCTGGTCTCGACACAGTGATGACACACATAGTCCTTGACCTCACGGAACTTATGGTCTGGTAGAAGGGGCAGATGATCATAAAAAGCCACGCAATTGTTTCTTTACAAACAGATAGCTGAAACTGCTCCGAGCCCTGTGATATCTGAGCTGGGGGGTTTTCTCGGGGGGGGGGGGGCGAGGGAAATCCTCTGGGGACTCAGAGGAACACACTGGACTCAAGGTTTGAAAAGGATGTGACCACCCCTCCCCCAAAAAAGAAAGAAGAAAAGAAAAAACCGGATGTGACCAGGATTACAGCCCAGGTCTCCTCTTCTTGCTCACACGTTCCAGGAAAGGGCGGGCCCAATGCTCTTATCTTAGAAGAGACAGGACCCACGCCATAAGTGAGGGGAGATTGTAGAGGCTGGTCCTGAAGACAGTATCTCGCCGGATTTCCCTAGGGCCTGCCAGATCTGGCCACTCGAGTGGAGTTGGCGGCCCCACACGTGAAGACAGAGGTACCCAACATCTGGAAAACGGAGCCACAGCGCAACCAAACATCTGGAGCGCTAATCGCCAGAGCCGCGAGCGGCCCAGACGCTGGGGTCCGGGTAGCGGGTGGGAGAGGGAGGGGGAGGGTTCGGCAGCGGGACACTCGACGGTCTCGGTCCCAGTATTTTCCACGCCCCTGAACCTGGACGGGGACCTGGCCAAGAATCCTCCCGAGAGCAATGCTGAGTGACACCCCCGCCCTCGGCCAGCCCCCCACAGTGCCCTGGGAGGACCCTCGCCGGGAAAGGGTTAATGCTCCCGTTCCCGTTCCCTGCTCCGCCAGCGGGCCCGGGGCTTGCGGGTGGGGAGGGTGACGTTAAGCGGGGACCTGGGGAGGGCCGAGGAAGCAGGACCCGGGGGAGGCGAGGGGGCGGGCGCCCGGCGCGCCTGTGCGGAGCGCGGAAGCTGCGAGCGCCCGCGACAGTAAAACATCTGTAATGTGCCATTCGCCGCTGCTCGCTGATTGCTCATGGATTAAAGATTAAAATCTCGGCTTTGGCAGATGGGGAGAGAGAGGAAACTCTTACGAGCACGGTTTGCATCTGCATTTCATTCTGCTCCGTTCCCGGCGCCACGCCTGGTGGCGCCGCCGCACCCGCCCACCGCGCTCCCGGCTCGCCCCGCGCGCCGCCGCTGCTCCCTCCGCACGCTGCCCGCGGCCCGAGCCCAGCCCGGCCGCCCGCTCCCCACACCCCGCCGCCTGGGGCCCGGGCCTCTGGGCCCGCTCCCGCGACTCTCCCGGCCGCCCACTGGGCTCCGAGCTGGACGCTGGATCCTCCTTCGAAAGGAGACCGCTCCCTTCCCCAGGCGGGGCCGCTCCCCACGAGCCCAAGTCGCCAGGCCGGCCTGCTTCGCACCCTCGCCCCTGCTCCAAGCCCCCCAGGCCGGAGGCCGGGTGGGGAGCCGCGGAAGGAGGGTCCAATGACGATACTTCTGGCCATTGTGACTGGACCAGGTGGCTTCTCCTGGGTCGGTGTGCCCCCCTCTGGGTGTTTTCAGATAGACCTACTCAGAGGTGGAAAGTGGGCTAAGAGGAGGGACTGGGGTCCGGGAGAACGGAGGCAGAAGCTCTGAGGGTGGGGAGGGGGCTCCTGAACCAGTGTCTCTATTGGGTTTGGGGTTAGCCTGCTTCTGGTCCGCTGAGGAGCTGAAACGCTGTGTTCAGCTCCCTGGGGCAGCCCCTTGGCTTCCTCCCACAGCGCCATCGCACATCTCACCCCAGGGAGAGCCTCTGGCTTCCCACTGTTAATCCAGGCAGAGGGAACTAGAGACAAAGGGCTGTCAGAAAGACGGAGAAGCTGAAGAAGGAACAAAAAGCTAGGGAGTTACAAGGCAGATGCAAGCACCTGCATCTGGCTGGGGGTGGGGGTGACCCCTGAAGAATGTGGGCGGCATGGAGGGCCCCTGCCTGGGTTCTCAGGTCTCAACTGGGAGGAGGAGGTTAGTTCAGGGTGAGGAGAAGAAAGGCTGAAGAAGGATGGCGGAGAGGAGGGTCCGTGTGGCAGATGTAATTAATTACTGCATATTAAAATGTTTGTTTACAAAGATGAACAACGGCCGGAGGTCTGATGGTAATTAATTCACAGCTTTTCCCAGGCCTCTCTGAGCCTGAACCTCTCTTGAGGGTCTTGGGGGTGGTACAGGCTGGGCTGAGTCAGGCGCTCATTTCTGCCTTCTTCACTAGAGACTGAAGCCCCCGGTTGTTGGTGTGGGAGGAGTTCCAGAGATCGCCTACTCTAACCCTGCTGTACCACACACACCAAGGGAAACTGAGGGCAGAGAGGACTTGTGACGAAAGAGGTGGAACCAAGATGGCAGTCACTGCATCTTTGCTCCTAGAAAGACGTCCAAAACCAAAAGGACGGACACTGAGGAGATAGATGGTGATCCCAGCATCAGAGATACCAGGAAGGCCCAAGGAGGGATAGGGCCCAAGAAAGGGTTTGGGAAGAGAAGGAGAGAGGCCTAAGACACCTTATGCAGAGGGGACCAGAGGCACCCTCATCCCAGAGAAGCAATTGGGGGGTGGGGGTGGGGTAAGCAACAGTGTTATCAGAAAGCATGATCAGTCACAGCCACACCTCCCCGGGCCATAAGGCAGCAGGCGGAAGCGGTGGAGGGCCTTCTGGGCCTTTGAGTCTGACAGCCTGGCCAGCTCTGCCACCCACAGCCTTGTGACCTCAGGGAAATACTAGACCTTTGCTGAGCCTTAGTTCCTTTATATAATGAACACCTGCCTCACAGCATGGCTGCAGGGAGAGCCCTGTCCTTTCACAAAGGAAGCAGGAGGTGGCCTTTACCCTGCTCCCACCTCTCTTCACTCACACCCTCAACAACAAAGACATTCACAAATGTCCTTCTGCTCATTTACCTGCACCCCCTCCCAGGGGCTGTGGAAGGACTGCTTAGGCATGCATCAGGGTGGGGGGTGCAAGATGGAGAGGTGACCCACCTCTGTTTAATAGGAGCCCACAAGATCGGAACCCCTGAGGAGAATGCAGGAAGGCACAAGGGAGGAGTGCCTTGGAGGCTCTGCCTTGGGGAAGCAAGGCCTTAAGCTGGAGTGGAAGCTTCCTGAGGGAACTGGGCCTGGGGCAGAGGCAGACGGCAAGGGATGGGTCTGGTTGGGCTAGGAGAGAAACAGGAGGTGGCTTGGCTGTGGAGCTGAGCAGGGCAGCTCTTCAGGGAGCCTACATACACCTCCTTTGGGGGGCAATGGGGCTGGGTAAGAGGGTCCCTTCCTTACTCTCTCAGGCCTTGCTCCCTCCACACTGGTCTTCCCACCAAATCTAGACATGAGGCAGGTTCAGATTTCCTTTGAAGCTCAAGATCAAGAAGTGGGGTAGGAGCCTTGGGCAGAAGAAAGGCAGCCATTTGAGGCCCATAGCAAGGAGGAGGTTGGGGCCAGGTGAGAAGAGCTGAAGATCCCACCAGGTCACCTAAGGTGAAGAGGACCTTCTTGTAGATGAGACTCCAAGCAATGACAGCGTATGATGTAGATGTGTGGATGGTCCGATTCACCCAGAGCTGTGACAGGGTGTCAGAATCCGGGGGAGGGGCGAGGGTCACAGCACCCATGGTGCCTGGGGCTGAGAGAGTGTGTTCCTGGGGAGCGGTAACTCAAAGATGTGTGTCCAGGAGTGTGAATACATGCACACGTGTGTGTCTCATGTGTGCCGCCAGCATGTTGGCATGCCTCCGAGTGTCTCCGAGTGTCCCTGCTTGAGAACATGCTGAGAGGGATCACTCCTTCACCTTTTCAACACTTTAGGGGCACTAGATTCCCTCTCCTGTGCAGGTGCTGGCTCTCTGCTTGGCTTTTAAATTTTTTTTATTTTGTTAATCATTTTATTAGGGGCTCATACAACTCTTATCACAATCCATACATACATCAATTGTGTAAAGCACATTTGTACATTTATCGCCCTCATCATTCTCAAGACATCTGCTCCCCACCCAAGCCCCTGGCATAAGTTCCTCATTTTTTGCCCCCTCTCTCCGCTCCCCCCTCCCTCATAATTTATAAACTATTATTTGTTATATCTTGCACTGTCCGACATCTCCCTTTACCCACTTTTCTGTTGTCCCTTCACCCACTTTTCTGTTGTCCATCCCCCAGAGAGGAGGCTATATGTAGATCCTTGTAATCAGTTCCCCATTCCCAACCCACCCTCCCAGTATCACTACTCACACCACTGGTCCTGAAGGAATCATCCACCCTGGTGTCTCTGTGTTTCCAGTTCCTATCTGTACCAGTGTACATCCTCTGGTCTAGCCAGATTTGTGAGGTAGAATTGGGATCATGATAGCAGGGGGTGGGGGGTGGAAGGAAGCATTTAGGAACTAGAGGAAAGTTTTATGTTTCATCATTGCTACATTGCACCTTGACTGACTGTTTCCTCTCCGAGACCCTTCTGTAAGGGGATGTCCAATGGCCTACAAATGGGCTTTGGGTCTCCACTCTGTACTCCCTCCCTCATTCACAATTATATGATTTTTTTTGTTCTGATACCTGATCCCTTCAACACCTCGTGATCGCACAGGCTGGTGTGCTTCTTCCATGTGGGCTTTGTTGCTTTTGTGCTAGATGACCGCTTGTTTACCTTCAAGCCTTTAAGACCCCAGATGCTATATCTTTTGATAGCCGGGCACCATCAGCTTTCTTCCACACATTTGCTTATGCACCCATTTGTCTTCAGCAATCGTATCAGGGAGGTGAGCACACAATGATATGATATGATTTTTTGTTCTTTGATGCCTAATAATTGATCCCTTTGACACCTTGTGATCATGCAGGCTGGTGTGCTTCTTCCATGTGGGCTTTGTTGAGGTTTTTGTTTTTGTTTTAACATTTTATTAGGGACTCATACAACTCTTATCACAATCCATACATATACATAAATCAATTGTATAAAGCACATCTGTACATTCTTTGCCCTATGTTGAGGTTTTTTTTATTTCTAAGGAGGGGGGGGAAAGACACCCGGTTAATTAATTGTAAACAAACCAGCCAGAAGACAAAGAAAACCAGGAGGTAGAGATAAGTCAAAGGAAAGGGGGAAGACCTGGTCACCTCACAGGAAAAAGGAGGGCCCTTCTCCATGTGGAGAGTTTTCTTTCTTTTTATGCAAGGGAACAGGATGCGTACTGCGCATGCGGCTCCTGGGCCTTGGCCTGGGTCCCCGTGCCTGGCCAGGCACCCCAACCCCACCCATCTTTTGAGGTCCAGCACTGGACCTAGCTCCTGCCAGGTGCGCCCCTTCCTGATGGCCTCTCTGTCCTCCACTCCTCCCGCCCAGGGCCAGGGCAGGCTTGGGGGGCTCGGGGTGATCCCGCGGGGCGCTGGTCCTGGGGGCCACCCGGAGCGCACGCGGCTTGGCGCGGGGAGGAGCTGCGGAGCAGCCGGCGGGGAGCGGAGGCGGAGCGGAGCTGTCGCTTCCCATCAGGCGGAGGATTGTTCTCGACACACGCAGGCCCCGCAGCGTTTCTGTGTCAGGGAGTTTTGGCGGCGCCGTGACCCATGCGAGGGGGGTCGAGCTGCGCGCGAGGAGCGGCCAAGAGTGACCAGCGCGGCCGGCCGCATCATCACCACCTGGCCGGGTCACTGCTTCCCTCGCCTGTGGAGCGCAGGAGGGGCGTCCTGGCCTGGGGAGGGCGGGCTTCTCCACTCTCACTGTCCCGTCCCGGGGGAAGTAGGCATCTTGCACAGGAAGGAAGGAAAGTTGGGGGACGGGAGGGAACAGAAGTCACCACCCTCGGCCTCGATTTGCCCCTTTTGGAAGGAAAGGGACTCCCCTTTGTGGTCCTGAGCCGAGGCAAAGAAGTGGATGAAGTCTTTGGCTGGATAATACACTGAGGGTGAGGCATTAGACCCCCAAAGGGATGGGGAAGATGACCCCCGTGGAGGTTGACCCCCAGAGCCAAACAAACAAATGAACTCGGTCAATTGTGACTCAGATGAGCCTAGGACAGAGCAGAACTGCCCCTGTGTGTTTCCAGGAAACACAAAGCCTCCTCTTTCCTTCGCAATGGTTGGCTGGTTTGAACGACTGATCGTATAGTTAGCAGCCCGACGCTGAACCTATGGCAACACCAGGGTCCTCAAACCTGACCAGACCAAATCCGAGAGGAGCTCAGACGCCAAAAGGAGTCCAACCAGACACCAGGAAGTCAAAGTGGGCCATCTATGCAAATAAAATGATAATGAGGTGTGGGTGAGGTTCCCAGAATAAGTACTGAGGGTGGAGGAGGGGCTGCCAGGAGGGGGGAGGGAAGGAGGGGCAGACTCCTGACCTCTCCCCCCAGCCCCTGGTCCCATCTGAAGTGGGCAGGCTCCCATCTTCAGCACTTAATGATTCTGATGGGCCCCACCCTTGAGTCAGGAGGGCCATTGTGTCTGGCAGACCAATAGCCCCTCTCCTGGGCCCACCCATCAGTCACCCGGAGCTCCAGCTGTTCCCAGCCTTTGGACTAACCTCCGCCATCACCACTACAAATTGGCTCTCAACAGCCGCTCAGAGACCCCTTCTCTGCCATTGTCTCAGGACAAATGGCCCTATCTCAGCACACTGCCCCACAGGCCCAGCCCGGGCTGCCTGGGGCTTCTGGGAGGAAGGGCCCTGACAGCCCCACCGACCAATTCCAGGAAGCTCTTCTGCTTCTCTAACCCCACAAATCTGGTGTCCCCAACCACCACAACCTTGGGTCCTTCCCCCAGCCAGATTTGGCCTCCAAGAGTCCCAGAACGGGCTGTCCTCTTTCAGTTCAAGAAGTCTCATGATGGACTTGTTGACTGAGCCTGAAGTGAGAGGTAAAAGGAGGGAGGAACGGAGAGGGCAAGGGGACATGGAGCTGGGGCTCCCCGGAGCCACATGGCCAAGCACAGAGCCAAGACAATTACATGCCTAGTTTTGCTGATGGCATTAAAATCATTAGGATGAAGGATCTGAAAATCATACATTAAGGGGAAGAATTAGAAAGGGCTTTAGAGACTGGCACAGGCGTCCCCAAATTGAATCTGGTGCAATTAACTGGGGTGGTGTTACACAAACACACTTCTCACCACACCACCCACCACGCCCCCTTCCCTACTCCTTTTGCTCTCCCTTGCCAGTTTTCGACTCAAGCCCTTGCCCTTCCCTACTTCCTCCTCTTCTCCCATTCCTGGCCAGTCCCTTTGGCATTGCCCTGCTTAGGTTGAATTGACTACTGATGAGTTGGCCTGGGGGGGATGCAGTGGGTGGGGTCTTTGGCTTTGGGAATGGGAGGCTGGCAGACTCAGACATCCACACCCATCTTTGCATTAGTCAGTGATAGTGCGAGAGCAGCAGAATCCTTAGATGGCCTAGTATAGAGTGGGGAGTGGATGAGCCTGCCTGCTAGTATCTGGGTGCCAGGGTCACTGAAGGTCAAAGTCTAGAAGAGATTGGGAGTCTATAGCTGCTTTTGTGAGGGTTTCTCTGTGTGTGTGTGTGTGAGTGTGTGTGTGACTGTGTGTGACTGTGTGTGTGAGTGTGTGAGTGTGTGTGAGAGTGTGTGTGAGTGTGTGTGTGAGTGTGTGTGAGAGTGTGTGTGTGTGTGTGTGTGTAGAGCCCTTGGATGAGTGTGTGCATCCCTGCTGAGCCGTCCTCCTGTTGGTAACTGGACTTTCTCCCATGGATACTTGCCTGTAGTCTCAGGGAGCAGGAGACTAGGGCCAGGGTGGTGCTCCTGGGGGGTCCAGTCTCTGATGGGGTTCAGGCCTGGCCAAACAGGGCTGCCTGGAGAGACTGCTGTAGCCGAGGTGGTGAATGGGCCTATCTGGGCAAGGGAATGGTGGAGAAAGGATGGGGCCTGAGTGGGGGTGGAAAATGGAATTGCCAGCCCGGAATGAATGGATGGTAGAGTTTCTCTTTTGTAACCGGGAATAATTAAGATAGATGTGCGGATGGATTAGCTGTCCTGCAAGGTCAGGAGCGCATTGCCGGATCACTCTATTATTTCGCTGCGCCACAGCCCCCGACTAACGCCTTTTTCATGATATTTTGAACATCCGTGCAGAAAAAAAAAAAAAGAAAAAAACCAAGTGAGTGCACGAGAGATACAAATGGATCGTTTGGTGCTGAAATCTGTCTTCGTCACCGCCGCCAGGCTGGGATTAATGCGATTGAAGGCTCCTCCAGGCTCCGCCAGGGAGAAGGGCGAGGGAAAGCAAGAGAAATTGGTTTGTACCCCTGGGAACACGATTGATGGGCCGGGCCTCCAGGCTGGGCTGGGCCAGGCCACCGATTTCTCAGGCTGGGCTGTGGGCAGGAAGCAGGACTAAGGTCTTGGCTTGGCCTGGGTGAAGCCTTGTCCAGAAGGAGAGGCCTAGACTGGGGTAGAACCTGCAGGAACTTGCTTTTGAAACTGGAGAGACTCGTGGATGTGCTGATGGAGAAGATCTCAGGTTCTGAGGCTCCAACTGAGATGAGGGGCTTTGGGAGAATGAGAACGGAGGGGCTGGCGCTCTTGGTGACAACCCTCATTCCCGAGTGGCCAGGGGGGCTGCTAATAACCACCAAGAGGCAGGCCCTGTGGGACAAGGAGTCTGGACAAGCAGACGTCAGAGCAGACATTTACTGAGCCCCTCCCTCGTGCTCAGCACGGTACTAGGTGTGATGAGCCAGGTGTGGTGCTCAGTCAGCTAGGGAGGTAGACTTCGAACAGACCATTCCAACAAAGCATGATAGAGGAACCCATAGCAAAGGGACGGGACGTAGACTTCGAGATCTAGGAGGTCTTCCTTTGGAGATGACATTGAAGCTGAGACTTGAAGGATAGGTGGGCATCACCAAGATAGATGAGAGAAGAGACAGACTGCAGGAAGATAGGGGACTGAGAACTCTACCTGCTGATAGGGAGCAAGAATCTACCTTCAGAGAGACCAAGACTTGTCCAAGGTTCCAGCACTAGCGAATGCTGAACTAAGGCTAGCATGCAAGTCCTTTTAGCTCCAGGGCACCGAGGAATCCTGTAAGTCAAGGTCTTCCATCTCTAAAGCTGGGAAGTATAGAGCCATAAATGCATGTAAGGCCTGAGAGTAGGCCACATGGGGACACACATACACTTAAACATGGACTCAGCGAGATGCTGGAAGCTTTTGTTATTGCTCTTAAAAAATCATTTTATTGGAGGCTCTTACAGCTCTTATCACAATTCATCTATCCATCCATCAATTGTGTCAAGCACATTTGTACATCCATTGCCATCATCATTTTCAAAACATTTTCTTTCTACTTGAGCCCTTGGTATCAGCTCATTTCCCATCCCCCATCCTCCCTCACGAACCCTTGATAATTTCTAGTTTTTGCTCTTTTACTTATTAAATTGATGGCATGTGGTAAAAATGTAACTATTGCACTAGGATATAGAATGAAAACGAAGTCCCACTTGCTCTATACTTTCATTTTCTGAATCCCTTTTTCCAGGAACAACTATTGGCGGGGCTTTTTTTGTTTTGTTTTTTATGGGGGAGGGAGTATCATTGTAGAAATATTCTCCACCTTCCCCAATGACAGCAAATTATGCACATGGTTCTGCATCCTGTTTTTCCACTTAACAAAATAGTTAAGAGTTTGTTCTAGAGGAATCCCCAAAGGAGCTCTCTCTCCTGTCCTTTTTAATGACGATGTGGCCTTCCGTGGTGAGGATGTACTATTAGGCTCCAGTGAGTCAATCAATGGCAATAGGTAAGCTTTTGAGGTGGCCGCCCGTTGTCTGCTGCTGTAAGGAAAATGTCTAGGGAACTGCCCTCGCAGCGGAATTGCAGGGCTAGAGGGTCTTTGTATATAAGAGGGAGTTTGGGCTTTGGGTTTGAGGGTGAGAGGGCAGAAATGTGGCAGGACTTAGAGATGTAGAAAGACAAGGGGTGGGTTGTAGAGTGGCAGGGGCTCTGGGTCAGAGGTTTGAGCCTCAGCCTTGTACCTTATCTTTCTGTGATTTTGAGTAGTCTGCGGAAAGTGTCTGAGTCTTTTGTTTATTTTCTATAAACTAAGAAGAACAATGGGAACCTCACTGATTTGGTGAGGGTTTAAAAAGATGTTCATATTCACCCGTGGGGAAATGGATGGGAATTCTCTACAATAAAAGCAGCAGCTTTCTCTGAGCAGTGGTACTTTCCATTGGTTTGTTTTTCTTACACGTTTTCGATGTTGTCTGTGTTTTTATAATATACACACCTCCTTTTTATCATCGGGAAGATATACCAATGGCATAGAATGGTTAACAGCCTCACTGCTGCCTGACAGGTTGATGGTTCAAGTCCACCCCAGAGGTGCCCAGGAAGAAAAGCCTGGCAACCTGATTCTGAGAAACAAGCCAGTGAGCACCCTGTGGCGCACAGTTGTCCTCCCCACACAGGGCGTTGCCATTAGTTTGGATCCATTTCATCACAACTGGAATTTTCTTTGTTTGTTTGTTTGTTAGTTTTTTATGCTCTTGGTGGTGGGGCAGGGACAGAGAAAGAAGCCACCGCAGGCTCAAGAGGATTTGGGAGAAACCCAAAAGCTGGTTGGAGTGGACGACAAATAGGGTTGGCTAGAGGGCATATCAGGTGAAGAAATGCAAGTGCGCAAAGGTATGGAGACCAGAAAAGGCCGCTGGGAAAAATGATAGCGTTCAGTTGACCGAAGTCCTAGGACTTATTTCATTCATTCGGTTCACAGGCATTCATGGAGCATAGATTGCAGGCCAGACACTGTGTGCTGCCCTGAACATATGCTGATGGAAACAGACAGCCCCTCCTGCCAGGAGCTCATCACTGTCCTTAGGTGCCCTCCAGGCCCTTCCGGCTCAGAGGGGCTCATGTGCAACAGAATGAAACACCACCCGGTCTGCACCAGCCTTGCCCTTGCTCTGAGGCTTGAGCCCATCTTTAAAGCCGCTGTCCACCCATCTCACAGAGGGCCTTCCATTTTGCCACTGACCCTCCCTCCATGCCTGAGCTTGCCTGATGGCAAGTTCAAAGTAAGTGGAACGGAGTCTCACCCACCTTACCTCCAAGCAGCATTCTGGTTGCACTTCTTCCAGGACAGACTTGTTTGTTTTCTGGGCAGTCGATGGTACTTCTAATACTCTTTGCCAACACCATAGTTCAAAGGCATTGATTTTTCTTGGTCTTCCTTGTTCAGTGCCCCACTTTCGCAGGCGTTTGAGGTGCTGGAGAATACCATGGCTTGGGTCAGGCAGACCTTAGTTCTTAAAGTAACAACCTTGCTTTCCAACACCTGGAAAAGGTCTTGTGTGGCACATTTACCCAGTTTAATGCATTGTTTGATCTCTTGCCTGCTGCTTCCATGAGCCTTGAATGCAAGCAAGTAGAATCTGCTTATCCTGAAGTTGCCCACTGGTGCCATTGTGAGGAATTTTGTGTTCTGTACATTGAGTTGCAATCCGTACCAGAGGCTCTAAGTCCTCACTTTCGGCAAGCAAGATCGTGTTGTCCGCAGATCATAGGTTGTTCACCAGCCTTCCCGATGCAGCATTCTTCTTCATATAAGCCAGCTTCTCTGACTACATGCTCAATATGCAGATTGATAGAGTCTGGTGAACGGACACAACTCTGTCACACACCTTTCCTGACCTTAAGCCATGCAGTGTTCCCTTGTTCTCGTGGCGCTAGGACAATTCAATCCACTTCCAAAGAGGTGTATCACTCCCATGCAAAGGTTTATAAAGGACCATCTGGGTCCTCGGAAACTCCCCAGTAGAGGGAGGTCACCTGGTCACGGGGCCAGGGAACGACTGTGGGAGGATCCCCCCCCCTACCCCCAGTGGATTAAACAAAGACTGGAAGGATGAAGAGGGAAGTCCAGCAGACAAAGAGGGAAGGGAAGAGTTCCAGGCAGAGGGAACAGCAAGATGGAAACAAGGCTTAGTGGCAGGAGAGAGCCTGGCACACATGTGGGATAAGTGCAGAGAACAAAGGGACAGGGCTGGAGACACCAGCAGGTCGGGTATTAAGGTCCCTCTGGCTGTGTGTAAACTGGTGGATCTTGTCTTGAGAGCAACGGGAGAGCCATGGAAGCCTTCAGTGACATGATTGGGCTTGCTTGGGTCTTTAGGAGCTTCTGCTGGCTACAGAGAGTGGGAGCATGTAGGTCCTTCAGAAAATCAGTAGGACGTAGAAGGTGATAGATACGTGGTTGAGAGGAGGAGTCCTAGAGATGGAGGGGACAGGCTAGAATTCACAGGAAAGTGAAAGAAAAAACTGGAGGGGTGTGTGTGTGTGTGTGTGTGTGTGTGTGCGTGCGCACGTGCGCACGTGTGCAGCCTATGGAGAAGATCTGCCAGGCCAGGTTGAGGAGTGTAAGCAAGTGCCTCCCTCAAACAGCCACCATTCACCACCAAGTAGAACACTTCCCAGCGCCAGGCTGTGCTCCCTGTTTTCCTGCATGCGCATCTCATTACATTCTTACAACTTTCCTACAAGGGTGGTATAATTAACTCCCAATTTCTTGATGGACAACTTGATTCTGGGTCACCTACTACTAGAAGGTGTGCCTGGGCTTCCACCCCCTTCCTTGTGGCTCTGAGATATAATCACCAACTACTCTGCCAGGGAAGCATTTTGATCAGGAGAGGGATGTGATCAGGGCCGTGACTTGAGAAAATTAATCGGGTGGCAGTGATCAGGATCGATGGGTTTGGAGAGAGAGGCCCGAGGTGAATCTTTCACTTGGGCAGAAGTGAGGTCAGGGGGTGCTGAACTATGGTAGGCCAAAGGAATGGGCAGGAGGGATGGATGCGAATGTCACCGAGAACAGATGGGATTGAAGATATGCATCAGTTTTCTAGGGATGCTGTAGCCACTGGCCACAGACACCGGGGCTTAAAGCAAAAGCTGCATTTGTGATCTCTCAGTCCTCCAGGTCAGAAGTCTGGCCAGGCTTGGCTGGTCCCTCTGCTTATTCCTACAAGGCTGAAAAGCAAGGTGGCAGCTGGGCTGGGCTCTCAACTGGCCACCTCCATGCTCACTCTTGCTTTAGACAGAATGCAGCTTCGTGCTGTTGCAGGAATGAGATCGATCCCTGTTTCCTTGCTGGCTGTCAACTGGGAGTTGCTCTCAGTTCCTGAAACCACGCTCTGGTTGGTGCATCCGAGCGCCATCCTCAAAGCCAGCGGCAACTGCTCGTTATTTCTCTGCTTTGTAGCTCTCTGCCGCAAGCCAGGGGCAACGCTCTGCTTTTCAAGAACAGGCAAGGCCTACCGGGATCATCTCTCTTTTGCCGTGTAATGTGGACATCAGGAGGAATGCCAGTGGGGGGGAGAGCCATGGGCCCATCTTGATGACGCACCAGAAGACTGTTTGTATTTGGTGTTTCAGAAAGCTGTGTGAGGAGGGCTTTAGGAAGGGGTGGCAGCGGACAAGATGGTGTGTGGGGGGGGTGTTAGAAACTGTGATTTGGTGCCTGGTGGTGACACCCAAACTCAGCAGGAAGCTGGTTCAGGAGGCTGGAAAGATCCTGAGGTGCGCTTCTTAGTGGATGCACAAACTATTTAGAATTTGGGAACTCCCTCTCAGGACAGTGAAATGGTACTCTTATTTCCTTTTTTTTTTTTTTTGGTTTGGCAAGACCATACACATAGCAAAGAACACTAATCCTGAGGATGCAACACGAGCTTCTACACATGCCATCACCACTGAGAGAGAGAGAGAGAGAGAGAGAGAGAGAGAGAGAGAGAGAGAGAGAAATACCCACAACATTCCCTTGTCCCCTTCATTGCTCGTTATCTCCTCCCAGGTAACCGCTGTGAGGACATGGGTTGCTGGAGGTCCGGTTGACCTTGGCTTGAGCATCGTGTCAACGGGATCATGTGGTCTGCACTCTCATCAGACGATTCCCGCTTCCTAACACCCCTTTCTCCTCCTTCCACTCCTGAAAAGAGCTAGTTATCCTAACTCATCAGGATTTATATCTCAGCCTCATGATTATGTCCTCCAGGAAGGTTTCCTTGGCTTTCCAATTGAGAAGTCCCTATTGTTTTGCACGTCCGCAGCTGACTGTATGGGACTCTCTTTGTAAGACTCAGGAGGGTGTGTATTATATAGCCATGTGATTACGGCGTCAACACCTCTCTCTCTCTCTCTCTCTCCAGTCAAGAACCCTATGAGAGGAGAGACCTGATCTGCTTACAGTTGTCCAGGATTTTCCCCAGCACCTAGCTCAGCGCTGGCACCATGGTGGAGGCTGCTTATGTCCTTGCTGAGTGAATGAACTTGCGGAGTTGGAGTCAGAAAACCTGTTTATGTGACCTTGGCTATGTGGCGTGCTTCCCTTCCCTGTGACTCAGTTTCGTCATTCATAAAATGAAGGGATAGATTCTCTAAGGACCTCTCCAACCTGATGTCCTTTGTTCCGATGACTCACGCTCATAAAAATGTCACTGGGCCGCCCGCCAGCACATTAGCACTGATATGAGTAAGTGCTGAGTAAGAAGGTGCGACATCAAGTGATGTAGAGCCAGGTCAGAGTGCTGTGCGCTAGGGTGTCCAGAGAAGACTCCTTGGAAGAGATGGGTTGGAGTGAAAGAAGTTGATGGAAGGAAGAGATTGTCAAGAACCTGAGAAGATCAGAGGGGGGAATGTACCAAATATGACAGGGAGACTGGCTTGGCTGGAACCAGTGGGAAGAGAAACATTACATGATCATTAACTTCATTGCTTAAATGATACAAATGTATCACCTTACCTTTCTGGAGACCAGAAGGCCAGAATCAGTCTTACTGAGGTAACGGTGTTAGCTAGCAGGGCAATTGCCTTTTGGGGTCTCTGGAGTAGAATCCGTTCCCTTGCCTTTTCCACGTCTGGAGGCGGTCCGCAGTCCTTGGCTCCTGACCCAGCTCACTTGGCCTTCTCTACCTCTACTTCCATCAGCACATGGCTTTTTTCTCTGACCCTCTTGCCTCTTCCTTATAAGGCTTCTTCTGTGGACATGGACCCAAATGAGAACTCAGGGCAATCTATCCATCTCAAGATCTTTGACACAAGCACATCTTGTTCCTTTCAATGTTATATGTCCATAAATTCCAGGGATTAGGATGTGGGTGTCTCTGAGGAGCAATGTTTCAGCTTACCCTAAAAACCTGCATTGCTAATGCAGGCATCCTCAAACTAGGGCCCGCGGGCCACTGCGGCCCGCCGAGGACATTTATCCGGCCTACCGGGTGTTTTACCCACTTTTAAATTTTTACTTCAAAATAAGATATGTGCAGTGTGCATAGGAATGTGTTCATAGTTTGTCTTGTTTTGAACTATAGTCCGGCCCTCCAATAGGTTTGAGGGACAGTGTACTGGCCACCGATTTAAAAAGTTTGAGGACCCCTGGGCCCTAATGGTTAGGCATATGGTCTCAGGAGCCAGAATACCTCAGCTTGAGCCCCAGCCTGGCCACCTATTTATTGTCTAGTTTTAGGCAAGCCAGTTACTCCTCTATGCCTTTGTTTTTCCACTTGGAAAGTGAAGAATGAGAAGCACACACTTGATTTATTTCGGTTACTGTTGCTGTCTGACAAACCACACCAGAGAGATCTTAGTGGCTAGAAACGATAATGATTTATTATTTGGGGATGATTTTGTGGGTTGGCTGGGCTAAACCGGGCAGTTCTTCTGCACTGCGGGGTGCTGTTTCTGTTCACTCCTGGAACTAATCTAGGGACTCAGCTGAGATCCGACTGTCCAGGATGGCCTCACTCACAAGTTTAACAGCTGCTCTCGGTTGTGGCTGAGAAGCCGTGGTCCTCCTCCGTGTACCAAGGCCGTTCTCCCTCCACTGACCTCTCCAGTTGGTTTCAAAGGAGGTGACCATTGGAGCTGCAAGGTCCGTAAGGCCGAAGCCTAGGAATGACAGTTCTTTCTGTTGTGTTTCATTGGTCAGACAAATCGCTTGGCTGGACCAGAGTTCAAGGCTGGCAAAGTCGCCTCGCACGGGACTTGTGGGATGGAAGGAGCAGAGCCAGCAATCTGTGTGAGGATTTGATGGATTAAAGCATGTGAAAGGTCTTAGAAGAATGTCTGACACAGTCTAAGTGCTCAATAGTTTTAGCATCGTAGACTCTAGCAGCCTGGATCCCAAGTTCAACTTCAACTGCTGATGGCTTTGTAACCTTGGGCAATTACTTAATCACCCTAAACCTTGGAGTTAAACTGTCAGTAAACTGACTTTGGGGGTGTTGCAAGGGTGAAATGCAGTAACATATGCAAACTCTTAGCCAGGCTAGAGTCCACGAGCTTTTAATGTTCCCAAAGTCCTGTCAGGCACAATGCCTGGCAATTCCTCCTATGTTCTTTTATTGAAGCCTGTTGTCCACCCTGTAGGGCAGATAGATATGAGGACACAGAGTCCCAAAGCAGTTGTGAAACTTGGGAAAAGAGATACCATCTGGGGGACTAGGACACGGGTCTTTGGGATTTCTATCACTTTACTAATGGTTTCATAACTTTAAAAAAATGGACAATCCCCATTTTAAAACAAACCCCATGTGTAATATGACATATTTTATAGTATAATTATGAAGTCTCAACATTTAACTTTGTATCTTACTAGAAGAACATATGCCTATTAATATACACTTACCATGCTAACTTCTAATGTACTAAAACTCAGTTTGTAACATTTCGGTGAACATACATGCTTTTATTAAGGCTTCAAAGAGCATATCTCTATTCAAAAATCCACATAAAGCCTCTGCGGACCCTCTAACACCTCTGGGGGATTTTAAAGTTCCATGGACCCCAGGCGGCACATTCCTCCATCTGAGCCCAGCCTTCCACACTGGGGAGAAATGAACAGACCTTCTGAGTCCTCAGCAATGGGGGTGTCTCCAGAATCTGGATGAGAAGCTTTGAGTATTTTTGGTAAGCAATGGGGTACCGTTTTGTGTTTTTCATCCCCATCATTCACTGAATTTTTGAGGGATCAAAACAAAGACAGAGAAAAATCATATCAGCCAATGCTTAGTAAATTCTTACTGCGTGTCATGGCCTCTTATTTTATCTCACTGAATGATCTCCATCCTGCTTGGTAGGTACTATTTGCTTTCATATGTGATGAAATTGAAGCTCAGATCTATCCAGCTAGTAAATACTGGAGCTGAGCTGAAGATCTACAAGAAGTCAGTCAATGACGTATTTTGTTTTGTTTTTTAGTGCGGTCCTTGGTGGCCTGATGGGTGGGAGGGATATTGGGAGTTGGCATGTAGAGGTAACGAGGGCGTATCAGGAATTAGATATATTTGACATTGAGGGAAAGAGGAAGATAGGATACTCCACCCAAAGAATGGGGGCATGGGAGGAAGATTCTCAAGACTGAGAGGAGGGAGGTAGAGGAAAAGGCAAGGCTAGAAATACTGGAGAACAAGGAGAGTACGACCTTGGGTGTACTGGAACAACATGCTCATGGTGAAGCAATATGTACTTGAAGGAGTGCCTCTCCCTGGGTCCCGGCTTCACCTGGATTCCTGGGAATATTGGCAGGGAGGGAGCCCAGGCTCTATTTTCTCTTAGTTCAGTCTCTTGGAGGACTGGCCACTGACCATCAAGAGAAGGGGTATCACTTTTTTGGAGCACTGGCCACTCTATGGCACTTTCCATTTTCCCTTCACACACTCCTTCCTCCCGGAAAATTGAATGGCTACCATTTCCAAGTCATACCTGGTACAACAATGTAGAGAAGCGGTTCTCAACCTGTGGGTCCCCTTTGGGGGTCTAACGACCCTTTCACAGGGGTTGCCTAAGATCATCGGAAAACACATATTTCCAATAGTCTTAGGAACCAAGACACGGCTCTTCTAATCAGTCTCCAGGTGGGTCTGCCCACATGCAGATACGCCCACAGACAATTACCCGGTGTGAAGACTGTTACCCATGCCACACCATGCTTCAAGACAAAATTTCATTTATTTGCCATTAGAAATAAATATTTCACAATATAGAATGACATCTTGTTTTTGTGATTCATCACTATGCTTTCATTCTGTTCAATTTGTAACAATGAAAAGACATCCTGCCTATCAGATATTGGCATGACGATTCCTAACAGTAGCAAAATGACAGTGATGAAGTAGCAACGAAAATAATTTATGGTTAGGGGTCACCACCACATGAGGAACTGTATGAAAGGGTCGTGGCATGAGGAAGGTGGAGAACCGCTGAGGGAGAGCAAAGAGCATGGATTTCAAGGCAACTCAGGTTCTAGCCACACTCTGTCACTTACCAACTGTGCGATCCTGGGCAAGTCACATAACCTCTCTGAGCTACAGTGTCTCTTCTCTAAGCATGGTGACAATAACATCTATTTCTAAGGATGACAGGAAAGGTTCATGAGCTAACAGGAAGGAAAGCTTCCAGAAAGTGTTTGGCAGAGGCAATTGATGCTCCTGCAACCCAGGTTTCCTGCTCTGCGTCTCTGCTTGATCATCCTGCCCAGCTGCAACCGCGCTTCTTCCATGAATCCTTTCCCTGGCCCTGGCAGCTTGCAGAGAGCTTGCCCTCTGGCATGCCAGAGTACTTCACTTTACCCACAGGACAGCACAGGTATTTGTGTTCAGGTTTAGCAGGCATGCAATAAATATTTACAGAAGGAAGTAAAGAATGTCTTAGCTTGAGCTGGGAGAGGAAGCTAGAAACAAGTTTTGCATCTCTATTCTCTGTGGAATCGGGAAGGCCTTCCCAGCAGATGAGGGAATTAGGAATGGTGTTTCACTGACTTTTGGTGGGGACAGGGCAGACCAAGGATGCCCTTGATTTTTTAACTGAGGGGGCAGGGCACTAGTATCGGTGGCATCTTAAGGGTACGAAGGGGTCAGTGATGATTTTGGATTGAGGGTTCGGGAAGGCTCTATTCCTTGGGGGGGCGGGCCAGGAGGGAGGCAGGGCACTGTGCCTCTAGACCTCCCCAGAGGGTTTCATCCTGAGTCGAGTTAGAGCTGAGAGAAGACTGGGCTCTGGTTGAAACTGGCATTGAGGATAATAACATCACTCGCCCCCTTTGAGAGGCGCCCTCAGCACCTCAGCTGGAGTTGAAGGCAGAGCCTACTGGGCCTCTCTGGTGGAGCTGGAGGACCAAGGACCTAGGGACCTTGGAGAAGGAGGGAGGTGGCTACTGTCGCTGATTCTTGAGGAAAGGACACCTGGCTCACCATTTCTTCTCTCCTGCCCCGTGTTCATGAGCGCCCCCCAGATCATCACCCACTCCAACCCAAGCATTCCAGGCTTCTCTTCTCTTAGGAGGGCTCCTCTAGGTGCTCTCAGCATCTCTAGACCTCCCCTCTCTTTCTACCACCCTCCCCCCCCCACTGCCTTTCAAGACTGACAACTGGGAGACCCCACTAGTCCATTCCTAGTTCTCAATTCCTTCCACAGGGGAAGTTTGTTTTCTAATCTGGGGTGCGGCTCACCTCCCTGGAGAGAAACAGCAGGAGAGCATCTTCCTCTGCTCTATCAATGAGACAGATTAAAAAGCAACCATGTAACCAGTGTGCCATTGTTGCCTGGTCTCTGAGTAGGTCCAATCAGGAATGGAAACTTCTGGTTGCCAGGGGGACAAATATAGGGGAAATCACAGCAGTAACACTGTTTCTCCAAGATTGTCCTGCTTTATTGGCAATTGCCAGCACACTCTCAAGATGACCCTTGTCACAGTCCTTGATCGGCTTCATCATCCTCATTCGAAGGGTGGGAAATCGAGGCTGAAAGAGATGAGCAAACCAGGATGCAATCCAGCTCCTCACTCTGCAACCTGAGGGCTTTGAGGAAGAACTGCTGGGGGTGGGGGAAGGTGGCCACTAAGTGAGGAGTGGGGAGCTCAGAGCAGACCTGATGGAAGGAGCGGCCTCTCCAGGGAGATTGGAATCCTTCTGGTGGAAAGGCCTTCCTGAGCATCCCAGAAAGAAGGAGCAGGTGGCATTTTGAGAGTCTTATGCTTGCTGGGTTCTTCCTGAAAACGGTCACCTCTGCAGCTTGGAGGTAGCTCCAGAAGATTCTTTCCTCCTTGCTAACATCCTGTAGTAGTTATACAATCGTTTGTCAATTTGAGGATTAAGAGTGAAGGGGTGGAGTCTAGTCTGTCAATCAGATCGTAGCCAATGAGGCCTCTGTGTGGGCGTGACCTTCTCCTGAGCATTCTGGGAACTCTTGTATTTTCCTCCTTGGAGACAGGAGACACTTTCTCTCTCTTGACTCGCTTCCTCAGAGACTCTCTACTCTGACTCCCTGTGAGACATCCCTGAGGAGCAGCCAAATGGACCTACCCTGATGCAGCCAGGACCCTGGAGCTGGAGAAGCCACATGGAGACCCCTGTCAGCACTGAAATGCTTACACTGCCACTGGATCTACAAGACTTCCCACCCACTGGCCTGTGATCGTCCTGCATTCGGCATCATTGCATATGTTTCGTGAATCTGAAGAGGACTTTATAGATTGGTGTCAGACATGTGGGCTAATATCAGACTCATGGATTTGATCCGGACTGGGCTGGGCTGTTTTCTTAATGTACAATTGCCCTTTATATAAAACTCTCTCTTAGGCACATATGAGTTTCTATGGATTTGTTTCTCTAGTCTACCCGGACTAACACACACATCCTAAGCTGGGATGACAGGGAATCCCTCAAGCCCTTGGTCTGCTCTGGAGCCGAGCTTCCCCAGCTGTAGTGTAGGCTGGTCCCTCTGGCTCTTTGAGTCAGAGTACCTTTACCATTTTCGTGGCCCTTCCTGCCCCCTGGTCTGTACCCTTACCTGTAGCCTGAGACCCTGAGAGAAAAATAACACAGTCCAGGTCCCCTCCCAGCAGGTCAGTGTTCCCCCTGCCATGGACTGGCTCCTGCGATGATGGATCACTGGCCCCAACGCACATATTATTATGAAATGGGTTTATTACACTTTAAATCTCTCACTAATGTGCTGCTGCTTAATCCCTTTATCCAATTCTCAGTCTCTCTGGCTCGGCCACAGCTCTTTCCCACCAGGACGAGGTCTGAATGGCTTCTCGGATGATTTCTGACGTGGGGAGGACTAGGGCAGGGCTATTTAGAGGGAAGTTGAGGAAAGAAAGGCATGTAGCTCTGTGAGAAGAAATCTAAGGGCTGGTCTAGGCCCCTCTCACATGGAGTCTGCGGGGGCCTCAAGTTCACCAGTGGAGGCCCTTCTATCTGTCTGTCTGTCTGTGTGTGTGTCCGTGTCCATGTCACTTATCATCTCCATCACTCTATTTCTGGCTGCCAGTCCATCTCTGCCTCCTGGTGAGTATCTCTTCCTCTCTGATAGTGCTTTGTCTGTCTTCCCTTGAAGCCAGACGTGGTCAGGCCCAGTTCTCCCTGGGTGAGGAAGGCAATGCTGTCTGACTCCCGCCCCCCCACAGCAACACCCCCCCTTTCCTTTGGGCTCCAGCTTTTCTTCGGGTTCCTGTGCCTTCAACTCACTTCTTCACCCCACTCCCACCGATCAGTCACCATCCTCTTTCAGCACCTGCTACTGGTGTCTCCCTCTGGGTACTCTCCCTGCCACCCAACTCCTCCCATCTGCCCTGCTGTCAGGCCCATGCTCACTTCCCTGCCAACACTAGCAGTCTCTACCTCCTCTCAAGCCTCCTCTGCTTCCCCGTGCTGGCTGGCAGCTCCACTCCCGGGGCCTTATCCCTTCCCTCCTCACTGGGTCTGACCACCTCCCGTCTGGCCTTCTCTCCTGCCCTGGGTCTCCATCTCTGTCTCTCCCCATGTCTCTCCCCAGCAGTCCCTCCCCACTCTGACACACCAGCCGGTACGGCAGCCAAGGCTTCCTGCTGTCAGCTGGGGAATAGATAAAGATAAATGATATTATGTTAAATTCCACTTAATGACAAATTTTTAATTTTCTGAACATGGTCATTTTCTGGCTAGTGAATCAAGTGGAGGGAGCTAATTACATGAAGATCTGAACAAAAATAACTCCTAATTTTCAAGGATAATGGAAGAGAAATGTTGGAGATTAATGGCACTATTTATCTTTTTTAAATTTCTATCTTTCTCTGTGATAGCCGTGCTCCCCAAGGAAAATATTCATAAAATGAAATTGAAGTCGTAACTTAATAGGTTATTAAAATTTTTGAGTGCATATCACTTTCCTTCCGCAGCACTGTAAATTTAAATTGAAGTTTGCGGCTCCCCGAGTCACCAGCGGAGTTTTTTTTATGATGGCACAATAGAGGGAAACATGCATCTTTGTCAGGAGGTATTTGCTAGTCTAATTTTATGGCAGGCCGGATTATCAGACGGGAATGGCAGCGCCGGGGGAAGCTGACAAGCCCGCAGCCGGCAGCCATGTGTTTCCATTAGCGCCCCGAGCCGTCCGGGGCTTCTTTGGACTCTCATTTTCCACTTCAGTCTTTTATCTTGATTTAAAGTGAGGGCGCCCAATATTCAGGGCCTGTCATTTTTCTCGCGCACACACTTGCACGTGCGCTTCGAGTCTCCCCTCCCACTCCCTGGGCTTCCTTCTTAGGCTCTGGCCTACTCCCTTTCATGTCCAGGGTCCCTCTGTGGGCTCGCCCTCCCTCCCCAGGGCTCCCTCATCCCCAGCCAGCTCTGTGGGCCCCGCCCTGGGGTGGGGGGCGTGGAGAGAAGAGGCCAGGGCTGGGCCAGCGACCCGCTGGAGTTGGTGATAAATTTGAGTGAAGTCTACTCCCCCGTGGGCTCATCAGACAGACACTTGAATGGGGACCGCCTGTGTACAAGGTGGTGGTGGGGAGGCTCTCCAGGCACAGGCCCATCAGGCCCCTTAATTGAGTGTTAATGGAGTTGCGAGGGGGAGGGGGCGCAGCTGTTGGCTCTGGGGACCCCCAGGGCAGAGAGAAGGATCACAGGTCTCTTTTCCTGTCCTTGTCTCTTCCCATCAGGTCTCTGTCCCTGACTCTGTCTCTGAGTCTTAGGATCATGGACCCAGAGGGAGACTTAAGAAGAGCCCAGAGCAGCTCCCACTGATTGAGGTCCAGAGAAGGGGGTTGTCTTGTCTTAGTGCACACAGCGAATTAGGGGCAGGAGGTTGGACACGGAACAAGATGTTAGGTATGACAGCCACTTAGATGAATGTGCTTTTCCCGGAACCACGCCACCTAGCCTTAATCCCATCTTGCTCTGTCCGGTGGAGGCCAACCTCCTTGTGCCTGTCTTAGCTCGCACCAACTTGGCCCATTTGTTACTGCCACCAGTGGCTTCTATCACGCTGTCCTGGATACCCCAAGGTCTTTGCCTGCACCTTCTGTCAGTCACCACACCCTACCATCACTTCCCTGATATCTGTTGCCTCTTCTCCCCTTAAGTGGGTTCACTTGGCTTATTTCATTAGCTCCCACCCCTACCCCACCCTTCCCGCTCACCTGGGTCCACGTTTTCTCCCCACCTCTGTCCTACAGAGCATGACCTCAACATAAGCAATCTCCCTAAACACTCATCTCTTCTTGCTCAAAGACCCAGGACACTATCAAATGCCTATAAAAAGGAGTCCCAAGTTCTCACTCAAGCCTCAGAATCCTAGTGTGACTCCGGCCCACTCTCTCCCGCTCTGCCTCCCCTGTGCCCTGCCCAGCACATACCTCTGTATGGTCAATTCCAGCCAGACTGGCCCTCAGCATCTATACTCTCAGGGTCCACACTTGGAATGCCCTCTGCCTACCTGCTCAACACACTGCTCACGGCCCATCCCAAGCCACGCTCAGGCTGGGCTCTCTTGAGCCCGACTTCATCCCGCTCCTCTGGCCTCCTTCCTCCCTCCCTCCCCAGCTTGGCCGGTTTGATGGTCACCACCTCTTTTCACCCACCTCCCGAAACTGCACGCGTTCTGACTTGTACCCTGGTGGGCCAGGAACCTTCAATTCCTTTCACCCACTTTATTCTACTTTATTCCCAGATGCCCACCTGGGTCATATCCCATAGATCCCAAGCACAGTGTCAGAGACTCTCAGATAAGACTGAAGACAGGCAGTTGGTCTACAACAGTGGTTCTCAACTTGTGGGGTGGGGTCACCCAATTCCTAACAGTAACAAAATGACTGTGATGAAGTAGCAATGAAAATCATTTTATGGTTGGGGGTCCCTACCACCTGAGGAACCCTACGAAAGGTTCTCGGCCTGAGGAATGTGGAGAACCACTGGTCTCCATGAATTCATGGAGCCTCAGCATGGTGGGGCCAGGAAGGGTGGGAGACGTCACCTTGCTCTTTGTAGATGGGAGGCGGAGGCTCTGCCCTGTCCAGAACTTGGCCATGAGTTAGGAAGGGAGTTGAGACTCCCATCCAGCTTAGTGCCCTCTCCACCCCACCACGATGCTTCTCGGACACAGGCCCTCATGGTCATTGTCACCCTTATACTCTGCCAATAGCTTCTCAAGCTGTGTCGCTGTCAGGCGTTCTCCACGTCTGTTTGATCATAACCACCCTTTGAGATAGAGTAGAATGGCCCCTTGCGGTTTCTAGTCTGTCATCTTGACAGAAGCAGATGGTCTGGCCTTCCTCCTATGGAGAGGCTCAAACTGCCAACCCTTTGGTTGGAGAAAAGCAGCCTGGGCTGCCGTACGTTCCTTAAAGCAGAGTAGGAGCTAACTGGGGGAGCCAGCCAGCAGCAGTGGCAGGACTTTCTCCGTGCTGTCTGCTTGCCCCTCTGCCCACTCAGATTGCTCCGCTCCTGTCTGTGCCCTGCCTGTGTGCTCTCTGACTTGGCTACTTCTAAGGTCTGTAACCCCACCCCCTTTCTAGTGGCCCCTACTGAGCCGCGCATCATTGTGTCCCATGTCCCAGGCATGTTGCAGGCGTGTTGCAGGCATGGCCATTTCCACTTGGCTGCCCGTGCCACACAGGTCAGGTGGCGAGTAGCCCGGGCCGCCCCCACGCCGTGTTTAGCAGTGGAGCTGAGCGGAGGCGGTGCCTGGTTCCCCAGCCACAGTCTCTCGTTAGAAAGAAATTAAAAGCCACTCAATTTTGGCTAATATCCCTCTGAAGGCCTTTAACTCCACCTGTGACTAACCCATTCATAATCGCTCCGTTTTAGTGGCTCAGGCTGATGTAGCCTCAATTAATTTGGGAGGAGAGATAAACGGCCATTCCTCTTTGTCTCCCATGCCTTCCTCCCTTCCTGCCCTCTCCGTTGTCTCCCCCTCGCAGCCTCGCAGCCTCTCTGTCTCTTCTTCGGGCTCCATTTTGCTCTCACTTTCTCCACCCCACTTCTCTTGCTCATCTTGACGATGGGGGATCGGTGTCCGCCTCTTAACATTTCACTTTCTCTAACTGTTCCTGTGTCTTTTCCCAACGCTTCCCTTTTCTTCTCTCTCCACAGTGTCCTGTCTCTTTCACTCACTTCCGGGCCCTTTGTCTCTTCCTCCCCCATCTCTCTTCTCTTTGCTTCCAAGGTCCATCTTTCTCCTTCCGGACCACTGCTCTTTTGTCTTTGGCTCTGTTTCTTTGGGAGCTCTGGGGACATTGCTTCCTCATCCTTGGGGCGCCTCTCCTCTCCCCCTGGGAGGTTTTCTCTCTCTGCTTCTGATACAGTCTTTCTGACCCTCCTTTGCATCCCTCTCCCCCACCCCTCAACTCTCTGGTCTCTTCTTTCCAGTTTCTGCCTCTTTGTCTCAACCGCTTTCTCTCTGAATGACCAGCCAGTCCTTAGTTTCCTTTCAACCCCTCTCCATGGCAGTTTTATGCCTTTTTTTTTTTTGACAGCTTCTCTTTTTCTCTGGCATCACCTCCTTCCTTTTCTTGGATTCTGCCTCTGTCTCTCCATCTCTGCTGTGTCCCTCAGAGTTTTTCTCTCTTCCCCACCTTGCTCTCTCAGGATGACTTTTCTCTCACCCCCTCCCCCTGCCGCACCCTCCCACCCCCCACCAGGCTCAAGCACCTTTTCTTCTAGAGTCTCAAACCACCCCACCCCACCCAGCAAAGCGCCACCCCGCTGTGAATCCTTTTGTCTCCCCCACCCTTCTCAATTATTATTAATGATAAAAGCTCAAACATCACATCAGTAATTTCTGAGTGAGTTTTGCAATGAAACCGGAGCCTTCTCAGCCCCTCCCGAGTCCCACAAATTTTACTTTTGTAATTTCACGCCTCTGGTTATCACCACACTGCTCCGTCCCTCTCTGCCTCTCAGCCCCCCCTCTGCTTCCCCTCCCCTCCCCCCACCCCGGAGAGAGCACTTAAACTTGTTTTCATTCCCTTATTCTTTATTTTTTTAATGTCCACTCTCTCCGGAGTCAGTAATGTTCTTCCTCTCTTTCCTCTCCCATTTTCTGTTAATTCTGCGCCATCTGCCTTAGCATCTGTTAAAAATAAAATTTCCCTCACACAATGAGAAGCCTCCCTGCTCCTCCTCTCCCCCCTGCAGCCCCCCAGGTTTGGTGCTGGGGCCGTCAGATGCCACTTCCTCTCCTGGGATCCTCCCCCTCCCCCCAGTCCCTAGTCTGGTTTTCAGGGAAGGGAAGCTGCACTAGGCGAGCCGGCAGCTGGGAGGGAGGGGGCTGCCCAGGGGGCCTGAAGCTGGAGGGGGGCAGCTGCAGGGGGAACTAGAACTGGGTTGGGGGGGGGCGGGGAGCTGCGGAGAATGGAACCAGGCTCCACCCATTTGCCTTCGGGACCTTGCCCAGGCTGTAGCCCTTAGCTGCTGAGACAGAACACCTGGACAGGTAGGTGACAACAGGTGGGGGAGAGGGGTGAGGAGCTAAACTGGGTTCCTCAGAAAAGGAGCTTGCTAAAGAATCCACTTCCCCTTCCCTGGACGCTAATGCTAGGGTATGAGGCTGCAATGCTGGTGGACGTCAAGTTTGGACATGGGAAAGTGGTCCTTAGGTTTCACTTGCTGACCTCACCTTTGGGCTGGCTATGGTGCATGATCAGGTGTCCTCAAGACTGGGTGTCCAAAATCCCCTTTGCAGTGCCGCTGGACTGTGTCCCTGCTATCCATTCCTGCTGCCCTGAGCTCAGCTGGGAGAAGGGAGGGGATGGCTAGTCACTTGGCCCCCATGCCCAGAAGACTTCAGGAGGCAGGAACTCCTGGGTCAAAGCCAACTTCCCAGAGGGTCTGAGGGGAAACTGAATAAGTATGTGCGAATGTGTGTGCACGCGTGCCTGGAAATGCTGTCTCCCTGTCTCCACTGATCTAAGGAGCCGTGTGTAAAGAAACCAGGCTTGGGCTAGTTTCCTTTCTGGGTTCTGTACATGCCTGGCTTCTCCTTTAGGAACTGAGGGGTGCTGCAGTCTGTTGTGGGTGTATAGTCCAGGGTCTGTTGGGATGATGCATCTCGGAATGTCTTTGTATAAATGGTTTCTTGTCAAAGCAACAGCAAACGGTATCTTCCTGTGTATGTGACCATGTGTGTAACTGTCCACGGTTCGGTGAGTTCAAACATGTGAAAGTGTTACACACTTGCTGTGTTTGTACATTCTGAATCTCTTGGATGATGTTGGGTAGAACAGTTTCTCTGTGTGGTAGCCGCCTCTCCCTGGGGCTGGGCTGTCCAGGAAGCGAACACTGGTGGAGAGACACTTGTATGGGTAGGTCACTTTATGTCTGAGTGAGGTGGTCACTTTATGTCTGAGTGAGGTGGTGAGTGCGGACACATCTATCTCTCTGTGGTAGGGACCCTGTGGGAATCTCTGGAGACACACACACATATGGGGATAGGGGTGGGGGCTGTGTACTTCCTCTCTGTGCCAGGCAAACATGCAAGCAACTGAGGTGGGCTCCCCTGTACCTCACAGGTGGGGGCCAAGTGTGCACAGTTACATTATTGGGGCCAAGTGGAAACGGGAAGCAGTACAGCCGTGGGACGGTGAAAAACCCAGGCTTTCACGCCAAGTAGCTGTAAGTCCAATTCCCCGGTCAGCCCCCTGCCAGGCCAGTGATATAGCCAGTTACTTAAAACTCCAAGAGCCTCAGTTTCCACAGCTGTCAAATGGGGAGGATCACATCTAGGATCTAGAGTCCTTTTGCAGGGTAGGGACTAGTGATGTCCGATAACCACCCAGGGACGTAGGCAATAAAAGAACAATAACAACAACAGTATTTACTGCTGCCCTTAGCCCTCCCCGCCCCTCTAGAAAGCAGAGTCTTCACATTTTAGAGATGCAGACACTCAGAGCACAACTCCCTTAACCAGAATCAGATAGGTAGCTGGTAATGGCAGCGTCCATGCTCAGCCAATGATAGCTTTATTTGGAAAGTAGGTGTTTCTGGAAAATATTGGTCATATTTGCCAATGTTATTAATATACCAATAGGATATTATTTCATGTGAATTGGGATTGGGGAAGAAGGCAGTAGCCAGACAGCAGCACTTTGTTCCCCCTTGGAGGGGAGGGGTCTTTTCAGGTCAGCGCCTCCCTCCGCCTCTGCCCCGCCGCCCCGCCCTCCCCCGCCTCCCCTCCAAGCCTCAGGCAGGGCTGAGGGCTCCTGGGGCCGTTTGGAGAGGATGGACAAAAGAGAGGCTGAGGCAAGGAAATGCCCCACCTCCCAGGCCGCCTCTCGCCGGCCTTGATCGACACCAAAGACGCTGTAATCTCTCTCTGCCCCGAGGGGAGCAGCAGCGATTGTGAAACAGATTTTTACAAAATGTTTTGACCCTGCTCTCCCCTCCCCCCCGCATCCCTCCCTGGCACCGTGTCACCTAATTAAATCAGCCTTCGCGGGCGTCTCCGCTCCCTGCTAATTGTACCCAGGGCCGGCTTCCGGAGGCCACTTCCCCTCCCCCTCCTCTCCTCCCTACACCCCCCCGGCCCCCAAAACGCTTCCGAGGACGTGGGGAGCCGGAGTGGGTGCCTGCTGGGAGCCGTGCGGTGGGCGGAGGCTCTCGGTGGGCTTTCTGGGCTATCTCCGCGGGCTGGTCTGCCACCCGGGAGATTGAGGCACCGGCCGGGCCCCGCCGGCCCAGCTTCCTGCTTCAAGGGCGGGGGCCTCGGTCTGCAGTGACCCGGGACCTCGCGGAGGCCAGCCCGAGCGTATCCGGGTAATTGTCTCCGCCAGACGCGGAGCCGAGCAGGCGGCTCGGAAAATCCCGGCTTTCTTTCCCCTTCACCGGCTGCGCGGGCCCGCCGGAAGCGGGCGGCTGTATTTACAGGTCCTCCCCGCAGCCGCGGGCCGGCGGCCGCCTCTGTCCAGGGTGCTGAACGCGGGCCCGCCCGCGCGGTCCTCGGCAGCGGCGGAAAATCCTTACTGGCAGCTTTGCGGGAAGGAGTCTCCACTAGGCTAAACGCTTCTGAGCTCCACACCAAGTCTCACAGCAACCCTCGGCAGGGAGAATGTCCCATTTTAAAGATGAGAAGATCAAGGTTTAGGGAGATTAAAGAACTGGTCAAAGAAGACGTTCCCTTTATCTGCAGTGGATGATTTCCTTTTCACAGCTGAGAATCTCGTCATGTTACGTGTGCGTTCTATGTAAGTTTTAAAAAGTGTGATTCTTCCCCTTCCCCTTAATGTGGGAGATTAAGCAAATGACTAGGCTCTTCAAAGGGAAGAGAGAATCATACATATTTTAAAACACACATTTAGATTAAGGACCAATTGTATTATTGGGTAGACTTGTTAGGGGCTTTTTGAAAAAGCAAAATGTAAAACAAGATATGGAAGTTTGGGAAATTTTGACGAGGAACTGCGTATTTGATGATAAGTCAACAACTCACTGCCATCAGGTTGGTTCCAAATCATAGTGACCCTGTAGGGCAGCGCCTGTGGGTTTCTGAGACTGTAACTCTTTGTGGAAGTGGAAAGCCTCATCTTTCTCCCAGGGAGCATCTGGTGGTTTCGAACTTCCAACCTTATAGTTAGCAACCAAACATGTAACCACTACTCCCTGTTATTTGGTGATAGTAGGGAACTATTGATACTTTTGTGATAATGAAATTAAGGGTGTTTTTTTAATCGTTTTATTAGGGGCTCATACAACTCTTATCACCATCCATACATCAATTGTGTAAAGCACATTTGTACATTCATTTCCCTCATCATTCTCAAAACATTTGCTATCCACTTACGCCCCTGGCATCAGGTCCTCATTTTTTCCCCTCTTAAGGGTTTTTTTAAGTGCTTATCTTGAAATTGTTGGTTTTATCCCTTAGAGCTGTGATGTGACTTACCCTAAGTCGCTTAAGATCCTCTGCTCTTAACCATTCTGTTAGCCTACTACCAGCAGATCTGAGCATGTCTGCCTTTGGGTGTGTTTTGTGGCCTCTTTGCAGATTTGTGGGGCTTCCTCTGCTTGAGTTGGCATAAGTATACCTTTGTGTGTAAAACTATGCGTGGCAAGTTTTGAGTGTCTCCTGTATGCCAGAGGAGCCCTGGTGTCATAGTGGTTACATATTGGCCTGCTCGAAAGAAAGATGAGGCTTTCTATTCCTGTAAAGGGTTAAAGCTCCGAAACCCACCAGGCCCGTTCTAGTCTGTCCTATAGGACCGTGATCAGTCAGAATTGACTCAATGTCAGTGAGTGAGCTTGACTCTATACTAGGCTTTCTCTAATGATATCTTACAGCATCTTAACTCAGAACAACCTTGGGGCGTAGGGTGCATCTGCATCTATTCTAGTATTGCAGCTATAGGAACTGAGGCAAAGAGAGCAATTTGTCTGTGGTCTTACAGCTCGTGGGATAGAGTTTGGACACATATATTTTGATTCCACCATCTAATATTCTTTTTCCCCACCATCTAATATTCTTGCTAACTGGTTAAACCCCAGTGGCCTTATTACAGTGTGTAAAACTTGTGCCTAAGTATGACTGCAGCCAGTGGGTGGAAGTGAGGAAGTGTGTCTGTGGTCCCATCAGGGACTCCTTCCTGTGATGCACTGGCGCTGGGAGCGCCTGCACTTACAGATCAGTTGGGAAGGACAGTTGACTTAGAAATAATCAATCACTGGGAATGATCAGATCCACTGAAGAGTTACATGATCTGAGTAATTTACCTGGTGACAAATATGAGGGCGCTTCAGAAATTTGGGGGGGGGGGATGGAGGTAAAAGATAATGAAAATTTCCTGTGAGCTCTTTGAAGCTCCCCCCACTCCCTTGTAGCTAAAGCTGATTAGGATCTCTCTTCTGTAATGATGAAAGATGCTATCCATTGAGCACCTACCAAGCCTCATTCCTGTTATCAGTAAAGTGAAGATGACCCACCCCATAGAAACGCTGTATGTGTAGTCCCCAGCACTGTATCTAGGACACCGTGTGAGAATTCAATATAATGAATGGCTTTTGTTATGGAAGGAAGAGGCACAAGATAATACATGAAAACCTGACTTATATTCAGAGCGGGATATGCTTTTGATCTCTAACCTCATTAGCTGAATGACCTGGCGGAAGCAACTTAACCTCTCTGGGCCTCACTTTCCACTTCTGCGATAGGCAGATGATCACACTTAAAGAGGTAGTAAAAATTAAATGAGATAGTTATATAAAGTGCTTGGCACAGTGCCTAGCACATAGCAAGTGCCCAATAAATGTTTGCAGTTATTGCTTGGTGCCAGGTGCTTTACATGCCTTCCCTGATGCCTGTTACCACCTCCCAAGGTATTTGATATTCTAGCCCAGGCCGTTTTGTGTTCCAGATTCGTATTTGTTCCACTCACCTTTCCATCTGCCTATCCAAGAGCCACCTTGCTTTCTGTGAAGGCTTTGGAGACTTTGAACAGGGGAGAACTTGGCATAGTGGAATCAAAGTGAAACTGATTGGGAAAGGGGCTTAGGGCACAGGAGAAAGAACACTTACGTGGAAGGCTTGGGATTGGAGTTGAAACTCTAGCACTGCGATTAATTGTGTGACCTTAGCCAAGGTACTTTTTCCCCCTCCTGAGTCTCGCTTAGCCTACCTCTGAAATAAAGAGTGTGCAGTGCATGAATGGCAAGATACTCTTGGTAAATTATGGACTCCAGAGACCTGGTTAGGATGTGAACTTATATGACGGATGTTTTGGGGACTCAGTAAATGAGGGAGTTTGGGGTGAGGTTGTAGGGTATGGAAATGTGGCTGCAACAACATAAATGACAGTGACTGGGGAACCTTGGGCCTATACCCCCTCAGAACAAAGAATGTGTAGGAGTGAGTGTGGGGTGACTGAGTGTGTGATAATGTGTGTGTGTTTACCCGGTGGGTCTGTGTCAGCATTCAATTCTGTGGCTGTATTGTATGAAAACAATGATGCTCAAATTATGTGAGATGAACGCATCCAATGGAAAACAATGATGACTTTCCAACACCGTCAGACATGGACAAAACTAGGGAATAGTATGCTTAGGAAGGTAGTCAATCTCAAGAGACGAATATTTATGACAGCATCATGACAAGGGAACACAAAGAAGAAAAGGGGTTTTCACACCAAAGGATCCTGGGATGGGGGCAGAGGGAGGGAAGGATAAGAAATTATGGAGGAAGGGTGGGAGGGAAAAAGAAATACACTTATGGGGGCTTTGCCAGGATACCATTACTGATTTGATTTGATGAGATAGACGGTGAAGCTACACAGAATACGTTTTACTCTAAAAATCAAAATAAAGAAATAAAGTCTCCAGATTCCTTACCCCGCAGATGTCACTATTGTGTGAAACAGAAGTGGATTTAGATTCCTTAGTGACCTGCAAGTTCATTTCAAACACATGAAAAAACATTGTGTGAGAATGTGGACGCAGGGGGACTAGATGGGCGTGTGAAGGCAAATGCTTGAGTGTAGGCATGATGGAGGCGTGAGAGATACCAACAGCGGACTGATGGAGCAGAAAGGAGTGGTGGAGGGGTCTATAAAGCAGGCACTAGATGCAGGGAAAGGCTAGGCCATATCACCCCCCTTTCTTCCCCTAGAAGGTCTAGAGGTTAGAGTGATCTATGGCCAACTTCGATTTTTTGATTTGGGGTGATCTGGCGTGATCTGAGATGATTCCGTCACCTCAGCCTGCAGCGTGCCCTTTAGCTGTAGGGTCAGGGGCACATTTGGAGGAAAGCCTGGGTCGACACTAGAATTCCATTTGTGGGGAAAATAATTTCCCTCCCACCCTCCGGAACAGTGTTGCCAAGGAGCCTTCAGAGAGACTAGCAAGGGCAAAGTGGGGATGGCCTGGTGACCAGGCAGGCCGAGACAGGCCTGATGTTTGCACTGAGGCGGCAGGATATGGCCTTTCTTTGAAATATTGTACACAGAACTTACACGTGTGAGATAGAGAGTCATGTTCCTGTAAAGAAGACGCAGAGACACACAGTTATATTCGCACACAAGTATCATCTCGAGTCTCACCCAAAACCAAATTCACTGCCGTCCATCGAGTCCGTGCCAACTCAGCGACCCTACAGGACAGGGCAGAACTGCGGGTGTGAGTTTCTGAGACTGGAATGCTTTACGGGAATAGAAAACCCCATCTTAGACCTACGTAATCACACACACACACACACACACACCACCACCACCACCACCACCACCACCCTCCCCCTGATATGTAGAATCAGTCTTGGGTGTTTCATAAATGAAGAAAGGCTCTCATTCATGTAAGCAGAGGTGCAGGATGGGCAATGCCCCTCTTGGAATGGGGACACACAGTGCGGCCCGTTCTGCTAAATAGGTCACAGCAATCACAGAGGACAGGGGGGCACTGCCCCCTAAGGTTCCCAAGGTCATCACCGTGACTAGGGAAGAAGCCACCATAGCTTTCTCTCACGGAGCTGCCGGTGGGTTTGGACGGTTGCCCTTCTGGTTAATAACTAAACACTTAACCAGCAAGCTCCTGATATGCTTAAAACATTTTTTTTAACTGTGGTAAAAATGAAGACTCATATAGAACAAAAAGTTAACTATTTGCACTCTCTTGAAGTGCATGTCGGTGAAATGAATTGCTTTTACGATGCTGTCCCACTACCATCACTGACCATTTCCAAGTTTCAATCACCCCAAAGATGGAGGACCCTTTGGCAGTATCTTTCGCTTTGCCCTCTCCCCAGCTCCTAATAAGTTTGTCTCTATTCATTTGCCTCTTCCGGGAATTTTGTACATGTGGGATCATATTTGTGCCTGACTAATGTCACCCAGCATGTTTCCTATGTTCATGTAGGGGAAAGCAGGTATCAGGGTTTCATTCCATTGTAGGGCTGAATGTATGCATGTATGCACCATATTACGTGTGTGCACTCGTGTTTGTGGACATGGGTTGTTTCCGCTTTTTGTGAATAATGCTACAATGAACAGTGATGGACGTGGGTCTTCTTTCTTTTTGAGTCTTGGCTTAAGAAATGTTGGGGATATACTTAGAAGCAGAATTGCTGGCAATTCTACATTTGATTTATTGGGGAACTGTCAAACTATTTCCCACCCTGGCTGCACCATCGCACACCCTCCTATCAGCACAACACTGTGCCAATTTCTCTCCACATCTGATAAAGCTGGCTATTTCACCATAGCCACCGTAGTGGGTGTGAGGTGGTGTGTTCAAGCATTTGAAAGGGCAGTTTGAGAATGTGCGTAAGTAAAATATGTATTTTCTTTGATCCGAGAATTTCATTTCTCCAATTTTACCCTTTGGAGATCACCATGTAAGTGTGGAAAGATCTGTTCACAAATGTAGTCATCTCTGATTGCTTAAGATAGTGTAAAATGGGAATCAACCTAAATGACTATCAATGGCGGGCTGGCTTAGATATGATACAATGGAACGTAATGTAGCTATTACAAATAATGACCCAACCCTACACTTGTTGAAAGGGAGTCTTGGTGGCACCGTGGTTAAGCGCTGTTCAAGAGAGGGAAAATGCAGCATTTTGCGGCCGTGACGATTCGTCTGGGACCCCCGGACATCCCCTCTGTCTAGACTCTAGGGTCAGAAACCTATCCGAGTGAGAATCTACTCGATGGCACACAACAACATGTTTGTTGAAACAGAATAATGTCCATCGCCTAATTTTAATCAAAAGTGCACATGGTAGGGCAGGACATATAATTTAATTCTGTTCATATCATCGTGGGAAAAAGTTGGTGTATTATCACAAGGGACTTGGGGCCTCCATGGTAGAATGTTTGCCTTCCATGTAAAGACTGGAATTCGATGCCTGGCCAATGTACCTTATGCACAGCCACCTGGTCATGGAGGCTTGTATGTGGCCATGATGGAAAACGAGGAAGAAAGGCCTGGTGGTATACTTAAAACCATTCAGTCAGCAAAAACCTTATGGAGCACAATGATCTAATCAACAATTGGTCAAAACAATCCTGTTGGAAGGGTCAGATTTGTTGTGAAACCACCGAAACCCACGTCCTCCTCCTCCTGGGAGAACCGAGAGCCTAGAAGCTAGAAGGGATTCCAGAAGGGAAGGATTTCACTGGCTTCTCACAATGTACTCACTGTGGGCAGCTTTCAAAGCTTCTCCTGGAACACCTTCTGCAGGTGACTTATTCCCTCGGGAGGTAGACCTCTTCCATTCCAGGCAGCTTCAATGTTAGAAAGTTCTTTCCTACGGAAAAAGCTAACATGTGCCTCGGAGAAGGCGTGTGCTCTCCTCTGTCCCTCATAGAAGCTGTTCTTTAAGGATGGTGATGGGAGGTCGAGCAATGTTCACCGAGAGCCCTGGGGCAGACCATGGTGGACCACGTCATTGAAGGGAAACCATGGGAGTGAACCCAGCCACTGCCATCGCCATCGCCGAGGGGCAGCGAGAAAGAGCAAGGCCTTCCATGAGATAGATTGATACAGTCGCTGCAACAAAGGGCTCCGTGCTAAGAACAATAGTGACGAAGGCACAGAACTAGGTGGCATTTCATTCGGCTGCACGTACAGTGACTTTGAGTTGGAACTGATTCGGCAGCATCGAGCCGCCACCACCGCTGCCATGGTGTCTCTAGCTACCATCAGGCCAACATGCGGGCTAACATGCAGGATGGGGGATTCTCATTGTGCTAAGGGATTCCTGGCAGTGGTGGGGGGAAAGTACAGTGTAACAGGGGAAATGCCTGGTATAAATCCCCTGAAATCACGTATGAATTAAAGTGACCATGGGTGGCTCAAGGAGCCTTGGTGACACGGTGGTGGCCTACATGTTGGGCTGCTAACGGCCAGGTCAGCTGTTTGAAAACCCCAGCCAGCCATTCCCTGGGAGAAGGACGAAGCTGTCTGTTCTCTGAAGGCGTGACAGCCTCAGGGGCACACAGGGGCGGTTTTACCCTGCCCTAGAGGGTGGCCATGAGTCAGAATTGACTAGTTGGCAATGCGCTTGGTTTTGAGCTTTTTATGGACTGCTCACACGACCTCTCTGAGTTTCAGTTCCCTCGTGTGTGAAATAGAGATGATGAGACCTATTCGGCAGGACTATGGTGAAGATTAACATAATGTATTCAGTATGGGCCGGTGGCCCATAATAAAAACACATTAAGACTTCCTTATTTTTACAAGGTGCTGAAAGATGATTTTGAAATTGAGATCCTGCGTGCAGGAAGGTTCTCTTATTTGGCCTCATTTTACCCAGTAAGAATAATGCCATTACGGGTCTAGTGTGAGTGAGGTCCTCTCCACCGTGAGGAGATTGGATGTGACCTGGCGCCCTGATGCTTCCAGTCACCACCTCTGTCCCCTTCCTCAGACCCCACACGCTGAAGAGCCACAGCACTGATGCAGTTACTGCCCCCTCTGCCTGGAGTCTCCAGCCCCAGATTTAATGATCCGATCCTCATATCTGACTTTGACCCTTTCCTGTTGACCCAGAACACCTGTGACCTGCCGCTTGCAGATTGTTCTGTGGGTGAGTCACTTGTTGGTGTTCCTCCTTGACCAGACTTATGAGTCCCCCAAGAGCAGGCTCTACATTTTATTTACTTTTTGCACCCCTCCGTGACAGCCTGTGGACATGCTTGGGAGGGTAGCGTGCAGTGGCATTCTACTGGAGTTACCGCCTCCCAACTGAAGGAGGGTCCCCTGGCCTTGGCCAAGGTATCGAGCTCTTTGAGCCTTAGATTCCTATCAGAGAAGTTGTTGTTATGGGTCATTGTTAAGTACACAACAAGCTTATAACAATGCTATGCACGACAACAGAGCCAAACCTTTCCTGGTACTCCGCCACCCTCACCAGCAAGCCTGTTTGACCCTATGATTGTAGCCACGGTGCCATCGATTCCCTGGAGGGTCTTTCTGGCTTTTGCCGACCTTTTTCAAGCATGGTGACCTTCTCCAGGGAATGGTTCTTCTAATGACGTATTAAATGTATGTGTAAAAAAACCATTATAGGGGGAAAAATAATAAGGGTTCCTGGGAGATAAGGTGGGGTTGGGAGGGGATAAAGGGGAATTGGTATCAAGGAGTTCGAGAGGAAACAAAATGGATTGTGGGCTCAAGTAGGAAGCAAATGTTTTGAGAATGATGTGGCAACAAATGTACAAATGTGCTTGACACAATGGATGGATTGCGATAAGAGTTGTATGAGCCCCCAATAAAATGATTTATAAATAAACATCAACTTTCTTTTTTTTAATTTATTTTTAATTTTTGATCAAACATTTTATTGGGGGCTCATACAACTCTTATCACAATCCATGCATACATACATCCATTGTGGTCAATTTTCAAAAAATAAAAGTAAATAAGAAAACTAAATAAAGGAGTCAGACACATTTCATAGTAGAATGCTCACCTCCAGAATGGCCATGACCTCAGCAACCAGGTCTTCGCAGAGGGGGGCAGGAGGAGAGGAGACCCTCTTTGACCAAGGCTTATATATACTTAGGGGTATGCAAACCCCCCTGATTACAGGTAACCACATCCATCACCAGAAGGGGCTGTCCAATAGGCATACGCGTGACAGGAAAGGATGAGCTAGGGGCAAACATGCAATAGGAAGAGGAGGGTCTAGGGATACATATGTGACCAGATGGGGGATCCTAGACTCAAGATGGCAGCCAAACCTTGGTCCTCCTTGAGTTGGCTTGACTTATGTCTTTGGGCGCTCCCTCAGGGATGCAATCCACTGTCCTTATCAGTAGGGAGTGGGCCCACGTAGGGTAGGACAGATTATAGTCTGATTGTTCTAGATGGCTGATGCCCTCAGGGAGAAAACCTCTAAACAGCTGCCCTCACTATGCCAGCTTGACAACTTGGGCAGAAACCTTTTGGTATTCCACAAGCCATCAGCCACTTGCTCCCCAGGAGAAAGATGATGTCATGTGCTCCCATAGAGGCTGATAATCTCAGAAGCCCCACATAGGGGCACTGTGAGTCCAAAGTGACTCAGTGGCAGTGGGCTTGCTTGGTTTGGGAATGAGTCCAAAAGGTCTTGAGGGCTACTCACAACAGGATCCTTGTTGTTGGCGGGGAGGGGTGATAACATAGAATGTCATGATGCAGTAGCCCATTTTCCCACTCCGTGAAAGTTCTGCTCCATCCTTCAGGGCTCCAGGGTACTGTCGCCTCCTCTAGGAAACCTTCTCTGTCACCCTCAGGAAGTTGACCAGCCCATTGCACTGAATGTGCGACAGTGTGTGCTTCTGTCCTGGGGCCCACGGGACATTGTCAGGTTTATCGAGTGCCCCTCCTGGCTTGTGGAGACTCCAGGAAGGCAAAGACAAGCTCCCCATTTTCCTTTACTACCCTCCACCCTAAGGGGTCTGCAATGCAGGAAGAGTTCAAGAATGTTGAGTGAATTTGAGGGAAATTCCAAACACCTATCAGTGCTGTGGGTTAAGTGTTTGGCTGCTAACCCCAAGGTCAGCGGTTCAAACTCATCAGCAGCTCCCTGGGAGAAAGAAGAGACTGTTTGCTCCTGTAAAGATTTACAGCCTCAGAAACCCTACAGAGCAGTTCTACTCTGACCTAGAGAGTCACCCTGAGTCAGAATCGGCTGGATGGGAGATGAGTTGACTTAACAAAAGCAGAAACAGGAGGGAGGAGAGGTGCGCTGCAGCCTCGTCTCATTTGGGTGCCCTGGCGTGTCCACCATGGCCTTTGTACACAGGTATTTCCCCTGGACCCGAGCAGGTTCGTGATGATCATGAATACTTCATCATAATAGCCGTCGGCATTTGCACTGCATGTCATGGTCTTTTCGAAGCATTTCACGTGGCCTTTAGGCTTCCACTCTTTCTTGGGGAGGGAGGTATATGGGGCAAATGTTATTACTCTCATTTTACAAATGGGGAAACTGCGAGCCAGAGGACTTGCACTCAAAAAACCGGACCAACTGACCAACTGAAAAATCAAACCTACTGTCATCAGCCCATTCTGACTCCCAGCGACTCTATGCAGGGTTCCGGGATTGTACATCCTTTGGGGGGCCAGGCATCTCCACTTTCTGCCACAGAGCACTGGTTGGCGGGTTCCCAGCGCTGACCTGGTCGTTAAACCACGTGACGCTTCTCTATCGGCAGCCTCGGACTCTTAGAGGACTTGAGTACACTGCCATCAAGTCAGTTCTGACTCATAGCGACCCTATAGGAGAGGGTCGAACTGCCCCTGTGGATTTCCAAGGTTGTAAATCTTCACAGGAGGAGAAAGCCCCGTCTTTCTCCCGCTGAGCTGTGGTTTCAAACAGCCAGTCTTGCAGATCGCGGCCAACGCATAACCAGCGCACCACCAGGGCTCCCGCGCGTAGCGCCAGGTGGTTTCGAACTGCAGACCCTGAGGTTACCAAACCAAAAACCAAACTGTCATCGAAGTGATGCCGACTCATAGCAATCCTATAGGGCAAGGTAGACTGCACCTGTGAGCTTCCAAGACTGCAACTGTTTATGAGAAGAGAAAGCTCCGTCTTTCTCCCAAGGAGCGGCTGGTGGTTTCGAACAGCTGACCTTATGATCACAGCCGGATGTGTATCCATGAACACTTGGACTCCTCATGCCCCAGGCACAGGGTCGTCCAATGACTTAGAGGTAAGTCTGGAAGCAGCAGCCCTCTTGTCCCCAGCTGTCCACAAACCTCAATGGTACCTGAGCACTGGCACGAATGGGCATGTCCTTTGCACACACACACCCAGGAGGCTGTCTAGGCATGGGTGGAGGTCTGCAGGCAGTGAAGGGGAACCCTCTTCGGCCCCACGGTGGGCCCCACAGTGGGCCACTTCCTGCGGCAGCTCAGTTGGATGTGGTGGGCTTGCCCAGATGCCCACTGCTTAGGGGCAGGCTGGTGGGGTCCGCAGGTGGAGGACTGAGCCCACCGGGTTCTCGGGGCACATGCCAGGAAGGCGCAGGTGCGTCCTGTACAAACAGGGAGCTCTCGCGGAGCCATCTACCCATCTTCACAGCGGACAGACTGAGGCTCCGGCCACCCACGCGTGCCCCTGTGGCCCCCCTGCGGGTCCCAGGCAGTGGCCTCTCGGGCCTGGCTCCCGGGCAGGCGGGCAGAGACGCGCCTTTGCTCAGGGCGTCCGCCCCGCCCGCCTGCCCGCTGCCTCCCCCGCGCCCTCCACTTTGGGGATAATTTAACGTGTTTCACACTAACTTTCCCATAATGGCCACGGAGCCTTTGGAAACGCAGCATCCCCGCTTTAGCGGCGGCCGGGCTAACGGTTATCTCGCAGCCCTGCCCCCGGCGATCCTGTCAGGAGTAAATAGGAGCTGACACAGTCATTTGCTTAAATCTTCTCCACACTTTTGCGCATTTCCCTCCAGAGGATACCCCTGAAACAACAATTATTTGAAATGTCACGCGTTTCTGCCCCTGGGCTACCAACAAATGAACATTAAATCTATTAACAGCAAAAAAAATTAAATGTTTACTTTTCCGAGGTGTGAGGGGCCTGGAGGCCGGGAGGGGCCGTGAGTCGGAGACAGGCGCCAAGAGAGGCGCTGACAGAGCCCAGAGCCAGGGACACAGGGACAGGGACAAGCCGCTGCCAGTGGGGACGGCACAGGGAGACACAGGGCAGGACAGACAATACAGGAAGACAGACGCAGAGGCAGAGAGAGAGAGAGATCCAGTCCCAGAAAGCAGGCCATGACACACATGTAGAAAGAGATTCCAAGAGAAACAGCTGGAAGAAGGCAATTTTCGCCCAGAAATGCCATCCTTGATTCAGATTTAAAGCGAAGTAAAACCAGAACCGCGGGCAGGGGTCTTTCTCCGCCGTGTGCTGTGTGGAGACCGGTGGCTCCACTTTCCCTGGCTGGGCATAGACGACTTGCCAGGGCAGCCTGTTGGGGGGTGGTTGTGGGGGCGGGTGGGGCGGTGTCTTGGCTGCGTTCTTCAGCAGCTTGGGAAGGCTTGAGGAATGAGCTAGAAGCTGGACAGGAGCTTAGAGCAAAGCAGGCAGGCCTCCTGGGGCCACTGCCAGTTGGATCGTGGCGCGACTCAGTTTCTCAGCCTGTCTCTTCGCCACCGGGGTAACCTGAATGTCAGCTGGACGCGTTCCCATGAGAACAACAGGCCTGCTGTCCTTCCGTGAGTCTGTGTGGCCCTTGGTCGTGGAGAAAGACAGAGGTGTGTATGATCTTGTCCTTTGATTCGGCCTCGGTCCGCACCCAAGGGAAGAGCAAGAAGCTTTCTGGTCCTGGAGGGCCACTCTGGCCTCTACAACACCCACCAGACCCGGGCAGGGCACCGGAAGGACAAGTGAGAGGGGTCAGGGTGCCGGGCAGTGAAGGGCCAGCGGAGGGCTCCCTGAGGGGACCTATGGAGAGGTCAAGGAGAATTTGCTGGAACCAGAGGACAGTCAACAAGTCAGAGCAGGGTGGGTGAGGCTGTGGCCACCTCCTATTTCCTCACTTCTTGCATCTCCATGGGACATTTTCCTGCGACACCTCCAGGTAAAATTAATGAGTCAATGGCCGTTCTCTGGGTCCTGGGCCCGCTCAGGAAGCCAGGCACCCCTCAATTCTAGTTTCACTCTTCTGAGGACCACAAGTCCATGCTGGGGCTGTGGGTGTGAACATCCCCACCTCCTTGTCCACCTCGGTACCTCGGGCACAAGAAGCTTGGGTGTGCATTTGCTCTTCCCAGCACAGCTTTCAATTGGCACAGTTTTAGCCTCACGTGAACACACACTCTGAAATACCCACCCAGAGTGCACATGCGCACACGCACACGTGCGTGCACACACACACACACACTTGCACAAAGATGCTCCCCTTCCATAGGGAAACAGAACCTTGTAGAGGCAGATGCACATCCAAGGGGACCCCCTGCACCTGCCTGGCCACCCCTGTCCTGTGATTCCAGAGGAAAATGGTAAAAAGGCGTGTTGGTTGTCATCGGGGGAGTCTGTCTGGGTCTCGGAGTGGAAAGTTGTGGACGTGTGTGTGGCTGACAATGAAAATGTTCATACGTTGTGGCGAGTTGTCTTTGAATGTAAACATGTTGCCACATCCAAGGAGGCTCTTAGGTGTGTGTGTGTGTGTGGTGTGCATGAGTGCGTGTGTGCATTTGTTGGGGGATTGTGTGCCTGTGTGGTTGTGTGTGACGGAGAGTGGATGGTGGGGGGCGTGGGGGGGTGAGTGCTATTTAAATAAAAAAGAAAGGAAGTGAATCAGGGTCGTTTCCATTTTAATTGTAAAACAGATAAGCACTAAACACTTTGAAAAAGTAAATGACTTGAGAATAATTACTCTCTATTACCCAGCGTCCCAGGGGGGCAGTTGGAGGAGCCCAGATGGCTACAAAAATGGGATTTAGCAGAAAATTGAAGACATTATTCACCGTAACACATTATCAATTACCTTCATATCAATTACAATAACCTTACATTAGCGAGGGGCCCCGAGACCCTCACGCCCTGAGACTGTGGAATCACTGCCGCCCCCCGTGGGGGAGGGGCGGGGGAGGGGTAAAAGGGTGGGAGGGGACTGGGCGGGTCTTGCTTCCTTCTCACTCCTGGAGATGCTGGGGCTCAGGCCCTCACACCCCATTCCAGATCCCTGCCCCCCCTCGAATTTTCCCTGGGCTGGAGGTGGGCTGGACGACCGACGGCCAGAGCGGAAAGCGGGCTGAGGAGGTGAAGGCTGTGAAACGGAGAGACAGCCGGAGGTAGCCGTGAGGAGAGACGAGACCAGCGGAGAGACAACCAAAGGAGGGGTCTCTAGGTGGGCCCAAGGAATCCAAGAGGCTAACATGGAGAAACTGGAAAAGGGGCCAAAGTGCTGCAAAATTACCTTCTAGAAATTCTTTTTATTCTGTGGTCACTGACGACTCAATCTCCCCCACACATCCTAGGCACAGGGGGCTTCTCTCTCGCCTTCTGAGTCCCCCCTACTCACGCCTGTCTCCTTAACCACTTTCCCTTCTGAAAAGCCTTCCCCTCTGCAGGACTCAGAGCCGAGAGTGGGTCAGACGCAGCCTTCCTCAGGCCACAGCCCTTCCATATAGTTCCTCATGTGGCGGTGACCCCCCCAACCATAACATTATTTTTGTTGCTACTTTATCACTGTCATTTTGCTACTGTTAGGAATAGGGCGACCCCTGTGAAAGGGTAGTTCTGCCCCCAAAGGGGTCACGACCCACAGGTTGAGAACCATTGCTCCAGAGTCTGGGCTGCTGTCTGCAGTAGGAAGCCCAGAGTGAGACTAAGGGAAGAACTTCCTAGAGGAGGGGTCCAAGATGTACTTGAGTGTCTGGGCTGTGACCTCTGGGACTGGGACGATGGCCTGGCAAGTCAGGGGGGCTCTGGAAATTGGGGGTCTGCAATCAAGTGCGATTGGAGAGTGTGAGTGTCCACTCTGGCTTCTCCCTGCTCCCCTGCCACTCACTGCCACTGTCACACCCACCCACCCACACCAGCTTTCACTGGCCAGTGGGGAAGCAGCCAAGCCAGGCTCTGGATCAGTCCTCTACACCAGCCACATAGGGTGACTGAGCACTTGAACCAATCTGGGAGGTACTGTATATGGAAAATACTCATGCCCATTGAATTTTGAAAATGTATGAAAAAACGAGTGTAGAAGGAAGGTCCCAGCCACGCTTTGTAAATAATGATTAGCAGGAACCCTAGTGGTGCAATGGTTAAGCATGCGACTGCCAACTGACTGAAAGGTCAGTGGTTCGACCCTACCGGCTGGCTGCTGCAGGGGAGAGAGGTGTGGAGCACTGTTTCCATAGAGATGCAGAGTCTTGGAAACCAAGACTATAAAGTCTGCTCTGTCCTCTCGGCCCAACCTGAGTCTGAGCTACCTCGATGGCAGTGAGCTTGGTCTAGTGATATTGATTATCTGCTCAGATGATATTGCTTTGAATCTCTTGCATTAAAAGGAGCGGTGTGGGTTAGGTAGTGGGCTGCTAACTGGTTTTGAGCCACTTATCTTGTGGCTTTCCATCCTACATAGAACCACGACACCACCCGGGCTTCACAGAGTTCATGGAAAACTGGAATGGAAAGCTAATGACATTTCCCCCACAAACTTTCTTACAGCCCCCTCATTCTTCCCACTCCTTTGCGCAATCTCATACCCACCCAGATCATGCATGTGTGCACATGCTTTCCACACCATGCCATCTTCATGTGGATATACATGCAGACACACATACCTCCTACTGCACACACACAGAGCTAGGCAAGAAGGGTAGGCCTGGGCGAAGTTGTCAGCTTGATTCATGGTGTGTGTGTGTGTGTGTGTGTGTGTGTGTGTGTGTGTCCAGGGGAGTGAGAGCTAATAGGCCCCCCTTCCCCAGGCTGGGCCCAGAGGACTAATTGCCAGTAATGAGCTAAAAGAAGCTCAGAGCTGGCCTCAGGCACAGGATGAAGATGTTTCCAGAGACCCGCCAGAATCTGTCCTGCTGTTTTGTTGATAGAAAATCCTTCTCCCCCGGTGTCCCCTCTCTGTCTCTGTCTCCCCTCCCGTGGCTTCCTCTGGTTCTGCAGCCTCTGACAATTGGTCCAGGCAGACCCCTGACCCTGCCTTTCCCATCATCTCTCTCTCCATTGCCCCAATCATCGACCCCACCAGGTCAAGAACCCTGGTGGCCTAGTGGGTTGGGGATTGGACTGCTGACTACAAGTTTGGCCGTTCAAATGCACCAGTCTCTCCAAGAGAGGAAGATGAGGCTGTCTGCCCCCATAAAATCGTACAGCCTGGGAACCCCAGGATGCAGCTCTGCTCTGCCCTGTGGGGTACCACAGGTAGGAATCGAAGCTCTGGCAGTGGCTTTGGTTTGGGCTCCTTGCCAGTCTCCAGTGAAGGCCCCCTGCATACTCACTCAGTAGGGGGCAGAGAAGCAAGGGCGCCAACGGCAGGGCAAATGGGCAACCTTAGCTCAGGAGGCTGGCTGTGAGTGGATCTAAGGACAACTTGTCACAGTGAGATTTGTCCAACCATGCAATGGGGCAGTGACAAGCACCCCATCCCTGAAGGGCTCCAGCAGCACCATTGAGGACGCTGGAGAAAGGCTGCCTGCTTCACTAGAAGGGGAGCTAACCAGGACGACCCGGACTAGGAGAAGTCCCCCCCCCCAAAAAAAGGCAAAAAAGCCCATTCCACCTCACTTCAACTCTGAGTGCTACAAATACAACTGCTCCAGAGGGCTTTCTTGACTCTAATCTTTTTAAAAAATTATTTTATTGATTGATTGATTTTTAATCATTTTATTGGGGGCTCATACAACTCTTATCACACGCCATCCATCCATTCATTGTGTCTTGACTCCAATCTTTGTGGAAGCAGATTTCCAGGTCTTTGCTTCACGGCACCACTGGACAGACTCCAGCTGACCTTTCGGCTAATAGTCATTACACATTTAAATGTTCACTTCACCCAGAGACCTGCCATTTTATTTTATTTTATTTTTTGAGACCTGCCATTTTAATAAAATCTAAAACCACTGGCATCTAGCTGATTCTGACTCCTAGCGACCCTCCAGAGCAGTGGTGCCCAACCTGTGGGTTGCGACCTCTTTGGGGGTCGAATGATCCTTTCACAGGGGTCACCTGATTCATAACAGTAGCAAAATGACAGTGATGAAGTAGCAACAGGAACTGTATGAGAGGGTTGCAGCATTAGGAAGGTTGAGAACCATGCTCTAGAGGGCTTCAGAGACTGTAAATCTTTACAGGAGCAACAGCCTCATCTTTCTCCTTCAGAGTGAGTGGTGAGTTCAAACTGCTGAACTTCCAGTCAGCAGCCCAACCTGTGAACACCAGTGTAACTTCAACTTAATATTATCCTTAAGTTATTAATACAATCATTGATTGATATGTTATTACTGCCAAAGGGTATATGTTCATAACATGTCACAGGCTTTCCATTTTCACCTACTTCCCTTTATCCTCACAACCCCTGCAAAGGGGTAGGGAGGTCTAGCCAGGGACCGAGGACACAGGTCTGCTCAGTTACAGATGAAAATTGGAACCAAATTTATCTGACTATCTTGCTCACACCACTTTCACTAAATCTCGCTTACTTAATCCCTCTACAAACATTCATTTGTCAAATAAAGAGCTCATAATTTCACAAATAAGGACCCAAAGGGACAAATATCCTTAGGCTTTAAGGAATTTGAAGTGTCTATGAGGACAGGGACATCTGACATCTAAATTCATCTGGGGAACACCCAAAGACACAGTGGCCAGAGGTGGAGACAGGGAAGCCCAGCGCCCCTCCCTGGCATTCAGCTCCAGTGTCCAGGAACGCCTCCCCTCCTGCCCCTATGGCCCACCAGTGAGGGCAGGCCAGGCCAGGCCAGGGAGGCTTGGGAGCACCATCAGTCCCTCCCTCTCAGCCTTGCCCTTTAGAACTGGAGAGGGGGAAGAAGGACAGGGAGGAAGGAGAGCACAGGAGGGTCAGGAATGAGAATGGGATGGGGTAGGAGTGACTAGTAGAGATTTGGAAGCTATTTACGATGCAAATATGTGTAAAAGCTCTGCACTGCCTCCCCTGAGAAAGGAGCCTAAAATTGAAGTCTAATTATAACGAATGATTGTTAATGAGTTGTCTAAACATAATAGATGGAAAGAATTAAACACCCAGAAGAAATAGGGTTTCATTAACACACAATAAAGAAACCACAAGTGGGGTAAACAGAGCCCTCCCTTGTCATGGAAGATGCCCCCTGCCCCCCACGGGTGAGCCTAGCAAGTGGGAGTAAGGCCAGGATCCCACATCCGTGATGCTTGGGGCACACCCTTCATAGGGACCATGTCAACCAAGGTAGGAAGTGCCTGGATGGGTGGGATACTTGCTTGGATGCACCGCTGCATGATTCCCCACCTTCGCCATGCACAACAGCAGCTCTGTGGGAGTTTGGACAAATAAGTGAGTGTGTGGCTGTGAGCAGGTGTCTGTCCGTGAGTGGAACTCATGGATCCTGCAGTGTGGAACCTCAAGAAGACACCCTTCTGTAAGGTCAAGAGCAGTTCCTGGGCTTCGGTGGTCCTGCTGCAGCCATCCTCCTGCCCCTGGCAGGGAAAGCAACTACAATTGTGTATAAGAAGAGGGCGTATGAAGGCATGCATACAATTCTGTCCAACCGTAGTTACTCACCTTGGAAGGCTGGAAGGAGATCCGAGATCATCTAGTTCAAACCAGATCACCTCGTACAGATGAGGCCACTGAGACCCGAAGAGAAGGTGACAAGTCCAAGGTCACACTGCTCAGAGCCTGATGTCATCATATTCATCAAAGGTGTTCTAGTTTTTAGAAGTCATCCCTTGTGGATGCATGGCTTGGGGTAAGGCTATCCACACGGTAAGATACTGTTCTGTATACACAGGCAAGCCCCTAGCCTCAGACTCTTCTGGGGCACAAATGTTTGGGGGTGTTAAAGGTGGCAATCATGTCTCTCTAAGTGGCTAAGCAAAGCCAAGTAGTCCTAGGAAGGCCCACTGCTCAGGAGCACGCACACATGTGGGCAGTTGGAGGCAGAGCAGGAGAGCTGGAGAGAACTGGGCTTTGACTGACAGGTTAATGAAGCGAGTTATGCTGGTGGTGTAACTGCAGAGGCAGGCTGTGAGCAGACACCCACACCCACACACAAACACTTGCACCTGACACACTGGTGACACCCAGCAGGACAGAAGCCAGTCTCCGAAGTGGTCTTCTCACATCTAGACAGATGGCTCTGGACCCCTCCACTCCTCACTTCCCAGGGCGCTTCTGGTTTGGCAAACACCTGCAGGCACACTGATTTGGTCCCAAAGCCTGCATGGATGAGGAGAGGGGGAACCAAATGGGCCCTGGCAGCCCTGGTTCTCTATGGTCACTGTTGGGGTGACCTGACGCACAGAGAGAGACCAAAGTTCAAGGTCACCGTCTTAGGCTTGTCTAGGTGGAACCTCCTGGTGGGGAGAAGGTCCGGTGGGCTTGGGAAACATCCTCCGGATAGATGGGCAGCTCTCACCTAGCTAGATTCCCTGCCTCCCAAGCCCAGGCCGCCTCCCCTCCCCCTACTTTCGCCCTTCCTTTGACCCCGCCCCCCTTGGAGCCAACACTGATTGGCTGCCACGCAGGCAGTGCCGGCCAACCAGCCCCCGCAGCGCCAAGAAAAGTTAATTTGGAGTTCTGGTCTCCTCCCAGGATGCATTTGGGCGGCCGCCCGTAATGAGATGCATAATTGCGGAGGCCTGCCAACAAAAGCAGGCTGGATTTAATTGAGTCAACGCATGGCCATTAATAATCTGAGGCAGCGCTCCCCACCCCGCCCCACCCCGCCCCACCCCCACCCGCCATCATCCAATGCGCCTTAGCCCCCAATTCACTGGGCTCTGAGGCCAGGCAGGTCCCCCTGTTCCTGAGGAATAGATCTGATGGTTCCCTGGCCTGACAGTGTCCTCGATGCAAAAGGAAGTCCCCCAACTCCCCAAGAACGTCTCACGGTGACCCTCCCTGCCCACCCTCCTTTCCCTGTCCTGTCAGCACCCCTTTGACCACAGCCCCCACGACCCACCCCCAGCCCTTTCAATCATTCCATATAACCTGAGCTTGTGTCCTGTAGGTGCCAGGCAGAGGGCTTGGGCCTGGGAACACGGTGGCCAACACATCCCTGGGCAGACTCTTGGGGCATCCAGTCACCCCTCAACTACCTTCTCGAAGTCTTCATGTTCCCAATCCTCACACCTGTCCCCATATACATCCACACCCAAGGTCCCACCCACCTGTCCACATACACCATCCCCCATGTGCTTGCTCCCTCCGCCTGCCCTCATGCCATTTCCCCAACCTGTCCCAGATAGATCTTACTCAGACTCCTGTCCATGAGAAGCCAGCTCCCACAGGCCCATCTCCAGCATCCATTGTCCCACACATGACTCCAAGTCTCTTGCCTGTCCTTTTACACAGGTAGCACTCTGTCCATACCCACACCTGGAGACCTGCTTTCCTTCTGGAAGCTCACGCCATGACAGATTTCCAGGAACCCTGCTATGACTGCCCCACGGGGGTCCCCTCATGTCATTTATCCACGGTCCCTGCCACCTCCCACCACCCCTTCAGCAGTCTACACACAGCAGCCTACAAACCTTTAACCAACTCCCCAAGGGGGCCCATCTTCGGGAGCCGTTCTTGCATCTGTGAACTAGAGGGAACATTAACAAAGATCTCCGTGGGGTTAGTGGCGTGATTTCAAGAGCAAACCCGCATACAGTGCTTGGTACGGAGCCTGGCACCTGTGAGCAGGTCCCAATGCTCGTGGTTCTCCGGTATTGTTGGTGTTGGTGCCCTTGACTTTGACTCATGGGGACCTGAGGTGACAGAGGACAACTGCCCCCATGGAGTTCTTGCGGATGGAGATTGCCTAGAGCGGCTTGACAGGTCTTTCGCCCTCATCTCACCCTTTCTGTTGGCAGTGAAAGACTTAACCTGTTTGCCACCACGGCTCCTTGTTGGTGACTAGGGCATAGGGCAGAGGATCGGCTAAACTCGCCCACGCTGAGGATCCGTGCTCCTGCGATCCTTTGGCATACTCTGCATTTCATCAATGAGTCTGGAGAGGGCCCGGCCTAACCCCCTGTGTGTGCAAATCCCCAGAGGGCAGTCCAGGCCCAGCGAGTGGCTCGACAGCGCCTCCCCAGGAAGGGGTGTTTGTACCCTCACCTACCAGGCAGACACCTGCTCGCCTAGAGGATCCTAGACTGCAGGGGCTGTGTAGCGGCTAGCATTCTTTCCTCCGAGAGGTCTGGAGTCCTTGTGAGGAGGGGACAAATGGGGTAAATCTCTTGGGGCTAAGTAGTCTCCTTTGGGAACCGGATGGAGCCCAGGGGGGTAAAGTTTCTTGTAAAAGTCCAAGAGGCACTCCATGGCCTGCACTTTGGCCTCAATCTCCACTGGCCAGTTCCGAGACACTGGAAGGGGCCGGGAGGTCCCACTGCCAAGAGCCAGATTGGAGACCCTGCTCGAGGCCTTGCTGGGAGTGGTGGCTGGGAGTGGGCACTCTGGGCCAAATGCCCCAAGCTTTGTCCAAACCTGGGTGGAGCCCGCCGGCTTCCGGGAGGAGGTGTCCGGGCTGGGGCCCAGCGGGCGGGAGCGCGCTGGGGCCTGCGACTCCTGGGAGAATCCCCATCACCGCCGAAATCGCCGAAATTGGCTGCAACTAGTAAAGATGCCAGGAATTTGCACCTTGCTCTGTGACCTAAAGCAAAAATGACATGAACATTGACAAATTTGACAAGGAAATTTGTGCAAAAAACAACTTCTATTTGGCTAGCCAAGCAGCAAATATGCCGGATGATACGCTTTATTAAGCAATCCATTTCTCAGCAATAGCGGCGCCATCTGCAAAGGTTACCGCGCATCAGGCTCGGCACAGAATTTCATCTGCGTCTGCAGTCGGGGCCGCACGCGGACACATTTTTCATGTACATGCGATTCGGATGCAAATAGAATTCGTGATGAAGGAGGTGACCTTCGGGGGGCCCGAGCCGTGTGCGCGCGCGCTAAAGTCACGCGCGGGCACGCGGGGATCAGCGCGAGACACCGCAGGAGACCTGGACTGAGGGGTGGGTGGGGAGGGGGACACACGCTAGGGGGACACACACTGGAGGGGTCACCCATTGTGGCACTATGGGTCTGGAAGGGATTTAGGAAGGCGCTGGCCCTATCCTCTCTCTTTACAGATGGGGAAACTGAGGCCCAGAACCGGGAAGAGTACCATTCAAGGTCATCCAGCAAGGTCATGGTAGAACTGGTGCGAGGCCCTGGGAACTCGGCCGCCAGTCCCATATTAGCACCTAAGGGTTTATAGACTAATGGTTAAGAGTTTGCCTGCTTTCAAGCTGCTTCGCCACTTTGCTAGCAGTGTACACAGGAGCAAATTAATAAAGCTCTCTGTGCCTCAGTTTCCTGGTCTGTAAAATGGGAGCATAGCCTTGTTATGATGTGTCATTGATTTAATAGACATTGAAATTCTTGGAACAATGCCTGGTTGAGAATGTTATGAAAATATCTGTTGATTAAATAAATTTATTCTCCCATCTTGTTGGGGTGGGGAGCACTAATTGGAAAAAGTGGGGAGCAGCAGCTGGTGAGAAAGTGCTAAGCCAGCCCCACCTCCTGAGGGGAGGCTGTTGTCCAATCCTCTCGGAAAGATCCTCCCCCCCCTTTCTTCTTCCCCCTTTCCTGATCTCTCTACTCAACCCCCCCTCTGCCCTCCCCCATCCCAGGACATTCCCCATTCCAGTTCAGTTATTTGCAATGTCTCCAATTTTGCTTGTGGTCCATTGGGGCCCCGGGGGGGTCTGTCTGTCTTTCATCTCTTCTGTGTTGTACTTGTGCCCCTCGATTACTGCCAATTCCTTTTGGGTGGGCGGGTGGGTGCGAGGCCAGGTTGGAACCATGCTTCTCATCAAGCCAGTCTGAACTCCCGGTCCTCTCTCTTACAATGAGTCACCTCACCCCCCATGTCCTTGGTGACTTAATGCCCAGGCTCTGATTTGAGATAAAACACCACTGCCCTCACTGCTCTCCATTCTTTGTCAGTCTCCCCCAAGATGTCTCCCTCTCCCCAGGGAACCTGTGGGTGGTACTCTCTAGTGGTCTCCCCCTGCCATCTCTCAACAGTTTCCTGAACCTGAGGGAGGAATCAAGTAAGACCCTCCCCCTGTGGCATGGACAAAGTCTAGTGCTCCCCAGCCCTGCTCTCCAGTGCTCCTCACATCCTGCCTCCCTACCACCCTCTCTGTCCAGGCATCATATCCCCCTCAGCAGCTACCCTCTCCCCACGTTGCACAACTGTGAGAGGTCTGGATAAGACACATCTGACTCCAAAGTTAGGCTTCCAAGCCCACCAACACTGTGACCTTGAGCCCATCCCAAAACCTCCTTGGGCCTTACTTTTCTCATCTGCAAAGTGGGCACATGATACTACTAAGTGCAAAGGCTGCTGGGAGGATTCCAGGAGATAAAATATGTTCGGATTCCTCCCACTTCCCATGTGTGGAGTTCAAAGAGCCCGCACTGCCCCAGCCGCTCCCCCATCCCCCTGGACCTCCCTTGGATTTTGAGCCATGATGCTGATGAACATTTACTGAGCATCAAGGAAGGGCCAGCCCAGCTCTAATACCCAGGACTGCCTGAAGCGCTTGCCTGCCCACCTCCGAAGGGACTGCGGTACAGGAGGCCGATCAGAGTGCCCTTGCCTCTCTCTATGCACCCCCAAACCTGGCAGCCGAGATCTAGGCTCCAGTATGGAATAATGAGGTGGGAAACCACCCCCAAACCTGGAGGGGGCCTTTACACTCCTCTCCTACCACCCTCCCAGTCCAGGGAGTGCGGGGCGGCTGGAGCGACTGACTCCTTGACCTCGGAACACAGCCACTGCGAGGCTGGAGGATCTCGGATCCAGCCCACAGGGCTTTGCGATATGAGGTGCCGCGCTTTCAAAACTGCCCTGGGTAGAACCTCTGGTCACAGCAAGCGCTGCCCCAGGCCCTTTCTGGCAACGCTGGGAGGCCGGAGGGGCGGGGCCGACTTGGGGCGTGTCTGCAAGGCCCCGCCCCGCGGCGCACTCCGCCCCGCCCCCGGCCCTCGCCGACCGGCCCGCCCCTTCCCGGCCCGGCACGCTACAGTAATCCAGAATGTGTATTTCTGCAGATGATTAAATCAATACAATCCTGACAGGACTTGTTGGAACATGCTTCTTTATTTTGCGCAATTCCTTCCCCGCGTCGCCGGCATTTATCACCCGCTCGGCTGTCAGCGCCGAGATTGTGCCGGGCGAGGGCGGGGTGGGTGCCTTGGGGGAGGGCCGCGCGAGGCGGGGTCTTGCGGGGCAGGGGGCGGGAGGAGCGGACCCCCTCCCCTACACTAACACAGACCCGGCACCTCTGGGTCTGACTGCGCCCCCACCGTCCACACTCCGCCCGCCTCTCGCAGGGCAAGCACCCCGGAGATTTGGGGATGGGGTCTGGACCCCCGGAGAAAGGGGGGGTCTCCGGCCACAGCCACCCTCCCCTCCACACTCAGTGCCCTGTCGCTCACAGTCGGCCTCCAGACCGCACTCAGAGACTCCTTTCGCCCTCTTTTGACCTTGGCCCCGGCAGCTGGGGGACCCTCGTGGGTGGGATGAGGGGATGGGGAGGAATCGGGGTCTGTCGCCCACCCACAGGTGAGCCTGGGTACCCACTCCGGCCCTGGGAGGCGGGAGGGGGGCTGGGAAGGGTGGAGGAGGAAGAGGAGGAGGAGCGGGAGGAAGAGGAGGCCAGAGAGGATGACCTGGAGGAAGAGGAGGAGGCGGCAGCGGGAGGCGGAGGGGGAGGGGCGGCCGCCAGCGGGGAAGAGGAGGAGGATGGGGAGGAAGGCTCGGAGGCGGTGGCGGCCGGTGACAGGTGCCTCCGCGGTGGCGGCCCTCGGCAGACGTGATTGCCGCCGTGGCTGCCCGCCGGAGCGTGACTTTACAACTAATCCTGTTTGTAAGTTATTATTTATCTTCAGGAAAGTTTGTCAAACTTGGGCTTTGATTTTTCGCCCTGATTTCCCTCTTGTGGCGCGCTCTCGCACGCGCTCCCATATAATTTATGACTGCCTCTGGTCCTGATGACAGATTATTAAAAGTAGAATTAGTTTTTCGCGCAGAATTTTTCCACTGGGAATTGGGAAGGCAGCACTCTCCGCGGAAGGTCTCCGGCGAGGTCTCCATTACTAATAGAAGTTTTTTGATGGGGTGAGGAGACTAATGATTTGAATTTACTGTGGCAGCAGTCACGTGGGCGGGAAGGCATCAGCCGAAGAGACAAGAGGTTAACTTTCTCCCTGTGGAGAGGTTTATTGGATTGTTTAGCAGCAGAAGGATAATGTTTTTGTCATAGACTGCTGGTGCCGCGCTGCAGTGCGGTGGCCGCCAGCGCCGGGAGAGGGGAGAGGGGAGCGAGGGGGAGAGGGGGAGCCGGGGAGACCGCGAGAGGCGGACAGACGGACGGACGGACGCCGCCTGCGAGTTCGAGAGAGACACACGTGTACGCAGAGACACCGAGAAGCAGGAGAGAGCCAGGGAGACAGGATGGAGACGAGGGAGACGCAAGGGGGACAGATAGAAAGACTAGAGCCCCAGGAACTTAGACCCTGATAAATCGAGGCGTGGCGGGGAGAGAACTGCGGGGGCCGAAACAGGGAGGCAGGAAGGATGGGGGGCAGTTTGGGGTGGGTGGGGTGCTCCCAGGGCGAGGGGGGGCCTTGGAGGAGGAAGAGGTCCGGGGGCGTCTGGTGGCCAAGCCCCAGGAGGGGGTGGGTGGGAGAGGGGGCGCAGGTCCCCAGGCCTCGGTGCCGCGCCGGGCGCCCGTGCTCGAGGATGGGCTGGGGGCGCAGGCGGCGCGGGCGCCCCCGGCGGGCGGGGGCGCGGCGGCGCGTTCACCTGGCCGCGCTCTCGGAACTTGTACTCCCAGCATGCCTCGACAACATGGGAACCGGAGGGGAGTCGCTGCGCAGCTGAGAGCCTCGGCTTAATCTTATGCACCATTAAGCACTCAGCAGCAAGCCCGTCCTGTTCATATACATCATCCACGCTTAATAAACATAATGATGACATAAGATGTAATTCTAGATGAATTTTCATTTTATAGGGAAATGGAGAATTCCTGTAGAAGGGAAAAAAAGTAAATTATCTGGGAAGTGCAAAATAAATGATGTTGCTCCCAGAGATGAATAGAGGTGTTAGAGAGAGAGAGGGAGAGAGAGAAAGAGAAAGGAGGGAGGGAGGGATGGAGAGAGGCCCGAGACACGGAGAGACAGCCACGCGGCGAGACAGAGACAAGAGACCTAGGGAGCCGCGGGCCTTGGGGTGGGCGGCTTGGGGCGAGGTGGGGGAGGACGCCCGCAAGGGTCTGGGTGGGAGCGGTGGGGGGTCGGGGCTGGCGTTCTGTGGAGGGGCTGAAGGCTGGGGGCAGCGGCGGTTCGGGCCGAGGCGAGGGTGACGGTGACGGACGGGGCCGAGCTGGGCGGCTCATTCATCAAGGGAAGGATCAGGGGCCCGAGGAGTCACTTACGGGCGGAAATTGAATTCTGATGAAAGCGCGGAGAGGCGAGGGCGGGGGTGGGGAGCGAGGACCTGGCTTGGGCCGAGTTCCCAGACTCGCCCAGGGGAGAGGGGGAAGGGCCCTCGGAGACCTCCAGATAGAAGCTCACACCTCCTTCCAGCCCAGAACCCACCCCAGCACCCTGGGCCCAGGCACTCAGCCGTAATGTCTGGCTCAGCGTGGGAAGGTGATGGGGCCCAAGTGGACGTCTAGAAATCGAACTGACCGCTTTCTCCCGGTGCATGTTGGGATGGGGAAGGGGCTAGAGGGAAGTCGGGGAGCAGTCCTTCCAGGAGAGAATGGGGGGGGGGAGAGTTAATGGAGATTTGGTGGTGGGTCTTCAAGCAGAGTCATGGAAGGAAAGGGGGTGGTGGCGGCAAGTGGGGGGAACACGAAAGGGCTAGGAGTGGTGGGTGAGCGCAATCCGGAGAGGGTCTACCAGGGTAGGGCAATGTTTGGGAAGCTCCTGGTGGGAGGAATGTGCGGTTAATGTGGAAGGCAGGCCCAGGAGCGCAGAGGGGCTCTTAGCGCACTGGCTGCAGAGTCTTCCCTGGTAGGGAAGGGCCTCCTCAATGCAAGCTGTAGCCTGGGTGCCACTGACAAGGCTCCCTGTGGGCAGGATGGCGGCCTCCCAGAACAGCACCAAGAGTCACGTCCATCCAAGGGCAGAGTGAACAGTCCCTGGTGTGACACAGAGAGAAACAGCACACAGAGGGAGGTCTTGGAGAGCTGGGGCTGCGGTTTAATTCTGGGTGATGGGCCAGGGCTCCAAACGTGAATTCTAACCTTGCCAGGAGCACCCAAGCACATGCTTCTGCAACCAACTCTTCACTTAGAACCAAGCCTTCCCAAGTCTCTCCTTTCCCAGGGTCAGGGTATTCAAAGCCTGGTGCCCAGCATGACTAGAGCCCGGCAGGTCTGATTCCCAGCAGAATGCTACAGAGACAGACAAACCGGGCTCCAGAAATCACTGGTGGTACGGAAGCGAGTTGTAGTGGTGGGTCAAGATGAACACCTTGGGAAAAAGTGGCTTCAAACTTGGCCCTGATGCCCCTTTTGATTCCAACAGGGAGAATCGGAATGAGGTGAGGCTAAAGGGGGGTATTTGAGGCAAAGAAAAAGAAAAGAAAGAAACAAAACATAGACCACGGTGGGGAAGAGGCATGTTGAAGAACTATCTAGTTTTCCTGCTTGCTTGGGTCTGGGTTGGGAGGTGTGCTGAAGGAGCAGAGAGCATCCGCAGTCAAGGCTACAACAGCAGGTTGAAGGGAGTGTCCTTGTTGTGACTGGTTTGTTTTGCCTGCTAGCAGAAGAGGATGGTCCTTCTGCTTTGGGCAGTGAGGAGCCATAGATGTTGTATGAGCTAATGGAGCAGACAGAAGTCAGAACTGCGAGCTGCCTGTTTACATGGAGAGCAGCATGCACGAGGTGGGACTCACCAGGATGGAGTGTTGCTCCTGGGCTTGGATGTCCCACCTCCTCAAGGACATCAAAGGCACATGAGAGAGGAGGTCTTCTCCAAGGGAGGGGACAGGGAGCAAGCTCAATCCATCCATTCATCTCTCTCTCGCCCCTCCTGAATTTCTTTCACTTAGGATTTCACTTCTAAATTATTTCCCCCCACCAGCTCTTTCTCAAGCAAGCTGAACCTCTTCCAGGGACTCCATTAACTTCCTGCAGTGATGTGTTGAGGCGGGAACCGTGGACTTCATGTCTGTGGATAGGTGGGTAACGGGACCTTTGCAGCTGTGCGACTGACCTGTGCTGCCCCATGCAAGCTGAGTGGTACACTGGAAGACGAGGGGAAGTCCAGGGTGATCAGACTGGTGAAAGTGATTATTACCTACAAAAACTAAGGAGAGACGACCTCTCCCAGGGACAGGATGCCACTCACTCCTTTGCCTCCCGAGCCCGGATTCTCAGGATTCCACTCCAGAGGTGTGGGAGACCCTGTCGGGTGGGACTACCTTTCCATGCCCTCCCTTCAACCTCCATGCACTCCAGTCCCATCAGTCTTTCAGCGAATCCAAAGGACAAGCTGCAATGATCTTCTAGGCTCCCTGCCAAAGTGACCCGCCCACAGTGACCTTTGGGTACTGGGAGGGAGTGGTGCTTCAAAGGTGTGAGGTCTTGGTGGTGGTGGTGGGGGCAGTCTTTAGAGGGCTGATTCTGGAGTCCCTTTGTTCTAGCTTCAAAGAGGAAGCTGGAGTTGTCCAGGAGACATCAGTTATCTCCCTGGGCCTCACAGGCCAGAAGGTGCTATTAGGTGTTACTGAGTACGGGCTGGAAAGAGGTGAATCCTCTACCTTAGCAATTCCAGTACAGTCAACTGGGGATGTGGGTACCATGCTGGGCCAATATCACTAGTCAGGAAGGAATAGCTTTTAGCAATAGATCTAAAGCCACCACACTGGGCAACCAGAGAAAGGACACACACAAATATCACTCCCCTACACACACACACACACACACATTCACACACACACACACACACACACACACTCACACACACTATTCATCTTAAACACATACAATACACCCAACAAGTAAAGAAAGCCAGGCTTTGCTCGCATATGCAATAGGCAGGAACTCACAAGTAAATACACATAGATAGCCATTTGTGTTTCTGTTGTCACAATGTGTCTGTGTAATCATTGGTTCAGTTATCACAGCGTACAACTGTATATCACAATTTCACAAGTACACACATGAACATGTATATAAATGCATATCAGGGTGCATTTACATCTACATGAACAAATACATCATGCTCAGTTCCTGTACCCCAGGGGTTCATTTAATGTAGGGGGAAGCAAAGGGGGGCAAGAATATGATGGGGGAAGGAGTGGAGAGGGGAACATGGTGGGGAGGGCCCTTGAAATTGCAAGAACTATAGGGAAGTAATGAGCTGAAAAGCCCAGACCCAGCTCTTGCCTGCCCCCCACCCCGCCATGGGCCCCCCAGAAGGGCCCAATAGGACAGTCCCCTTGCCTCCCTCGGAGCCCGAGTTTTAATTTGGGCGGTGTAATTTTGGTGCAAACGGTTGGGCGCCTTTCGTTGGGAAATTGGGAGGAATGCAAACAAGATTTCACTTCATTAAACAGGGGCAAACAGTAGAGAAATTGCACTTACTTATGGAAATGACTTTTAAACATGCACAGCATTTACTGGCCCTGCCCGTGCTGAAATTCTGAGAGGATTATACATGTGAATAATTCACCGTGGGCCAATTAGAGCTCACTCTGTCCCTTAACACCCACCAGCCCTCATCCCACCCCATCTTGATTATGTCCCAGTCTCCTCCCTGATCCACCTCCCCCTCTTTCCCTCTCATTCCTCGCCCCTGAATTCAAACCCCTGCTGAAAAGCTGGTTATCATACTTATTTTTAGAGATGTCTCAAATATTGTGACACCCAGGTACGGTAGCACCTCAAACACGATCAAACCCACACGTGCCGCCTCACAGGGGGAGGCACCGTAATGTCTTCACACGGCAACCCCCAGATCCATGTTGACAAGTCAGATATGCTAATACATATTAAGTCAACTCAACAATTGTGACACGCAGGCTTCGTAACACCTCAAACATGGAAATACATATTGTGACAGCTCAGACATGACATTCACAGACACCCGTTATGATACTCTAGCACAGATACAGATGTACGACCGATGCATGGGGATACACAATCACACCCTGTGACAACCAAAACACCATGATTCACACCAGCACATACCGTAACAACCTGAACATCGCTTATGTAAACGGAATGGCATACACATTGTGGCAAGTCAAACAGAGAGAGGCACATCAAGTGGTTACAATGCAAATATGTTGTCAAGCAAAAATAAGCCATGACAACTCAGATGCGGAGTCATGAACAGAGACATTCTAATCTGGTGACACCTTTACCAAGGGAGCTCATCCAAAATAAGGTGGCTCAATTCCACACACGGTGTCCACTCAAACTGTATTACATACATGATATCACCTGATAACTCCAACCCGTCAACACACACAGACGTACATTAGGACCACGCAAGTACAAGGACAGACTCACGGTGATAATGTCAACATGCTGACTGATGTCAATTCTGCCCTCTGAAACACGCTGGCTCACAAGTACACACGAAGACCATCAAACCTGGTAACATACATGGGGGCAGCTCTAACATCGTGTGAGAGATTTAAGTACACGTGATAGAATCTCAGATGTTTGACCACTCAAAAGTGGTACGCTACACACCTTTTCTTATGACACATTGTACAAAGGCCAACATGATGACATTCACGTTGTATTCAGCTATTCATGTGTGGTATGACATCACGTCCAGTGACATACATTTTGTTACAACTCACACATGCTGACAGACAGGAGAGAGACACATTCAAGGAACAGGGTCCCCGTACAGATCGGGCTGAAATAAAATTCTCTGGTGCCTTGATGAAGGATACGCTGAACCAACAGACACAATCATACTCTGATCCAGGGACATACAAATGGCCCCATGGGGCACCAAGAAGAAGCAGAAAGATGGGGAGACATAAGGACACTCTCAGGACATCTACATAGGATTGTTGGCTGCAGTCAAGTTAATCTCAAGTTAGGGTGACTTCATATTCTCTACAAAAGAGTTACTCCACAGGGTTATTTTCCTTTCTTCAAAACAAAAACAGCAAAACCCCTTTATTTCGAATCAGGAGAAGGGTTATAAGCGATGTTTTCTATTAAAAAGTGCACACCCATTTGTTTCCCGTCATTAATGGCAACCCCCACAAAGCAAGGTCATGCATCCTCCTCCCTCCCAGTTGCCCATGTTGATTTCTCCTTCCTAACCAGGCTGAGTTTTGTCTTTGGTGAAATGCTCCCCTTTTGAACTCAAGTGATGGCTTCTTGGAAGGTGTGTGCCCTTCCCTACCACTAGTCTTTTCCTACAGACCTAGCTATTGTTGGGCTGAAAATGGAGCTATGGGGTGAGTTCGTTTCCAGACCTGATGGATGCCTAAGGCCATGGTTTAGGAGTCCCAGTCCTCGTATTTTACCGTGCCAGGGAGCCTGTTCTCCTTTAGCATGGCAAGTTTTGTCCGATATTTTGCTTCCACTCCACCTGGGAGCTTCTCATGTGTAACTGGGCACCATCTAGTTCTTCTAGTTTCAGGGTCTGGCATTCATGGGGTCCGAGAGCCCACTGGCCTATTGGTTTCCATTCCCCCTTCTCCTTTGCTTCTTACAGGGAGAGACCAATAAGCGAACCTCAGATGACTGCCCCACCACTTTCAGAACCCCAGTCACTAGTCCCCATGTAGAACATTGTCTCTGTAGACTGTCTTATTCCAATTGATCTTGGTGTACCCCAAGACTGTGGTCCTGAGCCCCTAGTCTCATGGTTTTTCTTTAATGTACTCTTAAAAATAATTTTATTGGGGGCTGATACACTTATTATCACAATCCATCCATCCATCCAACCATCCATCCATCCATCCATCCATCCATCCATCCACTGTGTCAAGCACATTTGTACATATGTTGACATCATCATTTTCAAAACATTTTCTTTCTACTTGTGCCTTTGGTGTCAGCTCATTTCCCCATCCCTCATGAACCCTTGATAATTTGTAAACTATTATATATTTTTTCATGTCTTGCACCTACCATTGTCTCCCTTTTTCTGTTGTCCACCCCCCTGGGAGGGGGTTCCTCAATGTACTCTTTATGGAAGCCGAACACCAGGCCTTTTTCCTATGGAGTCACTAGGTAGGTTTGAATTGCCAACCTTTGAGTAGCATTAACCTTTGAGCTACTAGGGCCCCTTGACATATACCTAGTAGCATATGCAAGCAATTTGTCATTCCCACCCTGTCATTGACAGATGCACAGCGACCTACCATGCCTTTGTTCACTTTGTTCACTCAACAGAATAGGGTGGGTCCAGGTAGAGACAGGCTTCTAGGATGCCAAGCATGAGAGGGGGGCTGAGAAAGCAGTAGAGAGAGACAGAGAACATATTATCTCTTCACCCAAGACACAGACTTGTACAAGAAGGAAAAGAGTACGGTCAATACTGACGATGGCTAGTACTTGCACCAGGCTTACCCAATTCCTCTAGATAATAATCGGGGACTTATGCTGACATCTCAGTGAAGGGACCGAGCTAGTCTCTACACTCCCCTATAGGGAAGAATGGAACTAGAAACCAAAACATTGCTCTGTCCCATTCACAAAGGACGTGATGGCCTTAGTGACGGTGGGAGACTGGAGATGAGGGTTTCGGGAGACTGGTCCACACCCGTGCCTGAGATTTCTCTTAGTGACTCTAACCAGCACCTAGGTGGCCTTTCCCATCATGTTGATCTGTATCTCGACACTGCAAACGTGTCATTCTGCTCAGAATGTCATTTTCTATTCCACCGAGGTCTGGGCCACATAAACCTCAGACACAGCCCCTGATCAGTAGAGAGGAGCACACATTTCAGCCATGTGTTTCCTGGGTCACTGAATTCGCTTCAAGAGTGTCAGCCTCAGGAAATGCGCTATGTATAATTACATGTTTGTCTTAGTGTGGCTGGCTATGAACCTCAGCAAGCATTGGGATGTGTTGTGTCCCACTAAGAACCTTTAGGCATGGGTAGGGGGTGGAGGGAGGGGGAAAATGAGGAGCTGATACTAAGGGCTCAAGTTGAAAGAAAATGTTTTGAGAATGATGATGGCAACCTATGTACAAATGTGCTGGACACAATGGAAGGATGGATGGATTGTGATAGGAGGTGTACGAGCCCCCAGTAGAATGATTAAAAATAGAAAAAGAGCTTTTAGACCTATGTCTGTCCAGGTAGCTTTTGGAAGGAAGGTTCTGCATATGCAACCGGGTCTTTGTGTCTACCTTGCCTTTCTCCATGTCCCTAGATCCCAATTTGATTGTCACTGTGTATATTTATACTGTCTTCAAGTATGTGAATGGCTATGCATATCCTCCTGTTAGAATTATTACATTGTATGTTTCGGTTGGGTCAGCATTTTTTTCATTGTCATATACTGGGCAATGCAATTCCTTCTGCCATGACCTCCAGGCCATTAGGAACAAGAGAGGCAATCTTGGCACCTACTATTACAACTGTTCACCCCGCCATTGGGATGCGGAGGCTCAGAGGCTGACTTCTCAGAGAACACAAAGAAACAAAACTATATCATAAGTCTTAGTCCCAAGGACAGTCATCTCTTCTTGGTTCCTGTCTATAGGAGCCTCATTCCATCCCTTATTCTGCTCACAGGCCACTTCCATGTCACAGAAGGACATCAAGGTCATGCTGAACCTGGGCCAAGGCTGGGAGCCTGAGAAAGAAGGTGGAGGTGCCAGATGATTCGTGGCTGATGGCTCTAAGCAGATGACCTCCTCCACACCCCTGCCTCCCACCCTGATGGAGGACACTTGGGGCCACAGCTGTTTTGCCACCTTCTACCATTCTGTCTTCCTTGCTCCTCAGTTCCAAGTCCCAGCCAACCCCCATTCTCCTACTTCCCTCAGTCCCAGTCCTAGCCTCCCTCCCCTGCCCCCTCTTCACTTTCTCCCTTGCTCTCTCTCTCCACCGGGCACATGTCAGAGAACATTATGTGCACCGCAGATTTGCATAATTCAAGAAGCATCAAATTAAATTTGCATAATTCCTTTGATTACACTTGTTATTAAATGTAAGTGACATTGATTTACAAAATGGCCCAATATAAGGTTAATAGCAAATGTCACCTTCCAACAGGGTGAGTGTGCGTGAGTGTGTGTGTGAGTGTATGTGTGTCAGGGGCAGGGGGATTGCGGGAGGGCGGACTTGAGTCTAGCATTTCTTTTCTGCCAGGCTCAGCCCCTTCCTGCCCACTCCTTCCTGTCCCTACCTTCAGTTACCCCCAGACCCCCAGTGCCCTCTCCCCAGGTTCTGGGTGCTGAGCTAAGGGGAATCCCTTTCCTTCTCCTTTCTTCCAGGGCTGGACCCAGTAAAGGTAGGTGGAGGGGCAGATACTGTAAGTCAAAGCTGAGAGTTCCTCAGTTAATGGTTAAGGATCAGAAGCTATGAAATGGTAGGGGCGCTTTGGAATTTGCCTCAAAGGCATCTGTTCCATAGGATGCGTCACTAAAAGGATGTGGGATGCCTTCTGACCCAACGGTTGAGTGGCTGAACATGTGCAGGCTAAGTTCTTGCTACAGCACCGCTGGGCAATGTTTAGACAGATTCTCTGGGCAATGAGGAACCCCAGGGGTAGGGCCTTGGCTTGAGTCCAGGAGCCCAGCTGGAAGTGTCCTGTTGAGCAAATACTGGAGACGGAGTCACCAAAACCCCAAATCAGACCGATTGCCATTGAGTTGATTCCAACTCATAGTGATCCTGGATGACCCCACAGGGTTTCCAAGGTTGTCCATCTTTACGGAAGCAAACGGTCCATCTTCCTTCCTGCTGGTGGGAGCTGCTGGTGGGTTTGAGCAGTACAGTGCTTAACCACTGCACCACCAGGGCTCCTTGGAGATGGGGGTCAAGCATCTAGAGAGGCCCCGAGTGAAGACAGAAGGATGGATACTTCCTTCACCAGTCCCCCTCAGCAAGAAAGGACCAGCTCTACCCTACAAGGAGATGCAGAGCACAGAGCGAGCTAGAAGGAGATCCACATTGAACAACAATGAAGGGCAAAGATATAGCATCATCTGGCACCTCCATCTTCTTCCTTGGTTCAGGTTCAGCATGACCTTGATGGTCACTGGTCCTCAATGTTTCCTTCTGTGAGATGGGAGTGGCGTGTGAGCAGAAGAAGGGACAGAATGAGGTGCCTGTAGACAGGAGCCAAAACGTGATGGCAGAGACTTCTTGCCGGCGTGCACCCAGATACTTTCCATGAAGGCACAGACCCACTCAGCAGGGATGTGCATGTGGATACGGACATCGGTCCAAGCATATCCGTAGTCCTGTATGAACCCAGAGTGGAATGATAGATGGTGTGGTGACTATGGATTCATGACCGGCCAGGTCACTAAAGTACATGGACATGGAGACTCGTAAAGGAACAGAAACACCCACTTTCAAGGACGTGATGCAGAACTTGGACAGGAGTGCTCTCCCACCTCAGCAAGCACCTCCCCCCGCCCCCTCAACCTGGAGAGAAGAGGAATCAGGATGGTGGGAGGAAGGACACTCATTCCCCTGCTTTGTGACAACCATCAGGGGACACAGGAAGAGGCCTTCTGAGAACTCGGCAGTGCCTCCTCCGGAGTTCCCCTTCCCCGGAGTCCCCTTGCTGAAGGGCCCTTTCCGTCATCCTTAATCTGCCACAAAATGTGTGCTTGTCGGGGGCGGGGGCAGTGCCCCGCCATTCATCCTTTCTCTCTGTGAGAATATTGACAAGGCGGTAACTAATCATTAAACCCACTGGCCCCTTTAAACAAGGAGAGAGAATTATGAGCAGAACTGTGGGGGGCAGGGACCCCCCTTGGGCCTGTTGACGGGGAGATGGGCTCTGGACTGAGCCCTGAACATGCCTGAGAGTCCAACTGAAACATCATTGCTCTAAGCAGAAACTGGGGGCCTTTGAGATTGGGGGCAGCATCTGCATTCCCCAACTCACGAAGACACACACTTTTCACACAGAAATGCACACACAACGTATGTGCATGTGCTTCTCCTTTGTGGATGCCCACCAAACAATATATCAATTACAGGACGCAGACACCAGCCCCCCAGACGCACATAAACAGCCTCACTCTTACAGTGTAGTCATCGTAATGACAAGGGTGAGAGTGCTAGCGTCACATAGATCTGGGTTCGAGTCCTGACTCTCCTGAATCCTAGCTGAGTGGCCTTTGGAAACATTAAATCATTCAGAGCCCCCATTTCTTCAACTGTTAAGCAGGAGGTAATAATAGTACCTGCCCCATAAAGTAGCAGGACATGGAGAAAGTGGAAGACTTTCAACACAATGGATTGACACAGTGCCTTCATTGATGGTCTTACACACAATGATGGTGAGGCAGGCTCAGGACCGGGGAGTGTTTCGTTCTGCTGCACATGGTGTTGCTAAGAGTGGGACTGACATGAGGGTCCCTAACAACAATGAGCCCATAGAAAGGTTGTTGAGCATTAACTGAGATAATCAATGAAAAGTGTCTACGATGCTCCTGTATTTTTTTTAATACTTTTATTGGGGGCTCTTACATCTCTTATCACAATCCATACATTCATCCAGTGTGTCAAGCACATTTTAACATATGTTGCCATCATCATTTCAAAGCATTCTTTTCCCACTTGAGCTCCTGATATCAGCTCCCCATTTCTTCCCCCTCTCTCTCCCTGCCCTCCCTCACAAATCCTTGATAAGTTAAAAATTATTCTTCCCATATCTTACATCGTCCTCTGTCACCCCTCACCCACTTTTCCTTTATTCGCCCCCCCATGGGAGGGGGTTCTAGATTTATCCTTGTGATAGATTGCCCCTTTCTCCCCCCACCCTCCCCTAAGTCTCCTGGTATCTCTACTCTCATTGTTGGCCCTCAGGGGTTTATCCATCCTGGATTCCCTGTGTTGCGGGCTCTTATCTGTAGCAGTGTGCATGCTCTGGTCTAATCCGATTTGTAAGGGAGAATTGAGGTCATGATAGTGGGGGGAAGGAAGCACCAAAGAACTAGAGGAAAGTTGTGTGTTTCATCAGTGCTATACTGCACCCTGACTGGCTCATCTCTTCCCTGTGACTCATCTGTGAGGGGATGTCCAATTGTTTACAGATGGGCAATGGATCTTCACTCCATGCCTTCCCCACCATTCACCTTGGGTATGGTTTTATTCTGGGTCTTAGATGCCTGATACCTGATCCCATTGACACCTCATGATCCCACAGGCTGGTGTACTTCTTCCATGTGAGCTTTTTTCAGCTAAATGGCCATGCTCATTTTTTTTTGCCCATTTTTTTTACTCACTGCCATTGAATTGATGCCGGCTCATAGCAAGCCCACAGAACAGAGTAGAACTGCCTTTGTAAGTTTCTGGGACCGTAACTCTTTACAGGAGCAGAAAGCCCCATCTTTCTTCCTAGAAGCAGCTGGTGATTTTGAACCGCTGACCTTCCAGTGAGCAGCCCGATGTGTAATCCCGATGTCACCAGGGCTCTTGGTTAGTTGAAGGCGGTGATGGTGTTGTTTGCTGAGTCCCTTTTATGGGCCAGATACTGTGTCAGGCTTTGGAGACACACTGAGAAACAAGGCCAACCATAGTGGGGGCTTCATAAAGGACTGAGGTCAAAGCCTCCCTGCTCACTCAAGAATCTCGACAAGCAGCCCCTGGGGTCTGCGGCTGGGCCTTATTTTCTGATCTGCTTGCAGCCACACTGCCTTCACCTGAAGTCCTCAAAGAAGATTCATCGGGCTCTAAGAAGGAGCCTTTCTTTCCCTGAGCTGCATCTGCTCTATCCCATGTCCGGTCATCCCTTACCTGCCTACCCTTAGCCCTCATGTGCCAACACACACACACACACACACACACACACATATACACGGGTCCTGCCTACCCTGAGCCCTCATGTGCCAACACACACGCACACGCACACACACACACACGGGTCCTGCCTACCCTGAGCCCTCATGTGCCAACACACACACACACACACACACACACACACACACACACACACACACGGGTGTTTGGTTTTGTTTCTGACCGGGTCAGGCAGGAGGAGGGCAAGCGTGTGTCCCTTCTCTTCTTAAGATCTTTGCCTTTGGCTGAGTAGGCTCCCTCACCACATCCTCCTGCCCTAACCAGGTGGGGACAGGCTGCTGTTCTCCTAATCAGCAAAGCCACAGGCTCCTCTCCGTATTTCTTCTCTTCGACCTCTGCGCACTGGCAGCAGCTCCACCCCTCCTCCTTGAAGCCGGCTCCTTTCTGGATTTCCATGACATTGCACCTGCCCGATTGCCCCTCCTCCAGCACTGAAGTTTCTCTTCCTGCCTCCCACTGCCCCCTCAGCCCTTTCCCTCCCCCTGCTTCTACCTGTGGAGTTCTGGTGCCTTGCTTAGTGGTTACTGCAAAGGTGGCACTTTGAAACCACCAGCTGCTCCTGGGGAGAAAGATGAGGCTTTCTACTCTTGTAAAGAGATAGTCTCCCGAACCGACAGGGGCAGTTCTACCCTGTCCTCTAGGGTCACTATGAGTTCGAATCGATTGGCAGTGAGGTTGGTTTTTTGGTGCCTGTAGCCATGCCCCAAGCTTCTGCTCTTAAACCTGTTACCTTCTCTCTCAACCTGCTCCTGTTGTCAGGCACTGAAAGTATCAAGCGGAGGAGAATGTAGTCTGTCTTTTAATCTCACACTGATTCCTGTAGCTGGAAACAGCTCACCAAACCCCAATATTTCTACCTGCTGAAACATCACCCACACATCAAGAAAAGGTCAAATGCCACCTCCCTTACTAATGAGAAGTGACTCTTTTGTGACCCCTTTCTCACTATAGTCAATCTGCCGCAGGACTCATCTTCGATGGCCACACACAGATTAGCTCAGTGCCTGGCTCCTAAGTGGCCACTAGAAAGGCCCGCCACATGGGCTTGCTTCTCTTTTCCTCCAGGAAGTTGGCATTGGAGTCAAAATGTGACTTTGGATCTAAGCTCTCAGGCTCATTAATCTCTGACCCGATTCTCCTTTTATTCCCCTACAAAGCGGATGCTAGCCTTCTGACTTCCCTGGGAATGGGAACCCTCTTCTTTCGGAAACCAACCATGTGGCCAGAAAAAGCGAGACAGACAGACTCCTGACCCTAGCCCCTCCATGGCCATAGTCACTTGATTCTGGAGTGAATCCCTAATCTGTGGAGATCCATCAGAATCCTCCCCTGGGATCTGTTAATATTGGAATGGAGGGAAGAACTCGTCCCTGACTGTGAGAGTGCACGGGGGACCCCACAGACAGCACCTTGCCTGGTATCTGTCCAGGCCCTGCTCTGAACTTTCCTCAATTTCTGTAGCAAATCTGCCCGACTGTCAAAAAGGGAAATTAAAATAATGGACATCTTGTTTAGAGTTTAAGGTGTATTTTTTTTTTACCCACAAAGGCAAAATTTTACTGATATCAGTAAAAATAAAAAGGTGGGGGGGGGTAGGGGGGTGCAACAATGTTCAGTCATCCATGCTAAAATTGGCCAATGGTCAGTCTTCTATTCTTGATCCTCTTCTTTATAAGCTTCGTAGTAACTAGCTAACTTGGGGTCATTTTATGTTTTATGTTATTATTATTATTGAATTTAGAATGGTTTCCCTACATGCCTATAGAATAACTGCGCTGAATAAACCACAAAACAAAACCCTGACTCATGGTGACCCTACCATTGAGTTATTTTATTTGAATCTTTCTCCAACCGCCTGAGCGGTCCCTTCTAAGAGAGTCTCCTCTTTGCCTAAACTAGCTCAAACTCGATTTCTATCTTGTGCGATAAAATGAGTCCCAACTGATACAAGAAATGAAGGGTCTGACATACAGTCGCCAACAAAACTAAACAAAAGCCGAAAACAACAACCCAAACCCACAGCCGTCAAGTGGACTTTGATTCCCAGCAAGCCTACAGGGCAGACGAGAAGTGCCCCTGTGGGCTTCCAGTGCTGTCCATCTTGATGGGAACAGAAAGTCTCATTTTTCTCATGAGGAGAAACCAGAGACCATGAGGTTTGCAGACCAAGGAAGAACCCATTACACTACCAGGGCTCCCAATAGTCCTGAATTCCCTTCCTCTGGTGGCGTAGTGGTTCCACACTAACTACACACCGCTAACTGCAAGGTCAGCAGTTCAAAACCACCAGCCGCTTCCTGGGAGACAGAAGGGGCTCTTTTCAGTTACAATCTAGGACCCCCACAGGGGGTCAGCATTGACTCCATAGCCCTGTGAGTGAGTTTTGTGTTCCTTCTACTCCCCTAAAGAGTTACAGTCTCCGAAATCCACAGGGGCAGTTCTACCCTCTCCGCTGAGGCGCTATGAGTCCGCATGGACTAATTGGCAGTTCTCCTTCCCACCACACCCTTCCCCCCCCCCCACCACCACTCTCTGAGAGACTGGTCCCAGGCAAGCTGTCCTGTGGGGCCCACCCAGAGGGGAGCAGAGCCTCTGCTGCCTTTGTTTTCCCTGGGCGTCACCTAGCCAGACCCTGACAGTCAAAAAGCACTACCTCGCCAGCCACTGTGAACCTTTTCACATTTCATTCCAACGATGGGTGATTTACAAAGAAAAGTAATCTTTGAGCAAAACCAAACAGTCCGAACAACAACAAAAAAAAAACCAGAGAAGACTGAAAATCTGCATTAGAAGTTCGGGGCATTAATTAGATAAGTAAGGACAGAATTTTTTTAAATCGTCCTTGAGAGAGAATAAAGGTCGGTAGGAATGGAGCTGGGCAGGGACAGGGACAGGGACAGGACGTGTGTGTGTGTGTGTGTGTGTGTGTGTGTGTGTGTGTATCAGTTCCCCCTACCCCTCCTCACTGCTCTGCTGCTGGGGAAACCTGGCTCTACCTAGCGAGTGGAGCCTGGTCTGGCGACAGACCCCGTGAACTTAGAAATCACCTTTCCTTGAGAACAAGTATGGAGAGGAATCAGTGGAGCTTCGCTGGCCCAGGGGGCAATGGTCCGGTTTGACTCTGCCTACTTCTGCATCCTTTTCATCTTTTACCGCGAGCGGGTCCTGGTGTGCAATTTACAAACATTTAGGGCAAAGAAAACAAAAAAGAAGAAGCCAGTGGGCTGCCCCCAGCCCCAAGCCGCCTCGCCGCCACGTGTGGGTGCGCGTGCGAGCTGTGGCCGCGTGCAGCCGGCTCGGCCCTCGCAGGGTCCTTTGTGCGGATCTGGAAGTAGGGGCTCTCCCCCCACTTCTCGCGCTCCTCTCCCCTGCAGCCGGCCGCCTCCGTGGTGCGCGGGGAGGGCCCAGGCCCGGGGACCGCGGGGGGGCGGGGCGGCTCCGTCTGCTTCCCATATGGGGACGTGGTCTGTCCCCGCCTGAGGGCCACCTCCCCCTCCTGCCTCACATTGTCCTCCTGGCCGTCTCCTGTTGGCCCCAGGCCCGGCCAGCATCTTCTCTTTTCATTAGCCTCCTAGTGGCCGCCCCGGGGCAGGACACGGGGGGGCTGGGGAGGGGCTGCGCCTCCTGCCTGGAGCCCCTGGCCAGCTTGTCCAGGCCTGGCTCAGCCTCCGTGCAGGCACAGGTGGGCCGGAGGGGGCAGGGGCGCCCGTTATCCTCCCATGGTGCGGGTTCGGGTCCCAGAGGGGAAGTGCGCTGGGGAGGCCTCCTTCCCCTTGGCAAAAGCCTTCTCTCCTTTAGGAATCAGAGCTGGGTGGGAGTGAAGGGTGGACTGGGGGAGGCACAGTCACCACTGGGGGGCTGCTACTCTGGGAACAAATTCAAGGTGGGTAGGCAGGTCTATCGACAGCAGCACCTTGATCAGAAAGGGTTCATGCAGTTTGTCTTGACAAGATAAAATTTCCAGAAAGCTTTCTTCTGAGCGATATTCTAGAGTAGATCATTTACTGGGGCTACTGTGTCCAAAAGGGACCAAAAGACACATCAAAAGGTTTCAGCTTCCGATGAAACATACACTTTCCTCTGGTTCCTAAATGCTTCCCTCCCTCCCTCTCCCCACTATCATGATCCCAATTCTACCTTACAAATCTGGCTAGACCAGAGAATGTACACTGGTACAGATAGGAACTGGGAACAGGGAATCCAAGACAGATGATCCCTTCAGGACCAGTGGTGTGAGTGGCGACACCGGAAAGGTGGAGGGAAAGTTGGGTGGAAAGGAGGAACCAATTACAAGGATCTACATATAACCTCCTCCCTGGGAGACGGACAGCATAAAAGTGAGGTATCAGACAATGTAAGGCATGACAATATAATAATAATTTATAAATTATCAAGGGTTCATGAGGGAGGGGGACAATGAGGAGCTGATATCAAAGGCTCAAGTAGAAAGCAAATGTTTTGAGAATGATGATGGCAACAAATGTACAAATGTGCTTGACACAATGGATGGATGGATTGTGACGAGATCTGTATGAGCCCCCAGTAAAATGATTTTTAAAAGAAAAAAAGGTTTCAACTTCCCAACTCCATGATCCTCGCTTCCACCAGGCCTGGCCCCTTGTGTCCTCGCACCCGACTGCTGAGTGATTCACCCCAGCGTCTTCATAGTTGTCTCCTCAGACCTGCAGGCCCAGCCGCTGTCCTTCCAGAAGCTGTCCCCAGGTCCGTCTTCCTGAGCTGCGGCAACACGTTTTACAGAGCCAGGGACCCGACCTGGTTCCTGGTTCAGTGGGCTGTGCTGGGCCCCAGCAGTTGCATCTATAAGTTCCCATTGCCAGGCTCATGCTACTGGGCCACACGTGGTGAGCTGTCAGCATGGACTCTCCCCTGCAGCTCCACTGCTTAGGGGAGAGAGGAAAGGTGAAGGAGGGGGTGGAGACCTGATGCAAAAGCAGAGAAAGCCTCCTGGTATGGACAGGTGCTCCAGTGCCTGCGGCTTGGTACAAAGAATGCAGGATTTAAAGTCCTGTGAAATTACTTTAAAGAAGAGAGGCCAAAAAACCCAACCAAACTCACTGCTGTCAAGTTCAACTCAAGGTGAACCTTTGGCGCAGGGTACAACTGTCCCTCGGGGTTTATGAGACTGTAACTTTTTAAAAAATCATTTTATTGGGGACTCATACAATTCTTATCACAATCCATCCATGCATCCATCCATCCATCCATCCATCCATCCATCCATCCATCCATCCATCCATTGTATCAAGCACATATGTACATTTGTTGCCATCATCATTCTATTTTTGAGACTGTAACTCTTGATGGATGTAGAAGGCCTCATCTTTCTCCCTCTGTGCTTCTGGTGGTTTTGAACTGTTGACCTTGAGGTTAGCAGCCCAAAGTATCATTACTATGTCACAGGGCTCCAAAGAAGTAGGGGAGGAGGGAAACAACAAAGAGAGACATATACAGATGTATATAGGTCCACACAAAACAAAGCTCCCCGTCCCCCACTCCCCACTCCCCACCCCCAGGGGGATGAACGATAGAAACATGGGTGAAGAGAGACAGCAGTTGGTGTTAGATATGAAAACACCAAAAGGGTAGGGGGAAGGAGGGACAGGAGGGGAAGAAGGGGGTACCAATCACAATGAATGGCACATAACTACACACACCCCTCCAGGGGGAAGAACTACAGAAACCTGATGGGAAGGGAGACAGCAGAGGGTGTGAGATATGAAAATAATAACAATCTATAATCTATCAAGGGGCCATGAGGGTGGGGAGGGGGAAGGAGGGAAAAAAGAGAAGCTGATCCCAATGACTCAATAGAAAGTAAATGTCTAAAAAGAACGATCGCAACATATGTACTAATATGTCGAATACAATTGGCATATGGATTGTAATAAGAGTTGTAAGAGTTCCCAATAAAATGATCTCAAAAGAAGATATGAAAACAATAATAATTTATAATTATCCCACGAGGGTGGGAGGGTAGGAGGTAGGGAAAAAGAGGAGTTGATATGGAGGGCTCAAGGAGAAAGTAAATCTTTAGAAAATAATGAAGGCAACATATGTAAAATATGCTTGATGCAATTGATGTGTGGATTGTTATAAGAGCTGTAAGAGCCCCTAGTAAAATGACTTAAAAACAAAGCAAAAGTGTGATTTCAGAGAGGAAGTGCTGCTACATTGAGGGGATTACAGCCTGTGTCCTAAAAATCCTGTACGCAAATTGTTGATTGGAAATGATTTGTTGGGTAAACTTTCACTCAGACTACACTACAAAGTAAAATGTAAAAATAGAGCAAAGAATCAAAACAAACAACAAACCAGGGAAATACAACCAAAAACCACAACAAGGTATTATTATAAATTTTATCAGATTGGCAAAACCTGGATCTATTAATGAAATCAAGAGACTTGAATTATCTACCAAGTGTGCACACCCCTGATTTCTTTTAGCCTCAGTTTCCTCATCTATACATGGGGATAATATTCCTGATGCAGGCTATCGATAAGATCTAATAAGATCATTTTTTGCAAGTTCTAAGGGTGAAACTCACATTTCTTTACAAGGTGGTGGGGAGTTGGATTGTGCTTGAGTGACAGGCAGTGTTGGTAAGAGCATTTGACTTTCACGGTAATCCTATAAGGCAGATGTCATCATGGTCGTGTGCCTTAGATTCAGGTCGGACTCACAGCAATCCTTTGTTCAACAGAATGAAACACTGCCCTGTCTTGTCCTACACCGTCCTCACAATTGTCACCTTGGAGCTCCGTGTTGCAGCCACTCTGTCCATCCATCTCCTTGAAGGATTTCCTCTTTTTGCCACTCTCTACTTGACCAAGCACAATGTCCTCTCCCACGGTCCGGGCCCTCCGAATGTCCTGCCCAAACGATGTGAAACAAAGTCTTGGCGTCTTTGCTTCTTAGAAGCATTCCGGCTGTACTTCCAAGGACGGGCGTGCATGTTCTGGCATCCCACGCCGCCCTCAGGACTCTTCATCAACAGGACAATTCAAAGGCGCCAGTTCTTCTTTGGTCTGCCTTGTTCATTGCCCCCCTTTCACATGCATCTGAGGTGACTGAAATAACACGGCTTGGGTCAGGGAGCCCTTTGCTCTCTAACACTTTAAAGGAGTCTGTGTAGTAGGTCTGCCCAGTGAGATAGTCCTACGCAGGAAGGGATTACGATTACAATTCCCATTGTATATATGGGAAAAGCACTGAGGTTAAGTAACTTGTTTTAAAAAGTCACACAGCTAGTAAATGGTAGGGCTTGAATTTCATTCCAGTGTGTTTTCTTAGCACCACTCCCTTCTTCAGCGCGCTACGTGTTGGCCAGTACTTACCAGCGTGTGCATGTTTGTAGATGGGACGCACTGTCGAGGGGCCCTGGTTGTATCATGGTCAAGTGTTGAGTTGCCAACCCACCAGGGCCTCCAGGAGAGAAAGGTGTGACAGATGCCCTCCATAGAGATGTACAGCCTTGACTACCCTCTGGAGTCAGTTCTACTCAGTCCTGTGAGTCAGAATAGACACAACAGAAATAGTTGCCTCTTCTAAGGACCTCTGGGGGTGCAATGGTTGAACTCTGGGCCGTAAACTCAAATGCTAGCAGTTCAAATCCACCCAGTGACTCCATGGGAGAAAAGACCTGACCAGCTGCTCCTATCAGGATTGAAACAGACAACCCTCCCCTGACTGTCATCAAGTTCATCCTGACTCACGGTGAGGCCAGCGAGCAAGGTAGAGCTACCCCCTTGTGGTTCCCAAGGCTATCCATCTTCATAGGAGCAGAGACCCTCACTTTGCTCCCGAGGAATAGCTGGTAGACTTGAACTGCTGACCTTGCGGGAGTACAGCCCGGGAAACCACACAAGGCTGTTCTAGTCTGTCATCACACAGGGCGACTCTACATCAAAGCCCACCGGGGAGCACACACGGGTATGCATTAGCGGAGTTCATGCTCAGTTCTGACTGGCCCAAGTGCCTACAAGTCTGTGCGATGTATAATTTAATGACAATAGTAATCGTTTATTGAACCCTTACTTTATGCCAGGCACTGTGTGACCCATGACTACCACTAAACCCTTACAAGGTAGATTCGATTATTCCTTTTATTTTCCTGTGGAGGAATGCTGAGCGAATCAACTCACTTGCCCGAGGTCGCCCATCTAGGGAGGCGTAGAGCAGGCAGGCTGAAATGAGGCCCTGAGACCCTTGACTCAATTCCCGTGCCACATCGCACATGTCTGCACGCATACGTGGCGAGGCGGTGTGCGTGTACATGTAGGCGCGAGTGTAAATAGTTGCCCATCAGCAGCTGGGGCAATTGTCCTGAGTCAAAGTGTTTGTTTTGTTTGTTTGGATGGTTTTGGAGACCAAGTAGTGGAGGAGTGGACAAGGGTCGGGGAGACGGGTCTTTTTTAGCGGGCGCAGACATAACCCACATTCCTATCAGGGACACAGCCCTGCCCAGGTGTGCTGGGACAAGAGCCTCACCCTGCAGGGTGGATGCAGCCCTTTGCTCATTCTCAACACACTCCAGACCAATGGGCAGGCTCCTGCAGGTGAGCACAGGGCCGCCTCATCACGCGACTCAGCAGGCAAGCTGGGAACTGACCACATCGCTCTCTGCCTTGGTGTCCACCCAACAGACCGGGAGCTGGACACTGGAAGAGAAACGAGATGCATCTTCCAGAGCGTTTTCCTTTAAACCCAAACCCAACCACGATGGCACTGAGTGGACTCAAATGACTTCAACCTTCTGCTGAGCAGCCGAGCATGGTAGCTGCTTGCACCATGCAGTCATTCCTGTTTCCTTTCAGAATTGATGAACTTGGGGCAGCGGTGCAGGTAAGCCTGGTTTACTCTAGTTCGTGAGAAAACGGAAAGACAGCTGAGCTGACCTCCCTGGAAGGTGAGCGGGGTGGGCGACAGAATGACAAGATTTGGGAGGCCAGAAGGAGAACACAGGCCAACGTGAGGAGGAATGTTCCTGGCAGGGTGGGGGCCAGATTACCTTGGGTCTGAAGGGGTAAGGATGAATTTGTATCTGGAAGAAAAATGGGTGATGTTTATACTGTCTTAGAACAAATAGGCCTGTGACTGATGGATAGTTTACCATTTATGTAGCTGGTTTCATGTTCTTTTGACAGCTCAATCAGGATTCCAACAGTTATAAAAAATGATTTTCTTCTAGTAAGTTGTGGGGGGAGAGGATGTGCCCCTCTCCCCTGACCTGTGCCCAGGTGACACCAAATTTCTAAGTGTGTCAAAACATGATCGTGGAGAGCAGTAGTGAGTGTGGGATGAGGGTCCAGGGACCTAGGATTGGAGATAAGAGTGTATCACTCCTTAAGGGCTGTCCTGGGACCATTTGGCCTGACTGAGGTCTGGTGGGGGCATTCACGAAGGTCCATAGACCCCAGTATCCCTAGGGTTGGAATTGGGGGGCACATGGGCATAGACTGGACAAGGGGGAGAAGGGATGACTCTGTCAGGAACCTGGGGAGGTGACCCAGGCTAAGATTAATCTTGAGGCCATGTGAGGACGCCGAGCATGGCTTCTACCTCGTGAATCTGCCTGTGACTCCCGCCCCTGTCTCTGTTGACTCGGTTTGAGCTGCTGACCCCTCCCCCAGCGGGAAGGGGACCATGAAATAGAGGAGTAGCGCTGTGACCTTCGTGACTCTCAAGTGATGGCAGCGAAAATGACAGTAGACTGAGCAAGAAAGGTAGAAGCCAGGAGGTACGACTTTGCCAGTGCGGCCATGTCCAGGGGTGTTCCAACTTGGGGTCAGCTCACTTGAAAGCATACAGATTTAAAGCACCAAAAGTCATGCCAGGCTGATGAGTGGGTGGGAGCTGGAAACACAGAGGTCTATGCCATGTTTGGAGGCTTCGTCCACCCAGGGTTGAGAACCATCAGGACTGGCGGGCACTGCTCATTGACCTGGTACAGAACTGCCACCAGAAGCATCTTCAAGTCTCCGGCCGGAGACTTTGAGAAGCTGGGTGAGGCCTTCCTTCATGGTTAGTTTCAAGGAGGCACCTGAAGGTGTAGCTGGCTCTCTGTCTCATTGACACCTGGGTCCTATTTAAAATCAAAGGTGTGCACATGGTTGTGTTTTTTTTCCCTCTAAGATTACCCATAAAACATTGGGGTCAGGCTACCTAGTTCAAATCCTTTTTCCTCCATTTACTGGCTGTGCGATTTGAGACAAGTCATGTGATTTCTCTGTGCCCCAGTTTCTTCAATTTGCCCAATAGATTTCAGAACAAGTCATAGCTTTTCTGAGAACATTCCATGAAGATTCAGTGTTGATTTCCTACAACACACGCCACAGTGGAAGCACTTACTACGTAATCACGTATTCGCCCTCGTTTTCACTATTATCATGTAGGAATTCCCGCTACATGTTAGGCATAAGGAGCCCAAGTGGCATAGGAGGTTAAGGTCCTGGTTACTAACTGAAAGGTTGACTGTTCAAATCTGCCCAATGGCTCCCAGGGAGGAAGATGGGTAGTTCGCATCTTTAAAGATTATAGCCCAGAAAACCATATAGGACAGTTCTATTCTGTCCCAGGGGTGGGGGTGTCACATAATAATAGCTCACTGCCATTGAGTTGATTCCGACTCATAATAGTCCTGTAGGAAAGGGTGGACCTGCCCCTGTGGGTTTCTGAGACTGGAAATCTTTATAGCAGCAGAGAGCCTCATCTCTCTCCCTTGGAGCATGTGATGGTTTTGTACTGCTGACCTTGTGGTTAGCAGCACCATGCATAAGCTGCTACACCACTAGGGCTCCTTCATGGGACCACATGGATGTGATGGCACACAACAATATGTGAGGCCTGTTGCTGGGTGACATTGAATGGGCTCTGAATCAGCCATCCTGTGCACAGCCCAACAGAACATTACCCTGCTCACAATCATTTCTGTGTTTGAGCCCATTGGTGCAGCCACTGAGTCAATCTATCTCGTTGAGAGACTTTCTTTCTTTTTTCTTGAAACTCTATTTTACCAAGCATGACGTCTCCCCTCCATCCTCCCACCCCCCCAAAACTAGTCCCTCCTGGTGACATGTCCACCGTGTAAGAGACGGAAAGCCTTAACAGCACCACGTCTGAGAAGTGCTCTGGCTGTACTTCTTCCAACACACACACACACACACTTTTCTTCCAACACACACACACACACACACACACTTTTCTTCCAACAAACACACACACACTTTTCTTCCAACACACACACACACACACACACTTTTCTTCCAACACACACACACACACACACACACTTTTCTTCCAACACACACACACACACTTTTCTTCCAACACACACACACACACACACTTTTCTTCCAACACACACACACTTTTCTTCCAACACACACACACACACACTTTTCTTCCAACATACACACACACACACTTTTCTTCCAACACACACACACACACTTTTTTTGTTTTGTTCTTCTCCCAGTCCATTCATCATTCTTCATTATAATGCAAAACCAACATTCTTCATGATAATGCAAAGGTATTAATTCTCCTCGGATCTTCATTATTCATTGTCCAGTGTTTGCATGCATATGGGGTGATTGAAAATACCAAGGCTTAGGTCAGGAGCACCTTAGTCCTCCAAAGAGACATCTTTGCTTTTTAACATTGTAAAGAGGTATTTTGCTGCAGATTTGCCCAAGCGATAGATCCTCTGCTTCCATGAACACTGATTGTGAATCCAAGCCAAATTAAACCCTTGACAACTTCAGTCATGATGTTGCTTATTTGTCCAGATCGGGGGATTTTTTTTCTCTTTTCTATACATTGAGGGGTCACCTGTACCAAAGGCCGTCACCTTTGATCTTCACCAGTAAGTGCTTCAGATCCTCTTTGTCTCCAGCAAAGTTGTGTCCTCTGCACATCTCAGCTTGCTAATGAGTCTTCCTTCAGTCCTGCTGCTGTGGCCTTCTTCATACAACCCATCTTCTTGGATTAGTTGCTCAGCACACAGATGGAACAAGTACGGTGACAGGATGCAACCCTGACAGACAGCTTTCCTGACTTCAAACCAGGTAGCGTCCCTTGTTCTGTCGCAATGACTTCTTGGTCTACGGACAGGTTCCGCATGAGTACAATGAAATGTTGTGGAATTCAGTTTTTTCACCCTGTTATCTATCATTTGTTATGATCCACACAGTCAAGTGCTTCTGTCAATAAAACACAAATAAACAGCTTTCTGGGATTCTCTGCTTTCAGCCGAGCTCAATCTGACATCAGATATCCCTGGTTCCATGCCCTCTTCTGAATTCAGCTTGAATTTCTGGCAGTTCATTGTAGATAGACTTCTGCAACTTCTTTTTAAAGTATTCAAAAATTATCTTCAGTAAAATATGTACGAAGCACTAAAGTTCCTGAGTGGAACAAAGGGTTTGCAGTTAGTTACTCACCTAAAGGTTAGTGGTTCAAACCCTTCAAGTGGAGCCACCAAAGAAACGGTTAGCAATTTGCTTCCGTAAAGATTGTTGTTAGGGTCAGCTCATAGCAACCTCATCCTTCTGCGAGGCAGAGGGAAATGTTGCCAGGTATTGCCTCATCCTCCCTTTCATTTGCTCTGTTGGAGCCCATTGCCGTCACTGTGTCAACCCATCCATAAAGATTACAGCCCAGAGAGCCCTGGCAAACCATTCTGCTCTGTAACCTATGCAATTGCTACGAGCAGGTTTGTTGCTTGGTTTTGAAAATACCATAGGATATATTTGTAGGGAGTCATACCGCATCAGCATAGGAAGTTCCCCAAAGCTTTACTCAATCTCAGGCCAGTAATGTGGCCTCAGATTTTGAGTGCTGTGTCAGGCCGCGTAGACGAGAGAAATGAATCCAGTGACCCTCATCTACGTGTAAGAAAGAGCTTTATATCCAGAAGTAATTCTGTAACAAGAAAACCTCCCAGCCAAGTCCAACTCAAGTCCATACGTCCAACAGAGTCCATAAATCCTTCTTCAGACTCATGCAGCCACATACAATAATGCCAAAAGCAGGAAGATCACAGGCTGGTGGGTACAAAGTCAAATGGATCCGAAGTTGGTGGAAACATAGCCAGACTCTGGCAGCTCTCGGGATCAGGCAAGGCAAAGAGGGAGAGGGAGCTTCTCATGGTACTTCTTCTATTTTTTTAGAGTTTTAAATACTGTATATACTAGTGTATAAGCTGAGTTTTTCAGTACATTTAAAAAATCATTTTATTAGGGGTTCATACAAGTCTCATCACAATCCATACATACATCAATTGTGTAAAGCACATTTGTACATTCATTGCACTCATCATTCTCAAAACATTTGCTCTCCACCTAAGCCCCTGGCATCAGCTCCTCATTTTTGTCCTCCCTCCTCACTCCCCCCTCCCTCATGAACCCTTGATAATTAATAAATTATTATTTTGTTATATCTTGCCTTGTCTGATGTCTCCCTTCACACACGTTTCTGTTGTCTGTCCCCCAGGGAGGAGGTTATATGTAGATCCTTGTAATCGGTTCCCCCTTTCCAACCCACCCTCCCTCTACAGTCCCAGTATCACCACTCACACCACTGGTCCTGAAGGGATCATCCACCCTGGATTCCCTATGTTTCCAGTTCCTATCTGTACCAGTGTACATCCTCTGGTCTAGCCAGATCTGTAAGGTAGAATTGGAATCATGATGGTGGGGGGGAAGGAAGCATTTAGGAACTAGAGGAAAGTAGTATGTTTCAGCATTGCTACTTCGCACCCTGACTGGCTGTCTCCTTCCCGAGACCCTTCTGTAAGGGGATGTCCAGTGGCCTACAAAAGGGCCCTGTGTCTCTACTCTGCACTCCCCCATTCATTCACAATGATATGACTTTTTGTTCTGATGAAGCCTGATCCCTGATCCCTTCAACATCTAATGATCTCACAGGCTGGTATAATTCTTCCATGTGGGCTCTGTTGCTTCTGAGCTAGATGGCCGCTTATTTACCTTCAAGCCTTTAAGACCCCAGACGCTATATCTTTTCATAGCCGGGCACCATCAGCTTTCTTCACCACATTTGCTTATGCACCCATTTGTCTTCAGCAATCGTATCAGGGAGGTGAGCACACAATGATAAGATTTTTTTTGTTCTTTGATGCCTGATAACTGATCCCTTTGGCACCTTGTGATCACGCAGCCTGGTGTGCTTCTTCCATGTGGGCTTTGTCTCGCGGCCCTTCTTATGAGAAGGTCATGTCCACAAGGAGGCACTATCAGACTGCAGCCTGGTTGACAGGTTCAGAACCACCCCTACACTTTTATATCTTCAAGTTGACATGAAATTATGTAAGGACCACACATGTCTTCCAACTTGAGGGGCTCATCTTCTGGCACAGTGCCCAATAGCACGATACCATCTCAAGAATAGATCTGATGCATTTAACTCTACTGATCAAAGACCAAATGAATTGTGGGGTGATATAAAAGGATATACATGGTATACATGAAGAAAGGAAACCAAAACTAAAGTGCACCTGACCCAAACCATGCTATTCTCAATCCCCTCGTCGGCATGTGAAAACTAGACAGTGAATAAGGAAGACCAGAGAAGAATGTACGCCTCTGGGTGATGGTGAGGAGTATGGACTATACCCCAAATTGCCAGAAGAACAAACAAACCTGAGTTGGAAGAAGTACAGCCAGGATGCTTCGTAGAAGTAAGGGTGGTAAAACACCCTCTGGTATACTCTGGACATGTCATCAGAAGGAACAGTTCCCAGAGGAGGACATTGTCCTTGGTTAAGTGGAGGGGCAGCAAAAAAAGAGGAAGACCCTCCACCCGGTGGACGGACACTGTGGCTGCCACAGGGACTCAAATATGGCGAGGATTGTGAGGCTGGCCCCAGGCAGGGCGGTGTTCTGTTACGCTGTTCAGAGGGTTGCTAGGATCCAGAACTGATGCAAGGCCACCTAACACTACAGCAACTACAGTGTTGAGGATACAGTAGTGTGGGATGACTGCCGCCATGTTGCTGCGGGGAGTGGTGATGGAATGGGGCCCTGACACATGGTAGCCACGTGTGCAACAGCAAGAAATGCTGCCAAGTCCTGCACCACGGTCAGTGTGGATCAGACCATGGTAATCCACAGGGTCTTCAGTGATGGGTCTTAGAAAACAGATATCCAGGCCTTTCTTCCCAGTCTGTCCTAGTCTGGAAGCCCAGTTACAACCTGTTTAGTGTCATAGCAAGATGTAAGCCTCCACTGACAATGAGCATGAAGTACATGAATTGGGAATCAAACCCAGGTTTTCTGCACAGAAGGCAAGAATCCCACCTCTGGGGTAAGTGTCACCCCCAGCCGCTGCCCTCCTTGATTATGTTCATGCTTAGCATTTCTTGAACAACTACTTCAGGCTCTATTAAATACTCAACATACATGATCTCATCCATGAAACTAACAGTTGAAAAGGTACCTTAAGGAGCCCTGGTGGTGCTATTTACTGGGTAAGTGTTGAGGTCAGTAGTTCCAACCCACCAGCTGCTCCTCAGGAGAAAGGGAAGACCGCCTGATCCCATAAAGGTTTATGGTCTCCAGAGCTCCCTATTGGGTTGCTACGAGTCAAAATCAACTCAATGACAGTGGGTGATTTTGATTTTTAAAAACCAAATCAAACATTTGATGGCCCTGGATAGGGTGGGAAGAAAATATGGAACAGAAGAAAATCATAAAAGAGGCCGGGTTTATTCTCTGACTAGAGACTGGTGGGACCCCCAGTAGTCACCCTTCAGCTCTGGAATGGACGTCACCCTGATGTTGGGACACTCAGCCATTTAAGATCAAAGGGCGGCAGTTACCCAAGGACAGAGGGTTAGGAAAGATGGAGGAAGCCGGAAGCGCAGGGAGGAAGGGGGACAAGTGATAGTACATTAAGGCAGTGGGTCTACACCTTCCTCATGCCGCGACCCTTTCCTATAGTTTCCTCATGTTGTGGTGACCCCCAACCATAAAATTATTTTCGTGGCTACTTAATCACTGTCATTTTGCTACTGTTATGAATCAGGCGACCCCTGTGAAAGGGTCGTTCGACCCCCAAAGGGGTTGCAACCCACAGGTAGAGAACCACTGCGACTAAGGACATTGAAATAGATGAGTGGAAACAAAAAGTGTATCAAATTGTTGGATGTAAAACTCACTATCTACTGTGTAAACCTTTACCGAACTCGCAACAAAAGGTGAAACACACGCACATTGCCATTGAGTCACTTGACTCATAGCCTCCCTGTGCAGTGTTTCCAAGGCTCGCGTTTTTGGCAGCAGACAGCCCTCATTGTTCTTCTTGGGGATAGTGGGTAGGTTTGAACCACCAACCTGTTGGTCAGCAGCCCAGTGCCTAACCCAGAGAGCTGCCTGGCCTCTTTCAAGAACACCCTACATATGTTTATCTCATCTAATCTCCACAAGAACCCCATGAAGGAGATAGCGTTGTCACCTTATACAATGCGGAAGTTGTGGCTGGAAGATGCCAAACGGGTCGGACAAAATGGAACGGAGAGTCGAACCCAGCTGTGTGACTCAGATCCCAGGCTCTTTCCACCATGTGTGCTGCCGCCTGCTGTCATATGGCCCAGTACTCACCACGGGACGTGCCTATGAGGGAGGGTCTCGCATTCAGCCTCTACGCCCATGTGGACTGGCTGCCGTCTATCAAGAGTACGAGTGGTTTAGTAATTATGTGTCTGAATCTGACCTGAAGGGAGACTGTGTGTGTGACTTTGAGGGACTGGGTCTCTAAGGGCAATGATGCTTTAATGATGGGTCACTGTAAGTGTGGATGTGGGTGTGTAGGCACATCTGTTCAGAGAGCTGTGGGTCTGGGGACTGTGGATGGCTCAAGTTAGTGGTGGGTCGTATTATTATGGGGTTAGCTCTTCGGAACCTGGGGGAAAGGTAGAAGGAGAGGTGCTGGGTGTGGGGAGGGGGTTGATTGCCAGCCCCTCCTGGGTGGGAGCATCTGCGGGGCTGAGGCCTCGCCTGTCACTGAGTTTCAGGCTGAGAGATGGAGAAGCTCATTTCCCCTTAAACACCACCGATTAAGGGCCCGCAGTGGGCATGGACGGGAGGGCGCTGTGTCGCTCACGTTACAAATCAATTCATTACCGGCACTCACGGTCCCTCCGATCTTCAAGGATCGAGGGTTTGATGAAGAGGATTCATTTCAAGAAATAAACCTTTTAAATTAACCACAAGATGAGGGAAATTTCTTTATTTAAAAAATGCTCAGGCCCTGCTGGCTTTGTTTTCTCTTTCTCCTTAGGGTTGTTATTAATAACCTTCCCACCTCTCCAGGGTCCAGCCCTCCCCGCCTTGGGAGGCTTGGCCTCGGGGGGTAGGGGCAGTGTCCCCAGTTGACTATGTCTGTCTAGTCTGTGAGGGCGCCAAAGTCCAACAGGGAGGCCCCATTCTGCCTCCTTTAACTCCAGCTGGACTCAGGCCCATAGGCAGGTGGTCCAGAACCTTCTGTATGACCTTGGGTTAGTCACTTGATCTCTCTTCTCTCGATGGCAGAACGATCAAAGAATCATCACTTTCTACAACAGGATCTTAAAGTTCAGTGCGCAGCCCTTGTGCGCTTATCCAGGGTCAGACACTCTTCAAAGCAGAGATTGTTTGGAAGCCAGCATCATTCCGGGTCTAGTTTCTAACTGGGAACAAGCATGCGGATTTGTAGTCGGTCGATTACAAAGCACATGAGTTCCCTGGTGTGTCCTGTGAACTTATCCTGGGGATATCATTATCCCCATTTTACAGATGAGGAAACAGAAGGACACGGGCCTGTACCATCATGCTGACAAGACTCAGATGATAGACCCTATTGGTCCTCCCAGGAGAGTTACTAAAGTGATTTCCCCCAAAGGTATGGAGGCTGGCTAGAAGTATGGGCGAAGGCATGATCTCCTGGAGCGAGTAACAATGGGAAGCATTGACCACCCCAGGCCTAAAGGGACAAGGATGGGTGGAGGGAAGTGAGCAGAGCAGGGGAGAGCTGTGTGCAGAGGGCAGCCTGCTAGGGCCGTGGCCTTGGGTGGAGAGCCACTACTGTAAACCCAACAGCACCTGGGAAGGAGCGAGCCAGAGAAGGAGTACCCTGTCCCCCTCCCTGCCTCCTTCTGTCTCTTGCTGGGGCCCCTTTGGCCCAGGCGGAGGGAGGCAGTTGCTGCAGACGTGCAGTCCAGGGGGAGTGAGCTAGGCCTGATTCCCACAGCATAGGATCGCATGATTTGCCTGTCCATGAAGGGAGTGGCTGTGTCCCCAGGACTTCTGGTCCTCCGCTCTCCTAAGTCTAAAGCCGCCAGTGATACCTGCCTCTTGCCGCACGCATGGGAGTGTCAAGCAATTCAAATGAGATGCTGGGCCTGGCAATGCAACCTAGCATAAAGAAGGGCTGTCCCTCCCTCTAGCCACTCTAGGAGGGCACCAAATAAGGACATCTGGTGCTGGGTGACAGGTCACAGGAATATGTTTGCACAAGAGCAGGGATCTTCTGAAACTTCCAGCCTCTCCCCTAGTGGGATAGCCCCCCGGGAGACCCGATGGATAAGGAGAGGCCCTTCCATGTACCCACATGGCAGGCCACAGCCTGTGTTTAGGAGAGTCTGCAGTCCATGGTGCTAGCACATGAGTCAGATGGGACAGCCCCCTGCTCCCTCACACCGGAGGGAGAAAGTGGGGCCCATCAAAGTCCCTGGATGGTGCAGCTTGCTAATGTCTACTAGCCTCAAGGTTTTTGGTTCGAACCCCAGTGGCTGATGGAAGAAAGGGCTAGGGATCCACTTTGGTCACACCAGTCAGAAAACCCTGTACAGCAGTCCTGCTGCTCTGAACCCACGGCTGGCCCTGGCTCAGAACGGACTCAACAGCAGTGAGTCTGGCTCTGGTTTGGGGTGGAGGGCTTCTCGGGAAGCCTGGCCATCCTTCAAACAGGAAAGCTAAGCAGACAAATTAGGGTCATGGGAAAATTGAGAGAAAATGGGGCCCCCAAAAAACAGAGAAATCAGAATCCTGGAGCCCTCTGAATCTGGGCCACAACAGGGCGGATGGGGTTCTACAACCCGAGAGAAGACAGATGGGGCTAGAAGCTGTCAGGGGGACATTGCCTGGCTGTGTGAACTCCACTGTCCACGTTCCACCCCCACTGGCATGTCTCCTCATTTCTAGGGGCAGAAGGTCTATCTTCTTCCTCAGAAATGGGGCTCCCAGGGCCAGGATCATGTTTCTCCTGATCGGACACGGGGGTGTCTAGGAGTGGGGCCATACTTCACCCTCTGTGTGGCCTCCTCAACCCAGGACCAGGCCTTGTCCTTAGGTGGGGGAATCTCAACTCAGACTTGACCCCCCACCAAAGAAGCTATGGACCCCAAAGTCTCCGTCTTCCTTCCCTGGAGCCTCTGCCTACCCCCATCTTCACAGACTGGGGGTAAGGAGGGAGGGGAGGAGAAAGAGGCCTTCCCAGCCCAGCCGTGTAGACCTGCCCAGGTGTGTGGGGGGGACCAGCTCACCATCTCATTAACGTGAAATTGTTTTTAGGTTAATAATCTTGCGTTAATTTTCCCTTAAAATATTGTCTTTGACCGTTAAATGCTCACACTGTTATAAAAAGAACGTAATAAATGATCTTGAAGCAAATTCTCCTGCCAAATGTCATAATTTATTTGCATAATTAGCTCTTAATTTTAATTCAATATGCAAATCCACGCTTCCTTTCCATTGCAGCCGCCTGTTTCCCAGCCGGGCGGCCATGAATTTACTGTGACGCTCTCTCCAGGCAGGGGGGAGGGGGGGAGAGCATCTTCTGGGGCCAGTGCCCTGGAGGAGGGGCTCAGACACACAGCCTCAGACAGACAGAGCCATGGGCCCTGCATCTCTTTGCAGGTTCTGTCCAATGGTCAGCGTCCCCACACACATTCCGAGTGCACACCAACACACTTCACCGGCACAGGCCCGGAGGGGACGTGACTGATTCATAAGCTGACACACGAGGAGACTCCTGGGCACCCACAGAGACACATTACCCAGCCAGAAACGTCGACACGCTTGAACACACGAACACACTCACGTGAAGTCCCAGGGACTCGAGGGCCCGGTACTCAGAGACAGGGGCGTGCCCAGATCTACCTAAGGACTCCGACAGACAGACAGACAAAGATCCAGTGAGCAGCAGAGGCACAGGTGGACACGAATATTCTCTAGGCAGCCAAACAAGCAAGCGAGCAAACACACAAACCACAGTTGAGCGACGGATGGGCCTAGATGCAAAAGTAAAGGTTTCTGCTTGCCAAGACCCACAGCGCTGCTGAGACCACAAGTGCCAACGTGCGCGTGCATGAGAGAAACCTACAATCCCGCAGAAACACCAGCTGCCAGGTGGAAGCCCACCCACACCATCGCCATCTTGACCTCCACGTCTCCATTGAGATGGTGAATCCAAGCGACACAACTGTGGAGACAGTGCAGGGCTTGAGGAAAGGGCACTGAGCATAGGGCCCAGGGACCAAGGTCTAGTCCGAGCTGTACTTCTCCCTGGCTTGGGGCTCTTGGGCAAGTCGCCTCATCTTCTCATTTCAATCCCTACGTTCTTGAGAGGGGTGGTTCACATCCCATGCAATTCATTTCTTCTAAAGTGTTCAATGCAGCGTTTTAAATGCATTTGGAGAATTGCTCAATCATCACAATAAACAATCCTAGAACGTTTTTGTCACACCGCCTGCCCAGCCCCCTCCCAGGGGAAAAAAAAATCCTTCAGCACATCAGCCCCTTGCCTATCCCCACCTCACCTGAAGCCCCAAAAATGCAAGCCAAACTCAGCTCCAGAGTCGATCCGAACTCATCGCCACCTTGCAGGACAGAGTTGAACTGCCTCTGTGGGTTTCTGATTCTGGGAGTAGAAAGCCTCATCTGTCTACCCCCGCGCCGCCACTGCTGGATCCAACACATAACCCACTCCTGCCAGGGCCCCTCTCCCTGAGCCCCGGCAACCACTAATCGATTTGCCTCTCCTGGACACTTCATAGACCTGGAAGTGTGCATACAATCCGTGTTGAGTCCATGTGTTGTGACTGCTTCTTTCACGTAGCCTAACGTTTTCAAGGTTTGTTTGGATTATAGCATCTATCAGTGTTTAATTCTTTTTAATGCTGAATCATTTTTCAGTGTATGGATGTACCACATTTTATCCATCCGTTCAAGTGAGGGCCAGGGGGCTGTTTCCAGGAGTACATGGGAAGTGCAAACATACACTGACCGAAAGGTTGTTGGTTCAAATCCACCCAAAGGTGCCTCAGAAGAAAGGGTTGGCGATCTGCTTGGGGATGATCGTAGTCCTAAGCACCATTGGCACACAGTGTTACTCTGAATTACAATAGATTGGTTGCCAACGGTTGTTTGCAGGGGAGGTGTTTGCACTTTGGGGTTATTATGAAAACACTGCTATGGATATTCATGTGAATATAGGTTTGTTTCTCTTGGGCATTTACCCAGGAGTGGAACTTCATCTCCTTACTACTTGGTTTTCTCATCGGGAAAAAGAGAAGTCTCGTTCCAATGGGATTCTTCCTGGGCTCATCTGGCTAAATTTATGATGACCCTCACAAGCTGCGACTGTGACTTTCTCAAACAGCCAGGCACACACACACACACACACCATGGCCACTCATAGACTTAACAGCACAGCCACTGGACACCTACACTGGCCTCAAAAATGCACACAAGTCTACCAGTAGGGGGCCTAGACCCAGGCTTCCTGAGGAGGCCTAGAAACACTGAAGGAAATCAGTAGGAGGGATGGTGGGGAGATGCCCTGATGCTGGGGAGTCCTTCCCTTGAGAGGAGGGGCAGCCAAGTGGACAAGGAGAAAAAGCAGGGTGAGAGTGTGAGTGTTAGAGATGGGAGACCCTGTCTGAGAGGGGGAGACTTGTGACCCAGGGCAGGACACTTGGGCTCACCTCCCCATCTGTTTCTACCCTATCACCATCTCATCTCATCTCCCTGTACCCTTTCTAGAGGATATATGACCCTTCCCCACTAGCTAAAAAGACTAAAGGGATCCTTTTGCAGGACAGTGAAGCCTCAAAGACCTGAAGCTCCTCTCAGGAGAGTGATCAGGTTTACCCTCCAGTGTGGGAGGCCAGGGGAACCAGCCAGGGAGGTGACCAGGAAACCAGACAGTGAACTCTGAGACCTTGGGGCCATATACTACCTATCACCAGAGTTTGTTCTTTAATTCCTCTGCTTAGGAGAACCAACCTCTCTCATGTCCCGTCGCTGCTGACTGACGGCATAGAAGATGAGTTTATAAAGTTGGGGGCCTGGTTCGCTACAGATGCAGATACGCCATCAATCCATAATCACAGAAGTCCTGGATGTGGGTCGATGGGACAGTGTCCAAGTGCATGTTCACGTGTGTGAATGCTCACTGCTGTTATGGATGGGTGCTCCAGTTGTTGCTGAGTGTGTGTGTGTGTGTGTGTCCCCAGGACTCTCCGGCCCCCACCCCCACCCGTGCCCCCCTGCAGAAGACTCTCTGTGCGGCCTCAGCGGAGTCTCTAACCTGGAGTGATCGCTTTCCTGATTTGCCACTTTAGTACTCTTGTTAATGAATTTTTAATCTTCTTAATGACATTAAACACGGAAAGTAATTAAGGAAAACAAGTTTGAAACTGCTGACTTCAACCCTTTATTCACAACTATTTAATGTAGAATTAATTTGATTTTGCCCATTATTCAAATGAACGCGCTACCTTCTCCCTGGCCCCAGGCCTGTCCCCCTGGCCCCTCCCCCGCATGCCCGCAGACCCCCCGTTGTGATCACCGGTTATCACTGACCCTAGTGGGTGCTGGCTGCTGTGTGACCTGTCTCTGCTGGGGGCCGGGCTTGGTGGTCAAGTCAAACTCCTGAGTGGTGAGGAGAGGGGAAGCCCCTCTAGGTCGCGAGGATTAGAGGGAATCAGGAGAGAGCCTGGAAGGCAGGGGGCCTCTGGAGTGGTGGAGACCCCCTTTCTCACCCTTCTCCACCACTGTTGACACTGAGCCAACAGTCTCTAGGTGCTCAGGGCCCTGGGCCCTCATAGACTAGCAGACGGGGGGGGGGGGGGCACCTTGGATGCTCAGATCTGGGGACCATCAGATTCCCGGCTGTTTAGAACGAGGGTATTTACATCTGGGATTCGAGACAATAGGCTATCTGGAAGCTCAGGTGCTAAGGTGCGGCACCTGATGGACCAGCCCCAGGCCCCTCCATTTCTCAGACTTGCAGACCAAGAGAAAGAAGGCCCCATGGAGAGCGCATACACAGTGGAGTCCCCACGGACAATGAGACTAAAGAAGTAAACAACAAAATAAAAACTGGCCAGAATCCAAGGCAGTTGGACTAAACACTTGAGGTTGCACCCCTAATTGGACTGAACCCCCAGGACCACACCTTTGGCTACACCCCCTCCCCAAATTGTATAAGAATCTAGCTAAGAGCCCAGAGGGGTCACGCTTCTGACCACTGCAATGGAACAGAACTCACCCTCCCTCGCTTTTGTCGGTCAGTCTTGCCTGTTTTTCTTGACTTGCTATTGATATGTGTGACTGCCCGTTGGAATAAACTGGATAAAGGAATGTCTGGTGCATAGATTGTGTTATGTTCGAGAAAGAACTGGCCTAGTCACTGTGCAAAGCTTAGAGACTGTGGTGCACAAGCCAACTGATTCCTAAGCTCTGCCTGTGGACCTGTCCTAAGGTGCTCAAGACACCCCGCTCCCAAACCCTGAGCCCATTTCAGTGAGGCTGACATGAACAAGCTGTTTGAAGGTGGGCTTGGAGCTGATCCAGGCCCTGGAAACAGAAACCAGACCTCAGGACAGAGCCAACCTTACCGCGGAGCCTGAGAGGGTATGTAGCCACCATCTTCTGGGAAAGAGGGAAGGCAGGATCCCAAGGAGCCCAAGAAGTGGCCCATGTCTGCGTCTTCTCTAAATCTGGAGACCAGAAAACAGAAGCCTCCTTTACAGGATAAGGCTCTCATGCCTGGCTCGGGGTCTCTGGGAGAGCTGCCGTCGCAGCTTGCCCCTAATGTTTGACTGGTGTCCCTAAAGGCTTCCCCAGCTTGGCCTTCGGGCCCCAATCCTGTTCTGTGTGCTCCTGTGTGTGGTAGCAAAGACGGGGTGGGTGCGATGGATCCAATCTCGGGGGCAGGAGGGGCTAGTGGGAACACCTTGGTATGTGGCCTCAGGTGGATCTGGCTTACAGTCTCCCCTGACTCTGCCCTCTCGGTGGGGCTTGGGACAAGCCCCTCCACACCCTGCCCTCTCGTGTGGGGTGCTTCCCTCCTCTCTGAAGGGGGCTTTTACCCCGAGGAACTGTTGTGATGCTAAGCAAGATGCCACAGTCCACTGGGCGAATCTGTTCTTGAGAACGATGGACCAGCAAGGGTGTTTACTTTGAGGCCAATGGGCACCGGGCCCAAGCAAGCTGTGGTATTCCATAGGCCGACTAGGCATGTGAAAGTTCGACATTGAAACAGAAAGAACCGACGGTTTTGGAAAAGAAAGGACAAACCCATCTACTTTGGAAGAGGCTCCTTAGAGGCAAGGATGGCGAGGCTTCGTCCTACGCCCTTTGGACCTGCTGTCAGGACTGGAGAAGGACATCGTGGTTGGTCAAGTGGAGGGCAGTGGGAAGAGCTGGATTAGCACCGTGACTGCCAACACTGGGCGCAAGCATGGCAACGCCGTGGGGATGGTGCAGGATGGGCCGGTGCTGTTCTGTTGCGCATAGGTTCTGTTGTCCTGTGGGTCGGAACCTACTTGATGGCTCTTAACAACAACCACAAACAGACAGCAATCCCAGCCAGGACTCAGCGGACTGCAGGCCTTCCCCACTGATTCCCTGAAAGAGCAGAAAGGCCCAGAGAGGGAGAATGGGGGGCGGGGATTCTGGCACTGGGGGCCACAGTAGCGTCTCAGGAAGAGTTCTCGATACCCCAGCGAGTTAACATGGAGAGCCTCTTCCCCCTTAATCCCTCAGTAGCCCCTGAAATGACTCATGAAGTCATTCCCCTGAATTACACCCTAGGAGGAGAGAGAAACTCACTTTCCCTCCCCCTTACTCTTCTTGCCTTCCCCAGCCCCCCCCTCCAGACAAGCCTCCCCCAAGTCACTTCAGTCAGCTCAGCTCCTGGAAGAAAACCAGCCCTAACCCTTTGCCCCCTGCCTCACTCTGCACTGAGCCATGACTGGGCCTGAGCTGATGTGAGAGTCTCTCTCGCCCCTTCCTCCCATTCCAGGGACTTTATGGGCTGAGACGCTGCTGCTGGCTCCCTTCTCCCTCTCTCCCGCTCCTGCTCCTCTCCATCATCTCCGACTCACCCCCCCCTCCCGGGCCCCCCCTCCATGGACTGCCTTATGGTCTGTCTCTATCGGTGTCGCCTAAGCTTCTCTCTGTCTGCTGGTCTGTCTCAGAAGACCTTGGGTTTTAGAACCTGTCCAGACTACGCTCCCAGGAGAGGAACCCTGGCTGGAGCCCAGCAGGAGGCAAAGGAAGGAACCCATCTTTGGGGGTGCCCTGAGGCAGGGGGAGCCTTTGAACCCCACTCTTCAGTCCAAGGAAGCCCAGAGCTGGCGTGACAGGATCTTCTGCTCCTCAGTTGCTTTGCCACTTTCCCTTTTTATTGCCACCCTGGGAAAGACTCTGGGGTCAGGGTGGAGTGGGGGGGGGCTCTAAAGTACGGGACTGGATGGATTTGACACACCCATGTCCCCCCAACCATCTTACTCACCCTGACTCGCACACTCCTAAAAACCCTCTCCCCAAGACCCCACACTCTCTCACACACAACACACGCTCCCCTAAACCAACTTACACTTCGTGCACCCAGACACAAGTACACATGGATACACATGCACACTCACAGATACACACATACACCCAGCCCCCCCACCACACACACACACACACACACACACAGATGAGGACGCACGCGCGCGCACACATAGACACGCAGAGATCCCACAGGCGCCCAAAAGCACAGGGCAATGATTAATGTCCCCTCAGAAAAAGAAATTATATCGAATAAATTAAACTACTGTGGCAGCAAATTGAAAAATAAGGATGTAAATGAGGTTTGAATACTTAATATAGAAGACAAGGGGGGAACGAGAAGGGATCGCTCGGTCCCCTGAGAGGGGAAAGGATGGACCCTTCTGCCCCCAAATTTGACTCTGGCTCCTGTCCAGAGAAAGGGGTGTGGAGTAGGATGGGGGCTTCAGTCAGCACAGGAGACCCTCTCCATAGCAACCAGGGCCAAGCAAGGCCCAGAGCCGCTGGAAGACTTGGGGAAGGGGCTGTGACTCACAGATGCTCAAGTACCTCCAGACAGCCAGACACTGCTGCTGCGGGCCTAGGCCTGGGCCTTGCTCCCACCACCACTCCATCCCAGGGCTGCACACTCAGCACCCCCTGCCTGCTTCACCCCGTCCCACTCTCCCTGTCCCAGCGCACAGCGCCCCACTCATCCTTCGAGCGTGGCCCAAGTGTCCATCAGCACCCAACTCGCCCGACCCCGCGCACCCACGCAGCGCTCCGTGCACCCACTCACTCACACCTCCACACGGCACCGAGCTCAGCCCCCTTGGGGCTCATCCTGACAGAACTCGGTCGCACCCCCCCACCCCCCGCACGGAGGGAGACATTGCGGGAAGAGGGGGACAGGGTCCGAGGAGGCTTCTCTCTCTCCCCACGCAGGCCACGAGTCCCCCCCATGCACACGCCGGGCTCCCATGCTGCCGCCATCGCCCAGTCTCAGTTTCCCTCGCTCTCTGCCCCGTTGGCTGCTTTCTCCCTGTCGCCTTTGTCTCCGGACACACCCCACTGGAACCTTTCCTCTCCCCTCTTCTGCCTGGGCCGCCGGCCCCGGGGCTGCTATCCCCCCCCCCCCCACGTCTCCCACCCTTCGGGACCCCTCTCGCCCCTCCCCCTCCCCGCGCCTCTCGCTGTCGTCTCTGTTCATATATATTTAGTATTTATTTACAAGGCTGGGTTTTTTCCCTGGGCGGGAAGCCAGCCGTGCACAGAAATCCTTAAGATGCTATAAAGCTGGTGAGGTATAAAATGGAAAGTGGTTAGTGCGCTGTTTGGAGATAGCTCACCGGCGGCCGGGGGCCCGCGCCCAGCCGCCCGCTGTAAATCTCCCGGAGTTTAGCGCGCTGGGTTGGAGCTGGCTCTGGCCGCGGGGGGAGGGGCGGGGGGCCAAGGAACCGGGGGTGGTGGGGTGGGCAGCGCCTGGGACCTTCCCCCAGAGGCTGTGGGCGGGGGAGGGGGGGAACTTCGCACCTCCTCAAATGGAGGAGGGGCTGAGGGGCTGGAAGACCCTTGGAGTGGGGGGACTGGGAAATAGATATTGTGTCTTGGCTACACTTCCACCTCCTGGGGGGGGGGAAGGGGGCAAAAAGGAGAGCCAGCTCAGAGCCTGCTGGTCCCTTCACAGTCGGTGAGAGGGGACAAGGACCTGACAAGTCTCTCTGCTCACCCTCCTCCCCCAGAGTCCACAGGGCTGGTGGTCTGGGGAGGGAGGTGCTCAGGCCCAAAGTCCCTGAAGGACAGGCCTGAGTTCTGGGGAGACACAGTGGGCTAAGGTTGCCTGCTTGGGAGACATGGCACTTTTACGTAAGCTTCCTCTCCCTCAAGGGAATCATAATAGTCCTTAGTCCCTAAGGCTGCTGGGAAGAGATGAGTGGATGCGAGCAAAGGATTGGTAAAACCAAGTGCCTGGTAGGCAGTAGGTAGATGCTCAATAAACGTGGGCTGTTGTGGGAGCTTTGGTGGCCTAGTGTTGGGTTGCTAACTGCAAGGTCAGCTGTTCAAAACCAACAGCTCCTTGGAAAGACTTTCAATTCCCCTAAAAGGTTACAATCTTGGAAATCTAGGAAGGGCAATTTACTATGGGTTGGAGTTGACTTGATGGCCATGAGTTTTGTTTGTTTTTGTTTTAATTGCTATTTGTGTCAACCCATCCAGCACGGTTGTTCCTGGGTGCATGTCTGGGCTGCAGTAGAGAATTCCAGAGAAGGCAACAGAGCTCTAGGGGAGCTTACTGCTAGGATGGGGCAGTAAGATCCATACCCACAGGGTAAAGGCGCCATTTCTGGGTCAAGCCCGGAGGACAGAGATTCCCCTGTCCATTAGCACACCTAGGTCAGTCTACAACCACCAACAGCTGCAGCCTGAGTTCTTGTGGACTGAGCATCAATGGGGAGAAGCCAGCCTGGTCTGCAAGGAGTAAGCAGACTGTGAACCCCCAGAGGGCAGCTCTCATCCCCTCTACCAAGCAGGGCTCAGAGCTGGCCCTTTGATGGATTCGGTGAGAAAGCCGGACTCTGCCACGCTCCCCTCTAGCTCCAGAGGGATGGCATACCTGTCATACAGCCTACACCTGTGCATCCCAGCTCACTTGGACCCGGAGCAATGACAGGAAATTCTTAGGTGTTCACTACCCCAAACAGGCAGGTGGCTCACCAGAGTCACGGCTGTGCCCCGTGGGCCTGTCCCGGCCAGTTTTGTTGCTCACTTGTTCAGTCACTCATTCAGTTATTCAACAAGCATCTCCTGGGCTAGGAGCTGAGGGGCCACACAAGAACATTACCTAATCCTAGCCCTCAAAAAGCTTATCGTCCAGGACAGCTCGAAGGCAAATGTAGAAGTAACAGTGCCAGGCAAGCTGTAAAGAGGCTTACAGGGTTTATAGGGAGGAGAAGCCACTCTTGCTGCCGCCCGTGGTGGTGATGGTGCTGGATAATAATAACAACAACGATAGCTGCTGGTGGGCACTTGGCTAAACCTTTTATGTGGAACATTCTAGAAGCTGGCTCCCCTACAATTGGACGAGGCTATAGACCGACAGAGGTGAGTGGGGGTTTTGTGGCTCCACAAGCAGGCCTCCCACAGAGAAGGAGCACGCATAAGTGATGGCAGGTGGGAACCAGGTGAGGAAGGTTTCGGGAATCACTCAGAGTCCAGTTCGGGAATCACTCAGAGTCCAGTTCGGTTGGCAAATAGGAGCGCAGCGATGGGCGGGGGGGTGGGGGGACGTGAGCGGGAAGACTTGGCGAGTTGGGGAGGGGGCCGGAGCTCAGTCAGGAGGCTGCACCTCATCTAGCAGGCAGTGGCAGCGGGATGGTGAGAGCACCCAGCTGCTCATCACACAATCCGCAGTTCGAACTCATCAGCTGCTCCCCGGGCTGCCTGCTTCTGGAAGGATTCCAGCCTGGGAAACCGATGGGGCCGTTGGACTTTGTCCCATAGGATCGCTATGAGTTGGAAACAACTTGATGGCCGTGAGTTGGACTGGGCTGGGCTTGGGAGCCATGGGGGGGTTTAGAGCAGAGGGCTGGCGTCCTCGGGGCTGTGGCTTAGGAAAACGTGGTTGACCATAAAGGCCGAGAGTTTTGCTCACGGAAGGCTGCCTCCCACGGCGACTGCCCCATGGTGGATGTGAACAGTTTGTTGGCTGACGTAAAGCCACCCCCAGAGAAATGGGCTAGGGACCACCACAGCGGGGTGCTGAGGCCATGGTGGGTGCAAAAGCCCACAAGAAGTACCGTCACGGGATTTATATGCTGATACAAAGCAGGGATGAGGGTGAAGGAAGAAGGGATAGTGCCTTCGAGGTTTCTGGTGGGTAGGCGACAGGGCGATGAACAAAGCAGGGGGTAAAAATGGCCCGGGTCTAGGAGACACTGAGGCGTTTGTGCTTTAGTGGCCTGGGTGTGTACATTCGGGGTTCAGGTCTCAAGAGCAGCTTGGGCCCACAGGCAGATGCTTTGCTCACCACCAGGGAGGTGATTGGTGAAGGTCACGGAGTAGAAGAGAGGTAGGACCCTGGGAAACTTTGTACCATATTCACCTTTGGGGGCGTGGGATGGAATGGAGCCAGAAGAGGAGGGGTGGAGGAGCAGGGGACCACAGTGGGCACAAGGGCAAGGGCGTCCAGAGAGGACTGAGTCTTAGGGAGTGACTGGTGTCATCAGAGGTCCCCAGAAAATGGGGTGTGGGGGCCAGATGTGGGGTCTGTGACTGAGAAGGCCAGACAAGCAACCTCGGGGGGAGACGTGCTGGTGGGATGGGGGCAGCTGAAACCGGGCTGCAGGGTGTTCCAGAGCTGGGGCCCGAGTGTGGGATGAGCTCTCGGTCCAGAAGCCAAGGCTTCCATTACCCACTCACTGCTCAGACCAAGCCCCTAGCCGGGAGAGCTCCCCAGAGCCCAGTTGTCCCTCTTCTGGATGGAGCCGCCCACCTGGCCTCCATGAGACTGACTGTGCATGGATTTGGGGTCCCCGAGGCCCCAGCACACCTGGGGCACTCCTGGGGATCATGCTGTTCCTCTGGCTGTAACAGACCCTACCAGACTTCTTCTTTGATGTCCCCTCATCCCTGCGCATGCTGGTCCATCCTCTTGCAGCCATTAGGGAATCATCCTGGTCCACAGCCTGTTGCCTCTGTCCTTGGCTGGTGGTATCCAGGCTGCACCCCTCACCACCACCCCAGGACCCTGGGAACCAGAGGAGTGGGACCCAGAACCTTGCTTCCCATTTAGGGGGAGCAAGGCACAGGAAGTGGCGGGGGCCTCCACCCTCCCGGAGGGGACCTGCAGTCCTAAATGCCCCCGCGCCTTCTCCATATTGTGGGAAAAGCTGCCGCATCCATCACTGTCAGGCGCCGAGTTTGAATAAATTTGAATGCACTGAGCCGTGGGCTGCAGTTTCTATAATATCACTTTCCAGTTTGAATATTTCACTTACTTTTTTTTTTTTTTTTCAAATTTCTTTTTATCCAACAGTTTCTCCTCCTTTTCATCTCCCCCGCTGTCACAGAGCACTGGATGTGGAGGACAGTGCCTCCAGGGTGTCTGAGACTAAGCGGCCAGGCCTTGACCAGCTCTGGCATCTCTGCCCTCCCCCCGCCCCTGCTCTGGCAAGCACTCCCTGGCGTGGGAGTCTGAGCTGCACCCCCTGCACCACCACCCCACTCCCCTGTTTGGCTTGTGTCGCTGGAGACAGAGCAGCCGTGGAAAAGTGCCCCTGAGACTTCTGCATGCACAGACAAGTGTGGGCTCAGATCTCCTGACTCTTCCTTCCAGGGGCACCTACTGGTCCCCTCTACCCCATACTGGCACTCACTCACCAACAGGCCACCTGATAGGTGAATTCACACCGGGATATAAATTGCAGGTTGCAGTTTCTCACCAGGAAGCCTGCTTCTAGGCCCCTCCAGTCACCCTCACCCTACCTTCCTTCTGAATCAGGCCTCCCAGACCTGGCCTCCTACCTCCCCACCCCTCACTCCCCACTCTGCTTCCCTCTCCACCCCTGGGTGCTGTATCCACACAGTTGATGGGGGCGGCTGGGAGGCAGCAAGGACGAGCTCCAGGCAATGCACTTTAGAGACCCTGCCCTGGATTCTGGCAAAGGTCCCACAGTTGGCTAGGCCATCCAGAGCTTAGGGACCTGGGGAAACTGAGGCTCAAACATGAAAGAGGCCATCCGGGAATAAGATCATCAGGATTTTATATAAAGTAGAGCTCAGCCAGGGATGAGGAGGTTGAGGAGGGCCTTCTGGAGACCTTTGGAATATGTCAGTGAATTCCTAGGGGATGTGACCATGCTGTCCTTGGACCACCCATAGGTACCCTCAGGACACTGATGGCCTCTCGAAGGCAAGGGCCATCCTTGAGCCGCATGGCAAGGCTGACTATCCATGAAGTCACTCTGCCACATGGCCAAGGGGACATAGAGTCCCCCAGTCCTCACAAAGCACTACACATGTTGCTTATAGGGAGAAGCCTGGCCCTTGGAGAAGACCCTGGCTGTCCAGCCCATCTCCCATGGGGACACTGCCCTTTGAACAGGGTCTCTTGCTACTTGCTAGAAAGAACACTTACCTCAGATACAGATAGCCAGGCCTTTATCACCCACCCCACAGCAATGCCCGTCTCCACCACACAGCAGGCATATGTGGCAGAGGGTGGCAGCAGTCAAGAAGGGGCAGAAAGAGGATGTGTTTTCCTGGAAGTGATAGGGCGACTCCCCTTGTGTGCCCAGTCCTGTGGACTCATCCTTGTTGCTGTCCAATGGGCCTCGGCTCACGGCAATGCCATTGACAATGGGTTTTGAGAAGCAGATTGCCAAGACCGCTCTTTCTAGTCTGTCGTAATCTGGAAGCCCCACTTCAAGCTGCTCAGTATCCCGCTCACGGGCAAGTCTTCACGGACAGGCGGGCGGCAGGCACACTGACTGGGGATCCCGCGTGGCCAAAGGTGAACGTTCTGCCCTGGGCTCACTGTGGTGCACGGAGGAGACAGGGAAAAACTGGGCAGACCTTGAGCCCGCACTGTGGCTGAGGAGATGCATTTATCATTCCGAACAATGCTATTTCTCTCACTTTTGGCCAAGCTCAGAGGGGATTTTAGTGCATTTAGGAACACACACACACACACACACACACAAATCAGCCAAGGAAAAAAACAGAGGTCGACTGGAAGTCATTTGAAGGCAGAGACAGATGCTCCTGGATGGCGGGAGGGTGTCTTCCTTGGCATGGACACTGTGGGGTGGGTCCCCTGCTGGGAATGCCCCTTCCCTGGGGGAGCTCACTGTGCAGCCAAGTAGTCAGGGAGGGCTTTCTGGAGGAAGTGGGACTGGTTTGGGTACTTAACCCACAGCAGTAGTCGCAAACAATAAGGAAAACTCAGGGAAGGTGTTCTAAGGGCCGGGCCAGGTTGAAAGATGACATCAGGAAATGGGACTGAACATCGAAGGGTGCAGCAAGGGTGGGGGCGGTGAGGGTTTGGGGAGGGAAGTGGTATCTTGGGGTACAGTGAGGAGAGGTGAGACATAGTACATGTGGGAGACAGCGAAGAGATGAAAGGCTGTGGGCCAGTGATAGAGAGGTGGTGCTGAAAACAATTAGGAGGTGTCGCAGAAGAGTGTGGCCTCACTCCAGCTTTTCCTGATTCCCACACCTGCCCCCACTTCCATTTTCCTACAGCACCCCTCCCCAGGACCCCAGGAGCTCAAACTTAGCATCCCAGTAAAGGCAGACTTGACCAGGGGAATGAGAGCCCCACAAAACGGCCCCCTGGCCCAGGAGGAGGCAGATGCCCCTATCAGGGTGGGGGCCTCTGAGCCACTGTCCCGTGTCCCCCCCCCCCAGTGTGCCCCAGCCAGGCCTGCGGCAGAGGGGAGTGCAGTGTGAAGGGAGCGTCTCTCCTGCTGCACCATGACAGATGATTGACTCGAAACAATATCTAAGGCGATCAGGATAAAGTGCTGGCCATTTCAAGGCTCAGCAGAATTCAGATTCTAATTAGACTTCTCACCACATTCCAAATAAAAATGGTTCCCCTGGCATCCTCTTTGCCTATCAGGTGTCTCTCCCTGATCGCTGGAACAAAACGCATAAAGAAAGTGATTAAAGCCATAACAAAGGCATAAAATTGGAATTATCGCTGCCACCACATCTGGGAGCACCGAGTGTCACCACGCCGCCCCCTCCGCCCCAAACCGTGCACAGAGGGCAGGGCTGCCCACCGAGCCTCCTGGCTGGGTGCCCTGCAGTGCCAGCATCAGATGGCTGTGGGAGCTGGGGGTAGATACAACTGGGGGGCTCAAGAAGCCAGAAATTTAGCAATAGAGAGGGACATGACGTGGGGGGACGTGGGGCTCCAGGCCTGGGGAGCCAAGGAGGAGGGGTGGGAGCAGATAATGATAGCCCTCTCTAATGTCTAGACAGTTATTAGTGAGGAGGGGTCTTGGGACACTTGCTTTACTGACCTTCCCAGCTCCAGACCATGCACGCTACACACACGCACACGCACAGGCACACGTGAGCACACGCGCTAATTGAGCTCAAGCGTGCCGGGTGATGCCCATCTGTTGGAAGAACCCTGCCCTCTCACCAGACCAGGAGACCCCCACCCCCCACCCGCCCTACTGTTGAAGTCACTAGACTAGTGCGATTTTAGTCCCTTTGCCCAGCCTGTGGCCAACAGGGGGCAAGCACCCACCTCAAGATGGAGTCCCCAGTATGGGTGCATACAGCTAGTATGTCAGTCTAGAGACCCCAGTCCCCTTCAGCGCACGCGCGCGCGCGCGCACACACACACACACACACACACACACACACACACACACACACACACTCCCTGCCTATAAGGCACCCCACTGGAAACACAACCAAGCACTCTCCATCTCAGGGGGGTGGCCTGGCCGGAGGGATCCCTGCCTCTCCTCCTCCAGCCCCCCCATCTGCCCTCTCACAGCCAGTTCGCTCCCTGCTACCAGCCTGCCTGGCTCCCTGCGTGGGGCGGGTGGGCGGGCAGTCCAGGGGAGGGTGCAGGAGTGGGAGCGGGGCCCTGAGCGGGGACGATATAAAATTAAAAGGTAAAAAGCAGGAACGCAAATGGAGGGTGCTTTCAGCTTTCACATTATTAATGACTCTTCAAAAAATCGGCGAGTTTTCCAATCTTCTCTGAGAAGCGCTTGAAGGAGCTCACAGATGAAACTGACCTTCAAAATGTTCTTTGGTCTTTAGTTAAGAAATTCGCTCGCCATTATGGCATCATTAGGGAAACAAGGATAAAATTACTCCATGGTTAATGACCTATAGTAGCTCCCCACCAAAATTTGTTTCAGATCTAATAAAACTGTGCTTAACACACTCGGATGAGTTATGAGGACTGTTCTGCAGGGTATTAAAATGTGGAAAATAGATTTTCCGAAGCTGGGGGGACTGGACTTTTTGAATCAGATAGCAGAATGGAATTTTCTGGGCAATAAATTCTTCCATGTCTCAATTTCATCTCGCTCTCTCTCTCTCTCTCTCCCTCTCTCTCTCTCTCCTGCCTGCCTGTGCCTCTCTCTCTCTCTCTCCCTCACTCATGCTCTCTCTTCCGCTCTCTCTCTTCCTCTCTCTCTGTCTCCTCTGGCTCTTCCTAAAATACTGAATCAACCCAGAGACCTTTTGAATTTGCAGCCTCCATCAACTTTGAAAAGCAGTCTGACAAGAGAGGGCTGCGACTGGCAGTGGGCGCCGTGTGCGGACACGTATGTGCATGGGTCCTGCCTGACTCACACCAGGGAAGACGGCGCCTCCCGTCACCTTATTTACCCAAGTGTCCACACACACCGACGTGGGGTGAAACCCTTCCCCTCTTCATTACAGGCCAAGCTGGCAGATTGGATACGCTGCTACCAGTTCACTGGGCACCCATGCGAATGAGCTCTCCTTGTACCCCACCCATCCACGCCCTCAGCACCCATGAATGCCAGGTATCAACTGGTAAGAGAGCGCACCTTCTCCGGGTCACCCTAAACTTCACAGAGGTGGGGTGGGGCTCAAATGCATCGGCCTTGGGCAGGGACAGCCCTGTTTGCCACATGGGTGTGCCCATGCCCATGCCAGCTGCACGGACGGGGCACACCCAGAAGCCCCAGGCAGCCAGGCTGTAGGCGGAGGCCTGAGCCCTGGGCCGAAGCAGTGGCCGAAGGTTTTCGGGGGCTGGATACTGCCGCGGAGAGAGGTGGCTGGCGAGGTAATGGCATTTTGCTCTCTTTAAACTTTAATCTTTCCTATTAATTCCCTGCAACTGGAGAATGTGTGAGAGTTAATGTTCCGTGAACGTGTTTCGCACTCGGCAGTCTCTTCGAGCTAATTACCTTCAGGTGCTAAATGGAGGGAAATTGCAATCCATTTGGATGTGAAAAAATTTCGCCTTCCCGTCCCCTGTGAGACATCCTTTTTCCTGAGTGCTGCAGAAAGAATGCTCTCTGGGTGGGAGTTTTCTTCCTAATGTTTTTTTTCTTCGGCCCTCTCCCCCGCCCCCTTTCTCCAAGAGTCTAGGTGTCGGAAGGGCGTTGGGGCTGAAGGCTGGGGAAGGCCTGGGCCTGGGCCCCGGGCCGGAGTCTGAAGCGGAGACCAGGTGGGAAGGGACTTGCACATGCAGGGGAGACTCCCCAGCTGAGAATCGGGCCCCCCACCCCTTGGAGGCCCTGAAGTGGAAGTGTATTTACAGGCTTATTACTGGTGTCTCTCAGCTGCTAGGTCTTGAATACAGATATAATAGAATTTTACAAGCCACATCAAAGCTGTCCTCGTGGACCCTGAACTTGGGGGGACTGGTAGGGTGGAGGGCAGGGGTTGGAGAATGGAGGCGAGGAGGGGTGGCCGCCGGGAGTCGGAGTGTCCTCGAGTCGGAGCTGGCTGAGAATGAGGTGCCGAGGGGGGATTTGGACCGCTGGCTCCGTGCGGGGACAACCAGAGTGCCCACAGGCAGCCCAGGAGAGCAGGCAAGTGGGAGGCGAGGTCCCTTTAAATTGTAGCAGAGCACGGCCTCCTAGTGAAGCCCTGGTCCAGCCAGCCCCACCCTTGACCTCTCTTTCTGAGCTTAGCCCAAACAAAGTCCCACAAGATGGGCTTCCACAGCCCCTCGGGGCCATCTCTGGGCCCAGGCCAGTGACCGCTGTTGCTGGGTTTTATTGAGTTGCTTCGGACCCATAGCGACTTCACGCACAACAGAGTGGAACCCTGCCCAGACCTGTCCCATGCTCACCATTGTTCCTGTGCTTGAGCCCCACCCAATAGCCTTTACAAATCCCAGTCCTTGATCTCGGTTGGGGTGGAGCGCTGCCCAGATGGCAGGCTCTGCTTCTCCCACCTCATGGGAACTAGCCTGGTTTTAAAAAGCACAACCCCACACCTTCCAGGATGTCACCCACACTCTGCTTGAAGGAGGAGGTGGGCCCCCAAGGCGGCCCCTGGTTTATCCTCCCATGGGAGTGCGCCCTCTGATGGCGGCCCCCGTGAGAGCACTGCCCCTTTTCCCAAGACTGGGAAGACCCATCCGTCAGGGATGACAGTGGGAAAACACTGGAGTGACTTGGCTATGTTTATTTTTGAAAGCCCTTTTTGATGTGGGGAGTTTCAAATATCCAGAGAGCACCATGAACCTGTCATCTCGCTTCAACAAACATCCACACGTGGCAATCTTATCTCATCTCTCTCTCTCCTCCTTTCTGGCTCCCAGGATAATTGGGGAGCAATCATAGACCTCAAATCGGTTTGCCCAAAAGTATTTCAACAGGTACTTCTAAAAGGACTTTTTCCAACATAACCACAATGCTACTCTCTCTCCTAAATACAAATGAGCTCTAATTCCACCCTTTTGTCAAAAGCGCACTCCGTGCCCAATTCGCCTTGGATGTGGATCCTGAGGTTTAGACTTCTTTAAAAATTTTTAAATTGATTGATGAAATTCCAGTGGCATCTCCCTCATTCTGATGTCTACAGGTGGCAACCCTATGGTATCACTACTCATATTTCTGACCCTTCACACTGGCACCTCCTAGAGTTGCTTACCTTCCAATTAGATACAGATATAGATATGGCTACGGATAGAGAGAGAGAGAGTAGAAAGAGAGAGAGAGATTAGAGAGAGAGAGAGAGATTTTGCGAGAATGTCGGTGGGGCTGCTTACTTTCTATTGCTTCCTGTCAGGACCACAGAATTTCTCAGCGTTTTTCTTGTTCTAACGTTAGGATCGGTCCACGGCTTCAGGTGCCCTCCGCCTGCTCTGTCCATTACCATGTTTCCCATCAGCGTTTCCCTCTCCTCCATCAGCATTTTGCCTCCTGAGTTTTTGTTTCAGCAGCCATGGACTAGCATGGGTTAAATCCATTGTTTCATTAGGGGTTCCGTGTTTTGTTTTTAGATGAGTTCTTTCCCCAAGTGTTTATTTCAACAACTTCTAAAGCTACCAAAAAGCTCGTGGGTGCAATGAGCACCCACGTGGACGTACAGAGTCGCCCCAGTTTGTGAATGATTTCCCATGTTTTCCACCCTCCTTTCTCGGTGGCATCCTGACAGAGCGCCGCTGACTGCCTGTGTTTGTCTGTAAAAGGCACACTGTAGAGCGCACGGTGGGAGCATTACCTGCGGAGGTGTTAGCATTTTTCTAACTGTGGGTCTGTACTCAAAGCCACGCTCTTGGGCCAATAATACCCTAGACAGCTTTCTGCCAAAGCGTCTTGCATTGCATTTATTTCTTCAGTCTCTTTATTCTGGAATAATTCCTAGTGTCTTTCCAAGGGGAGGGGGCTGTTGTGAATCTGATTCTGGAAGTAGCCCCCATTTAGACTTGTCTGATAGTCTCGTTCAGATTAAATGCAGGGAAAGCATTCGGGCCAGGAATACTCCCGGGGTGATGGATGTACCCTTCTCAGAGCATCATATCAGGGGCTATGACATCACTTTGTCCTGTTATTAGATCATTCTTAAGGTGCCAAGATACCTTTCCCCTGCATGACTAATATATGATCTGTGGGGTGGGGCATGAGATGGGACTATCCCGTAGCCTGAGAATCATTTATCCAGTGGTTTTAGCATCTATTGATTATGAATATGAGCTTCAAAAAATCAGACGCACTGCCATCAAAACTGTGCTCTCTCCTCTCGACCCTTGAGGACAGGGCAGAAACGCCCCATAGGGTTTCCACAGTAGTAAATCTTTATAGCCACAGACTGCCCATCTTCTTCCTGTGGCGTGGCTGGTGGGTTCCAATACTTTAATCACATTGCACCACGGCTCCTTACTGATGATGATACTGCTACCATCAGGTTGATTCTGACTCAGAGTTATCGTAAATATGGTTTAAGAGGCTGCAAATCTTTATGGGAGCAGATAGCCTCATCTTTATCCTTTGGGGCAGCTGGTGGGTTTGAACCACTGACCTTGTCGCTAGCAGTCCAATGCTCACTCACTAAAGCACCACCAGAGCTCCTTCACTATGACCACAGTGGTTGAACTGTAGTTCAGAGCTTTTTCTACTTCTAGAATTCCTTCTATCTGTATTCGTTGGTGATCTTCTTTATTTAAGAGCATCATTTTTCATAAGGGAGGCTGTTCCAGTATGGGGAGTCTTGTGAGGGTGGGGACGCTGTGCTGGTCAGGACCAGGCATGACTATGAGCTCTGGGAATTTCATGGCCACAGGAGACAGCATGCTTGGTAAATTAGAGGGGCAGTGAAAAAGCAGAAGGCCCTTGACAGGATGGATTGGCAACGTGGCTGCAACACTGGGGTTGAGCAGAACAGGTGAGGGTGGTGCGCTTAGACTAGTGCTATGAGTGGAACTGGGGGGACGACACCTGACACCAGCGACAGCAGCAGCAGCTGCACCAATCAGCAGCACCCGAGACACCTCCCCGTAGGACCAGGGACCTCCCACACAGTTTTCCAGTTGCGTGGTCCACACTGTTGGAGGAGATGCTTTGCTACCATTGCCTCTGATGCATTGAAAATTCAGGCCGCCTTCTTGGCAGGGCAAACCCAGGGCAGCATCTTCCTGCGATTGCCCCGGGGATGAGAGAAGACAGCCCCTACTCGACAGGTAACTCATGTCCACCCCCACCCCCCCTGTAAAGCAGGAGTCAACCCTGCCTGCCCCTGCCCCATCCTCACAATTGTTATGCCGCAGCCATTGTTGCAGCTGCCCTGTCAAGTCCTTTCATTGAGAGTCTTCTACTCCTTTGCTGACTCCCCACCTTACCAACGATGTCCTTCTTCGAGGATTGGCTCCTCCTGATAACAGGCTCAGAGTACGTGAGAAGAAAAGTCTAGCTATCCCTACTTCCAAGAAACACTGCCACTATCCCGCTTTCATCACAGATTTGTTGGCTAATAGAGTCAACATTCTTTGCCAATAAAATTCAACTCACTGCTATTGAGTTAATGCCGACTCATAACGACCCTATTAGACTGGTTAGAACTGTCCCCGTGGGTTTCTGATAAGATTACAACTCTTGATGGGAGTAGAAAGCCTCATCTTTCTCCCAAGGGGCAGCTGATGGCTTCAAACTGCTGACCTTGTGGTTATCAGCTTGACATGTAACCACTATACCATCACAACTCTTGTTTGCCGGTGACACATTTCAAAGCATCAATTCTTCTCTGTTGTTCCATTTTCTTTATTCTACTTTCATATACAAGGAAGGTGGTTAAGAATAACACAGGTCAAGACTGGCATGCAGGAGCCCTGGTGGCGTGGTGGTTGTGCATTGGGTAGCTAATTGCAAAGTTGGCAGTTTGAGACCATCACCTGCTTTGCAGGATATATACGAGGCCTTCTACTCCTTGAGAGTTACAGTTTCAGAAATCCCTCATCCTGTATGGTTCTTATGCATCAAAACAGACTGGATGGCAGCGAGTTTTGTTTTTGTTTTGTTTGGGTCTGGCCCACTTTAGTCCTCAGAGTGACATCTTTGCTTTTTGATGTCTTGAAGCAAATTTGCCCAGTGCAATACATTGTTCGATTTCTTGACTCCTGCTTCCACGAGTGTTGATTGTAGATCCAAGGAAAATAAAATCCTTAACAACTTTAATCTTTTCGCTACTTATCATAATGTTATTTATTGGGTGAGCTGTGAGGATTCTGTTTTCTTTACCCTGAAGTGTAATCCACACTGACGGCTGTAGCCTTCGAGCATCACCAGTGCATGTTTCAAGTCCTCTTAGCTTTCGGCCAGTAAAGTGGTGGTGTTTGCATAAGCAGGGTTGTTAATGGACGGTCCTCCAATCTCGGTGCCTCACCCTTCTTCATATGGTCCAGCTCCTCAGATTATTTGCTCAGACACAAATTGAATAAGTATGATGAATGGATACAACCCTAATGCACACCTTTCCTGATTTTAAACCATTCAGTGTCCCCTTGTTCTGTCTGAACGGCTGCCTGGTGGGCTGGGGACAGGTTCCTCATGAGCACAATGAAGTGTTCTGGAATTCCCATGCTTCACAGTGCTATCCATCGTTTGTTATGATCCAATGCCTTTGCATAGTCAATAAAATACAATTTCAATAGTAGTCATATTAACTAGACTTCCTTGTAAGCATATGGATATTATCCTACCATGGACAGCATTGTACTTAAAGATAGATCTTGAAATGCTCTTTTCGACAGTGAATGTAATACTATTCTTTTTAATGTGTCATCCCCAGCATAGTAACCCATATGATTAATCAATTCAAAATAGACGATACCAGTCCATTTCACCTCACTAATGCTTACAATATTGATCTTTATGCATTAGATTTCATTTTTAATGACTTCCAATTTTCTTAGATTCATACTTCATACATCCTGTGATGATTAGGTTGTGTGTCAACTTGGCACACCTGTGGGAAGTTATGGGTGGAGTCTGACCTTTCAAACAAGGCACAGACTAAGGGCATCCCCCTGGGGGTGTGGCCTATTCTAAGAGGAGCTGTGGAGGACTGGTCTCTCACTTGCCCTTCTCCTTCCTGCTTGCCTGCTTGGATTTGGCATCTGGTTTCTGAGCCTCACATTCCATGTGGCCCAGTAACCATTAGAACTCTCAGTGTCCTGCCATATTTCTGTGGACCTTGGATACATTTGACTCTGCATCCACCAGCCTGTGCTCGCCCAGCTTCCTGCATCACCTTCCTGTTTCATCACCTGGCAGCAGTCTGGAGGGGTCTCCAGCTAGCATCTGTCTCATGGACTTGAGTTGGCCAAGGTTGGGCCATCTCCCTGATATAAACTATAAAGTTTTTTGGGTTTTTTTGTACTCACATCTTTTCTCACTCATTTTTTGAGGGCCTTCCAACCTGGGGGGGCTCATCTTCCAACACTGTATCAGATCATGTTCTGCCGCCAGTCGTAAGGTTTTCTAGCATCTGAGTGTTCAGAAACTGTCTGCCCGTTCCTTTTTCCTACTATGTTTTAGACTGAAAGTTCCATGGGAACCTTGCCACCATGGGCGCCCCTGCTGGTATTTAAAACACTGGTGGCATAGCTTCCAGTGTCACGTCAGCATACAAGTTCCCATAGTACTACCCATGGACAGAGTCCATCTGTGGGCCACAACAAACCAGAGCTTCTGAACTGGGAGGCAGCGGGACACACTAGAAAACTCTTCCGCGTGAGGAGGAGATGCCCTCTCTCACGAAGCCATGTTAAGAAGACCACACATGGCGGAAGGGACACCTGAGTTGTTTAAGCCCATCCACTGGCATCAATTCTGATGCACAGTAGCCCTGTAAGGCAGAGAGGAACTTCCCCAGGGTTTCCAAGACCGTAACTCTTTAAGGAAGAAGGCTATCACCTCTTTCCTCTGTGTAGCAGCCGGTGAGTTCAAACCTCAAACCTGTTGGTTGGCAACAGTGCAATGTAACCACTCCTCTACCAGGGCTCCTGTTTGAGAAGTCAAAACCAGTTGCCGCCGTTCACTGGCGGGAGATGCTGGTAGAAATTCAAGCCAGATTCAGAAGAAGGATATCATTGCTGATGTCAGATGGATCTTGGCTGAATGCAGAGACTAGATAGTAGAAAGGCGTTTACTTGGGTTTATTGACTAGGCAGAGGCGTCCGACTGTGGGATCATAAAAAGCAATGGATAGCATTGAGAAGAACGGGAATTCCACAGCACTTCCTGGTGCTCATGGTGAACTGCACACAGACTAAGAAGCAATATTCGAACAGAACAAGAGAGACTGCACGGTTTAAAAGCAGGGACGTAGTGCTCCAGTCTGGTATCCTTTCACTATATTTATTCGATCTGTCTGCTGAGTAAATCATCTGAGAAGCTGGGCTCTGCGCAGACTGCAGCATCAGGATCGGAGGAAACCTCATTAACAAGCTGTGATTCTCAGGAAGATCAAAGACCGCAGCCTCGGTGTGAAGAAAACAAAGATCCTCACTACTGACCCAAGAAACATTGTCACCCAATGGAGAAGAGACTGAAGCTGTTAAGGATTTCAATTTCCTTCAATCCACAATCAAAGCACATAGAGGGAGCAGTAAAAACAAACAAATAAACCAATAAAAGCAAGGACTTGTTGCCTTGGGGAGATCTGCTGTAGATGACCTCCTTAAGGCAATACAAACTACAGATGCCAGTACATTTGACCCAAACAGTGGGATTTTCAGTTGCCTCAGAGGCATGTGAAAGTTGGACAACGGACATAATAATAATAATTTATAAATTATCAAAAGCTCATGAGGGGAGGGGAGTGGGGAGGGAGGGGAAAAATGAGAAGCTGATACCAAGGGCTCAAGTAGAAAGCAAATGTTTCGAGAATGATGATGGCAACAAATGTACAAATGTGCTTGACACAATGAATGGATGTATGGATTGTGATAAGAGTTGTAAGAGCCCCCGATAAAATGACTTTTTAAAAATGAATAAGGAATGCCAGAGAAGAATTGGTGCATCTGAATCATGAAACTATTGAAAGTACCATGCATGGCCAGAAGAACAGATAATCTGTTTTGAATGAAGTACAGCCAGAACGCTCCTAAGAGCGACTGCAGGTGAAGAGACGCTGTCTCACAAATCTTGAACATGTGATCATGAGACACCCATCCCGGGAGAAGGACATCATGCCTGCCTGTCGAGTCGAGGGTCAGCAAAACAGAGGAAGACTTGCGATGAGAAGAATGGACACAGCGGCCACACCAAGAAGCTCAAACAACCATGGTGTGATGGCAGACAGCCCGGCGGCATTTTGTTCTATTATACACGGTAGAACCAAGTCACTGGGACCAAACAACCACAGTAACGACCTGCTGGGCTTCAGCACAGAGGGTTTCTGGGGTCTTCCGTACACCCACGCTTGGGGGAGGAAGCTCTTGCCCCCCCACCCCACCCCAGCTGAAGCACAGCAGTTCTCTCCTTCATGTGATGAGATCTTCAAGGTGAGTCTACCTGTATGCCTCTCAGTCTGTGATTTCATCCGCTCAGTTTCTCAGCTCCCAGGAAAGGGAATCTAATTGGATCCCTTGTATGAGTTATCTGTCCTTGCTTCAGTCAACTGTGGCCAAACAGTTGGGAATCTACCCTTGTGAGTGGGTAGAATTAACACCAACATGCTGGGCAGACACCCCACGAGGTGCCTACCATGGAGATAAGGCACCAGGAAGGGCAGAAGAATGCTCCAGATTTTTTCAGCGCCCTAATTAGCACACCTTTTTGTGGGATGGCTCCTCTTATCAATCAATAGAGGGCAAGGCTTTGACCCCAGGGTGTGCTCCCAGAGATGAAGAATGGAACCACGGAGCCCACCCTACCAAGCCCAAAGAGGCTTTGGGGGCGGACACCGAGCCATCGCAGAGCGGAGAGGTGAAGCTCGGCCAAGAGCATCCAGACTCAGAGGGACATCGAAAGGGAAGCGGCCATGGAAGTAGAAAGAGCGACGAGGATCCCACCGCCTAGGAAAGCCATGGCGCGGCGGGTGGCTACGGCCTGAGCACCTCGAGGTGTCGCTGCTGGAGGCCCGTCTTCGGCCCGCAAGCGCGTCTCCTAGAACTCTTCGAGTAGGTGGACGGGGCGCTGGCGGAGGTGAGAGCATTCCACCCACAGGGCGACACCACGGTCACCATGATCGCGCGCCCCGTGGCACCAGAAGCAGGCAGAGGCTGCTGCAGACTGTCGCCGCCAATACCATGCTCGAGATGTGGGGGGACTCGAGCCAGTCCTGAGCACGCTGGAAGTGTGCCCCACGAAGAAGGGCGTACGTGAGGATCGTGATTGACTTTTCAACGGTTCTACTAAAGCAGTTTCACCAGAAAAACAAAACCAAAGAAAAACCACCTCACCAAGTCTCATGGGTCATCATTCTGGAGTAAGTCCGCTGGGACATCAGTGTGCAAGGAGAGACGGCCCAGAGGGACATTTCTGAGCGCCCGTGGAAGTCTCAGGCTGGAGTACCAGATTCTGATCCATCTTCAGAAACAGCGAAAGGACCCTAGGTCTCCAGATGAGAGGCTTCAACCAGTCTCCTGCCACCTTGCTTTCCTGTCACCGGATCCACTAAAGGACATGAACCAAACCCTCCACGTTGACCTCAAATCCCAGAGCCCCCTGCGGCCCTCCCACGCATAAACATGTGTTGGAGAGGAATGCCAAGGGCAACACACTGCACAACAGTGGGTATCTGACTTTTGAACTTTGAGGAGTCTGTTCTTCCCAGCTCTCTAGTCACCTCTGCCCACTACTGGCACATTCCGGCAGGTGGGCTCTTCTCCTTTGAACACCTAGACTTTGAAAAAGCCCCAATACCAAATAAATATGTATCTGCACAATTGAAAAATCCCCAGTAGGAAATAACTATGTATCTGCACAATTGAAAAATCCCCAGTAGGAAATAACTATGTATCTCACAGCAGTGCCCTGATGTTGTGCTCCCCAGGTGGGCCCGTCCAGCCTCAGCCAGGGAGGTACAAGCTAATGCAAATCCAGTCAGAGTGTCCCACCCTCTGCCGGGGATCTGGGGTTAGCAGGAAACAGCTTCCAGACAGGATCCATCCCTCAGTCCTTGTTGGATTATTCCTTTTATCAATACAAGTAATGGTTGTCTTTATCTCTATTCATGCTTTTGCTTGTAAAGTCTAGTCTGATAATGTTTCTGACCTGGCTTGCTTTGGTTAACATTTGCCTAGTGTAGGCGTATCTTATCCTCTATCTTCATTTGCAACTTTCCTGTGATTTTATGTTTTAGATATATCTGGATTTTTTAAAAACCTGATTTGAAAGTCTCCTAAAGCGGGCATGTTTGTTACATGCTTATAATTGTTATAATTACTGGATTCCCTCGGTGGCACAATGGCTTCTACCCAACTCTTCCTCTCGGGTTCAATTTCCTCCTTGCTGAAATAAGTGCTTTGGAATTTCTTTTATGTTGTGAAGATGAGATAAAAAATTATCTTCTTTGAAAGCATAGGATTGTAAGTTGACAGTTATTTTCCTTCAACCTGTTGAGGCTGTAATTATGTTATCTTCTGGATTCTATTGCTTCTAATGAGAAACCTGCTGCCTGTCTGATTGCCATTCTGCCAGTAGCTTTGAAGACTTTTATCTTTAAAACACATGCTTTTTGTTGCGATCCAAGTGGAGGCATACAGAGCAGACCATGAGTTTTACATTCAACAATGTTTACACATTTTGTTTCAATTCATCCATTTCAGTCCTTCAGTGTATCATGGCTTATCCCACTTCCTCCCAGGGTTTCCTGTTTCCCGTTCCCCTGTCTTTCCTAACGCTCTGTTCTTGGGCCAAGGCTGGCCTTTTAATTTTGCATAGTTGATTATTCTAGCACAGGTGTGAACTCAGTTCCAGATCTGAAAGGTGACTGAGGGCCATAGTTTTGGGGCTCCCACCAGCCTCTATCTGACCAATAAGCCTAGTAGCTTTCATGATTTCAAGTTCTGTTCCATATCCCCCCCGCCCCCACCACTCAATCCTGGACTTTCTAAAATGATCTTTCAGAGCAGTTGGTACTCCTGGGCAGCCTTCTCTGTTCTTCTGGTCGTAGGGTTATGGAGACTGACGTTGGACTAATTGGCCTTTCAGTGTCCATCACTCTTCTTTCCTCCGGATGGGGAGAGACCAAGAGTTGAACGATAGATAGCTACTAATGAGCTTTTAAGATACCCCATTTGGGGTAATTCCCATTATGTTTTTCAATTCAGTACTGTCAATTGTTTACATCTTTCAACAGTGGTTTTCATTTAAATCACATTATGTTTCTTTCTGGAAATTAGGCTTTGTTTCTTTATGACTTTTCCTTTACTGTGCATTAGTCATACATTTTATTCTTTTCTTTGATTTTGAAACATTTAAAATATATATGTTTTAACCAAATCAAAACCAAACTCACTGTGAGCCAAGTCAATTCTGTCTCACTGTGAAAGGACAGGACAGAGTGTATCCATAGCTTTTCGGAGGCTGCAGGTCATTACAGAAGTGGGCTGTCTCATTTTTATCCCCTGGAGAGGTTGGTGGATTCAAACTGCTGGCCTCTCAGTGAGCAGTCCCATGCGTACCCCACACCACCACCACCACCACCAGGTTTTCTTGCAGTTTTTTTTTTGTCAACTCTCTGTCTTATAATGGTTCCATTCTCCTTTTAGTTTGTAACTCAGGTTGTGAGCTCACCGCCAACAGGCCTCAGTTTTTGGTTTTAAAACTTCTTACTGTGAACAAGGTTAAGGTTGGCAGAGCAGACCATCAGTTTGACATTGAACAATTCACCCACATTTTGTTTCAGCGCAATCCTTGCAATCCCCTTAGTGTGCGACCACCTACTCAATCTTCTCCCTGCGGTTCCCGGTTCTGTGAGGAGTCGGTTTTTGCAGGAGACTTGCTGTCACCGAGGTATCGTATCAAACAATTTCACCTCTGTAAGGCCCTCAGAGCGACACCATTTCACCAGGTTCTGTGCAATGTTCTTAAAGTGAGGTACCCGGATCTTCCAAGCAGTCTCAATCTGTGCCCATACCTAACTTTGGCACAGGCTAGGGTTCCAATTTATCGCAGATGCATCTTGTCTCTCCCCTAGGCCCAGAAAGAGAGCAAGCCTCTCCACAGAGCCCCTTCTCAGACAGCGGGGTGTCAGGTTCCATTTGTATGCACAGGGAGCTCTTTATGGCCTGACTTTCTGAAGGAGGTCAGTTCCAACTCTCAGCACACAGAGCTCGTGGGCCTGCTCTCCTGCGATGACTGCTAAACTCACCTCTGAGGCCATATTAGTGCTCCCAAGTGGCTCCCTGCGAGCCTCCTTTGGCTCCTCTGACTTTCAGTTTTCCTTTCATTCCTGCCACTTAAGAAGAATGTCTCCTTGCTGCTTTAAAACATGGCGATGGACTGTCAATCACGAGCTGCATGACATTATTATTGCACACACACGCACACACACACAATTAGAATGTTTCCATTGCTAGAGGAGGAGGTCTCCCCGCGTCAGACCATCCTTCCAAATGGACGTGAAGTCTCCTTGCATTTTTGTGTTGGCTGCAGGCCATCCGTCCCACGAGGTTCGGAACTCCTTTCAGGGCAGCATTTTGTCCTCATGCTTCAGCCTCCTCAGGTGACACTTGCAGGCCCTCAGTTACTGCCGTTGTTCTTCCTCTATCACTAACCTCAGCACTCAAGGGTGACAGACAACCAGGCTCCGTACCTGTCACAAGCACGGAAAGCCCCCAGGCACGCTCTTTAGCCTCTGATATCGCTCATCTGAATTTCATTATTCATGAACAACATCTTCTTCAATCACCCTCAAGGACAAGGCATCATCTATTAGACCAATGTTTCTCAAAGTGCAGGTTGCAATCCATTAGTGGGTCATGAAATCAATGTAATGAAATAGAATAAAATAGCAAATAAAACACCGGTATGCATCACATATGTAAGCGTGGGCACTGTTTAATGGAACTTTTATTTCACACCTGTATGTGTGTGTCTGGGCACGTGCATGCGTGTGTGCTGGGTCACTACACAAAATGTATTTCAGGCGGTGGGTCAAGGGGAAAATGTTTGAGAGCTATTCAGTAGACGATAGCCCGCTTTCTCCCAAGAGCTTGCTCAGCTCACCGCCCATTGTCTAGCAGGCCGCTCCCCAAGAGGAAAGATTAATTACCAAGCCAGAAAAACTCATGCATGCATACGACGTTCTTCGAGTCTGACATCATGCACCAGGGCAGACAGAGGTCACACAAAGGTCCACATTGCATGAATTAGAAGCCTCACACAAGACCAGAGATTTCAGTGAGTCACCATTCCTGTGCTCCAGACCCCCAGACTTCACCCCAACACCCCTGCCATAGCTCCCTGAAAAGAGCTTTCAGCTGATGCTCAGTAGACCTTCAAAACCTTTCAATGCTGTTTCTTGAGGGACTTGATCCCTTGAAATCCCCTTGAATGTGGCTCTGAAGGTCACCATATAATACATACCCGGGAGGACACCTGGACAACCACCCCTCTGGAGATTACCATCTGCAGAACTGCCCCGCCCCAAGTCTAGAAGGTAAAAGCGTCGGCTGGAAAGACTGCCTTTTGACCATCATTATTGAGAAGGGTCCAGCCCCCGTTTCTATACTCTGTGTCATCTTGAATTGCCTGCAAATCACCCAAGAACCCAATTCATTGTAGATACAATGAATCCTGAGGCGAACCTCATTTCACTGCCACAGTTGGAGTGCAAGAGGTTCTTCAAAAGACTCGTTGCAATTTTTGTTATCTTACAATTCCACAACTTCTCGAAGCTCCATGCATGCCAAAGTGCACAAATAAAGAACAAGCATTCCTCTGCAAATCAAAGAAATGGACCTTCCTTGAGGGCCTACTGTGTGCCAGACATTTTCAGGTACAGGATCTCACTTAATCTTCCCAGAAACCCTACAGACCGACACCCCCCGGCTCCCACCACCACCTGCAACTCAGCCACTGAGTCCATTCCAACCACAGCAGCCCTGAAGGACAGAGTAGAATGGCTCTTGTGGATTCCCAAGGTCGTAAATCTTTACAGGAACCCAAATGTCCATCAACTAAAGAATGGATAGATAAACGGAGGTACAGATATTCAATCGAATACTATGCAAAATTGAAGACGAAGGTTAACAACCTACTAAGCACCTCATAACATGGATGAACCATAAGCATATCATGCTGAGTGGAATTAGTCGATCACAAAAGGTCAAACGTTGTGTGACTACTATTGCATAAAGTCAAGAAAAGTTTTCACACTAAGAGAAATATTCTTTGGGGTAATGGGTGGGGAAAGAGTCAACTGGCTAGAGGGTGGGCAGATGGTAACTGGAGAGACTGCCTGGGCAATACACAGTAAGAGGGAGGTTGACAAAAAAATGATGGCGGTGTGGAAGGAAATGAAACACACAAAAGTAAAAAGGGTATGAATTGTTGGACTGAAACCAATTTGCTCTGTAAATTTCTACTCAAATCACCAAAAGAAAAGAAATCCAGCCAGACTCAGTTGAAATAAAAAAAGGGGTGGGGGACGTGTTGAACTAAACAGAACCTTTAGTTCAAAGCCCCCTCCCACAAAAACCTGGTCCTTGCCCCCCATCTTTGCCTTGTGGTCTCCTTCAGTTCAGGTCTCTGTTCAGATAAGAACCCCGGCCAGAGCTAGCGGGAATGTGGCTGCCTTCCTCAGAATTAAACAGGAGACACAAGGATCACCGAAAACTCAACTTTCTGCTATCGAGTCGATTCCGACTCAAAGCGACCCTATAGGACAAGACTCTCACTCTTTACTTACATTCTAAGTTGCAATAATTAATTGATGTTTGCAGCTGTTTCTTCCCACGTGAGTCCTGCCCCATCAACAAATGAAGGTCCCAAAGGCTTTCCTCCTGCAAGCTTGGCTCCATCCTCGTCATTCCGGCTGACTGCTGTGAGAAGGCAGCTGTCCCTCAGCCATATTTTGAGAGTCTTCTGACCTAGGGGCTCATCTTCTGGCACGATGTTCTCCCTCTACTCACTAGGTTTGCAGTCACCGACGAGGTTTTGGTGCTGTCCAGAGTGCTATCCGTGGCTAATCCCTCTGAAGTGAATAGGCTATTCCTTCTTCATTGTCTGTTCTTAGTCTGAAATCTCTGCTGAAGTCTCTTTACTTTGGGCGGTTCTGCTGGTATTTGAAATGCTGGGACAGCCCTGAGCCTCATGGCAACACATAAGCCACTGCAGCACGACAAATCGGCAGAATGTAAGAAAACCGCACCTAGGAAAAACAGAAGTTCCTAAAAATGAAATAGAATGCATACGGATTGATGTTTTAAGTGCTAGCGAGCTGAAATGGACTGATATTGGTCATTTTGCTTCAGAAAACCATATGGTTTACTATACCAAGAATGTCACAATCGAAAGGCCTGGTGTGCATTCACCAGTGAAAAGGATATTTCAAGAACTATCTTGAAATGGAATGCTCTCAAAAAAAGAAAAGAAAGAAAAGAAATACAATTCTCTCTGTGACAGGATAATATCTATTTGCATACAAGGAAAGTCAAATAATACAACGATTGTTCAAATTTGTGGACCAACCACTAAAGCTAGTGATGAAGACATTGAAAAATTCTGCCAACATCTCCTGTTGGGAATTGATCATGCATGCGATCAGGATTCATCGATAATTATTGGAGTGCAATAATTATCAAAGAAGGAACAGTAGTTGGAAAAGAAACAGGAGATCATATGATGGAATTTTGCAGTACCAAAGGCTTCCTCGTTGCAAATACCTTTTTTCAATAACACAAAATGTGACTCTACCCACGGACTTCTCCAGATGGAATACACAGAAATCAAGTCAACTGCATCTGTTGGAAGAGACCACGGAGAAACTCGTTATCAACAGTTAAAACCAGGCCAAAGATGGACTGTGGGCCAGACCATCAATTGCTCATATGTAAGTTCAGGCTGAAGTTGAAGAAAGTAAAAACAAGTCCACAAGAGCCAAAATACAACCTTGAGTCTCTGCCACCTGAATGTTGAGAACATCTCAAGAGCAGAGTTGATGCATCGAACACTAATAAGAGACTAACTGTTGAACTGTGTGGGAGGACATTAAGAACATCACACATGAAGAAAGCAGAGGTCGTTACAAAGGCAGGGGAAAAGGAAAAGTTCAAAATGGAACTTGCTTTGAATCACAGAGTAGCCAGGACAAATGAAAGAAATGATACCATCAAAGAGCTGGATTTCAAAGGGCAGCTTGAGAAGACAAAGTAAAACATTATCATTAAATGTGCAAAAACCTAGAGCTAGAAAACCGAAAAGGAAGAACACATTCAGCGTATCTTAAATGGAAAGAACTAAAAAAAAAGAAATCAACCCTTGAGGTGCAATATTGAAAGAGTCTAAGGGCAAGATGTTGAACGATTAGAAAGCATCCTAAGAAGAGGGACAAAGTACAGTTGCTGAACCAGAAAGAGCTAGTCGGCATTCCACCCGCTCAGGAGGCAGCCTCGGAGCAAGACCAGGGGTGCTGAAGGAAGAACTTCAAGCTGCACTGAAAGCCCTAGCCCCAAACAAGGCTCCAGGAATTGGCGGAACAACAAATTGAAATGTTTCAGTTGGTCTAATGTCAAGAAATTTGGAAGACAGCTCCTTGACCAACTGACCGGAAGAGATTCTTACTTGCAGCCAATCTGAAGCAAGATGACCCACCGGAATGGAGAAGTTATATAATAATCCTCAATAACACATGCAAGTAATACTTTGCTGAAAATCACTTAAAAATAGTTGTAGCAGTACATTGACAGGGAACTACCAGATGGATTCAGAAAAGGACGTGGAACAAGGGATATCTTGGCTTAAAAGCAGAGAATACCAGAAAGATGTCTAGTTGTGTTTCATTAATTGTGCAAAAGTATCCGAGAAAGGAAATTTCCAGTACACTTCATTGTGTTCATGTGGAAGCTGTACATCGGTCAAGAGGCATTTGTGCAAACAGAATAAGGAAATAGTGGTGGCTTAAAATCAGGGAAAGTGTGAGCCAGGGCTGTATCCTCTCACCATACTTATTCAGCCTGTCTGCTGAGCAGGAATCAGAGAAGCTGGATTACGTGAGGAAGAAGAAGCTGGATTACATGAGGAAGAAGCAGCTCGATTATGTGAGGAAGAATGCCGCGTCAGCACTGGAGGAAGTTAATTCACAACAGGTGATCTGCAGATGACACGATCTTGCTCGCTCAAAGCGAGGCCTTGTAGCACTTGCTGCTGAAGATCAAGGGCTGCAGCCTTCAGCATGGATTGCAACTCAATGTACAGAACACAAAATTCCTCACAACGGCCCCAATAGGGAACTTGACGACAAACGATGCCAAGGCTGAACTAAGGTGTGCCTGACTCAAGGAGTGCCTGTGAACTTGGCTGTTGAATAAGGGAGAGCAAAGACAAAGTGATGCACTTGAAGTATGGTGTTGGTGAAGAAGATTGGAAGTACCGTGGACTGCCAAAAGAACAAACAGATCTCTCTTGGAAGAAGTACAGCCAGGACGCTCCCCGGAAGCAAGGACGGCGAGACTTGGGCTCATGCACGTTGGACATGTATCAGGAGAGATCGGTCTCTGGAGAAGGGCAGCATGCTTGGTACACTGAAGAGGCAGCGAAAAGAGGAATGCCCTTGAAGAGCGGGATCCACACCTGGCTGCAACCACAGGCTCAAAGAGAACAACTGTGAGGAAGTGCAGGACTGGGGGGCCGGGGAGAGGGGGTTCGTTCTGTTGTGCACAAGGTTCCTCTGAATTGGAACCGACTCCGCGATGGCGCGCGAGTGGCCGCCTCATCTTCCTTTGAGGGGGGGCTGGTGGTTTTGAACTGCTGCCCTTCAGATGAGCAGTCGCACGCCTAAGCCCTGCGCCACCAGGGGGCCTCCCAAGACCCAGAGTGCACTCACGGAGCTCCTTCGGGAGTCTACACGTGTTTTCAGCTATGCTCCGTCTCCCAGGGTGAAGTCTGTCAGCAGCTTGGACAAAGCAGTCCCTTTCGTTTTGTTTTCTCCATTTCTTAAAATATTTTTTCTACTCTGAGATAATTATAGATTTGCATGCAGTGTAGAAATTACAGCAGGAGCCTGTGTATCTATTATCCAGGTCCCCCCCCCCCATGGTGACATCTTGTAAAACTGGAGAATAATCCCAATGATAGTGGTACTGGTACAGTCATGCTGAATCCCCCACGGTGCCCTGGACAGCCACACCCACTGTCCTTCCATTCCCGTCCGCCCTGCCACCCTGCCGCCTCTGCTCTGTTCTTCATTTCCACTATTTTGTCATTTCAAGAACGTTGTAAATGGAACTGTGTAGCATGTCATCTCTTTGGTCCCGGCTCTTTTCACACAGCACGATTCTCCAGGAATTCACCCAGGTTGTTGCATGTATCAGTCAATGGTGTCCCTAAGGCTGATGCCACTCACTATGGTCTCTCATGACATCATTCCACCTGTCACCTCCTCCTGTACCAAACCATAGTCATGTTTATTAGCTATTTTATTCACAGAGTACTATGTGATAAATCTATTTCTTAGAGTATATGAATACTAACAACGGCATTATTTTGTCAAATCTTTCTACGTTGAATTACAATGCTATTACCTTATTGCGCAGAGGCTTTTTAATATTTTTCTACTTCTTTTCCTTTACTTATGACTTCATTCTCAAAGGCTGTTGATATAGATTTTCAAACACTAATTACCACCACATTGTAGGTAAAATACCAGAACATTTACAAACTTGGTGTATTAGTCTGGGTAGACTAGAGAAACAAATCCACAGAAACTCGTATATGTATAAGAGAGAGTTTTATATATAAGGTAAGTGTACATTCAGAAAGCATCCCAACTCAGTCCAGTCCAAGCCTATGAGTCCGACTTAGCTCATATGCCCGACACCGTGTAAGCATCTCAGTACTGGCAGGGGTCCCCACGTGACTTCTCCAGTACCCAGGGCTGCATCAGGGTAGGTCCATGTGGCATCTCCTCAGGGATGTGTGGCAGGAAGTGAGCCTTTCAAGCTGAAGCAGGGAACTAGCTAAGGAAGCTGCACCCTGGTCTGAGCATCAGAGAGCAAGAGACCAGAGAACCAAAAAGGCAAGGCTCACCGAGCCATTTATCCCTCCACCTTTCAATTAATCCCACATGTGTTTATCGGCCAGGTTGACACAATAAACCTTAACTATCTCACTTGGCAACTATAAAAACAGAGCAGCAACTTAAATGCCCATCAATAGATGAATAATTCAATACACTTTGGTACCCAGTGTCATCATTACGCATTGCTAAAGAATAAGATGAAACCATTAAACACCTCATGGTATTTAGAGGACATTATGCTCAGTGAAGGTGGCATTATTGTGGGTAGGTTCTGACTCAGAGCGACCCCATGCACCACAGAAGGAAGCCCTTGCCTGGTCCTGTGCCCTCCTCACAGTTGCTCTTGGTTTGAGTCCATCGATGCAGCCTGTGTCCATCCATCTTATCGAATGGCTTCCTCTTTTCTGCTGCCCTGATAGCTTACCAAGCACAATATCCTTCCGGGAAAGGGAAGATAGGCTATGAGACCAGTGTTATAAAAGAAAAATCCAGACAAAGCCCATCATACCAAAAAGAAACCGATTTTAGTGGTTCCTACCATGGGGAGGGAAAGAAAAGGCAGGAGAAGCGGGGGGGGGGGGGAGGGGGGGGCAGGTGCTCACTTGGGTGAGGGGGAGGATCGTATTCTACAAGAGGGAGAAGATGGAAAAGGTGGGTGGCAAGCTCTCGGGAGAATTGAGATGTCGTTGAAGCTGTTGGATGCAAACAATATCATCTGAAAGGTAACCCCCACCTCATTCACAAGGAAAGGCTGCAAGACAACCCAAAACAGCAACACAACCAAGAGTGTGTGCTTGTAGCACACGCAAACGAAACACATGTGACTCGAAGCATCTTGGTCAAAAGGACAGCGCATCAGGTGTTTCGCATACACTTAAGTCGGACTTACAAAAAATGTTCCTGTCGCTTTAACTACCTATAAGGAAGGATTCTTTTTTTTTTTTTTTTTAAATAACACAATACTGCTGAAGCACTGCACATCATTTCTATAGGCAGTCATTCCGGTGTCACGTACTCCGGCAGTGACACCTGGTGTGGTCCACAGCTCCTTCTAAGCAGTGTCCCACGCTGCGGCGGCACCGTTGTTTGTTTAGCCATTCACCCATCGAAGGACAACAAGATTCTTCCCCGGACTTTAACTATTACAAACAAAGCTTCTATAAACATTTATGTCAAAGCATAATTCTGCGTGAGCAGTAGTTTTAATTTCTCTGGGACAAATGCCTGCGATTTCTGGTTGAGAGGGTAGTAACATCTCTTAAAAACGTATTGTAAACTGGGTGAAGGTATACAGAGCCAATCAGTTTCCCATGAAACAGTTCATACCCATTTTGTTTCATGTCATTAATGGCGACACTCATACATATGCAAATATAGTTATACATGAGGATGGGGAAATAGATCTATGTGCATATATTTATAAGGTTAGTATTAAGGTAGCAGAGGGACATTGGGCCTTCACTCAAGTACTCCCCCTCAATGCAAGAATACTTTCTTCTTTTAAATTGGCATTCTATGATGCTCACCTTCCCGACACAACTGCTGAAGATAAAGTGGGTGAACAACTAAATGGGGTGAAGAAAGCTGATGGTGCCTGGCTATCAAAAGAGATAGCATCTGGGGTCTTAAAGGCTTGAAGGTAAACAAACGGCCATCTGGCTCAGAAGCAATAAAGCCCACATGGAAGAAGCACACCAGCCTGTGTGACCACAAGGTGCTGAAGGGATCAGTTATCAGGCATCAAAGAACAAAAAAATCGTATCATTTTGTGCTCACCTCCTGATATGATTGCTGAAGACAAATGGGTGCATAAGCAAATGTGGTAAAGGAAGCTGATGGTGCCCGGCTAGCAAAAGATATAGCATCTGGGGTCTTAAAGGCTTGAAGGTAAACAAGTGGCCATCTAGCTCAGAAGCAACAAAGTCCACATGGAAGCACACCAGCCTGTGTGATCACGAGGTGCCAAAGGGATCAGGTATCAGGCATCATCATAAAAAAAAATCTTACCATAGTGAATGAGCGGGGGAGTGCAGAGTGGAGACCCAAAGCCCTTTTGCAGGCCACTGGACATCCCCTTACAGAAGGGTCTTGGGGAGGAGACAAGCCAGTTAGGGTGCAGTGTAGCAACGATGAAACATACAACTTTCCTCTAGTTCCTAAATGCTTCCTTTCCCCCTCTCCCACTGTCATGATCCGAATCCTACCTTGCAAGCCTGAGTAGAGCAGAGGAGGTGCACTGGTACAGAAGGGAACTAGAAACACAGGGAAGCCAGGGCGGATGATCCCCTTAGGACCAGTGGTGTGAGTGGCAATACTGGGAGGGCATAGGAAGGGTGGGTTGGAAAGGGGGAACCTATTTCAAGGATATGCATGTGACCTCCTCGCTGGGGGACATACAACAGAAAAATGGGGGAAGGGAGATGTGGGACAGGGCAAGATATGATAAAATAATAATTTATAAACTATCAGGGGTTCATGAGGGAGGGGGGAGGGAGGGGAAAAATGAGGACCTGATGCCAGGGGCTTGGGTGGAGAGCAAATGTTTTGAGAATGATGAGGGCAACGAATGTACAAATGTGTTTTACACAATTGATGTATGGATGGATCATGGTGGGAGGTGTATGAGTCCCTAATGAAATAACTAAAATTTTTAAAAATGGCAACACTCACAAGGTAACAGCACTTCTCCCACGTCCTTCTACTGCTTTTCCCTTTTCCACGGCTCCTTCTGTCCCAACCCTTATAAACGTTGCCCTTGGGTAAATGTTGCCCTTTGAGTATATCTGTTGCTGTTGATGTTTTCTAAAATAAACTGTCAAACTCTTTCTGGAGTGGCTGGACTATTTACATGCCTGCAGCAGGCTCGGAGAGGTCCAGTTTCGTGTCAGCGTTTGGTATTGTAAGTGTTTTTGGTTTGGCCTTTCTGACAGGTTCATAGAGCGATAGCATGATGGTTTTAATTTGCATTATCCTGATGGCTAATGATGATCACCTTTTCACATATTACTTATTTTCCATCTGTATCTCCTCTGGGGAAATGTCTCCTAATGTTTGTTTTAACTATCGAATTTTTAAAGTTTTTATATATTCTAGATACTAATTTGTTGACTATCTGGTTTGCACATATTTTATCCAGTCGGTGGCTTGTCTTTTATTAATCCTCTTAACAAGATCTTTCAAGAGCAAAACAATGTGATTTTGATCATGCCTAGCTCATGAGTTCTTCCTTCTGTTGTTCAGTGTTAATCGGAGAGTCCCTTGCCTTGTGTTAGACCGTGACGATTTTCCCCTGTATTCTTTTCCACAAGGTTTACAGTCTTACGTGTTACATTTAAGTCCATGATGCACTTGGAGTTGCTTTGGGGGTAATGTATGAGGTTTAGGTCAAGACTTATTTTTCTAGTGAAGGGGCAATACACTTGGATTAAGGAATCCTCTCTGACCACACCAGGGATGTCAGCAGCCTTGCTATTGTGCAAAATGCATTGGAAAATGGACCGTTACAGATGCGGTTAGTGAAAATTCAGCACCCTATCATTTTCTCTCCCTTTTGATTCATTTTACATTTGTTCTAGTTTTAAATATTTTATGTTTTCTTTTCAGTTGAAGTTTTTATCTGTTTTACTTTGTTACCGGTGTTAGTGTGTTGCTGTTTCGTGACTTTCTGTATGTGAAATCCAGAATAAGATAAGTCTGTGGAGACAGTAACTGGATTGAAGATTCCTCGAGGATATGACAAGGAAGGGGGGGGTGAGGAGCTAATAATTATGAGTACAAGAACCAAGGTAACTTTCTAAAATCGACTGTGGAAATCGTGGTACAACTCTTCTCAATGTGATTGAATTGGATGATGTGTGAACTACATACCAATCAAACTGTCTTTAAAAAGATTATTGATTATGTTGCCTATGGATGTCTGCTTTCTCCAGTACTTTTTGTTAAAAAGATGATCTTTTCTCAATTGCATGACCTTTGCAGTCTTGTCAAAAGTCAATTGGATACATTTGTGTGGGTCTGTGCCTAGTTCTCACTTCTGTTCCACTGATGTATGTGCTCTGTCCCCATCAATACCGTTATCCTGATAAAGTAGATCGTAAGTCTTGAAATCAAATGGACTGATTGCTTCCACTTCGTTTTAACCCCTGTAGTCATTTTTCCTTTCTATATAAATGTATATGGACAATACCTAAATTAATAAGGAAGACCAGAGAAGAATCGATGCCTTTGGAGCCAGGCGTTGACCATGAGTACCATGGACTACTCCCAGAACACCACCAAAAAGCTGTCCTGGAGGAAGGACGATCAACATGCTTCTTAGAAGTGAGGGTGGCACGCTCCATCTCATGAACTTGGGACATGTTCTCAAGAGAGACCAGTCCCTGGAAAAGGACATCAGGCTTGGTGAGAAGGAGAGAATGCGTGCAAAACCCTCGCCAGCGTGGTGTGAGACCGCTGCAACAGTCTCAGCGGCATACCACCGCGGGGCTGCACAGGACTGGGCAGTGCTCCGCTCTGCTGCACAGAGGGTGCTGTGAGTTGGAGCTGGGTCCATGACACCTGCAACAATAAGTAAATTAGAGTATAACCTTGTCTATAGCTACAAACCACTTACCATATACACTCGAGTATGAGTCGCATTTTCAGCACATTTTTATGCCGTTTTGGTGGTAAAATTAGGTGCCTCAGCTGATATTTGGGTCAGCTTATATTTGAGTATATATGGTATTGGGATTTTTATCGGAGTTATGTTAAACCTGTACACTATCTTGAGTCTCTCCATCCATGACCACAGTGTGTCTCTCTGTTTTTAAAGATCTTGGGTTCTCGTATGGACCTGTTGTGGTTTTCAGCATAGAAGTTTTTACAGATGCTTTATTAGATTTACACAGGTTCCTCTGTGAATGATTGTCAATGGATCGTATTTCAAATGTCAGCGACCACATGTTCGTTGCTAGTCTACAGAGATAAAATAACTTCTGCGAATATATCTTGTCTTCTGCTACCTTGATGAACTCATTCATTTTGGGTGGATTATGTTTTTTGCTTTACAGATTTCCACTAAGGGAATCATCTCCTATACCAATAGAGACAGCTTTACTTCCTTATTCTGTGATCTATATACCTTTGATTTCCTCGTTGTGCCTCATTGCACTGGTTGGAACCTCCTGATCATCGAGGCGAGCATTCAGTCTTTCACCATTAAGTATAATGTTGGCTATAGGATTTTTGTAGATGCTCTTTATCAAATTCACCAAGTTCCTCTACTTCTGTTTTTCAGTTAAAAATAAATTTTGAAAAAGTCATGATATTCGATGCACATGGTAGACAAATGGGGAGGAGGCAGGGAAAGGAAAAAAATTATGAAAATAAGGAAGAAATGTGTAGCGGGGTCGGGGGTGCTAACCCATCCAAGGGGAGGGTATTGTTTATATCTGCACAGGGAAAGAGGGACCAGACTTCAACCCAGTGCCCCAAGATGTGAATGCAACATCCCGGTGGGGAGTAGGGAACCAGTGGAGAGGTCTGGGGGGGCTAGCCCCAGTCCCAAATACTAAGTGGATGCCAGACCCTCCCTCCAGAAGAATTTATTTCAAAGGACGGCATTGAATCTGCAGCTCCCTGGAAGAGGGACATAACTGATCAGAGCACACGGGAGCAGTTGAAGTGGGAGGAGGAGAGAGTGGAGCACATTCTGGACCACCAGGCCCTGAGGATGATGACCCCATTTAGAGCAGCCAGTCCACAGAGAGAACCACATGGTCAGCCCCACTATGAGACATGATGTCCCTCACTGACGCATGGCCCTGCGGGAGACAGCACAGGAGACACAGTATGGGAATTGCGCCCAACCTGATCCCGCCACACGGAGGCAAAGCACTGGGGGAGTGCAGCGGAACAGCAAGGGAATGGAGCAGCAAGGTCCCCAGGGAATGCTGAAGGTGGACTTTGGGGTCAGGGCATGGTGCCCCAACAGACTGGACTGGAAAACACTCCTAAAGGCCAACAAATGATCCCTGAACTAACTACAAGCTTTTCTTTCTTGTTGTGTTTTATTTTGTTCTTTGTCAGTGGTTTGTTGTTGTTTGGTTGTATGTTGTTGCTTGGTTTTGTTCTGTCTTGCTTTTGTACATGTTATTATCTCTGCAGGTCTGTCTAAATAAGATAGGCTGGATGAACAATCTGCAGGGGAAAACAATGGGACTGACAGTTCCAGGGGGACATGGGATAAAGGGGGGTAGGGGGAAAGGAAGTGGTGTTAACAAACCCAGGGTCAAGGGAACAACAAGTGATCCAAATTGGTGGTGAGGTGGGTGTGGGAGGCCTGGTAGGGCGTGATCAAGGGTAATGTAACCAAGAGGAATTGCTGAAACCCAGGTGGGGACTGAACATGATAGTGGAACAGGAGAAAAGTCAAGGGAAATAGAGGAAAGAGCTGGGAGGCAAAGGGCATTTATAGAGGTCTAGATAGAGACATGTACATATGCCAATATATTTATGAGAATGGGGAAATAGATTTATGTGCCTATATTTATAGGTTTAGTGTGTGCAATCATGAGGTGTTGAAAGGATCAGGTATCAGGCATCATCAGAACAAAAAAAATCTTACCATAGTGAATTAAGGGGGGGGGGGTTGTAGAGTGGAGACCCAAAGCCTATTTGTCAGCCACTGGAGATCCCCTTGCAGAGGGGCCTAGGGGAGGAGATGAGCCAGTCAAGGTGCGATGTGGTAATGATGAAAAATACAACTTTCCTCTAGTTCCTAAATGCTTCCTTCCACCCCCCACCCCCTGCTATCATGATCCAAATTCTACCTTGCAAGTCTGGCTAGACCAGAGGATGTACACTGGTACAGATAGGAACTGGAAACACAGGGAATCCAGGGTGGATGATCCCTTCAGGACCAGTGATGTGAATGGCGATATGGGGAGGGTAGAGGGAGGGTGGGTTTAAAAGGGGGAACCTATTTCAAGGATCTGCATGTGACCTCCTCCCTGGGGGATGGACAACAGAAAAGTAGGTGAAGGGAGACATCAGACAGGGCAAGATATGACAAAATAATAATTTGTAAATTATCAAGGGTTCATGAGGGAGCGGGGAGTGGGGAGGGAGGGGGAAATGAGGACCTGATGCCAGGGGCTTAAGTGGTGAGCAAATGTTTTGAGAATGATGAGGGCAATGAATGTACAGATGTGCTTTACACAATTGATGTATGTATGGATTGTGATAAGAGTTGTATGAGCCCCTAATAAAATGATTTTTTAAAGTCTTGATATCCAGTGCTGCTGAAACAGAAATACCAAAAAGGGGTGGCCTTATCTAACAGAAATTTATTGTCGCACTAGAAGTCCGAAATCAGGGGCTAGCTCCAGAGAAAGACTTTCTCTTATATTCTTTGATGGAAGGCCCTTGTCTCTTACTCTTTCACTCCATAGCTCTTTGGTGATGCTCGTACGGCATGATGTCTAGCCCCATCTCTGCCTGCTTCTCTCGACTGAATCTGCATGTTTAGTTCAAAAAAGAGATGGATGTAAGACACACCCTTCACTCATACGATCTCATTCTCACAAGCAAGAAAGCCAAGTCTCCAAACAGAACGATCACCACAGGCACAGGCGGAGTCACAACGGATACTTTTGGGAGACAAAAATCAATCGATAGCAGTCATGAAGGGGTGCTGATTTTGTATCACTTGATATAATCTTGTGGTGTTTTGTTTTTTAGCTCATTAATATGGTGTAAAACACTGACATTTCAACTAGGCTTGCGTCCCAGGAATAAACCCCAGCTTGCTATGTGGTATAATTCTTTTTACTGATATTTGCTCAGAGATCTTCACATCCATATTCGTTGGGGATCTTGGTCAGTAGTTTGGCTTTTTGTACTGTTTCCATGTGGTAGCACCAGAGCTTCCTAACACAAATGGCAAAGTGCCTTTTCCTCCTCCCACCTGGGAGAAATTGTGGCGCCCTGTGTTAATTCTTCTTCACGTTTGGTAGGATTAGCGAGTGGACCCCCTGGGTCTGTAGATTTCCTTTTTGGGAGTATTAAATGATAAATAATTCAATTTCCTTATTTAGTTATAGGGCTACTGAACTTACATTACATATACAAATGTATACATGACAGCTGTGTGATCACGTGGTCCCAAAGGGATCAGTTATCAGGCATCAAAAAACAAAAAATCATATCACTGGCTGCACACCTCCATGATACGATTGCCGAAGACAAACGGGTGCATAAGCAAATGTGGCGAAGAAAGCTGATGGTGCCCGGCTATCAAAAGAGATAGTGTCTGGGGTCTTAAAGGCTTGAAGGTGAACAAGCGGCCATCTAGCTCAGAAGCAACAAAGTCCACATGGAAGAAGCACACCAGCCTGTGTGATCACGAAGTGCCAAAGGGATCAGGTATAAGGAATCATCATTAAAAAAATCTTACCACAGTGAATGAAGGTGGAAGTGCAGAGTGGAGACCCCAAAGTCCATTTGTCGGCCACTGGAGAGCCCCTCACAGAGGGGTCTAGGGGAGGAGATGAGTCAGTCAGGGTGTGATGTAGCACCGATGAAGAATACAGCTTTCCCCCAGTTCCTAAATGCTTCCTCCCCACCAACTACCATTATCCGAATTCTACCTTGAAAGTCTGGATAGAGCAGAGGATGTACACTGGTGCAGATAGGAGCTGGAGGCACAGGGAATCCAGGGTGGATGATACCTTCAGGACCAGGGGTGTGAGGGGCGATACTGGGAGAGTAGAGGGTGAGTGGGTTGGAAAGGGGGAACTGATTACAAGGATCTACATGTGACCTCCTCCCTGGGGAATAGACAACAGAAAAGGGGGTGAAGGGAGATGCCGGATAGGGCAAGATATGACAAAATAATAACCTATAAATTATCAAGGGCTCATGAGGGAGGGGGAAGTGGGGATGGAGGGGGAAAAAAAAGAGGACCTGATGCAAAGGGCTTAAGTGGAGAGCAAATGCTTTGAAAATGATTAGGGCAAAGAATGTAAGCTGTGCTTTATACAATTGATGTATGTATATGTATGGATTGTGATAAGAGTTGTATGAGCCCCTAATAAAATGTTTTTTTAAATGTATACATGAACTTATGTTATATACACAAATGTATGTTGTACACACAAATGTATACATGAACTTATGTTATATACACAAATGCATATGTTATATATGAAGTGATTTGTGGTAGTTTGTGCTTTAAGTTGTCAAGTATACATATGTATAGGAAGTTGTTAATATTTTCCTATAACCCTTTTTATGTAAGAAAACCTGGTGGCACTGTCGGTTAGGCATGAGACTGCGAGCCACAAGGTCAGAGGCTCAAAAGCATCAGATGCTCCACAGGAGAAGGCTGCGTCTGGCTGCTCCTGCAAATTCCCCCCCCCCCCCCCCCCCCCCCGTGTCGCCTCGACCAGCCCGGCGTCACGTGAGTTAGAGTCAGCTGGAGGACAGTGGGCTGAATCTTGTTATGTCTGAAGGGACAATAGTAACAGCTCCTGTTTCGTTCCCAAGATTGGTCAGTGGTTTCCCTTTTCTTTGTCAGTCTTACTAAAGGTTTGTTGATTTTGCTTAACCTTTCTAAAAATTGGCTACCGAATTGAAATATCATTTTTCGGTTTTTAATTTAATTAATTTTTGTTGTTTATTTCCCTTCTCCTCTTGGCTTGGGGTTTGTTTTGTGCTTCTTTTGGGGGGATTTTTTGTTTCCCCTATATTTTATTTCTTCAGTAATGCCATATTTTAATAGGTACATGGTGCTTTTACTTGATATCAAATTTAAAAGCTATTCAGTATTGCACCACCACCTAGTTTGATCACTGATCTCTGTATTCCATTTGGGGTGACTCTGCCCAAAGGGGACAGTTTCCATTCTGTTCCAATTTATGTGAGGACACAGAGTAATCCAGAAAGCAGCTCTAGAAGCTAACCAGCAGTCCCATCTTTGTCATGGAAATTGGTCATCCGTTTCTGGTGGTGTTGCCTTGCCACTGCATGCTTGCACTTGACGACTTGGTGCGTTTGGGACTAAGGAAACATGGCAGAGAAGTACACGGAGCGGTAGCAATTGCAGCGGCTGGTTAAGAGAAATTCGAGTCCAGTACTCTTACAGAGAGGGCTGAAAAAACCCTCTGTCCAGATTCTTGAAGTATAGGAACTTAGATCATTTATCTGAGATGTTTCCTCATTTCTAATGTCTGTATTTAGTGCTACAAACGTCCCTCTAAGCACTACTTTAGCTGTGGCCTACAGCTTCTTATGTATTTTCTTTTCATTTTTATTCAGTTCAATGTACTTTCAAATTTTTCTTTGACTCATGGATTATTTAAAAGTGTACTTTTTAGTGTTAGTCTAGGTTGACTAGAGAGACAAATCATGGACACTCATAGGTGTTTAAGAAAGAGTTTTTTATCAAAGAGTAATTGTATATTAAGAAAACATCCCAGTCCAGTCCAGATCAGATCCATGAGTTGGATATTAGCCTATATGTCCGATACCAATCTATAAATTCCTCTTTAGATGCATGGAGCAAATGCAATGATGTCGAATGCAGGAAGATCACGGGCCAGTGGGTGGAAGTCTTGTGGATGCAGCGGCAGTGAAAGCATCTCAGCGGCTCCTCCAGCTCGAGGGCTCTGGCTGCAGCAGTGTAGCTCCACGAGGCTTGAATGTCAAGCAGAGAGTGTGTGTCCCATCTTCAGGGAGGAAGACAGGAGTTCCCAGAACCCTCAGGAGAAGGTCATGCCCACCCCGATGCCTCATTGGCTATGACCTGATCAACAGGTTAGACTCCACCCCTTTGCTCAAGTTGACAATAGATTATGTAACTGCCACATGTTTCTTTTTTAAGTTTCCAATTGTTTGAAAAAAATTTCCTATCTTTCTGGTATTGGTTTCTACTTTGATGTCATTGTAGTCAGAGAACACATTCTGTCTAGTTTTACTGATTTTAAATATGTTGAGTTTTGTTGGATGGCCCATGATCTATCTTAGTATATGTCCTGCGAGCAAAAACCTGCGTACAGATGCACCTTGGACACATTGTGGGTTTGCTTCCAGATCGCTGCAATAAAGTGGATACCACACAATAGAGCAAGTCACACAAAGTGTTTTTTCATTCCACGGTGTATATAAAAGTTACTGTATGTGTACACTATACACAGACTGCATGTAATATAGTCTATTAACATGCAGTAGCATTATTAAAAAGTTTAAAATACTGTGAAAATTACCAAAATGTGCCACGGAGACATTCAGTGAACACAGACTGTTGAAAAACTGGCATCGATAGACTTGCCCCACAGAGTGCCCGCAAACTTTTCATTTGTTTTCAAAATGCACAATCGTGTGTGTCCAGTGGAGCCTGTATTGTACCGCTGTAATGAGGAGCGTTCTCTAAATAGAAGATCCTGTTGTCTGATGATGTAGTGGGGCTCTTCTGTACTGTTGGTAATATTCTACCTGGTTTTTCTATCGACTGTTGAGAAAGGGGTGTTTTCTATTACTTGTCCACTTGTCCATTTCCCTTTCCAGCTCTGTTGTTTGGTGCATACATATGTGAATTTGCTATATCGTTGCGGTGGATTAACCCTTCTATCATAATATAATGATATAAAATCTACATCTTTGGTAATTTTCTTTGCTCGGAAGTCTATTCTACCTGACATTAATATAACTACTTCTAATCTCTTTTGATTAATGTTTATACAATATATTATTTTCCATCCTTCTACTTTTACACTGCCTGTATTTGAAGTGAGTGCCTTTAGACAACATATAGTGGGGTTAGGCTTTTTAAATCCACTTTTCGAATCTCTGCCTTTTAATTGCTAGTTTTAGAACCATTTACATTTAGTGGTAATTATTTCCATGATAGGGCTTAATCTGCCATTTTGGGGTTTTTTTCTGTTCTGTTTTTCCTTCCTGTTATTTTTTACCCTGCCATCATGTGGGTTACTTGAACATATTTTAGAGTTCCATTTTGATTTATCTAGAGTAATTTTTCACTTTGCCTTTCTGTGTAGTGCTTTTATTGGTTGCTTTAGGCATTACATTATATATACATAATTTATCACAGTCTACGAGTGTCATCATTTTACAATTTGAAAAATATAGAAATCTTACCTCCCTTTAGATCTCCTTACTCTCCCCCATTTATAATATAATTGTCTTAAGTAGTTCTTCCACATACATGACAGTGCTGTGATTTTTTTATTCAACTCTCAAACATAATTTAGAAAACTCAGAAGGAAACTCTAGTGTATTTATTTATATTATATATATTATAATATATTATATTATATATTACTTACCATATTTTCTTCCTGATGCTCCAAGGTTCCTTCTTTTATCATTTCATTTGTGTTTAAAGAACTTTCTTTAGACTTTCTTTTTAGATCGGTCTGCTGGAGAGAAAAAAAGTTAATGTTTTTTTCATCTGAGAATGTTTTGCTTCCCCTTGTATTAAAAGGAAAAGATATTTCTGCTGTATGCATGATTCTGGGCTGGTATGCCTATCCTCCTCACACGAAAAATGCTCTACCATTTCCTTCTGACCGCGATGGTTTTTATGAGAAATCGGCGGTCATTTTCATCGTTTTCCCTATAGATAATGTGCTATTTTTCTCTAGCTGCCTTCAAGAAATTTGCTTTTAGTGATCACAAGTTTGACTATGATGTATCTTGGTGTGAATCTCTTTGGATCTATTTGAGGTTTGCTTATCTTCGTAAACCTGTAGGTTTACATCTTGTGCCAATTGGGGAGTTTTTTAGCCATTATTTCTTCTAGTACTTTTCTAATTTCCCCCCTTTCTCAGATCTCTCTGAGACCCTATGACATGAATGCTCAATCTTCAGTGATAGTTCCACATCTGTCTAAAGCTCTGGAGTTTTGGGATTTCTTTTTGCATTTTACCAAAATGGGTCACTGTGTTGTTCTGTTTCACTCCCCTGGTTCTTTCCTCTGCCCCGTCCACTATTTGTTTGTTGGTTTGTTTCAGAGGTTGTACTTTTCAGTTTTAAATGTTCCATTTCATTCTTCTCGATACTTTCTAGTTCTTTGCTGAGGCTTCCTCATCTTCATTTTCCCCCCCGGGTCCTTCCAGCAGCTGGTTGAAAGCATCTTTAGGATCGCAGTCCTAAAATAACTCTAATCTCTTTGCCATCTTGGTGCTGGCATGTATCATTTGATTTTTAATTTGAGCTACTCCTGGTTTGGGTATGATGACTAGCTTTCTATAAAAAACTCAGACATTTGGGTATGATGAGACTCAAGTTCGCCTTTAAACCTTCTCGTGTCTTCTGACACTGTTCTAACAGGGAACGCCGAGCACCATATTGTTTAGGCCAAGTGGGAGGGAAGTTGGCTTCAGAGTTCCCCATGCAGCTGTTCCCGTGTGGCTGGGAGGGAACGGCAAGTCCCCACCTGAGCTCCACTGAAACCTGGGGTGTGTGGTGCTGGCAGCCTTACCACAGTGCTGGTGAAAGTCCCAGCTCTCCACGAGGCTTCCTTGGACCTCACTCTAACGAGGAGAGGAAGGAGTGTCTCCTTGCCACCAGGTGGAGATAGTGGCCAGACTCCCCAAAGGATGTCCGCTGATGCAGGGAGTGGGGGCTGTACTGTTGAGGATGAACACCCAGGATCCCCACTCATCCTCCGACACTCCTCCTGTCGTGTGATTGGGTACCGCTTAGCTTAGTGACGGCGCAAGCCGAGGGTGGCATGAGAAAGATGGAGCTGTCGTCTTGTCTGGGTTGTCGCTCTGCAGTCGAGCTGTGGACGTGTGAGAAAGGGACATCCAGGAACTCACCACCATGGTGCTCCCTGGGGCCTGAAGCTCTTAGCTGGCCTGCCTGCTCTACGCCGTTCAGTCTCCTCTAATTTGTTTTGTATATAATGTTCAGGGTGTTCAATTGTATCTAGTGGGAGGAATAGGGGGAAATATGTCTATACCGTCTTCCCACTTTATTTTACTGTCAATCAATTTGCTGAACCTTGAATTTATAGCAGATGCTATGCAGGTACTTTGGGGCAAGCAGAAATGGAAAGGTCGTGACTCTCACGTATGCCGGACACCACTGTTTCATGACTTGTCTCATAGACGCGTGGTCACAAGCATGGCTTTGAAATTATTCAAGGAACCCCAGTGGCACAGAGGGGTTCAGTTTGGGGCTGCTAAGTGCAAGGTCAAGTTAACTTCACAGGAGAAAGATGAGGTCGTCTGCTCCCACAAGGACTTATCAGCTCAGAAACCCAACTGATAGGCTGCTTTCAGTCTGAAACAACTCAATAGCAGTGGGTAGGTTCAAATCCTGCAAGTCCGAATTTTAGTTTCAGCTCTCTACTTATAAACTCTGTGATTAAGTTAGTTAGTTAACTCCTCTGAATCTCAGTCTTCTCGTGTGTAAGGTAAGAGAGACATCAGTACCGATCTCATAGGCTGTTGATGGATTAAATGAGACAAAACCCATCTGTAGGCAACTTGACACCCCCTTACAGAAGGGTTGCAGAGAGGAGATGAGCCAGTCAGGGTGCGGGGTAGCAATGATGAAACATACAACTTTCCTCTAGTTCTTAAATGCTTCCTCCCCACCACCTCCACCACCCCCCGCCCACTGTCATGATCCAAATTCTACCTTACAAATCTGGCTAGACCAGAGGATATACACTGGTACAGATAGGAACTGGAAACACAGGGAATCCAGGACAGATGATCCTTTCAGAACCAGTGGTGAGAGTGGAGATACTGTGAGGGTGGAGGAAGGGTGGGGTGGAAAGTGGGAACCGATTACAAGGATCTACATATAACCCCCTCCATGGGGGACGGACAACAGAAAAGTGGGGGAAAGAAAACATTGGGAAGTGTAAGATAAGACAAAATGATAATAATTTATAAATTATCAAGTATTCATGAGGAAGTGGGGAGCGAGGAGGGAAGGGAAAAATGGGGGCCGATACCAAGGGCTCAAGTAGAAAGCAAATGTTTTGAGAATGATGAGGCAAACAAATGTGCTTGACAAGATGGATGTATGTGTGGATTGTAATAAAAGTTGTACGAGCCTCCAATAAAATGATTTTAAAAATAACAATATGCCATTTCTATAAAAATAGATACACAAATCAGTGGAAGAACATGGAGAATCCAAAATAGATGCACACATGTATGGCCAATTGATTTTTATAACAATTTTTAAATAGTCTATGAGGTGGGGGTTTCCATTAAGACCATCAACTTTGTATTCCACAGTTTAAATGACTAGTTAATCCCCCGATAGTTTTCCCTTTACCCACTCCTTGATTTCTCTCCTCCCTTTTGTGAACTACTAACTTCCATTGTACCCAAGTTAACGCCCATCAACAGTCGAGGCTAGTGGTTGGCTAACGGAGCCTCTAGTTAACGCCCATCAACAGTCGAGGCTAGTGGTTGGCTAACGGAGCCTCTCAAGCCATATGCAGCTCTTTCAGTCTGTACATGTGGCTCTGAAGTAAAACGGAAAAGAAAAAGGATATTATTCAGATAATGGTGATTTCATTTTCTTGTAAAACTATATTTAGGGCTCCCCAATAATTGTTAAATTGTTGTGAGGGAAGTATTGGCTCTTCCATATCAAAATTTTACCGGCCCTGCTCTAGAGCATTGTTTCATTTTATCTTCCCTCCCTTGACCGTTTGTTTCCCTTTAGCCATCTCCAAAGTCTGTTGCCTTTGGTATGAAGGTATCTTGTTGGCCTCCCACGCCCCCCTTTATAACAATATGTGACCTTCTGTGATTGGCTAATTTTACTCAGCATCTTGCTCTCCAAGTCCATCCATGTCATGAGGTGCCTCTTGGCTTTGCCTTTGATTTTTAGCCATACACAGCATTCCATTGTATTGTGTCCCAGAATTCCTTCATGTTTTCACTGATGGGTATTTAGGTTGCTCCATCCTCTAGCTATTGTGGACAATGGGTGTGCACATGTCTGTTCATGTGGTGACTCCTTTGGAGGACATACACTTTGCAGAGAGGTTGCTGGATCATCTGGAGTGTTTCTTTCTGACAAAGGTATCAAGGCCAGTCACTGGAGGAAGGATAATATTTTCAACAAATGATGCTGGAACAACTGGCTATCTGTGTCAGTCTGGGTAAACTAGGGAGACAAGTCCACAGAAACTCATATGTATAAGAGAGAGTTTTATATAAAGGGTAAGTGCACATTAAGAAAACATCCCAACCCAGTGCTGTCCAAGCCCACAAGTCTGACACCAATCTACAAAGTCTTCGTCCATCTCACAAAACACACGCAATGATGCCGACTGCAGGAGGAAAGCCGAATCAGTGAGCATGTAAGCATCTCAGCGCTGGCAGGGGTCTCCATGGGGCTGCTCCAGCACCCAGGGCTGCATCCGGGTAGGTCCATGCAGCTTCTCCTCGGGGATGTCTTGCAGGAAGTGAGACTTGCCAGCTGAAGCAGGGAACTGGCTAAGGCAGCTTCACCTTGGTCCAACCATCACAAAGCAAGAGATGAGAGAACTAGAAAGGCGAGGTTCACTGAGCCATTTAACTCTTGGCCCTTCAATTAATCCCACCTGTGCTTATTGGCCAGGTTGGCACCATAAACCTTAAATATCTCACTATCCTTATGAAAAAATAAACAAAACAAACCCCAAGACTTCAACTCTTACATCACACACATTAAAAACGTTAACTTGAAGTTATAATAGATCCAAAATATTAACAAAACCCATCAAGTGTCTAAGAAAATGTGTGAGAAAATCTTGGCAAATATGGCAAAACAGCACAAACTACAAATGAAAAAACCATGAGTAAATTGGACTTCATCAAATTAAAAAATATTATTTAAAACATTGAAAAGACAAGTCACATACTTAGAGAAATAACTTGCACAATATCTATCTACAAAGGACTTGCGTCCAGAGCTTATAAAGAACATCTATAAAAGAAGCACATCCGAGATCTGAATACCCTTCAAAGAAGGAGATCAGCGATGACAGGGGGCGTCGTTAATCGTTAGGGAAACGCAAATGAAAACCACCATGAGCTCTGACCACACCCTCCCCCCAAACACTAGCGTTAAAAGACTGACTGCAGCAAGTGTTGGCAAGGATCGGGCACAAGTGGCACTCTCGAGCAATGTCGATGAGCATGGTGTACCCACTTTGGTAAACAGTGGCCCAAGGAGCTGCGTGGGGCCACCACTGCAGTGAACTGAACGGCTCGTGGTTCAAACTCACCAGACACTCTGCCCAAGAAAAAGACTGGCGATCTGCTTCCATGAAGATGACGTGCAAGAACACCTCAATTCTCTGTGACATGTGGGGTCAACCAGAAATCAGTGACCCTCCCCAAGCTGCTCCCAACCACCATCACATGCCTCAGCCATTCCCCTCCCACAAGAAAGAAAACCCTGGGCTCTCAGTAAGATTTGCACATGTGCTCAACAGCTTGATTTGAACTAGCCCCAGACAAGAATCAACCCAGATCCCCATCAGGAGATAAACAGACTGCTGTAGTTTGAACTACTTCTCAGCAATAAAAAGGAATAAACACATGATACATGCAGCAACATGGATGATGCTCAAAGGGTGTCACTAGGCTAAGGGAAATACGCCAGAAACAATCAAGTGTCGCTCTCTCCCCTATGATGTGTTACATAACATTCTAGAAGATGCAAATGGATCTGTAGTCACAGAAAGCAGATTTGTGATTTCCCGGGGAGGAGGGTGACGGTGGAAATCAAGAGAAAGAAGAATTATAAAGGAATCTTTGGGGGGTGATCACAACGTTAATTATTTTGATTATGGAATGGGTTTCAGGGGGGTGCTCAGATGTCAAAACTTACCAAATTGTTCACTTTAAATGTGTGCAGTTAATTTTATGTCAATTATAACTTAATAATGCGATAAAAAAAATTCTTTGGCTCCATTTCAGACCGGCTGAATCAGCAGCTGTGGAGTGAGGCCCAGCAATCTACATGGTAAGAAGCCCTCCGGGTGATTCTGACGCACAGTGAAGTCCGAGAACCACTGATTTATGGGATAAACTCCCAGCAGGTGGTTGAAATAAGGCTCTAGACAGGAGCGTAGATTGGGGAGTCACCTGCTTAGAGGTCAGAGCTGAAGTTGTAGGCAGAGAGGATTTACAGGGTAAAGAACCAACCGAAAGCAAGAGTGGAAGACCGGGCGGCGCGTACGCACACCTACGTTCGGTCACCTTTCTTGAACTCTGATGCTCCGTGTCCCTATTTCAAACTGGGAACAATCTTGCAGACTGAGAAGGGAGTAATCCTCGTTTGAAACACATACCCAGGCCCCAGATGACCCGCAGAAATGTTCGTTTCTTCAAGCACGCCACCTTCCCCGTGCGGGTCCTCATCTTCGAAAAGGCCGTCACCAGTGGCAGGAGCTGGACGTGAAGGACCCAAGGTCACAGGACTGATGAGCGCCCCACGGCTGGGCTTGGAGGCCCTCAAGTTCCACGCAGCTTGGGTGGGAGCGTGCACTTTCCCCTGGGCTGTTGATTGTTGACCTTGAAATCTCCAAGCGGTGTGTTAAGAATTCTGCTCTACAGACAATGGCACTTCTTTTGCCCAGTGCACTCTGATTCCCAATGGCTCTGTCTTCTCGGCCGCCTCTCTTCCCATGACGCACCTTGTTTCAGAGCAAAGTTTCACTACTTCGAGAACATTTGCTTCAATGTCTCAGCTCTCTGCGAAGCACCTGAAGATGCCCAGCTGGCTCCATCGGCCCCAGGCCTGGCCTAATGGAAGCCCTGGAGGGGGGTGAGGGTCCTGCCTTGAGGGAGCTTACAGTCTGGTAGCAGAGGTGGCACGGGGGCACCAAGTTAACTTCATTGAGACACAGAGCAGCCTGTGATGGAAACATGACAGAGGCATGCAAAGGCCACCTGGACAGATTTAATTTGCACAGGGCCCAGAAATCTATCCATTGAGAGATGTGCTACCCGCAGCTTCAGGTTCATTGTTTAAAGTCCAGGAGTCCTCAAACTTTTTAACCAGGGGGCCAGTTCACTGTCCCTCAGACCTGTAGGTGGACCGGCCTATAGTTAAAAAAAAAAACCTATGAACAAATTCCTATGCACTCACATATCTTATTTTGAAGTAAAAAACAAACGGGGCAAAAACACCTGGCAGGCCGGATAAATGTCCTCGGCGGACCCGCATGTGGCCCTCGGGCCGCAGTTTGAGGATGCCTGGTTGAAAGGGTCACAACGGGCCTTCCGCTTACCTCTCTCCCACCTTCGTGAGATTGTTCCCTTCAAGGTCACCCACCAGGAACCACTTTCCTCTTCAGCAGACGCAGCCACTCTTTCTCTCTCTCTCTCGCTGGGTGGCACTGAGTCATGATGGCAGGCACCTCTGTGGCTTCTCCACTACTTTACCTTCCATGACGAACAGCCTTACAGTGTACCCTCTGGGGGACTTCTCTGGGGGCTCTTCTGTTTCCCTCGCAAGCTCCCCTTAATGACGGTGTTCAAACCCACCAGTCACTTCCTGGGGGAAAGAAGAGGCTGACTGCCCCGGTAAAGATTCACACAGCCTCGGAAACGATCTGAGGTCGCTGTACGTCGGAACTGACTCAATGACCAAGGGTTTGGGTGTAGCCTGAAATCGCTAAGAGTAAAAGCTAAACCTCACTAAAGACTTTGCTCATGCCAGCTACTGTCCCAAGTGCCTTACTAGGTCTAGATCCACTCTGACAGGAAGAAGCTATCACTCTCAGTTTATAGATCGGGGAACGGAGGCACAGAACAGTAACCTGTTCGTAGCGTGGCTAGTAAGTAGCAGTGCCAAGATGGTTTTAAACTGCAAATCTTAATGATCTCATCCACTGACTACCGGGGCTCCTTTAGAAGGAGCCCTGGCGGCGGGGTGATTGCATGTTGGGCTGCGACCTTCAAGGTTAGCAGTTTGAAACCACCAGGGGCTGCAAGGGAGAAAGATGAGGCTTTCTACTCCTGTAAAAAGTTAGTCTTGGAAACTCACAGGCGCAGTCTCCCCTGTCTCATAGGGACACGATGAGTCAGCTACGAGGGTCGCCCTGACTAAAGGCAGTGAGGTTTCGGTTTATTTCCTAAATAGAAAAATCAAATTCTTCAGCACGTAGGCAGATCTTCAGATCTGGACGTGTCCAGTGGCATTTTTGTGGGACATTCCTTTCGGTGTCTCCCTCCCGGCCGGGTGCTGTCGGCACTGCTCCCTCCCCTTCACCCATCGAATGCCCAGCCCAGGCACTGACTGTTGCGTGTCATCTCTCTGCTCACAATCCCCAGTCGGGAGCAGGAGCGACAGCATATGAGAACAAATGAATGTTTCCCAAGGTTGTTGGTTTTCTTTTAAAGAAGCCTAGTCTGTGCAAACAGGTGTATAGCGGCACAAACATTGGAATCTGGGTTTGGTTACCTTCTCTCCATTTAGGTTTGTTGCTCTCTGAACATAGGTCGATCTATCCATTTATTTCTGTACCAAGTTCTCTTCTTTCGCCTTTTACTTTGTCCAACGAGCCAGATAGCCACGTGTCCTAGGCTTTCCTACCCATCAGCCGCTTTGTTCCACCTGTCCATTTATTTTCTTGAGTTCCTTCTTGATCTTTTGAACCGCATCCATCCGTCTACAATGTGCCTGCCTGGCAGGCAATATTCTATCCCCTCCTGTTCACTCCCTCCCCCTCACCCCATCTATCTAGCTGTGTCCCGGTAGGCTGTTCCTCTATTGATCTGCATGACATAATAGGTGAGTCCACAGGTGAACATATGATGTCCCGGGTGGCCTGAGAGCTGGTTTGCCAAACCACCTGCCCATCGGCCTATCCATGTGTGCAACTTTTGTCCACCTTTCTATTTGCGGTCCCTCTTCTGTCCTTCTTTCCTTCCAATACTCCATCTACCCATCCATCTACAGTTATTCATTCCATCATCTATTTTAAAAAATAAAATATTTATTAAGCTTCTACTGTGTTCCAGCTCTGTTGTTCATTGGAGATATTAAAGGTAAGGGGTCATTCCCGTCCTCAAGGAACTTGTGGCCTGGAGTCTATCGTGGTGGAGAGTAGAAAACCTTTATAGTACTGTAGACAGGTAGTCGTGGGAGGACTGAGGAGAATCCAAATCAGGCCAGGTAAGGGAAGGTTTCTGGAGGCGAGTGGTGTGACGGACTGTGTGTGTCTCTACCGGCCAGTTCTCCCCTTTATCCCCCCAAGCTCAAATCCATATTTCTATTTGTCTAATCCATCTCTATCCATCTGTCTGCTTACCTCGTATCCATCTACCTGTCTCTTTGTCCGTTGAAGAATCTGTTTATGGTCTAACTGCTGGTCTATTGATCATCTTTCTGTCTGTATGTCTTCCTGTCTATTGGCTGGTCCTGTCACTCATCCATCTCTCCAATTCTCTGTTATTTGTTTTCCAATGTATCAGTTGATTTGTGTGACAATTAGAATGCTCTGGGCCATAAGTAACAGATACCCTTAACTTAAGTGTCTTATTTGATTTTATGCACAACACATACATATGTTTATACACACACGTTGACCCCAATGTAGCAAGCTACTTGGGGTGGGAGGATTCCTAAATTGTAACCCAGTGGCATCATTAAGTATCCTTTCTTGTCCTTGGCATGCCAGCTTTTGAACCCAGGCTGAACCTTTCACAGATGAGACAGATTTTCCTAAGACACTCTTTAACAGACTCCCTGCCATATTTCGATGGCCAGAATGACAGTACATGCCCATTCCTAACCCTAGCACGGGCAAGGAGAATGGAACCACCTCATTTTCTGGAACCAATTAAAATTCACCTCTGGGACATGAGAGGGATTCAACACCCCTCCAAGCTCTTGGTCTCCAGACCCCAGGGGCTTCCCTGAGCAAGAAAGAACAGAACTCGATGCATAGCAGTTGGTCAGTGCATCACCTGAGGGCCGTTCTGTAGACATTCATCTTCTCCAAGCAATCAGCTGTCCATCCATCTATCTGTCTATCGATTGGTCTGCCTGTGTGTCAGTCACTCCTGGGGGACTGTTTCCTGCCTGCCTATTCATGTCAGTCTGTGTGTCTGTCTGTACATCTACTTATCTGTGTTTTTGTCTTTTGGTCTGTCTAGAAATAAATCTATTAGTGTGTTTCGCAGTATGTCTATCTCTCTGTCGACCCATTCATCTTGGGTTTCTGCCCACTGCTGTCTTTTCCTCCCACATCTGTCCCATGTTTAAAAAACAGATAGCTCTCTTGTCTTCTCCCCTCAGAATAATCTGAACTAACTCATGAAACCCATTTCCCTGAACAAAGTACAGACCAGCAAGAGGGATGGTGGCAGAGTCAGATCTCCAGAGTGACCAGCCCCTTCACCAGGCACCATCTCCTATCTGCCCAGAGTCTGGGCCACACTGGCCCTCTCAGCAGGGGGGGGTCAAGCCCCACCACAGCTTTCTCAGTTCCCAGAGTGACTTCATAAATTCCTGAACAAATGTTTCTTGAGCACCTACTAGGTGCCAAGCACTTTGTTAGGTGATGGGAATTCAGAGGTGACCAGGACAGGCATGACTCCTACCCACCCCGGGGCTGACAGTTTATATGAGGACATGTTTACATAGCGACTCACCAACAGAGGTTTATATGAGGGGATCCTTAAGCATTTTGTGAAAAAAAAAAAAACCCTTCTGTTTCCCTTCTATGCTTCCATGAACTTGCTGAAGCCCCTTGTACACCTAGGGGACACTCTCATGTGTGTGCACATACAGGTTCGGAAGCATACATTCATAGACAGACCGCGCTATGCACATGCTCAGGGAGCCTCTGCAGACATTTGTTGAGCCTAAGAGTTAGAGGAGGGAGCCCTGGTGGTACAGTGGTTAAAGCACCTAGCTGCAAATCAAAGGTTGGTGGTTCAAACCCACCAGAGAAGCCTCAGAGAAAGGCTTAGTAGTCCTGTCCTGAGAAGGAAGCCCTATGGGGCAGTTCTACATCATCGAGGGTTGCTGTGAGCTAGGGTTGACCAAGAGCCCACAACAAAATGGATGTGGCCCTCGAGCTAGCGCTGTTCAGCACCCACACAGTTTACTGCCGAGACCCCCAACAGCAGGGCACAGAGGAGTGGGACAGGGTCTTCCCTCTGTCCCCGCAGCTGTTCCTACTCTCCGCGTGACGCGGTGTCATCGCTCTTTGACTCGACAGTGCCCCTTTATTAATGCCTGGCCCCGGTTGACCAGCTGTCCTCTCATTCCTATGAACCACTCCGCTCACGTCCTTTTATGGACTAAGAGTCGCCTTCACTCCATCTCCCCAGGTGAACCTGTTTCCTTCCTTCCCTGATCACCTCCAGACACTCCGCCTGTCTCCAGAGGTTCGGGGGGGGGGGGCTCCCTTCAGAGTAGGGTAGGGCTTGAGCTCGCTTCTGAGTGGGTCTGCTGTAGGTCTCTGTGTGTGTGTGTCTGTGGGTCTCTGTCTTTTTACTCGAGTGTGTGAGTGTGTGCCAACACACATGCGCGCACGCGCACACACACACACACAAATACACGAGTGAGTGCTTGGATCCCCTAATATGCTGAACGGGCCATTAGGCCTCTTGCATGTAGGGCTGGGGGTGGGTGGGGGGCTGGGGGGCTAGACAGAGGGAGGCAGCAGGATTCTGTAAGAACATTAAATCCCAAATAAAGTAGAAAATATTTTTTAAAATTACCGACTTCCCGTTTCTCAGAAATGGAGTGAAACGAGGCCGGCCCCGAGGCGGGGGCTCCGCGGGGCCAGCCACTGGAAAGGGGCAGCGCTTTATTTTTTATTTTTGTAATAAGAGGAACTGAATTAGAAAAAACGGGAAGGAAGAGCAGAGTCAGATTGTTAAAGGATTCAATGAGCTGTGGCCGATGTATGCGAAAGGTGCTTAAGGCAGCAGAGCCGCTCTCCAAACACATCCTCACACGCCTGCACGCACACTGTCACACGCAGCCACACAGCCACGCACGCCACACCAGGGCGCCACCCCCGCCACCGCATGCACCGGCGAGACAAAGGCACATTCAGCCATCCTCACCCTGGGACCCACACCCAGGGGCACCCCAAGTACACCCCTTCCCCCATGGTCAGCGTCCCCGAGACCACACGCCCACTCAGCCACCCCTAAGAGACACAGTCGGCCACTGTGAGCAGACACCCACCCACGCACGGCCACACAGAGACACACACTCGGCCCCGGGGGGCCACGCTCGTCCCCTCTGCTCGGATTCCAATGGCAAACCCAGCCGCACCCCATGTGCCCCCACTCCCACCATGGCACAGCCGGAGCCAGGAGCCCCAGGGAGCAACCTCATTCTGTGTCCGGAGCCCCTCCGCCCCTCCTTGTACACACCCACCCGCCCCGTGCACACACGCAGGCTGTGAGCTTGCATTTCATTGCAAGCAAGCCGGGACCCTCCTGGGACAGGCACCCATCCCTGTGTCAGAGACCAGGCGGCGACACTCAGCTCAGCGAGGTCAGAGTCTGCCCGCAAGCGCACCAGCGACCAGTCAAGTCAGCGCCTGGGTTCTGGTTTCAACATTTACACACACACACACACACACACACACACACACACACACACACACACCAGCGACCAGTCAGGTCAGCGCCCAGGTTCTGGTTTCAACATTTACACACACACATACACACACACACACAGCCGCCTCCATCCTGCCTGCCTTCCCTAAACAGAGGCAGCTCTGGGGGGCTTTCAGGGGAGGGCCGGGCCAGGGCCTCTTCTCGGTTACACCCAGGAGCCCACCCCACCAGGCACCCCACCCCTGCCCCAGCCCCCTCCTCAGGGCCTGGGAAAGGTGAGCGCCAGCGCCCCGTGCCCCTCTCCTCCTCCATATTCTAACCCAAGGGACATTAAAAAGTGCTGACAGGGCAAGGAGAGGCCACCTGCCTGCCCGCCAGCCGGGCCACTTTCATCTCGGCCGCCCCCCCACTCCCCCGCCTTCCCTCCCCCGGCCTCTTTATGACTGGCCTGTCTGCCCAGACGCCCTGTCCAACGCCCGGGTGGGGGGTGGCACTGCCCCCCATACCCCAGAGCTCCCCAGGCTGGTGGGGTCTGCACTCCCCGCACTCCGCACCCACTGACGGTCACACGCCCAGCCGCCCGCATCAGTCCCCGGGCCCACAGTGACGGTCACAACCAGGGACGCCTAAAGGAGGTGTACGCCAACACCGCGCACCCACAGTCACAGGCAAGTGCGCCCTCAAACTGGCGCGGCACCACACCTTCCCACCCCAGACACCAGCTTCCCACTCGCTTGGTCAGCAAGCAGCACGTGGCTCAAGAGAGCGCCGACTGGATGCCTGTTTGCTGAGCGAACAAGTGACCCACTGGCAACACACTCGCACCACACACACCTCACACCCACACCCACTCACACAGTCATACACCCACACGCACACACCAACACACTCAGACACACCACATGTATTCACACACTCACATACTCCCACACACACTCACATACTCACCCACACACACACTCATTTACACACACACACACACACAATACACCCACTCACATGCTCACACGTGAGAGCAGCCGTGCTCGGCAGGCCGGAACAGGCAGAATGGGCCGGGCGGCGTGGGGCTGGGGCCCGGTTCCCTTGGCTACTGGAGACATCCTTTGGAAGCACCGGTGTCATCACTGACCTCTTGCTTACCCAGCTGCCGGCAGACCTGCGCTCAGCGCTTCTTCACAGCCTGCCTGGCCAGCCTTGGCCTTGGGGGTCTCTGCTCCAGCCACAGCGGGCTTCTTCCAGGTCCTCAGCCCAACTCCATCCCTTCCTGGCCCAGGTCCTCAGGGTCTGCTGCGTCCTCCGCCTGGGGTACCTTTCTCCACTCCGTTCTCCTGGGTGACCTGTAGCGCGCTGTGCAGTTCACCTCTGAGCCAGATGAAATCCTGATCCCGATTCCAAGCCCGCTGCGTGGAGACCACGGGCCGGGCAGAACTGCACCTGTGGCTTTGCCACGCTGTGCGTCTTCACGGGACGCAAAAGCGCCAGCTTTCTCCCGAGGAGCAGCAGCTGGTGGGTTTGAAATGCTGACCTTGCAGGTAGCAGTTTAACATGCAACCCACTGCCCCTCCCACTACCAGGACTCCTGGATGAAATCCCAGGCCCTCCTTCTGACTTTCTGGTGGCACTTCCCACAGGTGTCCCTGGGTGTCTATGTCACTGTTCCTGGGCGGCTTTTTGTCCCTCCTTCTAGACTGGGGGCCTGTGAAGGAAGTGGCTGTCTTTCTACCCACTGACTCCCGGGACCAGGCACCCCTGACGAAGGGTCCACAGTGTGCCAATGTGTTCACATTGTCAAAAAAACTCCAACTACGGCCACGGATTCAATACCGACTCATAACGACCCTCTAGAACAGACTAGAACTGCCCTTGTGGGTTTATGGGAGGAGAAAGCCTCATCTCTCCCCTGAGGAGCGGCTGGTGGTTAACAACTGCTGAGCTTAGAGTGAGCAGTCGATGTGTAGCCACTACGTCACCAGAGCGCTCAGTAAACACTTGTTGAACGAATGAATGATCAACAGGAAGAGAAGTTAATCAATCATCTAGAACAGTGGTTCTCAACCTGTGGGTTGCGACCCTTTTTGGGGTCAAACTACCTTTTCACAGGGGTCACCTGATTCATAACAGTAGCAAGATTACAGTGATAAAGTAGCAACGAAAATAATTTTATGGTTGGTGGTGGGGGGTCACCACAACATGAGGAACTGTATGAAAGGGTCGTGGCATGAGGAAGGTGAGAACCGCTGATCTAGAAGTTAATAAATCCCCAAGTGCTAAGACGGGGAAGAAGGTGGGGAATCTTGAGTTCTTGATTTTGGCTGTGTGGCCTGGGGCAAGTTCCTTCCCCTCTCTGGGCTGCAGTTTTCGTTTCTGTCAGTGACTCTCTGTGAAACTCTGGGGTTTCTCAGGAGCACCGGGGCTGAATGGACGAGGTGGAACAATGGCACACGTTAGTCACAGAGCCTGTGCTTTCAGGTGTGTGTGCATGTGTGTCGATTCTAGACATGAAGGGTCTGCGGTTTTAAAAAAGCTCAGAACCCCCTGGAATTGATTGTCTCTGGGTCCCTTCCAGCACCTTCTAGTGCAACACAATCATCGCCAAAGAGTAAGACACCAGGTCACATGCTTTTTATCTGCAGAGTTATCTTCGTGGACCCCCGACCTGCAGAAGTCAGGAGGAAGGGAGCAGTCCTGGCGGGGAGGAGGGTAGGGGTCAACATCCTCCTGATCCCTGGCCATGGTGACAGGCTCACATAGACAATGCTGGTGACAGGGAGGCAGTCAGGGCACCCCTTTCCAGAGGGCTGTCAGCAAAGCAAGGGCCCAAACCAGGACACCACGCCTGGCCTGAAGTGGAGGGGGCAAAGTGGATGGGAGGAGGCTGGCCCTGAAGCGGTTGAAAAACCTACACTTTGGGTTGTCCTGTTGTCGATGGTCAGCGGGAAAAACTATGAAGGCAAATCTCCTTAAGGGAGCTGAACTTTAATCCCAGGAGTCAATTTATAGTGGGCAGAAGGGAGAGAGTGAAAGAGAATGAGCCCGGACAAATCCAGTACTTTCTGTCCTTTCTACCAGGGGGTAGGGGTGTGTGGATGTGAAATGAACCCTTGAGCTCAGGGAAGAACATCTTCTCCCTGCCTGCCTCCCCGTCCTGTGAATCCAGGCCTCTCCATCACAGTTCGGCCTGACTGCCCATGACCATGAACACCACCCCGCCCCTGTCTTGTCCATCTGGCTTTTTACTCCCAAACTTCTCCAGCTCCTCAGCCGCCTTCCCTCAGAGGCCTTGTTGCCCATTTCTGGTGTCCGCCCTGTCACTATCTGGGAATCACTTGCTCTGGAAGCTGCTAGAAAGAAGGCAAGGCCCTCCTGGAAACACCCTGCTCCTCTGGCATCCACAGCCCTCCCTTGCCTGGTTTTCCAACCGCTCCCACCGGCCAAGATCCCCCCACCCCCAGTTGCTAAGGGACTGCCAGGTTCAGCATGAAGGTCGCTCGCCACAATTTCTCCTGCGATAAACTCATCTGCCGGCTGGACTTCAAGTCTACCAGCCCCACAGGAATGAGTCTCAAAGGGGCCCTATGTTATAGGTGTATTGAGCGCCAAAGGTACTCAATAGAGGTTGATGAATGACTCCCAAATTGGTCCTTTAGTCCTGACTTCCAATCTGCAGCTCCTTACCAGACATCTTCCAGACGTCCCACCTGAAGTCCACTAGGACCCCCTTGAGTGCCGATTCCGTCCACTTCTCCCAGAATTCCTTATCGCAGGTCATTCTGGTCCAGTCCTGGGATCCAATCTTCACACCGGGAGTTTCCCTGTGCAGTGTTGCACAGTCCACCTCCCAAGGCCAGTCCAACCCACACACCCTCACTGGCAGGGTTTGGTTTCTCTTCTCGGAAGGACCCCGGATCCTCCCTGTTTGACCCAACTTCTTCCCTAACTGCATGAGTGGTCTCCCAGACATGTCAACTTGTGCCCAGAACCCCGAGATTTTCCCTTGGCCCCACTCACTGCCCAGAATGCTCAGTCTAGCTTTCTAGACCTCCCCTGCAGATAGACTCTTCTCCACTGTCAACTTTCGCTCATAGACCCCCAAGCTCACTTCAAATGCCCAGCCCTTGCTCAGGTGCTTGTCCAATCTCCAGTCTCTTTGGAGGCGGTAAATCCCAAGGATCCACCCCAGCTGAATTTCCCTGGCGCATGTTCAACTTTGACATGGCTGCCCATGGTCAGCACTCCTAGCTCCTGCCCACTAAAAGCCAGTAGCTCCTATAGGGCCCCGTAACAAGGACCATGTCTCCGGTTTGAGGGCTGCTCACTAAGTGCTCTCCTCCCACCTCTGCCCTCTCTCGATCATCCCAGGACCTTCCTCCAAGCCTCTAGCTCAGTGGTTCTCCACCTTCCTCATGCTGAGACCCTTACATACAGTTCCTCATGTGGTGGTGAGCCCCCCCCCCAACCATACAATTATTTTCGTTGCTACTTCATAACTCCAAGTTTTCTATGGTTATAAATCATCATGTAAATATCTGATATGCAGGATGTATTAGGCGACCCCTGTGAAAGGGTCGTTAGGCTCCCAAAGGGGTAGCGACCCACAGGTTGAGAACCGCTGCTCTAGCGTGTTGCTGGCTGGCGCCTGTGAGGAATAATGGTGACAAGGATGGTGATAAGGACAACGTGAACAGACCCCTGAACAGCACCCCAAACGGTGTCAAGCACTGTATAGATATTCAAGCCCTTCATCCTATCAGAACATTCCTATCGGAGAAGAAGATGAAGGGGCCCCAAAAAATTCTTGGGGAAAATGGAATGAAAAGAGAAGGACTTTTTTCCGTGAGCTCTTTTGAAAGTCCCCCTATTATCTTTACTTTAGAGGAAGTTGAGGGAGGAACTAAGCAGCTTGCCTGAGGTTGCCCGCCTAGTAAGTCACCGATAAACAGGGGCTGTTAGCCAAAAGCACACTGCGAAGAATGGGAATTCCCCAACACTGATTGTGCTCACACAGACCGGGCCCCAGGCTGAGAGGCGGTCAAAGTGGGATCCTGCCCCCACACTCCCTACACCGAGCACAGCCTGGCATCAGGACTGGAAGAAGGTAGATTCACGACACGCATATGTCACAACCTCTCACTTGCCGATGGAAATAAAAGACGGTAGCCTTCAGCATGGACTGCGGCGACACAAGGTGAGCTCGGTGACAATCCTCACCACTGGGTCAACCGACAAGAACATGGCAAAGGGGGAAAAGACGCAAGGTGTCAAGAATTTCATTTTCCTTGGACCCGCAATTGACCCTCAAGGGAGTCACAGTCAAGACCTCAGTGATGTATTCCGCTGGCTGGGCAGATGAGACTTCTTCGAAGTCTTAAGGGGCCAAGATGGCCCTTTGAGGACTCAGGGGCATGGGGTTTTTCGTGACCTTGCAGGCATATGAACGTGGGACAATGAAGAAGGAGGGCTAGCAAGGAACTGATGCCCTTGAATGACGGTGCTGTCGAAGGATAGTCAAAGTCCCAAGGACGGCCAGAAGGACAAACAAAACTCTTCACCCAGATCCTACCTCAGATGCTTACAAATCACAGCATCTCTTGTTTGAGTCCAGACTCCAAGAGCCAGCCCTTGGACCCCTCTGCTGGAGACTCACTAGTCTCAGGATGTCCCCGTGCAGAGCCCGTTGTAATTGGGTAACACTGTGGCCCGCTTGCTCCATCCTGCTGGTGGAAGCAGAATCCTGCTTCAGAGCAACAGACTGGGCCAAGTTCCTTTCAGCCCCAGCTCTAACAGGCAACAAGTCAGACAGCCAGACTGCTCCTCAGCTCTCCAGCCCGGCCCTGCCCTGGACACTCTCACCCCAGTGGCCCTCCTCAACCTTGACTCCTGCTTCCTGGAGAGCAGAATTGGGGCCCTGCTGCATCTTTGTTCTGCCATCTCTGAGGTGTTGGCCTCCTCCAGGCCCTGGCTCCTCGTCCCTGTCCCGCTTCTAGAGCTTGGCTCCTCCAAGTGACTGCTCTCTAGTGGGTTCGGTCTCTCCCTGTCCAAGGGCCCCTTTCTTCCATGGATGAACGTGCTTGCTTCCCTGTTTAAAATGCAGGCCTGCTCCAGTCCTTATCGGTGTACTTTCCAGAGGATAACCTTCAGGTGTCTGCCTCTATTTCCCCTCCACCACTCGGCATTCTGTTCATCATTTCATTGCAGCGCCAGTGACTCTCACTGGACCCTCACCTTCACCTCTTGCACCCAAACTGCTCTTCAGACTCTGACCCTGGTGGCCACCCCTCTGTCTGTCCCCTCTCTCCATCTCAATGACCTCAGCCCTCTTGGTGTTCCTCTGAGTTGCCTGGGCAGGGCTTCTCTGGCATGTTCATTCCCTCGCCCCACCCCTGCCTTCCTCCCTTCTCCTGCCCCAGCTACGGGCTCTGCCCTCCGCCAAGTTGGTTTCTCCACTGTCCTCCAAGCCTCGAAAGCTCACTCCATCTCTGTAGGTTTGCTACCTCCCCTCACCCTGCCCCTTTATCTTTTTGGAATAGGACGATCTGCTTCCCTCTCTCAACATCTTTTATTTACTTCTTCCGTTTTCATGGGCTCATCAGAAATTAACTTCTCCTCATTTTGAGGGGCCCCTGGGTGATGCAAACAGGATAAGACCGCTGAGAGCTGAAAGGGTAATGTTCAAGTTCAGCCGGGGCACCTCAAGAAAAACGGGCCGTGAGCTACTTCTGAAAAATCGGATCCTGAAAGCCCTTTGAGGGACAGGTCTACTCTCATACACAGGAGGCTGCTGTCAAGTTAATCCACAGTCACGGTCACCCAGGCTCACAGTGACCGCACAGCACACTTTTCGCTGCCCTCCTCTGCAGAGCTCCCTTTGTCAGGTTTTCACACACACACACACACACCACACCCGCTGGCTTCAAAGATGTGTACTCATGGAACATCACCATCCAGTTTTGGGCTACCATATCTCCCCCCTCGTCTCTAGCTAATGTATGATATTTATCTCCCACATGAGATTTTAAGCTCTTAAAAGGCAGGGCAATCACCTAAGGTGTCGACTGCCCAGGGTCAACCTGAGGGAGGCCACATTGGATGATGCCTCCATTCTCTCTCAGCTCCCATGTCCAAGGATATAGTTATCTAGGGATTCTTTCTAGAATGTTCCTCGAGTTTCTGGGGGGTGGGGGTGTGAAGTGGGTATCTTTAGTCAGCCGACATCCACATGTTCCTCTGGAGGGGCTATTAAGAAGCATGCACTTTTCCATTTGGGGAGTGGAGATCCAAGGGAAACCAGAAAGGGTCAAACTAAATTCTCTGTGTGGGGAAGGGCCAAAGGCGTGTCCCAGAGACGGATTCTGTCCCTTCAAATCACACAGAAACTCCAAGTGGGGTCTTTTGAGCATATATCTTTGTATAAGATATATCTCCTCCCTTCTCCCACTCCTCTCCTCTCTCTCTTCTACAACTGGGAACTGGAAAGTTCCCCAAGAACCTCTGACTTCAAGAGAGGCCTGAGACGCCTGGGGTTGGCCTCCACACTACAAATCACGAAGCTCGGCTGCCCCCATGGGGTTTCTTCGAGCATCGCAGGCTAAGTCACCCTGTGCTCTCGGTCCTCTCAGGCTACATCCAACTTCCATCTCCAGCAGCAGCCCGGGCCCCAGCCCCAGCGAGAAAACCTGATATACTCCACCCCATCAGCTCCTTACGGTTCCACTTCCTCCTAAAACACGCCAACCCCACCTTTTCAACGGCCATTTGCGCCCAGCACTCTGGGACACAGAAGCATCGCCAACAACCCACCCATAAGTGCCGTCCAGCCCCAGTACAATCCACACCCTCATGTCTCAAGTGTTCATTTTGATCTTATGCATCATGTCCCCATCTCCAGACCCCCCTGAGCCCCCCATCTTGGCTGCATCTGGAGCGCATGCCTGTGTACTCCTGTGGTCCCCGCTCTTTGCCCATGCTGCCCCTCCCAGTGGCTTGGGGGTGGGGAGAAGTAACAATAAGCTTGTGTGACCTAGGTCAAGGTTCTCAAAGTGAAGCCTGAGCACTGGGGATCACCTGAAGGCTTGTTAAAAACAGATCCCCGGCCCAGCCAGAACCATCGAACCACGCCCTGGTGGGGCCAGAATCCGCAGGGTCCAAAGAGCTATTCCAACCAACAGCTCAGAATCATTGTCCTGGGTGCTCAGTTCGGCCAGTAACACCTGGGCGCTTGGTCATGAATTTACTTTCAATAGTTAGGGGCTCGAGCACAAGGCGTTTAGGAGACCCCACCGCGATGGCGCTCTGGGTCGAGGGGCACTGTGCTGCAGAGTGGCCCTGTCACCACTGCGGGCTGTTCCAGGTCAGGAGCTCCGTGCACAGCAGCTCAGGTTGGGATGTGTGGCCCCACCAGTTTGTAGTGAGGGTGAGCTTTCGCACGCCATCCTCTTATTTCTACAGGTTACCCGAGTCTGCACCCACGGCGCATACCACCTCCGAACGGGCCTCGTGAGCTCCCCGCCATGGGCAGTGCGGGCAGTGCAGCCTCGGCCTCACCGCCACTCGGTTCCACGACTGGCTCCGGATCCCCGAGTGGTGTTAGGGCGCCACGTTGTGGCCTCAGTAGGGAGTGCACGTCCCAGGGGAATACGGTGGAACGCCGGTGCTTGAGGTCCACATGGCTTCCTACCAGGCCCCTGACCTCCAGTCTGGACCCCTTCTAACCAACTCCAGTGCCGCTATGGCACAAAGCATCCCTCGTGGCACCTCTAAGCAGCGTAGGAAAAGCAGGCGAAAAGTGCCTCCAGATACAGCAGCCTTCGCCCCGGATCAGACGAGTCCTCTTCGCTTTGTTCTAGAATTGTAGCGCGAGAGAATTTCTGGAAAGCTCTTGGCGGCATCTGGTACCCATGGCCGTGCTGGCTGTCTGTCCAAAATATCCTCACCCTATGAAAAGCAGCTCCTTACTGCATCGGGCACTCGAGCGGTGGCCTTGATGTGGAGGCTGTTCCAGCTAATGCAGCTTGTGACTGTGTTCGAGGTTTCAGCAGCCTCAGCACCCAGCGGCTCATACTGAGCTTGCAGTCAACTAACCCCCCAGGTCTTTTCTTCATGAACTGCTGTCAGGCTGGGCCCGCCCTGCCCCCGGCACTTATGTCATTGATTTTGTTTTAACCTAAGGGCAGGACTCAACATTTATCCCTGTTAAATTTAATCTGGTTGGTTCCAGCCTGTTGAAATCGTTTTTGAATCCTGACTCTTTCATGTAGTCTTAGCTGGGCCCCTCCTCACTCTTGGACCTGCAAAACTGATGAGCCTGCTGCCTCAGTCAGGTGTCAATAAGAATGTCATACAGGCCGCTGGCCCAGACAGAACTCGATGGCCTACGGCTCAGGTCCCCCTTGTCTGGGCCGACTTGGGCTCCTGCATCAGCCCTCCGCTGGGACTGGCTCTTTACATCATGGCCATTCGGTTCCAGAGTCTGTGTGTGCAGGTTTGGTGCAAGGCTGTCAGCTGCTTTGCTGCAAATCCCCCTCTTCCGCTGCGTCCTCTCCCTCTCTCCCTCCCCAAGCTCCAGCGGCATTAAGGGGTGATAGACCTGTAATGGCGCCCCTCCGGGATCACTTGCGGTAATAAAGCAAACCAAACTCACTGTCACCTAGTCGGTTCCCATCATATCGACCCCACAGGACAAAGTCAAACAGCTTGTTTCTGAGACGGTAAAGGCAGCAGAGGCGAAAGCCTGTCTTTTCCCCACAGAGCGGCAGGCGGTTTCGAACTGCTGACCATTCCATAACCACTATGCTATCAGGGCTCCTCTACCCCAGGTAAGAGGATGAGGTTTCTGAGCCACAGCACCTCCCTGAGTGATAACCTTGGCTAACCATTGTCAATCCCTTAAATCTGGGCCACACTTCCACTTCCTCTCCTGCCTTTCCCAGCTCCCCTTTCCTTGACCTCCATACGTGAGGGGGGTTCCGGAAGCTCGTGGGGGAAAGGGAGATTGAAAGATTAAGAACATTTCCCACAAACTTTTGACGTCTCTGTGCAGTGGCCTCTCAAATCTGGAAACCATTCTACCAGCTGCTTCCTTCAAATCTGCTTGGCGTCTGCCTCGGACCTCTTGAGAGCAGAGCATCTCCAACCTCACCTCCGGGCCCCTGAACCTTCAACAGGGTGGCCTGCCTCCCTCACCTGAGCAACTGCATTGCCCCGTCGGGGGGCAGCGATGAAGACAGGGGCAGGGGTTGAGAATCAGAGGGTGCAGTCGGGTGTGAGTTTCCTAAGAGGACCGTAGTGAGGACGCTGTCAAAGGGAGCTACTGATCAGGACGTCCGCAGCAGGAACTGAGGCTAGACCGAGTGTCTGGGAAGGAGGGGACAGAGTACCTGGCTGGTCATGGACGAGATGGGCCAACATCGAAAGGACCCAAGCCTGGGAACCTCTTACTCATCTCCCGTTGCGCTGGGGCCAACTCAGATGGGAGCGGGAGGACACAGCACCGAGTGTGGGTCTGCCTCTGCTGACAGTGCCCACAGCTTCCCTGCTCGGAGGGGACAGTGAGAGGCAGCCCTGGCCACTCGGTCCCCACACCCCACAGTGCGACCAAGGGTCTACCATGGGGCACGTGGGCTCCACCACGCGTTGCGATCACCTCGACGGCGATAGGTTTTTGTCTTGAAGCTCCAGCTGTATGTCAGCTGTGGGAGACAGGGAAGTTCCAGTTCAAGGGTCATACAAGTGGCCCTGTGGGTGAGGCAGGTCTAAGAGGCAGTGAAACCCACCTGGGGGTAGGTGCAATGGAGAGGGTTGACAGTGGCCCGCGGGAAGGGACATGCACAGAGCTGGCCGCTGCTCAGCTCAGCCAGGGGCCATCAGTGGGGAAACGAACGCCATTTCCTTTCCCAGAGCTTCCCAGTCTCCAGAGAAGCCAGAAAGCTGCCTTTGTTTTGAAGATGAAGGGTTGTGTTTTAAAATCTTCAACCATCCACTATTTTTTTAATGTTTAAAAATATGTAAAAAAAAAAAAAAAACCCAAACACTCACTAAACCAAACCATCTGTGGCTGACATTTTATCCTGCCCAATAGCTGGTCATAGGAGAGGTTAAGTGAGTGTAGTTTGTGCTACTTCAATAATGAGACGCCTCCCTATCAATTTTTTGATGCCCACAAGGGTGATTTTTTGTGTGGAGTTGTAATTACCGAGGAACTCCTTTGGGCTGTTTTGTTTTGAAGTGTGTTCTGTTTTTCAAAGGTACAAACGTCAAGTTCTCCCGCTCGGGCACTTTCCTGAAGCGCCAAGTTCTGCTTGCTGCTGTGGGTTCCAGCTCATGACAGGTCCACTGACTAGTTGGCTCATGAAACAAAGGAGCTCGATTGAATGCCTGGTTCCGTCAGATAGCAGTTATGTGTTCCACAGGAGGGGGTTAAGTCCTCTCGATTCCATTTTCTCCGCAAACTTTCAGAAGCCCCGCAGATAAAGGGTTTCCTTAGTTTACCTTCATTCATTTACTAAACCACACCTTTCCAAGTACGTACTTATTCTCTCGCTAATAAGTTCCATTTGTAGATAGAGCAAATCTTAAGTCACTTCCAATGTCCCAAAATGATACAGGAACTTAGGAAAATCGCCACTTAAAACTGCAAGCCTAACAAAAACAATCATTGTGTGATCACTTTCCTCACATAATCGCTGAAGACGAAAGTGTGCATAAGCAAGTGTGGTGAAGAAGGCTGATGGTGCCCGGCTACTGAGAGATATAGCGTCTGGGGACTTAAAGGCTTGAAAGCAAACAAGCGGCCATCTAGCCCAGAAGCAACCAAGCCCACACGGAAGTAGCACACCAACATAGGTGACCGTGAAGGGCAGAGGAGACCAGGTCTCCAACAACAAACTTGGGGTAGTGGTGAGAATCACATCACCGTGAAAGAGGGGGAGTGCGTGATGGGGACCCAATGCCCATCTGTAGACAGCTGGATACCCCTTCCAGAGGGGTAGTGTGGAGGACATGGGCCACTCAGGGTTCACTGTAGCAATGAAACTCAAACCCTTCCTCTAGGTCCTGAACGCTTCCTCCCCTCCCAGTCATCATGACCCCAATTCTACCTTGCCATGCGGACCTGGTTATACCAGAGGATGTACAGCGGTGCAGTGGGGATCTGGAGGCACAGGGAATCTAGGACAGACGACCCCCTCAACACCCGCGGTAGGAGTGGTGACACCAGGAGGGAAGTGGGTGTAGAAAGGGAGAACCGATCTCGGAGATCTATGTGTAACTTCCTCTCTTGGAGATGTGCAATGGGGAGGCGGGTGAGGGAGACGCTGGGGAGTGTAAGATAAGATATAATAATTATTTATAAACTATCAAGGGGCCAGGGGTGGGATCGGGATGGGGGAAAAAAGGGAAACTGAGCTGATTCCAGGAACCCAAGTGGAAGGTGAATTATGAGAATGACGAGTGCAATGAATGTATAAGGGTGCTTTGCTCAATTGATGTATGTACAGACTGTGATAAGAGCCTTATGAGCCCCAATAAAAAGATTTTTTAAAAATGGGAAAAAAAAACTGCAAGCCTAAATAAATTTTTTAAATTGGAACTGCAAATTCCAGTAACAGGCAAACCTGTTACTTTCAACAAAAGCAAATTATTTTCTAAATGCCAGTTAAAATACAAACTATACAGATACTTTAAGGCAAACATATTAGCATTGCAGGCTTAATGCTCTTAAAAGACGAGGCTTTCTACTCCTGGAAATCCCCAGAGGCTGTCATACAGGGTGGCTAGGAGGCAGCACCCCCCTAGCGGCGTACTCTTATTAGTTTGCTTCCACATTAAAAGGCGCCGACATTAAAAGGCGCCGACCGACAGACACACGTACCTCCATTAGTCATTTATGTTGGAGATTACCTTCCCAATGGCTTAGACAGCCGCCGAGCAATATATTGACTGATCAATCCTGAAGGGACCCAGACAAGGTTGATGGTCTATCACAAGGGTTCCCTTTACTTCGTGGTCCGGTCCCATCCCTGGGTTTGATGTTCTTCAGTGCAGTTATTGTCCCCAGTAGCCTAGAACCCTCCCTAAGCAGACAAGATGCCTTGACTGGGTGGTGCTTTCTCTCAGTCTGAAAATGCTAAGTGGCTTCTGCTTCCTCCTTTTCTGGGGGAAACAACTCTTACAGGTGTTAAGATGATGATGGCTGAGCGCAGAACTTTCTCCCACAATGCTGGCCTAGACTCAAGCCCTAAGGCCATTCTTCCAACACGCCTCTGCTCTCATCGTCCAGTGTCCCAGCTTCCCCGCGGCCTTTTGACGTCTCAACACTAGCACTCACACCAGTTTCTCCTATGAAACATCACCTCTGCAGGGGCTTCCTGTCCCACTGGATGCCAAACTGATGGACAGCGGGTGTCCACTCCACTACTGCAGCCTGCTCCTTCCCCAAGTCTCCCATTTCACACCCCACTCCCACAGGGCAATTGATCAGAGAGAGAATAGCTGTAGGCAGGAGTCCTGGTTATGCTAAGTAAACACATTGCTTCCCACAGTGAAAGTGGAATGGGGACATTTAAACACTTGTGAGGCACCGAATTAGAAGCCCTGGTGGTGCAATGGAAATTCACAGAGCTGCTCCCCACAAGGTCAGCAGTTCTAACCCATCAGCTTTCTACTCCTGCAGAGTTAATCTCAGGAAACCACAGGGGCAGTCTATCCTGTCCCACGGGGGCTATGAATCAACTCGATGGCATGAACTTAGGCACTGAATTAAGGAGCGTTGGTGGCACAGTGGTTGGGTTTTACTGCATGGTTGGGAATTCAAATCCAAAAGCTGCTCCTCGGGAGAAAGAAGTGGCTGTCGGCTCCCATTACTCGCCGTCTTGGAAACCCCACGGCGCGGTTCTAGCCCATCTGCAGGGCCTGAGTGGCAATCAACTCCGTGGCAGTTTTAGGCACTGAATGGTTTCTTCCAAATGTCTCTATTTATGCCCTTATTGCCCCATGGAAGATGCCTGTTAAAAAATCAGAACTCGGCAAGTTTACTCATTTTGCTGTTAAAAAATTCTGAAATCGTAATTTAAAACGAGACCATGTAAAACTTTACATGCTTTGTGACCTTGCTGGCCTTCTGGCAGAGAACAGTTTTTTGACGCTTTGACGACTTCTTGCTAGAAAAGCTGACGGCTCTGTCAGGGCTCCAGAGCCACTCTGAGGAACCAAACCCCGACTCTCCACAGCAAGCTTAGTGCTGTCGCTGTACCTGCTCGTGTCCCACCGAGGAGGAACTCGTGTGAGAAGATTGGCATGCCCCTTCCCCCAGTCCGTCATGACGAGAAATTCACTTAGGTAATTGTCCTTCCTGGGTTTTGGCGGTACCTTCTGCGTGCTTCCATTTGCTTCCTCCATCCCAACTTGTCTTCCGATTCCACTGGGGAGCAATGTGTCCTGAGAGGCTGAGGTCACGAAGAGCTGTGGCGTTGTTCTCTCTCCCCGGTACGAAGTTTGCTGACACTCATTCTTCATAACACAACTATACCGAGAGTCCCCACGGAGCGGGGACTCTTAAAAACATGATCAAACCTCTTCCAACACTGCAAGCCATGTGCGGAGGGCATTAACTAATTTACCCAAGGTGGCAGAACGGGACAAATGGGCATTCAAAACTAGGAGTCACTTTTACAGCCTGTTCTTATCACCCAGGATTTCGTGTGGGGAGGGGGTGGGGGGGTGGAAGTCATGCCAAATGTAGTATGAGGGGTACTGATTGCTCAAATAACATGGCCCAAAGATGCTAACTCAAAAACCTCGAGCATCAAGCCAGAATCCTGTCTCCGGTCTAACGCAGCAGCCTCAAACCCCCTATTGCCTTGTGGCCCTGGGCTGTGCAACCTTCACACAGGCCAACGTCACCCTGTCGTCCGACTGTGCTGCTGGCTCGCACACCCTCAGTGTCTCTGGCAAGGAGCCACCCTGGAAGCCCCTGAGGGAGGCCACAGGTCATTCTACTAACGGTTTCAATATTTCTATTGCAGGAATTTTGAAGATTCTTCCCAGCTGGCGAGGTGCTGACAAAATCCATTAGAGACGTAAAGCTTGTGCTCAACTTCTGTGCACGAGTTAGACGTCTTCCAAACTAGTCACAGGGCTGGAGTCAGAAGGTAGACGGGGAGAGGGGCTTTGGAAGACACGTTCCGGGACCACTGGGAGTGAACAATGCCAGTGCCCTGGCTGGCTGTGGACAAGCCCGCTGCAGATGCAAGCGGCAGCACCTCGGTCCCTTTCTCACGGTGAGCCGGGATGTTGGATCCAGGACTCAATGCTGTCCCTCTCAATCATGTTAGGCTGCCTTCAAATGAAATCCCCTCTGTGGCCTGAGCTCATGAGCTACAAATGTCCACCCCAGGGGAACTCCAAGTACAGATCGGCATCAGCAACGAAAATGATCTGTAAAGACTTCTGTGACTAACCTACGGGGTTTTCTTTTGGGGGTCTGCTGCCCTGCTCTTTCCCCAGAATGACTTGCAACCAAACTATTAGAGGAATGTTTGTTTTGGGACTGGGAGGTAGAAGCCAGAGATAAAAATCATGCCTTTTACCATTCCCCACCCCCTGGTTGGCTCACCTTCCATAGCTGCTTACACTCCTGTCACTTCCCGCGGGCAGCCCACCCTGAATACGTGACCTTGACCAGCTGCTTCTCTGCACCCATTAGTCTTATTGCCTACATTCGTGTCTCCGCAGTGGAAGCAGACTTCCACTGGGCAGGGACTAGCATAGTGCCTGGAACCAAATGGGTCGACAAACAGGAACTGTTAAAAGAGTTTCTCTGAATGCCTGTGCCTTAACAGACTTTAAAGGCAGTGGGATGGCACGGGACCAATGGGGCCTGGCTTGACTGGCCTGGGGTCTCCTACTGTGAAGTGGCAATAGCTTCCCCAGGTGTAATGGGAGATAGTTCAGGCCACCAGAGCCCCTTGCAGTCAAAGATGGTCCCACTGGGCTACTTCTCACCTGGGACCCAGGCTGCTGCGGACAGCTGCAGGCCTGGCCCCCAGGGAGAGGCATCAGGCGCCTGTGCCCCTTTCTCCAGGACGAATTCAGGAGGCACGACTCTTGGGCTCGTCCTGACTGAACGTGGGCTTCTGCAGGGTCGCTTTCTTCTTCGCTGCGCTTGTCTTGAGGGGCTGCTAGGAACTTGTTGCCAGACCGCTGAAGGCAAGCTGTGGATTCCATCACATACTAACGGTAGCCATCACAACCATTTATTAAGTGCTTGCCAGGCACTGTGCTAAAGCTTTTCATTGTTTCAGTACATCCAGTAAGCCTGAGCTAGATGTTTTCAATGGCCCCACCCCACTTATCATTACAGTTGAGGAAACTGAGGCTCAGAAAGGGTAAGTAAATCAAGCTGAAAAACTAACCCAAAGGCAACTGATGCTGAAAACCTTGCTTTTAAATGCTATGCTAGGCTGTTTCCCACTGGACTTAATGGGTACTTTCTCTTTCCCAAAATGTGGCACTGGGGCCAGGGTTCAGGAGGGAAGACTGCCTGTCCCGTCCCTCTCCTGCTGGCCAGCTTCCAGGGCCTCTCTCGTCCTCTAAGACCTCCTGGCCCCAAACCTGAACACAATACACTTTTCCTCCCAGCAACCACTGGCTGGTGACTCAGAGCACTGCCAGCACAGGGGAGAAATTTGATCAAACGGTCAATTCTGAACTGGGACCTGAATGTACAGAAGCTGCATTTGGAGGGAATCAAACTCCACCTTGTTCACCCTGGCTGGCCAGACCGTGCCTCTCCTCCTTCCGCCCTGCTCGCAGGGCCTGCATCACCCACCACGTTCCTCTCCTTTAAACTTGTCCAGTGGCCTTACTGGCTGTTGGCACCTGGGTCTGGAGGCCACCAAGCCTCAAAGATGTTCAGAAATGCCCCCAAAGTGCTGAGAACTAAACCAGGAAGTGCAGAAGTGAAGAGAGGCAGGGGACAGCGCTGACACCGCACGCAAACAGGTGCAGGGGAGGTCCCTCAGAGATCTGTTTATCCAACACTTCAAGCCAAGGAGATCCTGTAGGAAGGGCAACTGGTTGCAGCCTCGCTGAAGGGAACACTGGACCGGGCAGAGGACAGTTGGGTGGGAGCAATTGAAGGGCTTCTGGAGGGAGGCTGGAGCAATCTTTTAGAGGTGACAGTTTAGGACACCCGAAAACTGGGCAAGGGGCTTGAGGACAAGTAACTACACAAGAGTCCAGGGCAAAGGGTGGACAACATGGCTGAAAAGTCAGTGCCTCTGAAACCCCACGGCCACTCCCAGGTGACATTCCCTCCCCCACCTTCCACCCGGCAGGTGCAGCCCCGGTGCTCATAGGTCTGCTGATAAACTGCAGACGATTTTAAAGGGTGGGGGTATCAGATGTAGGGAACTCGGGGGGGGGGGGGGGATTTGACAGGATTGAGACCTCCTTCCTGTCTCTACCCCACACACACATTTGGGGGTGGGCCTCTGATCTAAGGAAACCACCGACTACATTGTTACAAAACTGAGGGGCCAACGTGGAAACTACCTTATGCCCTTAGTTTGAAGGGGCGGGGGAGGAGGGTAACTCAGGGCCCTGAAGACCCACACTGGAGCTCTTCACTGTGCAAGACTCAGCCGGTCAGGCGCACACACCAGGGGCTGGGGCCCACTGCTCCCCACAGAAGCCCAGCTGCAAGGATTTGGAAAAGCAGAGCTCTCTGCCTCGCCAGGGGCCCACCGTGAAGGTGAGCCCGGGCATTGGGAGGGGCTGGAACCACGTACACAGAACTCTCCACTCCTGAAGTCCTCCTTCAACAGCCCCTAACCGGGACCCACAGGCAGCACCACCACGGGACTAAGCTCTGGTTGTTGCCCAGGCTCCCGAAAAGGAAAACCAGGTTTTCTCCACTCCCTGCCGGGCTAGTAGCCCACCGACCCTTGTCACAGGTGGGGGTTATCAGGGTAGCGATTGCAAAGCCGTTTCCCGTGAACAGCAAACATGTCAAAACTATCCGTTAGTCTTCCCAGTAGCTTGTATCTGACACTCATCTGTCTTTAGTCCCGGTGGCCCAAGCCCATCCGTTTCTGCTCCTGTAACCACCTCAGGAGAAGGACCGGCCGACTCATGATTCTTTTCAGAGACTTGTGGAAATACTGAAAGGGTGTAACCTAGAGGTCTCCGGGGGAGGGTGGGGGCAGGAGGAGGGTGTAATGCCCACACTGGGCTGGTCCATTGATAAGGATCCTTCCCCTCTCTGTCTCCTAACAGATTCAGATTAATGATCGCTCATTCCTAATTGTCAAATTTCTTTTCCTTCATCCTGTGTCTAATCACCAGTGACAGAAACCATTACGCAAATGAGAGCAGACGACTTCCCCCAACTGTTCACGTTGGTAAAAACCTTGTAATTTAGAGCTCTGATTTGTAGGGGAAGCTGGTCTCCCCCAGGCATCCTGGGCATCTGCTCAACTGATGCCCTGAACAGCCCCTCCCCCACAGCCAACTCCAACCCCCCAACAAATATTTGACTTCACAAACCATTCGGTCCTGGGTTGGTGTGCACCAGGAGCCTGCAGTCTGGTTGACCTCTAGCCAGGGACGTGTTCCTGTCTCCCTTAGGGTGTACGTCTGTCTCCCGAGCTGCCTGCCAGGCCAGGATGGATGGTAACCAGCTGGAGAGCTGGTAGTTTCCCTCGCAGTCAGAACCGGAAACCAAAGAGCCCTAAGCTAGGTGAGTGAAGAGCACTGATCAGAATGAGAATCCAGCCTCTTCGCACCAGTTAGAAGGGGCGAGTCAGTTCTATCCAGGGCCTCATGGGAGTTACGGGGCCCAGTCGAAGGTCACTCAAATAACACAATCGGATCTGGAACTCGGGTTCCTTCTAGCACTCTTAAGCCAAACTCCAGCTACGGGAGATTTTCCCAAGACACTTTTGGCTGAAACCGAGAAGCGCGCTCTCCCCAGGCTGCTAGCTCTGTATCCTCTTGGCAGGTTGGCTGGTGCTTTGTGGGCCGCAGTCCAAGGGAGAGCCATCCAGCAGTAGAACCTAGAGGATTTTTCGGAAAGGAAGGAGCCGCGTCTGTAGTCAGCCAGTACTACATGGCTATGTATCACCTGGCCACCGAGCTCCCTTCTTCGTCTGGAAGATGAGGCCAGTTACCTTTCAGAGGGCACGGAACCAAGAGCAAAGGACCAGGCGGGTGGGTACCAGGGATCTCATCAAGGGAGAGCTTCTTGGATACCATCGTCCCAGGGACAGGACCAGCCCTCTGGATTCCCAGTGAACTCCCTTCTCTCCTTGGGGGGCAACCCGCTTCAGTCAGGTCTGTGTCAGCCCAGTGGCTCCTCACCCACCTCCCAAAGTCCAAGCCAGGAATGCAGCAGGCCTGCCTGCAGAGGAGGAGTGACATCTCCGACCTTTCGGAGTGTGATCCTGAGCACGCTGATCCGCCTTGGCCTGGCGTTGCTGCACGCCTCCTTCCCCAGAGTTGGAGGCGGGAGGGAGAGCACCGCAGGCACGTGGTACAGCATTGGCTATATTTGAAAGAACTCCACTTGAAAAGGTACCGTGCCTGCACACCCACACGATCGGAAAACCCCAGGAGGTACTAAAAAAGCCATGAACACCCATCTCCCTAAACACACACACACACACACACGCACACACACCCTCGTGCTCTCTCTGCAAATGCACTGTGCACACACCCTCCACGTCCATCAGTGCACTGTAAACTGAGCTTTGGGCTAAGAGCCACAGCTCAGACACTGGAAGTAAACCTTTGGCAAGAAAAACAAAACAAAACACCAGAGACTTTCGACTCCTCTTTCGTCGCAGTTAGAAGGGGGTTGGAGACGAGATTGGAGGTGAGGTGACACAGGCCGACACACTCACCCGGGGTCGACTCTTGACGCCCAGGTCAGGAGCATGGCTCTTCGCGTTGTGCAGTGCCAGCTGTGAGCTGCAGTCCTGAGGGGTTCCCGTGAGGAGCTCTGAACGGCACGGGAAATCCTCCTCCCTCCTCTGCTCCCTCGGGTGTTTTTGGGCCACTGGGCCTGGCAGAGGCGCTGGCTTTATGAGGCAAGGCTTCACTTTTGGCCTTTCCTTGAGGTGGATGAATGGCGAGCTAGCTGCCTAAGTTTGACCCATTTCACCTACTCGGGCAGGAAGCTCAGCAGGAGTTGAGGATGTGGCCTGGGCAGGGAGGGCCAGAGGGCCTGGAGGTGCTGGCCAGTCGGCCTCAGGCAGGTTGTAGAGAGACCTGACTAATTATGGCTGTAATCTGAGTTTACAAGGTTTAGGCAAGGTCAGGCTGAACTTGCCTGGGACTCCCACTGCGCTGTCCCATTGGACATGGGCAAGCAGTGGAGAACCCTGCTCAGATGAAGACACTGGCCAATGTGGACACACACGCACAAACACACACTTGCACCCTGAGAAGCCACCAGCAGGAGAACTTCCTTGGTGCCCAGCACAGGGAGCAAGAGCTGGTACAAAATGAGAGACGCATACTGCCTACAACTTGGAACATATGAAACTCCTGGTTCTTATGTCACAAGGCTCCTTTCCTTGTGCGGCCTGGGCTCAAAGGTTTAAACTGGACCCTCTCGCAGAATGACTACCGGGCTCTTCAAGGCCAGTCTCCTCCGCTAAAGTCGCAGTCATTACTCAGGCCAGCCGGCAGAGGTCAGAGTCAGCAGACGGACCTAACAGTCAGGACAGTCCCGGCCCTGCAGCTCAGGGGCAGCGGGAGGCCCAAGAAGCATCTCCTTTTAGGCTGAGGCACTGAGGCTGCAAGGAACGCACACACACGCACACACACACATGCTCCGAGGTTGACAGACTGACACACACAGACATGACAACAACCAGACGTTGGGACTCCACATACTAAGTGCAGGACTTTAGGGGGGCAGAGAGGAAAGTACTGGGGCACAAGAGGCAAGGGCAGGAAGTCCCTCCAAATGGAAGTGGAGTGCCAACCTTCCTGCCTGGCCCCAAACACCTGCCTCCAGGGCCATGGCAAGAGTCCAGTCTGTAAGTGCAGCGTGCATTCCTAGCGCTTGAAGCGCCCGTCCTCGTCAAGGCGGCGCAGCAGACAGGGCAGCGGTCACCTGCAGGAGGCCGGGAAGCCCTGGCAGGCTAGTTGTACCGGCCCTTGATCATTGTGTTCAACAAGGGCCCCACCTGTGAAGAGACATGAGGAGCCCGTCAGAACTGCCTGCCTCTGGCCCTCCCGGAGTGGACATTCCACTGACACACCCTCTAAGCAATGCTTCCTGGAGGTCAGCCCAGTACTAGGGGCCACGACCCAATCTCAGGGGTCCACCTTGAACTGCCGTGCCTCTCACAACCCCTGGTGTCTGTAGGCAGCACCAAACTGACCACCAGGCCAAAGGGGTAATCCCGAACAGCCAAAGTGCGTGTCCACATGCTTTTATGGGCCTTTTTCAATGTCAAATGCCTCTGTATCATCTCAAAGGGCCACCTGCGATTAGGGCTGGTGCCATCTCCAAACTCCAAAGGTCGCCCAGATGCTGTAGCCACCCACAGGAAGCAGGCTCAGTATTCCAGAGACAAACTGGCCCCCTCTATCCCATGGGCCACTGGAGCACCTGTGTGGGAAGGTGGTCTCGACGGTTACCTAGAGCTGCCTTGGCACAGCTGGGAGAGCGCGAGAAGCTGCTTTGCTGCTCGCTTCCCATTCCAGAAGAATCCCCTCAGGGGTCCCCAGCTGGCAGACCAGCCCCTTGGGGAACATTACCACTAGCATGGAACAGATTTTAATTGATCCGCCAGTCAAGCCCTGCTCTCTCCAGCAAACACGGATTTTCTGAACGTACCCATAACCTCTATGCCGAGAGAGGACAGCAGACACTGAGACAGGAGCTACAGAGACTGCCACCCGACTCCCGACTTTGCACGGGCAATCCGGGGCCAGCTACATACCTCTTGTGGATTCCCCAGGGCTTCTCCGAGCATCTTCTCGATGTTTCTCATTATGGCCACTTTCTGATGAGCTTTGAGAGGATATTCAATTCTCTTAGGGGTGGGGGCTCCCTGCAAGGGAAGCAGCAGCTCAGGAAATGCCTTAGCAGCGGCCATCAGGATCGCCCTACTATTCCTAGCACCATCCTTCCTCCAAGGAACCCAATCACCCCCCCGTTCTCCATCTCCCCAAGACCTGGGAACCATCTCGGGGCTAGTCTATCTGCCCCCGCCCCCCAGCTCCATATTCACCTTGTACCAGAAGTTCACAGTGATGGTAATCCCACCATTTAGTAACGACTCTATGTGATGCCACCTGCAAGAGACCAACAGGTTCTGTTTGCCACAAATTCTTTCAGAGGGAGGAACAGAAAACGAGGTAGAGCCCAGCGATGAGTGACATGGACGACGCGGTCTCTACACTCAGCCTGCAGAGCACACGCTGGGGCTGGGGCTGGGGCTGGGGCTGGACCTGGGGCGTGTTGCCTTGCACCAAGGAGTCAGACTGCCTCTCCAGCCCCCAGCCTCGGGACCTCTGGACCTGCCACAGTGGCCATTTCCCCCACATTCAGCATGGTGACTCCAGGAGAGAGCAACCCTCCTGGAGACCACAGGGCCCATCCTGCTGCAGAGCGAGGGACCCAAGGGCAGCATTCCAAAGAAGAGGAAAGGATGCACCCACGAAGCCCCAGCCCTAGTCCCCTCCTCACCAGTACATTGGGATGTAAAGAACATCGCCAGGACCAACCACTGTTTCGTAGCCAACCACATTCTGGAAATTGGGGAACCTCTCATAATCGGGATTGTCAAAGTCCACCTGAGAGGTTTAAGGAAAAAAAATCAAAGTCAGTCTATTATCAAATCTTCTCTTGGTATTCAAGAGAGATGCCGCTAAACCAGTGGTTCTCAACCTTTGGGTCTCGACCCCTTTAGGGGTCGAACGATCCTTTCACAGGGGTCGCCTGATTCATAACAGCAGCAAAATTAGTCATGAAGTAGCAACAAAAATAATTTTATGGTTGGGGGATCACCACACGAGGAATTCTATTAAAGGGTTGTGGCATTTGGAAGGCTGAGAACCACTGCTCTAAACAAACAGATACCAAAGTCTTTAGAGTTTAAGTCCAGCTAAAGGCCTGTTACCTCCCCCGAATTCCCCTCTATGTATGATCTATCTTCTCTAGATCTTCTCTTTGGCTGGACACAAAAATAGACCACATCCTTCACCTAGATCCAGCAAATGCACTAAATGACATTTCTCAATTCTATGTGCCCTTCTTGAGCAGTCTGATCTATGAAGTTGCTAGCCAATCCAACAGAGTAGCGACAGTGTGCCCGTGGGCCAGCACCAACAACGGGGCCTTACAGCATTCACTCTACAGGGCTGATTATGCTTACAAACTGGGGGGGGGGCCACACACCTGGGCCTCAAATATGTGAGCTACACTATGAAACTGCCCTCTGCGTTTATCTGTAAGGCAAGATCTGCCTGTAATCTGACCCCAACATACCACCACAGACAAAGGGAAAGATGGAATTCCTCTGGGATCAAGGGCTGGCTGCACTTAACACTTTGGAGTTCTACACCCTCCTCAGACCACACATGCTCACCTGGCTCTGTCTGTCACACGGGTGATGGACGGGGTATGGGTAGAGGCACTCAAACTGGTCCGGCGGGAATAAGATGCATCGCTTGTAGCCTTTGATCTGAGCAAAGAAGTTCTGTTGCTCATCATAGTGAGCAGGTGTCACATTTCCTGCAGGAGGAAAGACAGGTTCTCATCCAGAGCAGGGGCTCTATGGGGCATCAGAAGGCCCAGCCCTCTTTAGAAGAGCAAGCTGCCCGCCCAGCTAAGAGGTCTAGCCAACATTTCAGGCAGAACCAGAGTAACTGCAATGATAACTTTAAGCAAATTCAGTGTTCTACTTTCAGTGGGTAATAAGTCGAGCAACCACTACACTGGTCAGTGTACTTCTCTCACCGGAGAGAACTAGCTCATAAAAATGGCACATGTCAGCCTGGTAAAGGGACATGCTGAGTGCACTTATACTCCTTATTGACCAGAAACTAGGGAAGTTAACAATGCATCGATGGGGTGAACCAGTTATTTGAAGTTGTATGAATACGAACTTGTGTTAGGTCATCCTTCCAGAGCTCAAAGATTCTCAACTTTTGCTCCGATTGCAACACACCAAAGCAGCGAGACACTCGACTAACACTGGGGCAGCTGAGTCTCATGGGGAGAACCATAATCACCATCCTGAAGCGAGCACTGGGCAATTTGGTGAAAGGACAAGGTATCCGCCTTTAATTCATTCTGCCCTAGTTTATGTGTGTCACCTGCTCCTTCATGGCTAGGGCGACATCAATTGCTTACCCTGTGCACAACCCTTCTGAGTTGAGAACGCACACCTCTCCCTATAGGGGATGGGGTTCAGAAAACATCTCCAGCTTGGCGTGGGCATGCCATGACAGCAGCTTGAGAGAACACAAAGAGTATGGGGAACCCGCCAAGGGTAGCTGCTCTCATTTCTACCTGATGGGTCTGCTATTTTGCACATACCATAGGAAAAGATGGAATGAAGTAAACCAGAACTGAGTCCAGAGGGATGAAGCAAGAACTGGTTACAAGGTAAAAGAATTTAACAGGGAAAAAAAGGAAAGAATTGGTTACAAAGTGGCAATTAAGTGGCAATTAAAAAGTTGTATTAATACAAGGCAAAGGGACTAGTCTGAACTGAGAGCAGTCAAAGGGGGAAAAGAGCCCAGTGGAGAATGACAATAAAGAATTACTCGGTATTCATGAAGGAGGGCGGGCGGGGGAAGAAATGGGGAGCTGATAATCAGGGGCTCAAGTGGGAAGAGACTACTTTGAAAATGATGATGGCGGCCTATGTGCAAATGTGCTCGACACACTGGAGGAATGTATGGATTGTGGTAAGAGAAGAGCCCCCAATAAAAGTATTCAAAAAAAAAGAATTACCCTGTAGTTGATCTGCTACCTTATTCAACCCAGTTTTCTGACCATTTACCTACTAAGTACCTACTACCCCCAGGCATTGAGTTAATGCCCGAAGTAAAAATAGATAAGACTGAGAGAGGGCCCTTGCTCCCGAGTAGCTGACTGGGAGTTTACAGTCTCTCCGTAGATTCAGAAGAATAAAACAAAGCATTAGCTACCTCACTTTCCTTGTATGCATAAGAGCCTTGGGATGCAACAACACAGGTGGCCCGCTCTCGAGGAGAGGAGGGAGGGACTAGGAGGCTGGCAGATGGGGTGGAAGGGACTGATCACGGCCTGCCGACTTGTAAAGGAGCCCCGTCAGTGCACTCTGGGCAAGCACCCCAAGGCTGGTGAGCCTGATGTCCCAGGTGCTCTCTGAGGGCTGTGAAGACGCCAAGCCCTGGGAATCCTATTTAACTCGGCCACTATGAGTCGGAACTGACTCGACAGCAGTAGGTGTTAGTGGGCTCGTGTATCACTTCTGAATTTTCAACCCCATGAATGCATCATCTATTCAAAAGATAACGCTAAAATTGATCGAGGGGGTGGGGTGCATTTCCTGTTTCAAGAGGACAAAATTCTTCTGAATATATGCAGATCCAAGGGACCTCAGAACTATTTCAGAGGTCCTTATGCTTGGCTGTTCGTCGTCACGGTGGAGTCAACTGTGACTCAGAGCAACCCCAGAGACAGGGCAGAACTGGCCCTGTGGGTTTCCCGGGCTGTAACTCTTTATGGGAGTAGGAAACCTCATCTTTCTCCTGCTAAGCAGCTGGGGGCCCTTAGTATCTGAAGGCATTCTCACGCAGCATTTAAAGGAGAGAAAAGGAAACTCTTTTTTTGGGGGGAACGAACTCTTAAGATTGAGTACATGACACCACCTTTAAGACTTGACACACAATTGCATTTTATCTTTAGTGACTCTTTAGGATCAGACATTACCATGTTCCTTTTACAGATGAAAAGAGCCGAGACTTAAGGAAATCAGGAGATGTGTCCAAAGTCGTGGGGCTAACAGTGCTGAAGACAGTTCTCAAAGCAGCTTGGTGTGGCTTAAAGCCACACTGCTCTGAGACTGCTTACCTTCCATGCCGATGAGTAGCAGGTTGGAGGTCAGCTGACCCCAGCCACGCTTTCCCTGCTGCTTATTAATCCAGTTCCAGTTAAAACCCAAGAAGTCCATGACAATCTTCCTGCCCACAGTGTCGTTCAGTGTTTGCTGCAGATACAACCTACGTCCCCGAGAAGAACAGCCCGTTAGTGCATGCACACACAGCCTCCCTCCACTGGAAAGTCAACCCAGATCCAGATCCACGCCGCCGCCACCCCAGCCAACGCAGACGCTCAGACAGTAACTCCCATCTTGCTTTCAACACCAAACCTTTTCACTGGTTTATTTTCCTGCAAAAATCCTGCAAGTGGAAAACAAGTCTAACTTATAAACCAGAACGTAGACTCAGGTGGGGTGTATTAGAGGCTGTTTCCTGCGTGATGTGTCTCCTCAGTCACTGTCCCCAGGACTCTGAGAAACTGCAGGAATATGCAGGCCGACTCAAGGCCCAGCTTGATCTCCAGCATTGTGGAAAGGGATTGCACATCAATGGGACGGAGCCCTGTGCTCCCTTATGCCGCCTGGACAGAGCCTGGAGTGACCTCCAGGAGTTCCCACGTCAGGGAGTTTTTGGACTTTAAAGCAGTGATCCTTAACCTTTCCTAGGTCATAGCCTAAACCCTTGAAGACTCCTCAGCCAGCTTCCCCCCCAAATATACATACACATACAACTTTTCACACAATTTTCTAGACTCCTGGAAGCCTAGCTGCAGACCTTATTATGACAAATTGAGCTTGTCCTCATGCCTCTCCAGACCGGAGATGACTAGCTCCTTTTCATCTTTGATGGCCACGTGGGAGACTGTATGGTCACTCCCCAAGAACAAGGTCCCTCCCAGGGCGAGAATCATTCTTCTGCAACCCCTTGAAGTCAGGCTTGCTCTTTTAATCTTCTCTGGCCACTGCAACAGCCACGGAAGTGACTGGTGCTGCTCCCCAATTCTAACCTTTATGCACCAGGAGACACAACCACCACAGCGAGGTGTTGGCTGGGGCAATGCTGGAGTGAAAATAATGAGCCCTCAGGAGCTCTGTGATGAACATGCCAAAGGAGGAAAAATAAAGCTTGTTGGTTTAAGCCACTGCGCCTACACTGCACACAAAGCCTACACTATCTTTCAGCCACCAATCTTTTTGATTTTTTTTTAAACTGTGTCTGTAGCAGTATTTGCCTCTGCTGCCTTCAACTCTTGCAAGCTTCCCAATGTCTTCCCCTCCCTTCATCTTTTTTGGCCAACCTCCAATGAGCCACCAATCCGCAGAGCTAAGCGGAAATACACCAGAAGATACTTCAATGAGCTTTCCACAAGCCCAGGGTCCCTAACCTGCCGGAAAAAGGTCAGAGGTTACTTCGGGGACCTGGAACTCAGACCCAGTTGGCCAAACAAGAGATATTATTAACCAAATGACAAGCATGAAGAATACAGAAGACAGTGACTCTGTTCTGGACCTGAGAATGTTCTTCCAAAAGGCTCAAGGGATCACACTGCCTAGGTCCTCGGTGTTTACGGTGCATTAGAAACCTTGAGAAGAATGCATACACCTTCAAGGCTCAAATGAAACCCCTGAATCCTCTTGTATGCAATGTGAACACACACACACACACACACTTTTACACACACACAAATTTTTTCCCTCAGAAATTTTGCAACCTGGGAGGAGTGAGTGCCCTAAATAGGAATCTAAACAACCTGGCTACATCTAAACAGTCAGTGTTCAAAATAATTCAAAGAGGATCCTACTCTATTTGACCCCAGAATCCCAGCATCCCGCACAATTATACAATAGATTGTCTGGTGTTAAGGCCAACTGGTAGGACAAACTCACACATTGCAAAGTTGTCCTTGCAATTCTCTTAAATCACCTATGCTAGGACTGCCCTGGGTTGAAATCGACTCAATGGTCATGAGTTTAGTTTGGGTTACAGGTACTCATTGGGCACTCATAGCATACATGTAACAAGGCAGAAGCACTCCATACACTTAAATTGCAGTGCTGGTAAAGAATATGGAACATACCCTGGACTCCCCCAAGAGCAAACAAATCAGACTGACAAAACATAAAACCCGAGAGCTTAAAAGAAAGGGTGACAAAACTTTGTCTTGGTTGCTCTGGACACACCATCAGAAAGGATCAGTCCCCAGGGCAAGGGCATCCCGTTTGCAGAGTCAGGGAAAATGAGGGAAAGGCTCAACAGGATGGGTTGATACAAGAGCTAACAACGGACTCAAACACATCAAAGATCATGCAGCTGGTGTTGGAGTGGGCAACAGTTCATTGTGTCATAAAGGGGACTGCCACGCCTCAGAGCCCATCCAAGAGCAAGTAGCAGTGATGGGGGCAAGACACTTAAAAACAACCAAAGAATCAGAAGATTCATGTCTTATTTTGCACTCCACTCATTCCAGGGCACATGCTGATTCAGTGGGATCACCTACTCCATCGGCATCATTTATAGCAAGTTCTCTCTCAACACGCTCTCGTGCTGTGTGTGTGTGTGTGTGTGTGTGGTTAAGTTTGAGGTAATTAGTGCATGAGATGACTAAATTAACCAATTTTTAGGACTGACCTTGGAAATTCTTCTGGTCAAAGTGCCCTTTAAAGAAGAAAAAGTTATTTCAGATCCATTCAATTAGCCACACATTGCTGGTAGAGAGGCAAGTTGAATTCCTTCTTGAGGCAGGAGATTAGGCAGAAGCCTTGGGTGAGGCACCAAATGTGTGGCCACTCACCATTTGTAAAGCTTCTCAGGGAAGGCAGTTCCCCCGAGGAAGGGATACTGTCTCATGCCTACAAAAGAGGCCTGTGCACAAGTCAGGATAAGAGCCAGAGAGAGAATCACTCTTGCAGAAGTGTGTGTCTGTGTGTACTACCACTGGCACAATCTGGAATGCGGATAATGCGCTGCCACTCCCAAACTAATCTGATCTCCCCTAGAGGGAAGATGCTGAGGGCCTTCCCCCCAGGATCACAACAACATTTACTGCAGCCAGCCTACTATTTTAGAGCAAAGGTGGTAAACAGGCAATCTCAGGGATAAATCTAATCCAGGTTTTCCTTTGGCCCCCGGGCACCATTTTCAAAATATTTTATTAGTTACCCAAACTTAAAAATCAGGTTCTCAATAAAAATCCTGGTTGCTGGCTTCCCTTCAACGCTAAATGAAATAATGGCTTCTCCCTTGGGGCAGGGCATAACCCTTCAGCACCAGCTTCATTCCCACCTGGTCATCTTCATTCGTTTGGTTCAGTCATTACCTGATTCATTAACTATAAGTCTCAGTCACTGAGTGAGTGAGTGAGTGAGTGAGTGAGTTTGTGTGTGTGTGGTGGGGAGGGAAGGGGAGGGGGGTTGAAGACAAAGAACTACAGAAACAAAGTTCAAGTGTAATCCTTCCCTCCTCTATGGCTAAAGTCTAAGCTGTAAGCCCAAGAACCCATTCACAACGCAATCCCCTCATGGGTTGAAAGAGCAAACCACTCATTCAGAAGGAAGGGATCCTGAGATGCCGATGCCAATCTCTACTTCCCCAACTCCACCAGACCTTCAGACAGAACCAAAAACACAAATTCACAGCCATGCAGTCCATTCAGACTCATAGGGTGCTGACAGGGCAGGACAGAACTGCCCCGCAACTCTATTCAGAAGTAGAAAGCCTTGTCTTTCTCCAACAGAAGGCCTGGTGGTTTTTAACGGTGGACCTTGTGGTGGCAACCCACGGGGGAGCCGCTAGGGCACCGGGGGCCCTCCGCCAAGTCGGGGAAAGGAAAAACTAAGATCTGAGAACTCACCGCTCTTCTCCTCCTCGTTGCTGTACATCCTGCAGCTTGTCAATAAACTCATGAAACTTCATTTCCTCCCTGTTAGACCTCGGCTTAAAGTTCTGGAAGTTGGTCATTTTCTTCTCATCATAGTACAAGAACTTGTGGGTACTGGCACTGTACACAGAGAAGTCCCCATTGCCAATATTCTCTTGCAGGTATTCAAGGTCCCATTTCAGGGCCGGATGCACAAGATTAGTGTCGGTCAGTACCACGGGCTCCTAAGTGAGGCCACCAAGTGAAAACAAAACAGAAGAGCGACCAAAACCAAATGAAGTCACCCCCAAGGCGCGGGCCAGTCCTTATCCCAGAACCCAACTACTTCCCAACCACAGCGTCCTTTCCGCGGAGCACGAACCCCTCAAACTGACTTCGCTTCCTTCTCCCTCTACCCTTAAAGCAGAACCTCCCGGTCCTTTACCTCCTCTTTCAGCTTTCGCCTCCCACCTCTCCTCCCACCCGGGACCCCCTTGGCCTCTGGACGCGGCCCCGCCCCCACCTCATTCTCAATCAGCTCCTCGGCCCGAGGGTCGCTCTGACTCAGCCGCGGGATGGGCCGGGTTGGAAAGCTGTAACTGCGCAGTTGGGACTCATCCCAGGCGGAGTTGGGGGCTTCAGCCTCTTCCCGGGGCCCTCCCGAGCCCGAGGAGGGAGCCCCCGCCGGAGTCGCCGCCATCTCCGCCGCTACGGCCGGCCCCACCGGAAGCGGAAGCACCGCCTATTCCGGATAGAGCCACAACGGAAACCATAGAGATAGACTGTGCAAGACAATCACCCAGCGCCTCTTAGGATGCAGGGCTGAGACTTAGGGCAGCGCCATCTAGTGGTGACGTACAGCTCTGCACCTGAATTAGTGGCCGACCACCGTAGCTGTCCATCCTCCCACCTTGTCCATCTCCGTCTTAGTTATCAAAGGCCCTGGCATCTACCGAGACGGTTTACTTAGATCTTTTGGATGGCTGTAGGTGGCGGGATTCTATGAAATGTGTTTCAAAATTCGCATCCTGTGATGTACGCCTGTCCAGCGTAATTCCCTCTCCTTGAATAAAAACTGGGCTAATGAATATGATGGGATAACAGTCCTGTGATCAGGGTACGTTATATGGCAAATATGTGACTAAGATTCCTAATCTTTGTAAGTAACCCTCAATCTTTGAGTTCAAGTTGAAGCTGAAGAAAACTAAAACAAGTCCACAAGAACCAAAATACAACCTTGGGTCTACCCCACCTGAATTTCAAAAACAACTCAAGAATAAATTTGATACATTGAACACTGATGACAGAAGACTTCATGAGCTGTGGATGACACCAGAAACATCCTGCATGAAAAAATCAAAAGGTCGTTAGAAAAGAAACAGTAAAGAAGCACACCAGCCCGTGTGATCATGAGGTGTCAATGGGATCAGGTATCAGGCTTCAAAGACCCAGAACAAAAAATCATATCATTGTGAATAAAGGGGAGTAATAGAGTGGAGACCGGCCAAAGCCCATCTGTAGGCAACTGGAAATCCCCTTACAGGCAGGTTACTAGCAGGAGATGCGCCAGTCAGCAGCATAGCATCGATGAAACATACAACTTTCCTCTAGTTCATTAATGCTTCCTCTCCCCGTCTCCCCACTGTCATGACCCCAATTCTACCTTACAAATTAGGCAAGACCAGAGCATGTGCACAGGTACAGACAAGAGCTGGAAACACAGGGAATCCAAGACAGATAAACCCCTCAGGACCAATAATGAGAGTAGTGACACCAGGAGGGGTAAGGGAAGGTGGGGGGAGAAAAGGGGAACTGATCAAAATGATCGACATACAACCTGCTCCCAGGGGACAGACAACAGAAAAGTGGGTGAAGGGAGACGGTAGTGGGTGAAGGGAGATGGTAGTGGGTGAAGGGAGAAGGTAGTATCAAAGATTCATGAGGGAGGGAAGGGGGAGGGGAAAATGAGCTGATATCAAGGGCTCAAGTAGAAAGAAAATGGTTTTTAAATGATTATGGCAGCATATGTACAAATGTGCTTGACATAATGGATGGATGGGTGGCTTGTGATGAGAGCTGCAAGAAACTCCAATAAAATTATTAAATAAAAAGAAAGGAAATACCAAAATGGATGTCAGAAGCGACTCCGAAACTTGCTCTTTATCACAAAGTAGCCACGGCAAATTGAAGGAATGACGAAGTCAAAGTATTGAACAGATGATTTCAAAGGGCAGCTTAAAAAGACAAAGTTTATAATGAAATGTACAAAGATCTAGAGTTAGAAAACCAAAAAGGAAGAACATAGCGTAGCTTAAGCTGAAGGAGCTAACGAGCCTTGAGCTGCATAGTTGAACGAGTATATGGTCAGCATGTTGCATGATGTAGGGATAACTTTTTAAAGATGGAATAAATGGCGCACTGAAGCACGGAACCGAAAAAGAACGCGTCAACATCCGCCCATTTCAAGAGGTAGCATGTGACCAGGAACTAATGGCACTGAATGACGACGTCCAGGCTGCACTGAAGACATTAGCCAAAAACAGAGCTCCAGGAATTGATGGAATACCACTTGAAATATTTCAACACGATGATGAAGTACTTGTCTATGCCAAGAAATGTGGAAGACGGCTAAGGGGCCAATTGACTGGAAGAGATCCTTATCTGAACACATTCCAAAGAAAGGTGAACCAACCGAATACACAAATTACAGAACAATATCACTGTTCTCACTTGCAAGTAAAATTGTGCTATCGATCATGCAACAATGGTTGTAGTACAGTGGCAGGGAGCTACCCCAAATTCAGGCCAGATTCTGAAGAGGACTCGGAACAAAGAATATCATTGTTGACATCAGGTGGGTCTTTAATGAAAGCAGAGAACATCAGAAAGATGTTTGTGTTTTATTGACTATGCCAAGACATTCAACTGTGTGTTTAACAAACTATGGATAACCTTGAAATGAATGGGAATTCCAGAACTTCATTGTGTTCCCGAGGAACTTGTACACAGATCAAGAGGAAGTTGTACGAACAGAACAAGGGAATACAACATGGTTGAAAATCAGGAAAAGTGTGTGACAGGGTTAATCCTCTCACCATACTTACTCAATCTGTATGCTAAACAAATAATCAGAAAAACAACACAGCAAATAATCATATAAGTTGTATTGTATGAAGAAGAATGTGGCATCAGGATTATAGGGAAGGCGTATTAAGACAATGAAATGTGCAGATAACACAACCTTGCTTGCTAAAAGTGAGGAAGACTTGAAGCACTTGCTGATGAAGATCAGATTGAAGCCTTTAGTATACATCACCATCAATGTACAGAACACCTGAATCCTCGCAACTGGACCAATAGGTATGACCATGATAAACAGAGAAAAGATTGAAGTTGTCAAGGATTTCATCTTGCTTGGATACACAATGAAGGCTCACGGAAGCAGCAGTTAAGAGATCAAAGGATGCAGTGCATTGGGTAAATCTGCTGCACCAGACCCCTTCAAAGTGATGAAAAGCAAGGATGCTACTTTGAGCACTAAGGTGTACCTGATCCAAGCTATGGTGTTTTCTTCTTCTTCTTTTTTCAACAGCTTTATTGGCATATAATTCACATGCCATACAACAGTTCAATCACATCCCAAGCCATGGTATTTTCAATCACCTCACATGTATGTGAAAGTTGGCGATTGAATAAGGAAGACTGAAAAAGAATTGATACATTTGAATTACGGTGCTGGCAAAGAACATTGAAAGTACCTTGGACTGCCAAGAGAATAAACAAATCTGTCTTGGGAGAAGTACAGCCAAAATTTTCCTTAGAGGGAAGGATGGTGAGACTTTGTCTCATGTTCTTTGGACATATGAAGAAAGACCAGGTCCTGAAAAAGGACAACATGCTTGGTAAAGTAGAAGGACAGTGAAAAAGAGGAAGGCCCTGTGTTAGTCTGGGTGGACCAGAGAAACAAATCCATAGTCATGCTCATATGTCAAGAGCTTTAAATACAAGAGCAGCTGACCATTGAGAAACATCCCAGCCCAGTCCAGATCAAGTTCACAACCATGATATTATCCCATATGTCCAATACCAATCTACAAAGCTCTCTTCAGACTCAAGAAACACCTGCAATGATGCTGAATGCAAGAAGATCACAGGCCAGTGGGTGTAAACTCTTGTGGATCCAGTGGTAGTAAAAGTACCTCAGCTCCATCAGGGGTCTCCACATGGCTCCTCCAGTTCCCAGGGCATGGGGTCTATCAGTGCCATGTGTCTTGTCAGTAGAGTGTCTCTCAGGGAGTGAGCAAAGAGAGAGAGTGCTTCCGGCCTCCAGAAAGGAAATACAGGAGTTTCCAGAATCCTCAGGGGAAGGTCATGCCCACAGAGGCCTCATTGGCTATGACCTGATTGACAGACTAGAGTCCACCCCTTCACTCTTAATCCTCACAAGTCCCAAGTTGACATCAGATGATGGAACTACCACAACCCTCAATAACATAGATTCACACAGTGGCTGCAACAACGGGCTCAAACACAAGAACAATTGTGAGGATGACACAGGACTGGGGGTGCTTTGTTTTGTTGTACATTGGGTTGGTCACTATTAGTCGGAACTGACATGATGGGACCTAACAACAACAGTCTTTGAGTTAATCAAATAGATGACTTTAAAATATCTAGGAAACATGATGAATGGATGGGCCTGACTTAATCATTTGATTAGGGTCTAATCAAATCAGGGTTTAGAGGTCAGAGACAGAAGCCAGAGACATTTGAAGATACAATAGAAGTTATAGTACTGAAGCAAACTGCCAAGTGGTTAAATAAAAAAAAAAGAGTGTGCCCCAGAAACTGAAAAGGCCACAGCAAAGAAGCAGGACTTCAGTTCTATAATCCAAAGAAATGGAATCCAACCAACTGAGCTTGTAAAAAGACAGTCTCAGATGAAATTTGATTTTTCCCCCTAGTACCAGCCCAGCCCCCATTTCATTGTCTGTTGCAAAACCCCTCCATGTCTTTTAAAGACCCTTCTCAGAAGAGACCCTACCACTTTTAAGACCCTTCTTCGCCAAAGAGACCCTCCTGCTTTGCTTCCCAAGACGCTTCGGCTGCTAGCTAACAAATTGATTTTAACATGGTAAGACCCTGAGCAGAGGACTAACTAGCCTATGCCTAGACTCGTCCATGGAAAGTGTGAAATGATAAAGAATTGGTGTTGTTTTAGGCTGGTAAATGTGTGATAATGTGTGTAATAAAAGAAAATTAATACATTGGTGTATTTGTAAGTAGCCATGCCCAGTCAAGCTGACAACAAGCTTATCTCTGGAGGAAGTTAGGGCTAGAAGTGGCAATCCAGACTTTGTCTTCTTTGAAACTAGTGACTTTTACAATAAGATATTAATATCCTTGGGGGATGGGCACCAGGAAAGTGGGTGAAGGGAGACGCCGGGCAGTGTAAGATAAGATGAAATACTAATTTATAAATTATTAAGGGTTCATGAGTGAGGGGGAGCGGGGAGGGAGGGGAAGGGGAAAAAAGGAAAATGAGCTGATTCCAGGAACCCAAGCAGAAGGTCAATGAATGTATAAGTGTGCTTTACACGATTGATGTATGTATGGATTGTGATAAGAGTTGTATGAGCTCCATTAAAATGATTTAAATAAAAAATATATTAATATCTTATTGTACTTTAGTAATTAACAATACACCAAAAACAGTTCAAATGACTAAAACCAGGAGTGAGAGAAGTCTTACAAAAGGTTCTACTGACCTTACAAAAATAAAACTATAAAAAAATTTTTAAAATAGAACTGTACTGCCAGAATACGATCAACAATTGTATGCCCCCAAATTAGACAACCCAGATAAACAAATTCCTAAATAGGCCCAAAGACACTCCCACGACCGTATGGATTCGCTGATGAATTCTACCCACACTTAAAAAAGAATGAATATCAATCCTTCACAAATCCTTCCAAAAGGAAATCACATACCAATATCCCTTATGGAAGGAGCCCTGCCAAGGTAGTGAGTGGCACCTGGAGCTGCTAACTGCAAGGTCAGCAGTTTGAAACCAGCAGCTCCATGAGAAAAAGAGGCAGCTTTCTATTCCTGTACAGATTTACAATCTCGAAAGCCAGCAGGAGCAGTTCTAGTCTGTCCCATAGAGTCGCTGCGTACGATTTAACTTGGTGGCAGTGAGTTTTAGAGTTTGATCCCTTACGAAAGTCTTCGAGAAAATACTTAAAGGGGGGTTAGCTCTGATGGGCGTTGTCACCGGGGATAGCTGTGTTGGATTTTTGCTGTATGTTTTTCGGTATGTGAAACCTAGGATGGATGAACCTAGAGAGACAAGAAGCTGAATTTGGGTTCCTAGGGGGTACCGTGGGGGTGGGTGGGAGTAAAGGGGTGATGGTAACAAGATCAAGAAGAAAGAGAATGTTTTGAAGCTGTAGTAGCACTTGTATAATACTGCTTGATGTGATTGAACTATGGAATAATATCATATCTGAATTACCTTCCAATAAAAAGGTTTTTGGGGAAAAAGAAGAAGAAAATACTTAAACAGGACCCAGGAGGGAATCAAGAGAATAACATTAGCATTCCTAGATGATGCAATTATTTCATTTGCTTACCTGCTAACCACAAGTCTGGCAGTTTGAGTTCACCTAGAGAAGTCTCAGGAGGAAAGCCTGGTGAGCTACTTGGAAAAACTGGTCACACGGTAGGGGAGCTGACATCAAGGAGTTCACGAGGAAAGAAAATGTTTGAAACGGTGGTAGCAATTGTACAAGACTGCTTGATGTGATCGAACTATGGAATGTTATGATATCTGTAAGAGCTCCCAATAAAATGATTAATTAAAATAACGTTTAAAAAAAAAACCACCCCAAAACCAGCCATCAAAAACCCGGAGGAGCACACACATTCAACCTCTGTGAGACACACGGGCTCAGGAGTCGGGGCGGACTCCATGGCACATAGCATGGATGGGAGCCGAGTCCCACAGAATGCGCGGATGATGCTTTGAAAGCCACAAAAGATGATGTCTCTGACCAAGTAGGGTTTTTTTTAACAATTAAAAAAAATCACTTTCTTGGGGGATCTTACAGCTCTTATAACAACCCATACATCAATTGTATCAAAGACAGTTATACATATGTTGCCATCATCATTTTCTAAGCATTTTCTTTTTTTATTATTATTTTACTGGGGACTGGTACAACTCTTATCACTATGCACACATACATTCATTGTGTCAAGCACATTTGTACATTAGTTGCTATCACCATTCTCAAAACATTTTCTTTCTAGTTGAGCCCTTGGTATCAGCTCCTCTTTTTTTCCTCCCTCCCCCACTCTCCCAACCTCATGAATCCCTGATAAATAATAAATTATTATTATTTTCATGTCTTACACCATCTGCTGTCTCCATTCAGCCATGTTTCTGTTGTTTGTTCCCCTAGGGTGGAGGTTATATGTCAATCATTACGACCGGTTCCCCATTTCTCCCCATTCTCCCTCTACCTTCCCCCTACCCCCTCATGGTATCACTACTCCCATTACTGTTCTTGAGGGGTTTATCTGTCCTGGATTCTGTGTGTCAAGAGCTCTTATCTGTTCCAGTGTATATGCTCTGGTCCAGCAGATTTGTAAGGTAGAACTAGAGTCTTGAAAGTGAGGGGGAGGAAATATTAAAGAACTCGAGAAATGGTGTGCGTTTTGTTGGTGCTTTGCTGCACCCTGGCTGACTTGTTCCTTCCTTGTGACCCTTCTGTGATAGTGGAGGGGTGCGGGTAGGAAGCATTTAGGAACTAGAGGAAAGTTGTATTTTTCACCATTGCTACATCGCACCCTGTCGGGCTCGTCTCCTGGCCAAGTAGGATTTATTCCACAAATGAAGGTTGGTCCAACAACTAGAGTCAATCAATGTAATACGATATGTTAATAGAATTAAAAACACAAAGACGATGCAAGGAACTCAAGAGATACCGAGCCCTTGAAAAAATCTTACTGGCACGATGAAACATACAGCTTTCCTCCAGTTCCTAAATGCTTCACACACACCACACACACACACACCATTATCATGCTCCCAATTCTACCTTGCAAGTCTGGCTAGACCAGAGGATGGACACTGGTCCAGACAGAAACTGGAAACACAGGGAATCCAGGGTGGATGATCCCTTCAGGATCAGTGGTGAGAGTGGCGATAGTGGGAGGGTGGAAGAAAGGGGGAACTGATTACAAGGATCTACATGTGACCTTGTCCCTGGGGGATGGACAACAGGAAAGTGGGTGAAGAGAGACATCGGACAGGGCAAGATATGACAAAATAATAATCTATAAATTATCAAGGGTTCATGAGGGAGGGGGTAGGAGGTACAGAGTGGGTAAAATGAGGAGCTGATGCCAGGGGCTTAAGTGGAGAGCAAATGTTATGATGTATGGATTGTGATAAGAGTTGTATGAGCCCCTAATAAAATGATTTTTAAAAATCTTACTGGCTTTTATGACCAAAAAAAGCACTGGACAAATTAGGAATAGAAAATAACTTCCTCAATCTGTTAAAGGGCATCTACAAAACTCCACAGCAAACATCATGCTTAATGGTGAAAGACGGAAAGCTTTCTCCTTAAGATCAGAAATAAGACAAGGATGCTCACGTCTCACCACTTCTCTTCAACATTTTCTGTAGGGTTGTGTTAGACAGGGTTCTTCTCTAGGGAAACAAAAGCAGGACACTTATGCTTGTATATAGCAGACACAGCACAAAGGAATATAACAGCTAATTAGTCCACTAGCAGTACAGAGGGCTCAGTTCAACTCATGTCTGTGGAACAATTAATATACAAGAAATTCTTCAACTCAGATGCTGGGTCCAAGGTCAAGGAAGCAGACAGCTGAGTCTTCTTTAGGCAATGCAGGCAGTCCAGCCACGGGCAGCAAACAGCAGGATCTGACAGTGCCAAACTCAAGCGATGTACACACCAGCAGTGTGGCGAAGCAGGTCTTGAAGGAACCTCAAGATCTAGTGACACGATCTACAGATCCACAGGTAGTGCAGGTCACAAGTAGAGGCATAAAACTAGCAGCCGCACACTGGCCTGATCACCAGAGAGCAAGAGAGAGAGAGGCGGGGTTTGCCAAGCCCTTTATCTCTTCGCTCTCCAGTCAAACGGTGACATTATTAATCCCACATGTTCCTATTGGCCAGGTAGGCACAATAAACCTACCTATCACAAGGTTATAACCAAGGAAATGAGACAAGAAAAAAGTAAAGACATTTATTTCCTTTAGATTATACTGAAAATAAGTAAAAGTATATATGCCCATGATATGATCCTGTATATAAAAGCCCCTGGAGAATGCATACAAATAAAGTTAATAAATAAGCAATGATATGTAATGCATGATCAAGATACAAAAAATATTTGTATTTCTACATATTAGCAATGAATACTCTGAGAATAAAATTAAGAAAACAATTCTACTAACAATAACATCAAAACAGTAAAATATTTAGAGAAAATATTAACAAAAATAGTGCAATCTTAGGAGCCCTGGTGGTGCTGTTGGGTTAAGCATTATACTGTTAACCTCAAGGTCTGTGGTTCAAGCCCACCAGCCATTTCCCTGGAGAAAGATGAGGCTATCTGCTCCCATAACGCTTTACAGCCTTGGAAACGCTGTGGCTTGAAATTGACTTCATGACCGTGGGTGGAGTGCAATCTTAAACACTGAAAATTAAGAGCTTATTGAGAGAAGTTAAGGAAGACCTAACTGTTTGGAAGGAGCTCGCTTAGTAGTTGGAAGACTTAATATTGCCAAGGTGGCAAGACACCTGAAAATGACTTTACAGGTCGGGCAAAATGACTATTGCTGTTCCTGCAGAATTTGGTGACTTGATCCTCAAACTCATCTGGAAACACAAGGGACCCAGAATCTTGAAAACGAAGAGTGAAGTTGGAGGGATCACATGTCCCAACTTCAAAACATACTTCAAAGCTTTCGTAATAAAGGTACTGCGGGGCTGGTATTGGGGTAGATATACAAATGGACATAATTGAAAAATACGATGGAGAGTCCAGAAATAAACCTGTACATTTACGACCAGTTGATGCTTGAAAAGATTGTCAAGACCATGCAATGGAGAGTCTTTTCAACAAACAATCCTAAGACAATTGAGTGTTCACATAAAAGAGTAAATTTGCTCTTACCTCATACCACATACAACAATTAACTCAAAAATGGATCAAAGACCTAAATATATGGGTTAAAACTACAAACTTGTAGAAGAAAAGATAGAAGCAAATCTTTTTAAAAACAATTTTATGAGCGCTTCATCCATGTTATACAACTCAATAAACCGTATCAAGAAGAGTTGTACACAATAGAGAGGTCTGAGGGGCCAGCCCCAATCCCAACTAGGTGGACAGTCCCCTACCCCCCAGAAGAACTCACTTCAGAGGACAGCACTGAAGCTACAGCTTAGGGAGAGGGACAGGTCTGACGAGAGCATAAAGGAGCAAATGAAGGGAGAGGAAGAGAGAGTGGAGCACATCCTGGCCCACCAAGCCCTGAAGACGATATTCCTGCTCAGAGCAGCCAATGCACAGGGAGGTCCATAGGACCACTACCATGATGAGACACAACATCTGTCCCTTACTGACCCATAGGGCAATGGGGGACAACACTGGAGAAACAGTGAGGGAATTGTGCCTGATCTGACCCCATCACACAGAGGCGAAACACTAAGGAAATGCAACAGAACAGCAAGGGGAGCAGAGCAATGAAGTCCCCAGGGAATACCAAAATAGACTGGGGGCCAGGGCGTGGCACGCATCATACTCAACCAGAAACACTCCAAAAGGTCAACATACATACCTTGAAATATTTATAGAATTTTATTTTTTTTGTCGTTGTTTTGTTCTGTCTTGTTTTTGTGCTTATTATTATCTCTGCAGGTCTATCTAGATAAGATAGGCGGGATAAACAATATCAAGGAGAAAACAACAAGACCGATGGTTCCAGGGGGACATGAGAGAGGGGGAAGTGGGGTGGTAGTGGAAGGAAGTGGGTGTTAACAAACCCAGGGACAAGGGAACAACAAGTGTTCCGAAATCGATGGCAAGGAGGGTGTAGGAGGCCTGGAAGGGCTTGATCAAGGGCAATGTAACCGAGAGGAATTACTGAAACCCAAATGAAGGCAGAATATGATAGTGGGACAGGAGGAAAGTAAAAGGAAACAGAGTAAAGAACTAGGAGGCAAAGGGCATTGATAGAGGTCTAAATAAAGGCATGCATATATGTAAATATATGACGATGAGGAAATAGATAGATGTACATATACTTATAGGTTTAGTATTAAGGTAGCAGATGGACATCGGGCCTCCACTCAAGTAGTCCCTCAATGCAAGAACACTTTGTTCTTTTAACCTGGCATTCCATGATGCTTACCTTCCTGACACGATCTGATCGCTGAAGACATAAGCAAATGTGGTGATGAAAGTGGATGGTTTCCGGCTATCAACAGATATAGTGTCTGGGGTCATAAAGGCTTGAAGAGAAACAAGTGACCATCTAGCTGAGAAGCAACAAAGCCTGTGACAGGCGTCAATAGGATCAGGTATCAGGCATCAAAGACCAAGAGAAAATATCATACCATTGTGAATGAGGGGCAGTTATGGAATGGAGACCCAAAGCCCATCTGTAAGCAATTGGACATCCCCTTACCGAAGGGTCATGAGGAGGAGACGAGCCAGTCAGGGTGCAGTATAGCACTGATGAAACATACAATGTTCCTCTAGTTCTTTAATGCTTCCTTCCCTCAACTATCATGACCCCAATTCCACCTTACAAATCCAGTTAGACCAGAGCATGTACACAGGTACAGATAAGAGCTGGAAACACAGGGAATCCAGAACAGATAAACCCCTCAGGGAATCCAGGACAGATGATCTCTTCAGGGCCAGTGGTAAGAGTGGTGAACCGGGAGAGCATGGAGGAAAGGGGAAACCCATTACAAGGATCTACATATAACCTCCTCCCTGGGGGATGGACAATAGAAAAGTGGGTGAAGGGAGATGACGAACAGTGTAAGATAGGACAAAATAATAATAATTTATAAATTATCAAGGGTGCGTGAGGGAGAAGGGAGCACCGAGGGGAAAAATAAAGAGCTGATACCAAGTTCTCAAATAGAAAGCAAATGCTTTGAGAATGATGACGGCAACAAATGTACAAATGTACTTGACACACAATGGATGGATGTATAGATTGTGATAAGAGCTGTAAGAACCCTCAGTAAAATGATTTTTAAAAATACCCTCAGAACCAATAATGAGAGTAGTTATACCAGGATGGGAAGGGGAAGGTGGGGGGAGAGAGAGGGAACCGATAACAATGATTGACATACAGCCTGCTCCCAGGGGGACGGATAATAGAAAAGTGGGTGAAGGGAGACAGCAGTTTGTGTAAGACATGAAAAAAATATTATAAATTATCAAGGGTTTATGAGGGAGAGAGGGGAGGGGAGGGGAATGAGCTGATACTAAGAGCTAAAATAGAAAGAAAATATTTTGAAAATGATGAAGGAAATGTGCTTGACACAATGGAGTGTGATAAGAGCTGGACGTGATCAGAGCTATATGAGCTCCCAATAAAATGATTTAAAAAAAGAGTTATACAGTTATCACTGCATTTAATTGTAGGACACTTTCTTCTTCCTTATATTCATTGTTATTCGTGTAATTTTTTTCTAATTGTGGCAAAAATATACGCAACAAAATATTCTCCAATTCGACAACGGCGACATGTATGATGCAGCGCCACTGGCTCTATTCTTCCTGTTGAACGGCCATTATCCCCATCCTTTTCCAAATTATCCACCACCGTCACCATGAACTCAGAGCCCCCAAGCAGAAACTCCTTCTCCTTCACTCATGGTAACCCCTGGTCAAGTTTGGGTTCTTTTTTTAGTAGTTTTTAAGAAATATAGTATTCGCATGTTATACGCTTCCATGATTAAACCGCTTTTTACAAGAGTTGTATAGAACTCATCACAATCAGTTCTAGTGCTTCCTCCCCGCCCCCCACCCCGTCATTGTTTGCTTCCCAAATCCCACTGCCGCCTCCGCATCTCTGATAAAGCACTGCCTCAGTTATTGTCTCTGTGCATCCACTCCTCTGCGCTTCACAAACTGGAAAACCCAACAGAAACAAGAAAAACAGAATGCCAAGAAAAAATAATATAAAGATGAAAAAAAAAACAAAGAAAGAGTGAGAAAGAAAAGGCCACTATCAATATTTTAAAAGGCAGAAAAGAGATTTCTGTCTTGGAACAAGCGAGAACCATTTGAGCCTAGAGCAAATTCAGGTTGGGTCAGGAGGGAGGTCAACTGACCAAGTATCATATTCTACCATGGTTCGATCCACCATCATCAAGTTTACAACCACCTCTGCCTGATAGTAGAAGTGAATCTTTGTGGTGTGGAGTTAGGCAATGATTTCTTGGGCATGACCTCAAAAGCACCAATAATACACATAAAAAAAACAAATTACACTAATCCAAATTTAAACCTTCTATTGCGTGTGCATCAAACAACACCAGTAAGAATGTGAATGGAAACCATGTATCTGATAAGAATCTAAAACCAAAAATACATACAAAGTTTTGACAACAAAAAGACAAATAATGTAATCACAACGCGAGCAAAGGGCTTGACTGTTTCATCCAAAATGACACTCCACATGGCCATCAACCCCCTGAACAAGACACACAATATTATTGGCTGCTCTGTCTCACATAACCCTCTCTACTTTTCTGTTAGTTTCTACACTTCATTGCCATGGCCGCAGAGGGCTCATAGACAATGCTCACGATAATGGGATTTAGTATGGAAGTTAGAATTCAGGCTGCAGTTGTTCAGTCAGGATCTATGACAAGGTTCTTTTAGGGTTAACAGTAAATGCCCACAGGGCATGCCACTCCGCTATGAGCCTCAAACCAAGGCCCTCAGCTTTAGCTCCATGTGTCAGTGGACCCGGCGACCCACATTAAGTGCCCAGAAACACTGTGCTCAGTAAGCCTCGACTCACAGGCACTCAGCTTTACTTGCTCTGCGGCCTGGGAAGATCACCATTCTGCTTCATGCTCTGCCTGCTCTTTCTGCTGCTGCCGTTCCTCTGTCGCGGCTGTGATGGCGGAGCGCCAGTCGGAACAAGAAGGCTCACGATGTAAGCATCTTGGGAGTCCAGAGGATGCGCTCCATGCTTGGCTATTGTTGGCCATCAGAGTCCTCCTCTTTCTTTTCTTTCTATTTTTTTTGAGACAAAAAATACCCTGATTTTCATTAGAAACAATAATGTTTATAAAGTGGACAGTGGTTTAGCCCAGCCTTTATCCATTTGGGTGGGAGCTAGGTGGGAAAAAATAGTGGCCTGATCTGACAGGAACAGAAGTACAGAATGGTAGGGGCTAAGAGGTCAATTATTGGCTTTTACATGTGCTTTCCACGAGGAAAAACTATTTCTCGACCCTCAGTGTGAGAGCCAGGCTCTGACCTGGCCCCAAAACACTTCTCAGACCACTGGCCACCCATTTTCAATGCTGGAAACAGGGACACCTGGGCTTCCTAATGGGACTTCTGGATCCTATAACTTCTCCTTCAAAGCAAAGTCTAGAGTGAGCGTTCTGGAGCCATGGGGCGGAGCTAAGAAGGAAGTGCGGCATACTTACTGTAGTTGTGATTCCAGGACATAATTCTTAAGATCCAGCCGTCAAACGGCTTATAGATTTCCCTAAAAACCCGAGGGCGCTGTAGAAAGCACAAGTTAGTCTGAAGAACTGGCCTTTCGGATGGCCTACAGACTTACAGCACTTTTCTTTCCTGTGTTGAGCACGTCTCTTGTGTGTGAACTTCTAGGTGGTGGGAGAAGGCAGAGTTCTTTGTGACACTTTGTGACACTGAGAGCACTTAACATGAATACAGCCTTTACCTGGTGTGAGTTCTCTGGTGGGCACCAAGGTAGGGGCTGTTGCTGAAGCTTTTCCCACACTCCACACATTTGGGTGAGTTGCCCCCAGTGTGACCTCACCAATGAGCACTGAACTGAAATTGTTGTTGACCCTCTTTTCGCACACAGCTCACTCAGAAGGCTGCCCCCCCGAGCTGTGTGTCTTCTGGTGGACTAGGGGGCTAGCACGCTAGCTGAAGCTTTTCCCACATTCCCCACACTGATACACTCTCTCCCCTGCGTGACTTCTCAGGAGGGCGGTGAGGTTGGAGCGCCCACTAAAGCCTTTTCAGCCTTTCAATGCACTTGTGAGGCTTCTCTGGTGGTGAACAGGATAAGAACCTCAGCTGAAGCCTTTCCCATGTTCCGGACATTCGGAGGCCATGTTCCATCTGGGGTGCTGGTGCACGGGAGAAAGAAGTGCTCTGAGAGCAGTCTCGTCCACATGTGGGATGTTTACAGGTTTCTGCGCAGTACCAAGGCTCTGGGGACACATCTTCTCCTGCGATGGGGGTTTCACATCCCTTTCTTGTTGTAAAATCTGTGTGCTGAGCGCTGTCTCCGCTGTCTGCGCTCTCTGTAAAGCCTTCGTGTCCACTTCGGAACTATGCCACTCTGCTCTTTTAGACTCATTCTTGATCTCAAAGCCTGGGACCCAGCTGTCCACAGCGTAGCATCTGCCTTGTGGCCTCAAAGCTGCTGCTTCTGGGGAGAGATTTCATGAGTCAGGGAGGTAGCCAGGCTTGGGAAGAAAATTCCAGGCTTGGAGGGCAGTTTCCACCGAACAGTGACAAGGCAGGGGTCCTCAATAGGGCTGGGGCTGGCACTGCCAACCTGGGAACGGCCTCAGGTTAGGGCAGAGCTTTTTTGCTTCCACCATGCCTGCTCCTGAGTGGCCTTCCCTGATATCCTTGTAGCCTTGTGGCTCCAGGTGGACGTTCAGTGGCTCTCTCGAGTCCTCTCTCGCCCAGGCTGCTTGCGTGAGTCTCCGTGCCTAACCGTTTCGGCTCCCCTCGCCCCCACCCCACCCCCACCCTACCCCCACCCCAAGATTGCGCCTGGCTTCCGGGTCCCTGATTCCCCCTGACAGGGGAGTCCTCTTGTGGTGGGCAACAGGTGTTGTGCTGTCGCAGGCACCAGGCCAAGCTGGGTCTCCCGCACATGGAGATGCCTCCTCTCAGGTTTCTGAAGTGACTTACTTTATACCCAGCAATCACTCACAACTGAATTACAGACTATAATCAGACCCATCAGGAAAACGAGGCCCATTTGGTGGGGGTAACAAAGGCTATGGCGTGGAGAGCCATATTTAAATAATTCACATTGCACTAAACTTCAGAGAGACCGATGGTGGGAAATCGAAACCACAATGCGATCTTATTACACTTTCACAAGGATAGTTAAGTTCGTTTTCTTTAAAGGAAAGAAATAAAAAGAAAACAACAAAGTTGGCAAGGAAATGAGGAAACTGGAACCCTTATCCATTGCTACTGGAAATGCAAAAGAGTACCATCATTGTCGGAAAAATGTAGTCGTTCTTAAAAAAAAAACACCTAAAAATGGAACTACCCTATGGCCCATAATTCCATTCCTAAGTATATAATCAAAAGACTTGAAAGCAGGGCCTGAAGTCGAGACTAATTATCTTTAATTCCAGACCATTGGCTAACTTATCATACTATGAATAAAATTACCATATGAACCATGGGTACTAATTCTATATTTTGAGGTTGCACTTAATTGTAAGTCTTAATCTAAGACAATTAGTTCTCATGCTGGGCCGTACGTGTTCCCTGCCCTCACGAAGAGATCCCTGAAGATGTGGGTACGATAGCAAATGTGGGGAAGAAACCAGATGGTGCCCAGCTGCCGGGACGAAGAGCACCTGGGGTCCTAAAGGATCACCTTAAAACAAGCAGCCACCTAAGAGAGGTACAAGCTAAGTCCACACGGAAGGAGCACACTGGCCTGTGTGATCCAAGGATTGCAAAGAATAAAATCCACTATCAGAGGAAGGAATTGGATTAGAGCTTAGATTCTAATGCTAACACAGTTTGCAGAAGGCTGTGGATGACAGTGAGAGCCCCAAGCCCATGTGCCGAGTCCCCAAGTGGGAAGGAGGTCACATGTGGGTCCTTGTAATCAGTTCCCCCTTTCCAACCCACTCGCCCTCCACTCTCCCAGCATTGCCCCTCACACCCTTGGTCCTGAAGGTATCATCCACCCTAGATTCCCTGTGCCTCCAGCCCTCATATGTACCAGTGTACAACCTCTGCCCTATCCAGCCCTGCAAGGTAGAATTCGGATAATGGTAGTTGGGGGGAGGAAGCATCCAGGATCTGGGGGAAATCTGTGTTCTTCATCGGTACTACCTCGCACCTAATTGACCCATCTCCTCTCCTGAACCCCTCTGTGAGGGGATCTCCATTGGCCGACACTTGGGCCTTGGGTCGCTACTCTGCACTTCCCCCTTCATCCAATATGGTATATATATATATATATATATATATATATATACACACATATATACATATACATACACACATATATACATATACATACACACATATATATACATATACACACATATATCTTTTTTTTTTTACATGATGCCTTATACCTGGTCCCTTTGGCACCTCATGATCGCACTGGCCAGTGTGCTTCTTCCATGTGGGCTTTTTTGCTTCTGAGCTAGATGGCCGCTTGTTCACCTTCAAGCCTTTAAGACCCCAGACACTATCTCTTTTGATAGCCTGGCACCATCAGCTTTCTTCACCACATTTGCTTATGCACCCATTTGTCTTCAGCGATCCTATCATGGAGGTGTGCAGTCAATGATATGATTTTTTTGTTCTTTGACGCCTGATAACTGATCCCTTCGGGATCACTTGATCACACAGGCTGGTGTGTTCTTCCATGTGGGCTTTGTTGCTTCTGAGCTAGATGGCCGCTTGTTTATCTTCAAGCCTTTAAGATCCCAGACGCTATCTCTTTTGACAGCCGGGCACCATCAGCTTTCTTCACCACATTTACTTGTTCACCCACTTTGGCTCCAGCTGTTGTGTCTGAACAAAGATTCTATACTAGAATTCTAATTTTTAAAAAGTTGTGTGTGTGGGGGGGGCATGAGAACACAGAACAAAATTTTAAATTCTTCCAGAATCCAAACTTTAGGGATCCATTGAGGCTGGATGAGTCTTGAAACTATTGCCCTGAAATAATCTTTAAGTCATAAATCAAAGATAACTCCCTTTACACTAAACAACAACTCAAAAACACAAAACAAAGGTCACTGCTATCCCTAGAGGGCTTTGCACTGAGCTAACTGCAAGGTCAGCAGTTCACAAGCAGCAATTCACTGACCAGGAGAAAGACGAAACGTTCTGCTTCTGAAAAGATTTAAAAGTCTTGGAAACCCAAAGGGACCATTCTTCTATGGGCCCTTACAGTCATGGCATAGTCATTCTATGGTCCTATATAGTCATTAGGGGAAAACTGAACAGTAGTTTAACTTAACTAGGAAAAAATGTCTGTCATGCGCATTATGCTTTTTGAAGAATTATCTTTGTTGTTTGGGTTTTTTTTAGGCACTGTGTGATAGTTAGGTTCATTGTGCCAACTAGGCCATTAGGAGCATGTGGGCGGAGTTTAATCAGATCACAGCTTGATTGGCGGGCAATGAGATAAATGGTTTTCCAAGGCCTGCCCCTTTCTCTTTTGCTCCCTGTTGATCAGACCAGCATGCTGCTGCTTGAGCAAGTTCTTTGCCTCAACTGGGCCGCACTATCTGTGGGCCAACCCAACCCCTGCACCTTATGGCTAGAGCTTGCAGTTCCTTGGAGACCTGCTTCGCCATGCTGCTGGCTCATACATAGCTTGAGCTTAAAGGCTAGTGGATCCTGTCACCATGCATCCCTTGAGTTTGTGATCCCATTGGGGCCTGCTTCGCTAAGCTCCTGAGCTACTGACTGTAGCTGACCCACCCTGCTGTCTGCTGCCTGAGGGAGGACTCCACTGTCTGCTTCCTTGACCTTGGACCAGCAGCCCTTGTGAGTTGAAGGACTCTCAGTATATTAACTGTTCCATGAAAGTGAGTTGAACTGAGTCCTCTGTACTGTTGTATGGACTAATTAATTAGCTGTTATACTCCTTGATGAGTAAACTTATATATATATAATCACAAGGGTCCTGGTTTTGTTTCTCCAGGGAACCCTGCCTAACACACACTGCCTACTCAGTTCCAGCTTATGATAACCCTATGTCTAACAGGAGGAAACACCGTCCTGTCCTGTGACATCCTCACAGTCTATGTATGTTCTAGCCCATTGTTTCAGCCGCTGTGTGCATCCATCCCACGGAGGGCCTTGCTCTTTTTGCTGCCTCTCTGCTTTACCAAATATAATACTCTTCTCCAGCAACTGGCCCCTCCTGATGACATGTCCAAAGTACATAAGACAAAGTCTTGCTCTCCTTCCTTCTAAGGAGCATTCTAGTACAGGTCAGACTTTTCTGGAAGTTCATGGTAATGTCACTGTTCAACAACACCTTCTTTCACATGCATCAATTCTTCTCCACTCTTCCTTAATTGTCCTAGTGACACTTTCTACTCCCGGAAAGAATTAAAGTCTTGGGAACTTACAGGGGCCGTTCTCCCCTGTCTTCGAGAGTGCATGAGTCGGCATCGACTTGATGGCAGTGAGTTTGTTTTTTTGGTTTGCAACATTGTTTGATTTCTTGACTGCTGTTTCCATGACCCTTGATTGTGGAAACAAGTCAAATGAAATTCTTGACAAATTCAATCTTTTCTCTGTTTATCATGATGTTGTCTATTAGGCCCAGTTGTGAGGATTTTTGTTTTCCTTTATGTTGCGATGTGGTTCCTTCTGAAGATGGTAGTCTTTGATCTTCATGAGCAAGTGAAGCCTCTTGACATTCAGCAAGCGAGGCTGGCATCTACGTATCAGGTTGTTCCTCCCATCCTGATGCTGCATTCTTCTTCATATAATCCAGCTTCTTGAATGGTTTGTTCAGCATGCAGATTAAGTAAGTATGGTGAAAGGTTAAAGCCTGACCAACGTTTCCCCTGATTTTGAAGCACTCAGTATTGCCCTTGTTCTGTTCAGGTCCTCCACCAGTACAGAGTGAAGGGTTCTGGAATTCCCATTCTTCCCAGTGATATCCCAAGTTTGTTATGACTCACACAGCTGAATTCCTTGCCTAGTCAATAAAACACAGGTAAGCATCTTTCTGTTTTTTTTTTTTTGCTTTTTGTCACAGTTCATCTGCTATCAGCAGTGATATCCTTCATTGCATGTCCTCATCTGGCTTGAATTTCTGTACCGCCACAATCATTTCCCACATTTTACTTGCTTATGATATTGGTGATATTGTTTGATAACTTCCACATTCTGGTGGGCCACCTTCCTTTGGACAGGTACAAATGAGGAACTCCTCCAGTTGGCTAGTCAGGTCCCCAAATCTTGTCCTAGACGAGCGAGACCCTCCAGTGCTACATCCGTTTATTGAAACATTTCCATTTGCATTCTGTCCATGCCTGGAGCCTTGCTTTTTGCCAGTGCCTTCAGTGCCGCGTGGACTTCTCCTTCAATAAATGGTATGTTCTCGATCATATGCTACCTCCTGGCTGAATGCTGATCAGTTCTGCTTTTAAATTTATTTCTTGATGAATTTTTTTAAATCGTGGATTAGGTGGGGGTTTACATTCAAAAGTTCAAACCATTCATCACTGCGTCTCCCCACTTCATAATCTATCCCACCCCCACCTGATTTCTCTTTTCCCTCGTATGGGCCTCTGTCCTTTTCACCCAATACCTGTCCATCTTCTAGTCTGCTGCTTCCACTTCCCAGACTTGCCCTCTCTCCCTTGGGAACCTCTAAAGTTGTTCTCCTTGCTGACCCGTTCTTCTTCTTGGTACAGCGACTCTGTGTACTCCTTCATCTACTTTTGATGCTTCCTTCTATGGTCAATTTTGCCCTTAAAATCCTCTACTACTGTCACTCGGGGCTTGAGTATTTTCTTCAGTTCTTTCAGCTGGAGAGATACCAAGCATGGTCTCCTCTTTTGTTTCTCTAACTCCAGGTCTTTACGCATTTCACTGTAATCTTCACTTTGTCTAGACCAGGGGCCTTTGATGTTTCTATTCAGTTCTTTTACTTAAAAATTTCTTCCAGGCCTTTTCTCTACATCCAAGAACAAGTTTTAGCGTCTCTTCTGAGATCTATTTTTGTCTTTTCTTTCTTTTGTGCCATTTTGATGACCTCCAGCTTCCTCCTCCTCCTCTTTTTTCCCCTATGTTTGAAATGAACTTTAAGTTATTAAAGACTCCAAGACCACTTCAGTTTTACTTTTCCTTCTTTGTCAGCCACTCAGACCAATATTTAGATCTGAAGGACGAGGAGTCCGAAGGGGTCTTTTTCTTTTTAGCTTTCTTTGTGTATGACGTTATTGATGTCACTCTAGAAGTCATTTGGTCTTTGATCATTAGTGTTCAATGAGTCATATCTGTTCTTGAGATGGTCTCTAAATTCAGAGTTGTATTTTGAGTCTCGTGGACTTGCCTTACTTTGAAGTTGAATAGGAGCAATTGATTATCCGCTCATCATCTCTGGTATTGCCCTTTACATTGTTGAAAAAGGGTATTTGCAATGAATAAATCTTTGGTCTTGAAAATGTATCATGTGATGTACAGTATATTTCTATCACCAAAGCCATATTTTCCACTACTGATCCATTCTCTTTGTTTCCAATTTTGCCATTCCAAGAGCCTGTAATTATCAATGCATCTTCTTTTGCATGCTCAATCAATTTCAGACTTTGGTGGAATTGTTTAATTTCTTCATCGCTAGCTTTAGTGGTTGGTTGGTAAATTTGAATAACAGTCATATTAACTGGACTTCCTGTATTTCAGGATAGATCTTGAAATGTTCTTTCTAAAGATGAATGGGACACAATTCTTCTTCAATTTGTCATTCCCGGCATAGTAAACCATCGGACTGTCCAATTACAAAGGGCTAATACCAGCCCCTTTCAACTCACAAATGCCTTGATTATCAATCTTTATGCGTTCCATTTCGTTTCTGACAACTTCCAATTTCCCTAGAATCATACTTCGTACATGCCATGTTCACATTATTAATCGGTGTTTACAGCTCTTTCTTCTACATGGGATCAAATAGACAACAGCATCTTGAAAGGTTAGGTACAGATCTTAGCAGGTGACGAGTTTATGAGCCTAGTTGGAGTCACTCCGAAAAGGTAGGTGAGAACGCTTGCAGAACTAGATCATATAATCAATGTCACTGATTGTACATGTAGAAATGGTTAGATTTGCTCTATGTTTTGCAGTGTATATTTTCAGCAACAAAATAACCTTTTTAAATATGGACAAACACATCTTAGCTATCTAGTTTGGTTATAACAAAAATAATACAAGTGGGTGGAGTTAACAAACAAGTTTACACGTTCTTATGTTAAGAATGAATTTTTTTTAAAGTGAATTCAAGGTAGCAGCTGTAAAGGAAGGCTTTCTTTCTGCATAGGTGCTGAAGGAAAGGCCTGTCTCTGCTGAGCTTCTGCTCTGGGGCAACCTGCAGAGAACCCAGAATCTTTCTTGCCTGGTTCTGCTTCTGCTGTCTTGTTAGACCCTCTTTTATATCTCAGAAGGGATTGACTAAAGATACACGCTATATTAATCCTGCCTTGTTAACTTAACAAGGATAACCCATTCCTAAATGATGGGCATAGCAGTCAGGATTAACAACACATATTTCTGAGGGATATCATTCAATCCATAACACTATGGGATGGGAGAAAATACTTGTAAATCATATGTCTGAAAAGGAACTCATATCCAGATTACACAGAGAGCTTAAAATTCAACAACAAAAAGACAAATAAGCAAATTTTAAAATGGGCAAGAGATTTGAATAGACATTTCCCCCAATATACAGATGTACAAAGGTTAATAAGCTCACAAAAATATATTTTAAAACATCAGTCACCAGAGCAACGTAAATAAAAATCACACTGAACTACCTCTTCATGGTCACCTAAGCCAAAACCAAACCCACTGTGATGGGGTTGCCAGGATGGTGACAACAACAACAATAATAATAGATGAATAAGAGTGTGGAGAAATTGGAACACTTACTCATTCCTAGTGGGAATGTAAAATGGTGCCGCATCTTTGAAAAGCCTTTGGCAATACCTCAAAAAGTTAAATAGATTGTTACAACGTGACCCACAAATTCCACTCCAAAGTATATACCCAATGGAACGGAAAACATTCCACACACGAACTCGTACAAGAAGGTTCATAGCTGCATTATGCATAAGAGCCCCGAAGGAGAAACAACCCAAATACTCATCAACTCAGAAATTGGTAAATAAAATTTGGTGAATACATACAATGGAATATTACTTGTCCATAAAAATGAATGAAGTTCAATTACATGTTAGGACAGTGATAAATCTCAAAAATACTATGCTAAGTGAAAGAATTCAGACACAAAAGGCCACATATATGACTCGATATCTATATAAACTGTCGAGAATAGGCAACTCCATAGAGAAAGAAAGATTGGCAGCTGCCAAGAGCAAGGGGGAAGGAAGAATTAGGGTAAAGATTAATTGCTAATGGGTCTGAGATTCTTTTTGAGATCATGAAAATATTCCAGAATTCCATCGTGGTGACAGATGCTCAGCTTTGTGACTATACGAAAAATCACTCAATTACATGTATATTTCAAAATGGGGGGGGGATTTTATGGCATGAAAATGATATCTTAATAAATACAAATAACTGGTAAACAAACAGCCATCTAGCTCAGAAGCAACAAACCCCACATGGAAGAAACACACCAGCTTGCGTGATCACAAGGTGCCGAAGGGATCAGTTATCAGGCATCAAAGAACAAAAAATCATATCGTCGTGTCCTCACCTCCATGATACGATTGCTGAAGACAAATGGGTGCATAAGCAAATGTGGCGAAGAAAAATGATGGTGCCCGGCTATTAAAAGATATAACGTCTGGGGTCTTAAAGGCTTGAAGGTAAACAAACGGCCATCTAGCCCAGAAGCAACAAAGGCCACATGGAAGAAGCACACCAGCCTGTGTGATCACAACGTGTTGAAGGGATCAGTTATCAGGCATCATCAGACCAAAAAAAATCATATCATTGTGAATGAGGGAGGGGAGTGCAGTGTGGAGAGCCAAAGTCCATTTGTAGGCCACTGGACATTCCCTTACAGAAGAGTCTTGGGAAGGAACCGAGCCAGTCAGGGTGCAGTGTAGCAACGATGAAACATACAAGTTTCCTCTAATTTCTAAATGCTTCCTCCTCCCCCACTATCATGATCCCAATTCTATCTATCTTACAAATCTGGCTAGACCAGAGGATGTACACTGGTACAGATAGGAACTGGAAATGCAGAGAATCCAGGATGGATGATCCCTTCAGAACCAGTGGTGTGAGTGGCGATACTGGGAAGGTGGAGGGAAGATGGGTTGGAAAGTGGGAACTGATTACAAGGATCTACATGTGACCTCCTCCCTGGGGGGTGGTATGAACAGAAAAGTAGGTGAAGGGATACCTTGGACAGTGCAAGATATGACAAAATAATAATTTATAAATTATCAAGGGTTTATGAGGGAGTGGGGAGTGGAGAGGGAGGGGAAAAAATAAGGAGCTGATGCCAGGGGCTTAGGTGGAGAGCAAATGCTTTGAGAATGATGAGGGCAATGAGTGTACAAATGTGCTTTGCATAATTGATGTATGTATGGATTGTGGTAAGAGTTGTACAAGCCCCTAATAAAATGATTTTAAATAAATAAATGAATACAAATAACAGATCAATTATGTTTCTTGATCAAAACCAGGAGTTCAAAGTGTTTGAACGCGCACGCTGTCCAATTATTCTGGACATCACCTGGTGATGTTTATGTAGAAGAGAGCAAGCTGTGTGAAGTAGTCGCCCGATGCCTCACTCTGTTGTATATGTGTGCATGTCTACAATACTAATGTGGGTATTTATACTGTGTGGACTCTGGAGGAGCTAGTCCCTGGGGAAGGACCTCATGCTGGGAAAGTGGAGGGGCAGTGACAAGGAGGCAGACCCTCGACAAATGGACTGACACAGCGGCTGCAGCGATGGCCTCAAACACAATTGTGAGGATGGCCCAGGCCAGGGCAGTGTTCTGTGCCCTTGCACACACTGTGGCTATGAATTGGTACTGACCCCATGGCACCTGACAACATCTTGTTGGTCACTTGTATAAACGAAGCGAAAACAGAATCATGTAATAGTTTCCCCCTGTGTGTTAGTCTGGGTACTTTAGAGGAACAAATCCACAGAATCTTATGTATAAGAGAGAGTTTTATATATAGGTTAAGTGTGCATCAAGAAAACATCCCAACGCAGTGCTGCCCAAGCCCACAAACCCAACATTAATCCATTAACCCATATGTCTGACACCAATCCACAAAGTCCTCCTCTATCTCACAAAACAGACGCAATGATGCTGACTGCAGGAGGAAAGCCGAGTCAGTGAATGTGTAAGCATCTCAGCGCTGGCAGGGGTCACCACACGGGTGCTCCAGCACCCAGGGCTGCATCAGGGTAGTTCCACGTGGCTTCACCTCAGGGATGTCACATGAAGTGAACATTGCCAGCTAAAGCAGGGAACTGGCTAAGGCAGCTGTACCCTTGTCCAACCATCAGAAAGCAAGAAACCTGAGAACTCCAAAGGCAAGGCTCACCGAGCCATTTCTCTCTCCACCCTTCAATTAACCCCACATGTGTTTATCAGCCAGGTTGGCACAATGAACTAACTCACCCTGTTCTTAAGTTAAATGAAACAAACTAATCACCAACCAATTGTCAGGAGTCATTCCATCCGACCTGCAAGAGGGTGGAATAGAACAGCCCCTGTGGGTTTCTGGGGTTGCACAGTTTTACAGGAACCAAAAGCCTCATCGCCTACCATGGAGCGACTGGTAGACTCAAACCGCTGACCTCATGGTTAGTAGCCCACACTCTAACACCAGGGCTTTTCAGTGAGAGTCCGTTGACGGTCATTCAGCTCGAAATCGATCCAGGTTGTAGTCAAATCGAGGCTTTAGTCAGTCTACGAGAGCTGCCTCTAGTGACGGGTTGGGGTGAGGTGACCAGGACGTTCCGATAGAAACACGGACTCAGCTGGGAGTTCATTTTTGTGTCGCGCCGTGCATCAAAGCGAAGAATATAACGGATCTGAAGCTCACACAAGACCAAAAGCAGACCGTGAGCAATGACCCCGCTTGGGAAAGGAAGGAGGCAGAGCCGCGGAGGAAAGGGCGCCGCCAGAGAAGAGAGTAAGATTCGTTTCGCTTGTCGGGCTCCTGGCCTGTTCAGGTTCGGAGCCTCCCAGATGTCGATGGCGCGGTGGTGATGCGCTGGGTTGCTCACCGCAGGGCCGGCAGTTCAAGACCACCAGCCGCTCGGCGGGACGCAGATGGGACTTTCTCCTCCAGGGAAGATTTGCAGAGTCGCAAACCCTGCCGTGCCACCCTGCCCCGACGGCCGGCCGACTGGACGGTAGAGACAGATCCTCCTTGGGTGGGTGTAAATCAGCTGAGGGGGGGGGTCTGTGTAAAAAAAGGTGGGGACACAACAACCTGAAGTGTCATCCCTCCCACGCCCTCTCAGCCCCACCGCCTTCCAGCGCCGCGAAGCCCCGCCCTGGCGGGACGTCCCAGCACTTTTCGGCCCCGCGCTGCCCGCCGAGGTTTGGCCCCGCTCGGCCGCCGTGCTTGCGTGCTTGCGTGCCCGCGTGCGCGCATGCGCGGGGCGACCCGGGGAGAAGGTGAAGATGGCGGCGGCCAGGGCGGGGGTCCTGGGAGTGCGATGGCTGCAAAGGGCAGCCCGGAACGTGGTGCCGTTGGGCGCACGGACAGGTCGGCGAGAACTGGCGAGCTCTCAGTGTGGGAAAGGGGTGCCTGAGGTTTGCTATGCCGGGAGCGGGGGCGGTACGGCGACGCTGGTGTCCGGGCAGGGGGTGGAGGGCCCCCGCGGCTCCCGCAAGCCCGGCGGGGCAGGGAGGGCGGTCTAGCCTCTGCCTTCCCTGCCGCGGAAGCCTCCTGGGCGTCGGGAGCGAGGCGCTTCTGACCTGCCCTGTTCTGCGCTCCAGCCTCACACATTACCAAGGACATGCTCCCGGGGGCCTACCCCAAGACGCCAGAAGAACGGGCCGCCGCCGCTAAGAAGTATAACATGCGGGTAGAGGATTACGAACCGTACCCGGACGGCTCGGGGTGAGACAGGGTCCGCACGCCCCGGGGTAGTGGTGGGAGGAAGGCGGCTGGGCGCATTGACTGACCCCCCTGCACCCCCCGCGGTCCTTGTTGGGACCCCACAGACCCAATGATGTGGCTGCTTTTCTCAGAGGGGCCCAGTGGGAGGGGGGCGGGTGAGCAGCTGCAGCTGCGAGGACTTCAATTTTCTCCTTGGCTCAGGCTGTTTCCTCAAATGAGGAAACCGAGGTTTTAATGGCTCCCTGGGGGACCCCGGGATAGCAGGAACCTGCCTTGGCTCCATCGAGAGCGCCGAGTTTCATTTAGATCGAGCATCTGCTGGGCTCAGGTGCTGTCATCCAGGCACGTGACCAGCCCGGAGCTGGACTCCTGTCATGAGAACCTTAATTTGTAGATCGAGTACTCTGTCTCCGTGTGTGTATGCCCTTTTAGAAGATATATGTATATGTACCGTATATGTAGATGTATGTATACATGTATTTGCTCGTCCCCACCTACGTTTTTCTAGGGCTGTGGAAATCATGACATTTGTTAGATTAAACTGGCGGCCCCTTACTCTAGCTGATGTTATGCCTCCCCCTTCCTCCCCGACCCATCTCCACAGAACACCCCTTCGGTTAATTTTCGGAAACGATTGCCTTGATTTCCTGTCCTAGCATCCCTCTTAATCTTGCTTTTAGCAGCTCCTATTTTTCTTGTTTTGTTTTCTAATCATTTTCGGTGACACATGTCTAGTTACCATTTCCTAGTTTGCTGTTTGCATTTTTTTAAAAAATTGTGTCGGGGACAGGAGCATCCTGGGGGGAAACCCTGCTTAGCAGCAATCCCACTAGATCTTTAAATTAGAGGGATTTATGCGAGCGCCTTGGTGGTTGAGGAACATGAGTACAATGAAAAAAGAAGACTTTTCTAATCGTCTAGATTACTAATCCAAATCATTTGACTTTTTTCTAATGCAAACCCTAAACTTTACTTTCTTTTTCTCACTAAAGACCATAATCAGTGATGGATGACTTTCAGCTCTTAACATTCTCGCTCTGTGTGTGTGTGTGTGTGTGTGTGTGTGTCTGCTTTGTTGCAAATAGGTAAGGAAATGTATGTTAGGGTTTCAGTTTGACTTGAACTTTTCATTATAATTTGGTTTCTGTGGGTAGACAGACACATGCATAGAGTCACTAGGACTTTTGAGATTGGGATTTGGAAGGAAGCCACTTCCATCGCCCTGAGGTGAGACAGTTACCTCTGTCACCTGGTTTCTCATCTCTGACAGGAGCCTGAATTGTCTGAAGCTGCCAAGGGCCCCTTTCTAGTCGTGCTTGCTGTCTCTTAGGTATGGCGACTACCCGAAACTTCCAGACCGCTCACAGCATGAGAGAGATCCTTGGTACTCCTGGGACCACCCGGACCTGAGGTTGAACTGGGGTGAACCGGTGAGAGAATGATAGCCCCTTTAACAGCCCTTACTTCTCTAGAATGCCTTCCTGAGTCAACTTTCTTTGGTTCAGACCACAACTGTTGCCCAAGTAACACTTAGCTTTTCTGCCCAAGCATTCAAGATGCAGTGATCAGACACCTGAGGTTTCGTGTGTGGCATGTAGAATAGGACTTCTGGGAGTAATGGAATTTGTATTGTGAGTTTCCATGGTTAAGTGCTCTCTGATCAGCAGAGACTAGACAGGCTTGCCCCCAGTTCTGTGGGCTGCAATATCTGAGTCAAGACTCACAGGATAACATCCAAGGGCAGTAGAAGGCCTCTCTCAAGTGTTGTACAAGCCTCTGGTAGGTAACTCTGGACTGCCTACCTTTTACAGGAAGGGTAGTATTGATAGCTTTCTGCCATTTTGCCTTAGCTCCACTGGGACCTAGACATGTATATACGGAACCGTGTGGACACATCCCCCACGCCTGTTTCTTGGGATACCATGTGTAAGCATCTCTTCGGTTTTGTGGCCTTCATGCTGTTCATGTTCTGGGTCGGAGACAAGTACCCCAGCTACCAGCCAGTGGTGAGTATCTGGGAAGGGTCCCCTTAGGCATGTTTGCTTCACCCCATTTCCCAAAAGACTGGAGTCTCTGGAATCCAGCCAATACCAAGATAGGAGGGCTGTGCCCCTTTGGTGGAGTACAGCTCCACCCCTGCACTTTGGATTTGGCTGCGTGAGAAGACACAGAAGGAGAATGAGGGGGCCAGCTTGTCTCAGGTGTTCCCATCTGGGCACTGTGCTCTTCACACACGTGTCAGCAAGTGATCTTTCTACGCATGGTTGAGGGATCGAGAACTGAACCTTACCCTGTGCTGCAGGTGTGAAGGGCACTTAATTGCTTCCGGTCCCTAGTGGACTAGGACTCCTCTGAGGTCCCTTTAGGGACTGGAAGCAATTGTCTACTCTAAACAGACAAGAGAATTTTAGAGACTGTAAGGGACATCCTCTGGTCTTAAAGAAGTTTAATTTGGTTAAGAAAATTTAGATCAAATGACATGATGAGCGATATTTGAACAGGTATCAGAGTAGCATAATGTGTGTGAGAATATGTATGTACTAAGCGAATTGAAATGCTATTAAAGGGTTGTGTTATCAATAGACACACACTTACGTAAGAGGTTCAGAGTGTTCATGGAAAAAAGAGATGAAAAGATCATGGAATTTCCCCCAAACTTTTTGAGGGCCCCCCTCCCTTTTTTGTTGTTTTTAATTTGGATGTAGGAAGACAGAGCATGTGGGGGAAGAGAGAACAGAAGGAAGGAGGGGAGTGATGAATCAGAGTTGGAGAACTCTGCTCCCTGCCATGGAGTCTGTTTGGACGTGTAGCATCCCTACAGGGCAGAGGAGAACTGCCCTGTGGGTTTTCGAGACACTCCCCTCCCCCACTGCCCACTGCTCGGCACCAGCCCACCCGCCCCTCAGACTGTTACTCTGGGCGAGTGGAAAGCCTCATCTTTCCCCTGTGGAGTGACTGATGGCTTCAAATTCCTGACCTTGGGGTCAGCAGCTCAGTGCATAAGGAGCCGTGCTGCCACAGCGCAATGGAGTGGAAATAGGTATATAAAATATTTCCTTGATAGCCAGCTGTTAAAAATCCAGATTCCTAGGCTCCATTCCATAGAGGTTCTAATTCTGTCACTCTGGTGGGGTTTTAGAATGGATATTTTTAAGCCACCTTGCGGGTTTGGAAATCACTGTTTTAAAAAAATCGGCAGTGAGCTGATCAGCTCCGTCGGTGGCTTTTATCACCTGCTGAGGGTTTTGGACTGGACGGTGTGGTACCCACTAACTCAGCAAGTATTTGTGGGGTCCTACCATGTACCAGGCGCAGGCTGCTAACGGGGCCAGCGACACGGGGTGCGTTGGTTTTCCTCTGCGCAGCAGGGAGCTATTGTGGGTATTTGAGCCACAGAGTGACATCATGAAGGGTGGGTTTTTAGGAAGATTAATCTGGGAGTAGTCTACAGGATGGATTGGACGGAGAGGAACTGAAGCAGGGCGCTGCTGTGTTTGCAGCTGGTTGCCCAGTGCTACCTCTGCAGAGATAATCAATGTCCTGATGGTAGCTGGTCCGCCTGTGTGCACTGACACGAGCCTTCCACCAAGCCCCAGGGGCTCCAGGCTGGAGAGGGCACGCAGGGTGGTGTGAGCACTAACTTCACTTCAGGAGAGCAAGCAGCACAGTGTGGCTCTTCCATTTTTCAGTTCTGTAAGCACATCACCCTTTCTCCTCCCCTTGAGCTGTGTTCTCTGACAGCTGTTTGTTGGTAAAGTCAGCAGCCCCTAAAGCACGTCCCAGCCATGTCTCCTCTGTGCTTCCCCCACCGCCGCTCCTGCACGCCTCATTTGCTAGGCCACTTTAGTGCTGGTGCCATTAGAGGCTGAGTGACTTAAAGGAGATTGAGTCTGTCTCGACCCCGAGAGAGTGGGATGGATGGATGCATCCTCTCATTTAGAAAGCTTTGACTCTCTCACGAGCAGGGCCGGCGTACAGGCACCGCTTCTCTCACAAGCGAGAGAGAGTCAGTCTCTCTCTCTCTCTCTCTCTCTCTCTCTCTCTCTCTCTCTCTCTCTCTCTCCTCTCTCTCCCCCCCCCCCTTGGGCAGAGTGGGGAAGAGGGAAGCTGCCGCTACCACTCCAGCCCAGCTGGGGCTAGCCCGAAGCTGCTGCACCACTACCCATTTCCCACGTGTGATTGTTGGAGTGGGGCGAAGCCAGGTATTAACCTGGTGCCTTTCGTTCTTGCTGACCTGTGTTTTTTTCCTCAGGGGCCAAAGCAGTATCCTTACAATGATCTGTACCTGGAACGAGGCGGCGATCCCACCAAAGAGCCCGAGCCAGTGGTTCACTATGAGATATGAGGTGGCTTCCTGGGCTTTTGTGCCCCCTAACTAGGACGCTCAGTCTTTGAGATTAACCTTAATGAAATCCCTAATAAAACTGAGTGCTCCTGTTCTGTCTGGTGCCTCATTTCCCCAAAATAGCTACTGCTGAGGAACCTCATCCTTTCTCCTCCTTTTTCTGTGGCTTACTGTCTGGATCACCTCCCCTCGCCCCTGCTCTGGGGTCGGAAGAGGATAGGAAGAGCAGGGGGTGGGGGTGGGGAGGGAGCACAAGCTGATGTGAAATTGTTAATTTGCTGGGGCTCCGAAGGCAGCTGAAGGTTCCAGTTGTGCAGCAGGGTCCGGGAAATGCTCCCGACTTCCCTAGTTACAAGATTTACTTCCCATTAAAAACCTCTTTGTATACAGTACTCAACTATTCCCAAGAACATAATAGGGTGAGTAGAGGGTTTGGACTGGACTGGGGCTGTAACTGCATCTGATCCTAGCTCTGTTATGAGAATAAGTATTTTTAAGGCCATTTCTGAATCATTTTAGTAATTTGGCATAGCTGTATTCAGGAATTAGAGGGCAGTCTATTGAGTTACCGAATCCTTGCATCGTTTTTGTTACCCTTGATTCAAACTCACAATAGTCTTTGAACCCAGCTGGAAACTCATTGCTGTTCAGTTGATTCCAACTCAACAGTGATCCTACAGGACAAGGTAGAACTGCCTTACAGAACTTCGAAGGCTGTAACTTTACAGGGGTTGACACATCTGTCTCTGTGAAGTGGCTGGTCGGTCCAAACCACCTACTTTGAGATTAGCAGGCAGGCGCCTAGCCACCACTCCAGGGCTAACCTCATAGCATGTTTTCTAAGTGACCTAGCCCATACTGTTCTCACCCTTTCGGGCAGCAGTTCTCAACCTGTGGGTTGCCACCCCTTTGGGGGTCGAATCACCCTTTCACAGGGGTCGTGTGATTCATGACAGCAAAATGACTGGTGAAGTAGCAACGAAAATAATGTTATAGTTGGGGGGTCACCACCACATGAACTGTATTAAAGGGTCCCGGCATTAGGAAGGTGGAGAACCACTGCTTTGGGGGGAACATCTTAAAAGTTTATACTGCTAGAAAACCTGTCCCACTAACGAAAAACGCCACGTGCACTCAATGTGGCCTTTGAAGCAAGTCCGTTCAAGTTGATGGTGGGCCCGTTGATGGTTGTCCCAGCAGTGACAGAGACCACAGAGGAATCGGAGTATTGTCCCTCTGAAGGTCACCACTGTCCTGCAGCATTTGATAAGCATTTACAAGCATCTGTGCCTAGTATATATCAGACCCTGATAGGCCCTAGGGATGGAAGGTTGAATAAGGCACCGTGATTGCCTTCCAGCAGTTCCCTAGACCCGCAGCTATAAACCCAGGTGACAGGATGTGACTTGAGAATGTCCTCCTTGAAGTTGACTTTCACACCTTCGGTTCAAATTTTTCTTGGAGGACTCCATCACAGTCAGTCTCAGTCTAGATAATTCTAGGTGTTGGCTAATTAGTTTTCACTGTTCTTTAGGTTTTGGTATCGGCAAGTTCAAGAAACAAGCTGTTGAGCGCTTACTAAGAACAAGAAGGGTGAGCCAGGCACAGGTAGTAGTAACAAATTGTCCTGTGTCCCGATTCACCCCTACACACACGCACCTTACCAAGTAGGGATAGAGAATTCACGCCTTAAATGGAGGTTTAAAATAGGTCTAAGATCTTCAGCTGCCTACCGGGGATTTTTATTTAGGACTGCTACAATTCCCTCAACACAATAAGTAAATTTACATGACCTCCCCATCTCTTCAAGTTGTCTAGTTCTATTAATAAGAGCCGTTTTCATAGTCTTCTCAGGTCCAAGGTTGAAATAGTCTCAAACTTGCTACTTTTACCTCCGCTATAGTAATGCAGGCTTTCATGGCTTGGTACCCGAGTTGTTCTATTTGGCTCCTAGTTCTGTAGTCGCTGTCTCCAGCTCTGCCCTCTCTGAGCGATTCACGCTGCAGGCCCCCAGTCACTATCTCACTGCGTCCGCATCCCTGCAGGCGTTTCAGTAACACAGTCATGTTCAGCCATTCTCCCAGGTGCAGTCTCTGTTTCATGGTGTGGCACTTGCCAGGGTACCTGATAGCTGGCTGGGGCTCCCTCTCTGGAACACAGCCTTGTCTTTGCAGCGCCCAGGAGTGCCACCTGCCTCCCCTTCCTGCAGCCTTCCAGAAAGTCACTCACTGCAACTTACGGCTTCGTTTGCTTCTTGCCTTTTCAACTAAGTGGGTTCCAGTGAGCGCTTCAGGGGCTTGCACCGGGTCATCTCCCGCTTCAATAAGTAAATAATTGAATTAGTGCGTTCCCCTTTCAGAGCCTGTCACCCATCCCCACCCTGGCCAGGCTGAAATTGGCTGGAGCGGGATTTACGGGTCGCAGGATCTGTCACGTTGCGCCACAAGTTAGCAACTCAGTGAACATTCCCATTCCAAGGAGGACGTGTCCTCTAGGACGCAGTCCCAGCTCTCCTTGTGCGCGCGCGCGCCACGGGGTGCGCAGATGGGTGGCGGAGGTCAGCAGGCTGGGGCCAGGTTTGACTATCCCCAGCTCACCGCACCTGACCCCCGAGGTTGGTTGTCCCCGCCTGTTTGGGGGTCTTGAGCCCCCCCCCCCCAACAAGAACGGAAGCCCAGGCCTGGGCCGAGACGGTGCTGCGCCACCGGGCAGCTGTAGCGTGGTTCCTGCCCGAGGGCACAGTGGGTCCTAGGTGGGGTGGGGCGAGGGCCTACTTGGCCCGCCTGGCCTTGAACCCGGCTCCATTTCCCTTTCCCTGCCCGAGGAGGGCTCCTCTTCGGCGCTGCCCGAGTGCGCCCCGTCCCCGGGGCCACCCGCGTCCTGGCTTCTCAGGACTGCCCCTGGAGCCGAGCTCTGCGGTGCGGTGGCCCGAGAAAAGCCGCCCAGGGCGCCCGTGTGTTCAGCTCTGCTCGCGCCCGCGCCCCCACCTTTGGCCACTCCTTGATTTCCGGGCCCCCGCGGGGGTCCTTCTAGTGACCGCAAATGCCTCGGAATCAAGGGCTGGCCCTCCCAGTCCCGGGACCGCTAGCGAGTTGGGCCCTTGATGGGATTCCGCGTGGGCTGGCGGCAGGGTTGCAGGTACCGGCCCTGGAAGCTGCTGGGGCTTCGCAACCCCGCCGGGTCCATTTCTTGTCCCCACAATGGAAACAAACAGTAACACTGACCCCTTAGAGACGTGAAACAAGGCAGATGCGCGGTGCAGACCGCAGCTCCTGCTTTCGCGATGAGGGGTTCTGAAAGCACTCTGGTGACGCAGTGGTTAAAGTGCGTGCCTGCGAACCGGAACCTTTATTTTGGTTTGGTCTCCTACCCCGCTGCCCCACTCCCCCCCCCCCCCCGTCAAAATGGCTGTGACCAGCAGGTGGCACTGGTGACTGCAGAGTTGGCGGTGAGGCCCGTCAGCGAACACCTGATGTACCCACTCCGCCCCCAGCACTATTTTCAGAGGCTGGGCTCAATTATGAGCCTTAGCGTCCTGTTCTTCAGGTTGGAAACCACCTTACGGATGAGCTCTTTCGTGACCCAATTATTTTCTGCTTTGCTTTATTTTTGTTTTCGTTCCTGGGAGCATGCAGAAGCAAAGAACATTTCGGACGTTTTATTATGAAATGTAGGATTTGAACCATACAATATGGGGCTTAAGGGGGCAGGATTAATGGAACACACCTGTTCCTCTGCTCGCTGCACTACCATCTAGATCTCTTGCCAGGTGCCTACAATTTAGGCAACCAGGTAACTTCCCCCAAATGGGCCAAACCCAAAGCAAACCCGCTACCATGGAGCCCCTGTAAGACAGAGTGGAACTGTTGGTTAGAGGCACAAACAGCCACCTCTTGCTCCCCCCCAAGTGACTTGTGGGTGTGAGCCACAGGCCTTGCAATTAGCAGCCCAATGCTTAACTCACAGCACCCCTTGAGTACCATCATCACCTCCATACAGTCTGACGCAGAATGACGCTCTCTGGGATTTCCAAGGCGGTAAATTTTGATGAGCGCCGACACTCATTTTTCTCCTGTGGAGAAGCTGGTATGTTGGACAGCTGATCTTGCAGTCAGCGCTCCCACACGGACCAGACAGTACAACCCACCAGAGCCCAAACCAAGCCCACCACGAGTGAGTCCATCCCAGCTCGTAGTGACCTTGGAGGACAAAGGAGACTTGCCCCTTTAGGCTTCTGAGACCGTGAATATTTACCGGAGTGGAAAGCCTCATTTTTCTCCCGTGGAGTGGTGGCTGGGCGTTTCAAACTGCTGACTTCGTGGTTAGCAGCTAAATTATCACCCACTACCCCAGCAGGGCTACTTACATAACAGAGAGGGACCTGGAAATGTACTGACAAGCCTTTATTTCCCAACAAAAAACCAAAATAGATAAAGTTTTGCAAAATCATACCTCCAGGGAACATCACCTCATTCAACAGTCTGTAAAAACCTTCATCTGTGGTGCACCCCCATCCCAGTTAGTTAACAGCTCCCTCCGGAGGGCTGCGGGCACTGTCCCCCAGGAAGCGGCAGTCTAATAGCCCTCGGCAGAGGACACTGTAGCTACTTCTGTTTTTGTGGGTGAGGGTGACCTGGCTCAGGTTTGCTCAAGCAAGTCATGGAGGGTCCCTGGTTCCTTCCTCAAATTCAGTTACTTCAAAACAAAATCTATCAGCTACTTTGCTAGCTTGTTGGACTAGATCCTCAACTATATGTTAGATGAGATTGGAAATGGATGTTCGCATTCATTCAACAAATATGTGTTAGGCACCTACTATGTGGTGGGCATTGTTCTAAGTACTATTTATAACACACACTGAGCAGACACTGTGCTAGCTGTCAAGGGGGTTATGGACTAGTGGAGAAAACCTGCAAGGTACTTGTACATAATTATGAGTGGTTAGCAAGCTAAGAGGATACCTGATGGTGAACTGGTTACACGTTGGGCTGCTAGGTCAGCGGTTCGAAACCACCAGCCACTCTGGGAGAAACATGGGACTTTCTACTCCTGTAGAGCGTTATAGGCTTGAGGTTGATATGAGTGAGCATCGACTTGATGGAAGAGAGTTTGGTTTTTTGGGAGGCGGCATAAGAGAGACCCAGTAGCACGGCGGTTAAGGGCTCCTTCGGTGGCGCAAACCCAGCAGAAAGATGTGGCAGTCAACTTCGGTAAAAATCACAGGTTTGGAAGGCTTACAAGGCAGTTTCATTCTGTCCCCTGGGGTCACTCTGAGTGTGAATTGACTGGAGGACAATAGGTTTCAGGTAGAAAAAAATCGAGACTCCTTGGATTGGGTGCTCAGGGAGGCCTCCCTGAAGAAGTCAGTAGCTGAGCCCAGAGGAGATTGAAGTGTCTGGTTGGAGACGTTGAGTGGGATGAAATAAAGTGCAGGAAGAAGAGATTTGTGGGAAGAGGTGGCAGATACAGACTGATTTTTAGGCATCATTGCTATGTGCCATGGGGAATGCTTGGTTCATGATTGTATCCAAGAGCTTGGAGCTCAGAAGGATTTGTGTTGGCGATATGGGCATTTGAGTCACCAGTATGTGGGTGATAGATACTTAAAGCCATGGGAATGGGTGTGATTGCTGATACTTGATTGGATTCATAGTGATCACCACGGACCTTTGGCAACCAGTGGGGTTGAGTAGCCTTTGAGTGTAAAGCAGTCTATTTTAGTAGCTGGCTAGATGGGCTGTCCTCACAGTGCTGCCACCCAGTGTCCATCTGGAGCGCCCCATCCCGTGGTGGAGAGGGAGAAGGACAATCGTGACCCGGTGTCCCCTGATGCTCCTCACTTCCAGCCGCTGAGCTCGCGGCTCCTCTTTTCAGTGGGTTGAGGGCCATGTCAGGTGTCTGCCGCATAGCACTCGGGAAAGATCATGAAGCTGCAGGGAGTTGTGCGGCCTGCCATCCAAGTGTGGAGTCCGGCTAACCAGTACCCTGTGTATCTGGCCACAGGGACGGTGAGAACGGGGAGCAGGATCCTCTGGAAGTACCTAGGTGAGGTGAAACGTCATAGCTAGAAGTGTCTGGGGAGCATTGGAGAAAGCTGTAGGCTCAGAGGAGTGTGGGAGATGGCTGGTGGCATAAGCAGGGTTGCGTTAGGTATTTTGGGCACCCGGGGGTGGCCTTGGAATATGGATCAAGGCCAGTCGCCTCGTGCTTTCTTGGTTTCTCTGGAGTTACCATTTGAGAAAGGGTATATGCTAGGCCTTTTCTCATTTGCCCTCCTCTCTAGCTCCTAACCCAGAGGTTCTCAACCTGTGGGTCACGACCCCTTTAGAGATCGAAGGACCCTTTCACCATGGGGGTTGCCCGATTCATCACAGTAGCAAAATGACAGTGATGGAGGAGCAACGAAAATAATGTTATGGTTGAGGGGTCACTGACACATGAGGAACTGGATTCAAGGGTCGCGGCATGAGGAAGGTCCAGAACCACGGTTCCGCTCCAAATTCACCAGCCGACTGTTGGTCATATGCTGCCTCTTCTGGACTTCTCTCATGCCCGGGAAATTCTGCGCAGCAGCCAGATGCCTCCTGTATCACAGCCAGCACATTGGAAATCTTTGAGGTCGATTTCAGGGGCCCCTCTCTGGACCTGAAATGCAGGGGAGTCCTTTCTGCCTCCAGTAGGCACTGTGTCTGAACCACACGGAGGTGTGGCTCTTGGAGTGACTGTGTCCACTCAGGGCTCGGAGGGAGGAGAGGAGAAGGGAACTGGCTAAGTTGTAGAGTCGTGAACTCTGGGTTTAACTTGAAAAATAATTTAAAACACAGCCACCTTCGCCGTTCTGACCACCAGCGACTGCGGTGTCTAGCAGAAAGCACAGGATAGATATCACGCAAGTCCAGAACCATGTGGACCTGACCACCTTGAACCCAGAGGTGTTGGCACTGTTCTCCCCTGGCTCTGGTGAGGATCACAACCTGGCACAATACTCCCCTTTTCGCCAATGATCCCCCCTCACTGATGCCACACACCGATCGAATACTCATAAATTTCCAGTTGTCTCCACATTTTTGTGTCATTGGTAAGGTGACCAGATTTTAACATTGGTAAAGCGGGACACCACTGATAAAACTAATATCCTGGTGAAATAGCCACACGGCAGCCCCAAACCATATACCCTGGCTTGTCGTGCATTCTTTCCAAAAATCGGGACTTTTAAAACGTGCCGCGGGACACGTGAAAAATTGTTAAAAATCGGGACTGTCCCGCCAAAAGCGGGACATCTGGTCACCTTAGTCATTGGGGAAAAGGTGAAATTCACTTTACTTAGGTTACCTATTCTATGTAAAGAATGTACACGTGTTACCACATCATCTTAGTCATAAAGTACAATTTCTATCTTTTTTAGAAAAATAGAATGAGGTAGCTCTCCCTCTCTCACGGAGTGGTGAATGGGCTTCTCCACACACTCCAGAAATCGCCAGTCTAGATCGCAGCTCCCTATCTTGATGATTGATGAGCCCCCGGTGCACTTCTTGGTCTATCTGAGATTCTTTAGACTGAAGTGCCCCTTTTTCACAATTTAACCCAAGGATGATTCTTCTCCCTTTCTTGAGCCCTTCACTTGAAATAACCTTAAGACCCATCACCCTCCCCTTTCTGGCCAGCATTTATCAATTTATGAAAGTATCTCATATTTTTCAGCTTGTTATATCTCTTTGTGTTTCCAAGACTCGTGCTCTCTAAAGAGCAGACCCTCAAGGATTTACCAACCACAACAATGACAAATCTTCCCAGCCCCCAAGTGTGCATTGCGAATGGGTCTCTGAAAGGGACGGGCCGATTCAGCAATGATTCTCCTCCTTGGAAAGGGGACAGTGGGCCCAGGCTCTCATCCACAACCAGCTAAGCCCCAGCTCCAGCACAGTAGTGAACAACACGGCACTAAGGCTTCTTAAGAAACGGACAGCCTATTTCTTGGAACGGAATTCTGCGATCCGCATGGACAGCATTTTGCTTCTTTGTGCCCCTTCAATGCTGTATCGCCAATACCTATTTGAGTGCCTGGTTTATGGTGAGTGCTAAGCAGATATTTGCTGAATGGGTAAGTGAGAGTAAACACTTCTGGCTTCCTAAACCAAAGAGCAGGTGTTCATAGTCAACACTTCAGTTAGCTACGGTCAAGTCAGTCTTAATGTCTTCAGAGCCTTTGAAGGGAGACTGTCTGCTTTGGAGTCAACAAAGTCAAAGGGACCTTTTGAAATGTTGGTACTGAATGTGGAAGTCATCAACTCTTCCCCTCGCACTCTGGTTCTAAACTGCAGGTACCTGGGGCTGGAGACAAAATAAAACACACAGAGCTCACTGTTTCTTCTCTACTTTTCTTTCTCCAACCAATTTGTGTTAATTTCCAAAGAGCTAAGGAATCCCCTTTGCCAGTGCTTCCGCGGGGGCTTTTGGAAGAAGTCATCTAGACACAGCCAGGGTCGAATGAACTCACTTTTCTCTCTTCCTATTTTTCTCACTGTCTATTCCCACTTGGGTTAAATAGTTGACTTGAAAGTTAGTAACACAACCAATTGATGGAAACTAACCGGGTCTTCAAAGCTACTCCCCTCTCTCTCCTTTATCTGTTTGGTCTTCGCCATGGCACACTAGAAAGCACAGGTGCGGGTCCAGAACACGCCTAAGATGTGTGGCTGAGCTAACTTGCATTTGTCAGTGGTCTGGGGCTTTCTCTTTTCTGCACAAAGACGGGGTTGTGCAAGGTGACTCGAAAGGCCCTTCGGCGCCCTTCTGTTCAGCCTCCTCTTTCTCTTTTCAGCTGTTCCTCCGTCCTTCTTGTATCCTTTCCCTCTTCCCTTTGCCTTTGCATTACTAACTTCACCTATGCTTTTCAAAGCCGTCTCCCTTCCTCTTCCTGCCTTTTCAGCAGACTCATGCCTTAACCAAATTTGGACCCTAAAGTTCCCTTTGCCCTCGCTCCACGATGCTTCAGGGAAATAGCATCAGTCACGAAATAGCCGACTCGATGCGCAAAATTGTGAGCCCAACTGGGCATAGAACATAACCGAAGGAGGTGCACATTTAAGGGACACTGGGCGCAGTCAGACTCCATAGGGATTCGTGAAGCAAGTGATGTTTGGTTTGTCAGATGAGCATCACTGGAGGAAAGGTCGTCAGGAAATGCTGCCTTGCTAATGTCATTGGTCTTTTGGGCCAGAGCTTCTGGGCTTCTTAGAACCCAAGGGTCAGAGGTCAACCTGCAATTTGGTGCCCTCTACCTCCTGTCTCCATTGGGATTCTGGATCTCTTGCGTGGCTTTCCATAACACCTGTCTGACCCATCCTAGGGACAGGCCTGTCAGTGATCTGCCTTCCTGTGTCTTTATCTCACCTCTAGCTCCCGAGGGAGCGTTTCCACCGTCCTCCGGGTGTCTGTGGAAGGGATGCCACCAAGCAGAAACATTTTCTCACTCCCAAGACTTGCTGCTGCAGAGCAGGGGTGGGGAACCTCTTCTCCGCCAGGGGCCATTTGGAGATTGACGGCATCATTCGTGGGCCGTGCCGATCCCACACCTCACCCCTAAAGTGAGTTAGTGGGAACTGCTTCTCCTTGGCAAGCCCTGTGATGTTAGCTGGCCTTGATGGTCAGGCCCCCAGGCTGGATGCCATATACTCTGCCCACAGTGTGCCACCGTGCCCCTACTGCCATTCTGTGTGACTTTCTCATCGACGACCTCCCTCTCTCTGTATCCTGCGTGAGCAATGTGGGCTTCTCCCGTGACTGTTGACCTGCCCTCTGCCCATGCACGCTCTAGTCCCTGGGTGGCGTGGCAGCCTCTGGAGCCAGGGCGGAGCACATGCTTCTGACAACATGGCCGATCTGGCAGCAGCTCCAGCCGTCCTTGTGTCCACTCTACTGACCTGGTTGGAAGGAGTGCTCAGCTCTTCACTTCTAACGGGCTGGCTCTGGTCTAACCACTGGGCAGCCGGGGCCCGGTCCTGTCACCCAGTCTGCTCGGTAACTTTGCCCACTGATCCCAGGCATGGGCACACTGTGATGCAGCCTTCAGTAGGGCTCCGTGCCCTCAGGTGATGTGAGTCAGGCCTCTCTGGGTTGCTGGGGCAATGCCCTGGGCTAGCAGCTGTGCTTAGCATTGGGACGGCTTAGCTACCACCTGTGAGGCTTCAGGGCTCGGCCCTACGCAGACCACCCCAACTTGTCTGCAGGGGCCCAAGTTAGGGATTTTCTTTCGTGTCAGAGACTGGCGGTGCCTGTTTGGACAGCCCCTCTGAATGCTTTCAGCTGCATCAGGACTGCGACCTGAGCCAGAGGGTTGGCCCCATCTGCACTAATCTTCTTACAGCTGTTGACTGCTCCCAGCAGAGCCCTCAGGAGCGGTGACATCGGGAGGTCCCCCCAAGGGGAGATGACTAGGCGATGGCCAAACCACAGGGAATCCTAGTCCGGCCAAGTTGACACAAACCTATCCTAACCTGCCTTGCATTTGAGTTGGGAGGATTAGTAAGTGGAGTAATATTCTTGAAGTCTTGACCACAGAGCCTGGCCCCTGTAAACCCAACAATGCTAACTCCCAAAGCAGCCCCTCTCCCTGCCCTGCCCTGCCCTGCCCTGCCACACCCATACAACTGAGGCACGGGCCTTGAGGCTGCCTGTGCTGTAGAACTGGAAGAGTATTCCAGAGAAAGGGCGGGACACCAGGGAGACAGGTAGCCCCTTGCTAGGGGTGGGGATGCCTGAATAAACTGGCCGAGATGCCCCACTCCCACTGCTTACTGATGGGGGAGGGGGAACCTGAGGAGGCACGGTGCCAGTTCCTTCTCTTTGTCTGCTCCGCAAGCTCCTCTGGGGGACCTCTGGCAGTAGACCTGGGGAAGGTCCTGGCGGCGGGACCTAGGGAAGGAAGGCGGCGGGGAGGACGGCTGCTCACTATGTACCGTGTGGCCCACGCGCTCTCGGGGAAGGAGCCTGCGATTGTGCAGAGGCAGGACACAGTGGCGCTGTCCCAGCCCTCGACTTTAACCGTTTCCAGGTATTGCATTCCTGTGGGTCGGGCTTGGCCACACCGCGAGTGACAGGTGTGGATGGAAGCATTCGCTGCTCTGCCACTGTGCACCTGCCCTGGGAGGTCACAAGGCCCGCTTGGAACGCCTCCAAAGTGGGCCTCTTTCTTTCTTCCCTGCTTTTGTCTCTTCTTGGCGGGGTTGTCTCCATACGCCTGTTCTTCATACAGGTCACCTTCCTGGCCTCAGGGGCCAGTGATTCTGAAATCTTCATTTGAGATTTGAATAACCCGAGTGTGCCAATGACCGCAGGATCCAAGTCACAGGTGAGCCTCCCTGAGCTGCTGCGGACAGCGTGCAAGCTCATTTCCTGGATTAGTCTCTGGTTCGGGGGCCCAGGCCGAGCGCAGGCAGTACCAGGCGGCACCACTGGAGGGCAATAGAGCTCCACTGGCCAGAGCAGTGGCAGGCTTGGGGAAGAGGGTGGGAAGGGGGCTTGGTGTGCCCTCAGTAACTCTCCTGGGGCTTCTGGGAGGAAAATGGAAAAAGTCCAAGATGTTAGGGAAGAGTGGGCATGCGCTGTGTCAGAGTAGGGTTGGGGAGGGCCCTAGACTCAGCAGAGGCGGAACAAGAGTGGGACACCCAGATAGTTCCTTTTCTGTAGGAGCTAGCCAGCGGATTGGGGGTCAGGTGTGCGTTCTGTCTCTGCGTGTGCCTGTCAGCCCGCCTGGGTCCATCTCTATGCTCTCTGACATTCCCAGTCTTCTAGCGACAGAGTCGGGAGGGAAGCTGACTCTGCGTTTGATAGCCCGTGTGCCCTGAATGTAGCAGGTTCCTCTTTCCACCTCACTCTCTCAGGAGCTTCTTGGGTGTCTCTGCCCCTACCACACATATGCCCATCTTTCTTATTTTCAACCCCCTCTTGGTCAGAGAAAACAGGAGGGCTGTTTTCTCATCTTAACTGTATCCTCTCAGCAGCAGCTGGGGTAGGGTCAGGGTAAAACCCCAAATGCTTTGACTCCCTCAGCCTCGACCTCAGTAGTCTACCGGATCCTCCCTGAAGCCTGGTGCCCGCACTCCCTGAGACTCTGCTCATTTGGGTAGCCCACCTCTGCCCTTGGGTTTTCTGTGCTTGGTTGGGAGCAGTGGGACAGGGATGCCCCACGGCCCAGAGGGTGACAAGTTGTTCTCCCAGGCTCCCATGCTGCCTCCGCAGCCCCCAGAAGACATCTGGGCACTCTCTTGGAACCGGCGAGTCCAGCACATTCTGTCTTCTGCTCATCCCAGTGGCAAGGCAGTTGTGTGGGACCTCAGGAAGAAGGAACTGATCATCACAGTCAGTGATCACAACAACAGGGTGTGTAGCAGAGGCCAGAACACAGGCTGCCCAGGCCTCGCCGAGGGAGCGACTTTTCCCTGCCCCAGGTGTCCTGTGGAGAGTGGAAGTGAACAAAGGTGATGTAAGGCTCCAGCCATCCCATTGTTAACAGAGCCATTGTCGCTGTGCCCTGAGGGCTGTGCTGTGCTCAGTCACACAGAAGGTCCCATCTCCCAGGGCAGGAGAGGTGCAGCACCAAGGAAGTCGGTGACATCACCTGTTGGGGTCTGTTTTGTTCCCAGATGCACTGCTCAGGCCTGGCCTGGCACCCAGACAGCCACCCAGCTGGTGCTGTGCTAGAGGATGATCGTCTTCCAGTGATCCACTGTGGGATTTTGCCGCCTCACCCCTGACAGAGCTGGAGAGCCACAGCCCCACCCCTTTTCAAGGCCCTCCCCAGACTCAGTGCTGAGAGACCACAGGAGACTCTGTTGAGTGCCAGGTGTGGACTCCAAGCTGAGGCTGGGGACAAGCTTTTTTTATCTTGGATCACACAGAAAGAATGCGGTACTTTGCACTATCTTTTCGCTTGTACCAGCATGTGGTTTTTTCTGAAAAGCTGTAGGGCACAGAAGCGGAGCATTTTATTTTCGCAGTTAAGCTGACCTTGACACAAGCTTGGGGTCACCCTGTTTTCTTCTGTTCTTATTGAAAACTGAGAACAATTTCACCCAGAACAATTCCAACTTCTTTATCACCTTGCACATCATCACATTCCTCATCACAGCCTCCTCATATTCCTTATCAAATTTCTTAGCACAAGGATAATGCTCATTTCCTTGAGTGATGAGGTGTCTTCCTCCGAATCTCCCCCTTATGAAGAGAAACTTCCCTTCATCCTCCCGGTATTGCCACTCTTGCCACTGGTCCTGAAGGGATCATCCGCCCTGGATTCCCTGTGTTTCCACTTCCTATCTGCACCAGTGTACATCCTCTGGTCTATCCAGATTTGTAAGGTAGAATTGGGATCATGATAGTGGGGCGGGGGAGGAAACATTTAGGAACTAGAGGAAAGTTATATGTTTCATTGTTGCTGCCCTGCACCCTGATGGGGTAGAAAGGGGGAACCAATTACAAGGATCTACATATAAGCTCCTCCGTGGGAGATTGACAGCAGACAAGTGGGTGAAGGGAGACATCTGGTTTCTTTGCTGCAGCTGGGTCTTTGGGATTTCTGGGACTGCGTGGTTCCATTCCTCCATATTGGGTTGTATTTAAGCTACCAAGCCAGAGCAGTTGGTGCTTTGATGTGCAGGGGTGCCCTCGGGTCCCTCCGGTGTCCTCAGCCGCCTCCTTTGATGGCTGGATCAGTTTGTACTCTGTGATGGGTAGAAGCTGGGAAGTCCAGCAGATGAGACTCACTGACAAGGTTTGAAGGGCTTGATGGGAATGCTGGAAGGGACTCTGTTGTCAGGAGAAAGAGGGACATGCGACCTGGGAAGAGAGGAAGGTTGTTGGGGACTGGGAGACCAGACTGAGCTTAGGAGGCCTGCACTTTGCTCCAGGGCCTGCTGTCCTGGAGTGTGTCGGTCCATGCCACTACAGAGGAGGCCTCCACCTTGACTTGGGTTCTTGGATGTTCCCCGTAGTGTAGGCTTTCAAGGGCCCCAGACCTCCATGCTGGACCCTGATTTCGGGAGGATGGATTGTTTTGCCTCCCTCTCTCCCCTGGGCCTTTTCAGTATCACACTCTGCTGTTGACCTTGGTCGCAGGAGGCTCTGCGGAGCTTCCCCGCAGCATAGGAGTGCCGTTCTCATTCCCAGGCCCAGCCCTATCTGCCCGAATATGGGAGTCTGGCTCTCCCAGGCCACGGTATCTCAAGGGTTCCCCTGAAAAGGAATTCACAGGCAGAGTTTGCAGCCGATTCTTGGCTCCAGCTGGTGACAGAGGTGTCCTTTTGCCCTCAGATCTCCGCTTCCTTCAGCAAAAGTCAGCCTCTCCCACCGCTGCAGGGGCCAGAGCAGGTGGCCCAATGGACAGTGATGCCTTCCCTGAAGAAAGCCCCCCAAATGGATTGGAAGGCCAGCAGGAGTTTCATTCACTCTAAGTGGGGTGTGTGTGTGTGTGTGTGTGTGTGTGTGTGTGTGTGTGTTCGGGGTGGTGGATGAGCACTTGTGAAGCCCACATGTGCTCAGCATGCAGCAAAGTTCTCCAGGGAGTCCTCCTGTCTCAATTGAGAAGTACTTACTCTTGCCTCCTCTCTCCTCCTCCATCCGTCCTGCACTCTGCTTGCTGTATCAGTAGCCCTCGTGGTCCTGGAGAACAGCCCGGGATTCTCCTCACCTTCCTGAAACCTTTACCTGCCTGGGAGTGAGGGAGCAGAGCAGGAAAGAAGAAATGCAGACTCCCTCACGGTCCCTCCCCCAGTCACACTCTCGGGTCCCCACGGCCTTAGACCTGAGCTCGCTCGCTCAGTGTCCCACTTCGTTGTCTCTTTTGGGTCATGCTATAGTTTATTGTGCCAGCCTGGCCGATAAATACGAGTAGGATTAATTGAAGGGCGGAGGAATAAATGGCTCGGTGAGCCTCGCCTTGCTTGTTCTGTGCCTCAGTTTAAAGGGGTACACTACCTGTGGGATGCCTAGCCTGTGGACTGTGTCGCTGTAAGGTGAGGTCCCTTCAAGCCCACGTGATTGGAATGTTCATCTCTGGAGCTGGGGACTGACAGTTGGTGACAGTTGGTGACTTGCCTTGCTGTTTGCTGCCTGGGGATATATAGCCCAGCTCTCTCTACAGTAGGGGACTGACACTGGCGGCTCTCAAGCCTTAAAGGACTGCTAGTGTCACACTGCTTTATAATTTAACTGTTAATTTCTTGTATTATCTATCTGTATATAATTTAACGGTTCATTTCTTGTATTATATATCTATCTTTATAAATATATTTGTGTATAATTACTAGCAATCTGGTTTGTCTCTCTAGAGAACCCTGTCCAACACAGGTCACCACTTCTTTCCCATGCGCTCGTAGTGCTCCACATGACTCCCCTGTCTTCATGAGTCATCCCTCGCCCTCCTGCCTCTGCCTGGGCCCTTCCCTCCGCGTCCTCTCCGGTGCCCATTGAAGCCTGCTGCAGCCGTTCAAGGCCCCCTTCCACCCACCCCCTCCACAGGACCCTTCTTTGGTCCTAGGCAGATGAACCTCATTTCTGGGACCCCCAGTTTCACAGTCCTACAGTGGTACGTACCACCTGGATGAAAGACACACGCGCACATCCACTCCTCGCTCACTCTGAGACCCGGTACTAAAGCACATGCGTGCTCGCTCATTTTCCTCTCCCCCGAGCCTCGCTTCTCAAACTCCAGTCTACGCTTTATTGCAATTCAGATTCTGGCTCATCCCATCTGGGAGGTTGTTAGGTTGAGTGGCTACAAAGTTGACTCCCCCTCCTGGTGACTCCCCCTTGTGTGTGCCACAGGATCGTCGGTGGCACGTGCTGGGCTGCTAACTGGAAGGTCAGCCGTTCGAAGCCACCAGCCCCTCGGTGGGAGAAAGATGAGGTTTTCCACCCCCATAAAGATGGACAATCTTCACCGAACCCGCAGGAGCAGTTCCCCTCGGCCCCGCAGGATCGCGACGAGCTTGATGGCAGTGAGTTTGTTTTAGAAATCACATGTTTCTTCCCAGACACCTCTGGGTAGACTGGCAGCCTCTGGATTCGGCGCGCAGCACACAGGGTCTCTGAGGGCTCCAGTTTCTGCGGGCCAGGCAGTCCCCCAGGGAGCCCTGCTGCTGTTCCGAGGAACCCCTGGATGGAGCAGGGCTCTGAGTTGCCGAACAAGATGCGTTCAGTATTGGGTTTGACTGGAAAACAAATGTGTGAAAGTAGAGTTTTGTTTTCACGGCTTCATGAGACATTAAGAAAGCAAGGCGAGCACAAGGAGCCCTGGTGGCGTCGTGGGCTGTGCACTGAGTGGCTAACCAAAAAGTCAAGGTTCAAACCCACCCGCCGCTCCATGGAAGAAAAATAAGAGCGGTCTGCTCGTGTAACGATGCAAAGGTTCAGAACCCCCAAGGGGCAGTTCTGTACCCTAAAGGGTCCCTGTGAGTTAGAATTGACTGGGCAGTCGTTAGAGTTGGGTGAGGCTGACACAGGACCCCGGGGCCACCGTGGGCAAAACACTCACCTCTTCACCCGAAGGTCAGAGCTTGACCCTGCAGGCTGCTCCCCGGAAGAAAGACGTGGGGTCCACTTCTGGAAAGCTGGACAGCCTTGGGGAGCCTCTGGGGCTGCTCTACTCTGTCCTCAAGACAGAAGGCCACTCGGCGGCAGCGGCTTTGGTTTTGGAAGACTAATACTCGAGGCCGTGACACGTAAACAGTGAGGTCAGGAATTTGGAAGCGAAGGTTATGGGGCTCGAACTCTTATCACACCCTTGTTACTTAGTATCTGGGAAATCTTGGACAAGCTACCTAACCACTCAGAACTTCCGGGTAAAAAGAGAGACAGACACACCTGCTCAGCTTATGCTAGTGAACCGGCATGCACCGCACATGAGAATCCATGTGGACACGCGTAAAGTTCTAAAGGCTCGTACCAAGTTACGGTGGTTGTGCGTCTGTGGCGTACATTCTGTGCTTGTGAAAGAATGTCGTGGGGGTGGAGCTTGGCTTCCTCAGACTTGAGAAGAAGGAACGTGAATCCAATCAGCAGCAGCTCAAGGCTAAAGCCTGGGAGTCAGAGGTCAAACGTGCATCACCCTCTCACCCCATTTACCAATTCTGATACCGAACACCCCTCCCATGCCTCTCTAGTCTGCTGGCTTCAGGGATGTGTGACAATGGTCACCCAGAGCTCAGACAGTACCCACTCTGAGGGAAGTAATCAGGGAAGTTAGGATCAGAAATTTTCAGGGTACAATTGTTCAGTCATGCAGCCCCTTGGCCTTTGCCCTCCTTGCGCCCTTGACTTGGCAGTTGCTGCTGCTCCTGCCACCCCTCTGGAGTCACAGCTGCGGTGTCACTGCCTCCTGGATCGAGGAGGGTCCATGTACAGAGCTCACAAGATCCCAGAGACAGGCTTTACGCTCTACTCCCTTACAGCCCTGTCCTCTGGGGGAATCACAAAGACGAGGGCTAGAAGGGCCATGGCCGGTACTTCACTGCGCCTGAGTGCTGCCAAGTCCAGAGAAGTCCGAATTCGCGGGGGAACGTTTGCTAGGAAGGCGGCGCTCGGCAAGGGAAGGAACGAGTGGCTCAGGAGGGGAGCAGCCCGGCCCGTCCACCCCGCTGCGCATCACAGCCAGCTAGCCGTCTGAGGAACCGTCTGAGGAACCGGAAAAATAGGACTGCCTGCTTGCTCCCCGCAGGGAGCCTGATACCCTTGTCTGGGCTCCAGCCTAGGCACCCTGGCTATGCCTGTCAGAAGAACTTTCTAGGTGCTTTTATTGAGCAGCGAGGTGGTGACCTGCTGGAGCAAAGGCACTTAAGCTCTGCTTTTGTTCTGGGGGCTTTGCTAGCGTGTCTCCTTGGGCAGGCAGGCTGCCCCAGGTGGGGGATCGGGCGGTGAGCGAAGGCCCAGAAGTCAGAGCAAGCGGAGTATTTGGGGATGTGGGGAGACAAGAGCAGGGCGAGGGCTGTGGCAAGGGCAGGCTGGGTGCTGCTCTGGGAGGACTTGTGCCCCTAGTGGCAGAGGAGCTCAGGTCCCTCCTGGGGCCTGGCGGAACCAGGACAAGCCTGAGTCGGGGAAGGGCGAGGGTTTGGATTAGAGGAGGGGATGCGAATGGAACGGAGGGGACCTGTAGGAGAGACACGGAACAGAGAAAGCTCCGACTGCCGTTGCTTGGCTGTACGCTCACTGCCACTGAGTCCATTCGGATTCCTAGCAGCCTTCTAGGACCAGCTAGACCTGCCTCCGTGGGTTTCCAAGACTCTTTGTGGGAGTAGAAAGCCTCTTCTTTCTCCTGTAGATTGACTGGCAGTTTTGAACTGCCGACCTTGTGAGCAGCCCACTGCAGAACCATTACCCAGGGCTCCTTGCCCTTCCTAGTGGTGTATAAAAACGTGCTGAAGCCTGGGTGACTAGGAGAATGGTGGTCCCAGGACAGGCGAGGAGAAGAGTCGTGTGGTGACGTTTGGAGCAGATGGTGCTAAGCACGCAGAGATGGTTTAGGCCCAGCTGTGCAGCTGTACTCGACTCCTGCTCCTGTCCCACCCCAAGAGGCTCTTGCTATTGACTTTCTATCTTGGGGTTGACCAATAGGCTACCTTCCCTGGGATTCTCATTTGCCTCAAAGGGATGACCTTCGCCCTTTTTGGTTTTTCCTTACCAGTTTGGGGAGAAGTTGGTTTCCTTTGTCTTTCCCAGCGCCCCTGCCCACCAGGTGCCGCAGCCTGGTGCCGGCCTTGTCTCCATCAGTCAAGTGAGCGTGGAATCTGAATTCCTGATGCGGTCTGCTAGCTGCAGGCAGCCCTGAGGTCAGGAAATCTCCTGACTTATTGTCAGAGTAAGATCCAGCAGATGGCGCTGCCCACTGAAGAGCCGCTCTGGCAGTTCCTGCAGGTAGGACGCTTGGGTGGGTGGGGGACTGACCACTCTGAGCGGTTGCTCCATCTGGCTGCGAATCCAAAAATCTGCAGATGCTCTTGTGCCTTAGATAAGATGGCCTGGAGGAAGACCGGTGGCAGAATTCAGGGTTCAGGGCATGGTCAACAGGGGGCCAGGCTAGCTCACCCAGATTAGGGAGGGCGACAGGCAGGCTTGGCCTGCAGTGTCAGACACCAAGTAGGCTGCCATCCCCCGGCAACTGTACCTAAGGAGGCTTCTCAGAGACGCCCCTTGCCCTGTTTCTTCGGAAGGATATGGGACAGGCACCATAGCTCATCGGGGTCACATCAGGTCCCTTCTGTGGGCCTCCTGGCAGCAGTGCACCCAGCAGTCCACAGAGCCATTCTCAGGAATTCTTCAGCTTCCCAGAAGATGGCTCAGGTGCAAGGAAGCTTGATGTTTGTCGAACAGCATCTGTGTAAGCTGCCTGGACTCAGAAACTTCCTGTGCCGCTGGGGCCAATGGCTCATAACAACCCCATAAACACAGCGTCCAAAGCCCCTGCCAGGGTCCTGTCTGTCCATGTCCAGGAGTCATTGCAACCAAGTGTCCCCTTGGTTATTTGGGGTTCATCTAGACTTCCTTCCAGTCCAGGTGCAATGTAGCTGTCACAGCAACGTTGCCAAGAAGCAGAGTTGGCATTTGACCTTGATCAGGTAGCGGATTGAGGAAGCCAGCCGAGGGGCAAATGATCCTGCAGCCGCCGCGAGGGTTGGCTAACACTTGGCCCACAGGCCGCAGTAAACCAGCTCTGGGAGGGGCCTCAACAGGGGCACTGCAGGCAGCACGAGGAACTCTGCTTGAGGGTCCAGGCCGAGGCCCCGCTTGGTGCAGGAGGCAGGTTCTCATCCAGCGAACAGAGGCTCCTCTGTGTCCTGGGATCCCTTAGGCAAGCCCGGAACAAGGCTCCAGGATGGATGATCCAGGAAAGACGAGCTGCAAAAGAAGGCAGGCAGTAAGCTCCACGTCACGTCGGAAACTTGACTCAGAGTGAGAGACTCTCTGCAGAGAAACCCTCCCCACCCCCCCAGGTTCATCAGTGCGCATGCCAGTGTGGGGCCTCCTGGGCTTAGGGTTTCGCCAGGAAAATAGCTCAAGGGTCTAGGAGAGGGACTGGTCCAAACTCACGGCCGAAGAGCTGTGGGACAGGGTCGAACTGCCCCTTGTGAGCTTCCAACACTCACTGCTGAGGAGAGTAGAAAGCCCCATCTTCCTCCAGCGAGCATCCACTAGGTGACTTCAAACTGCTGTCCTTGCAGTTAGCAGCCCAATGCACAGCCACGGCGGCGGCACCAGGGCGCCCTTGGAGAGTCCAGGGTGTGGCATATGGAGATGGGCAGATTTCATGCTGGGGAGCGTGGCACTCACCCTGTCGGTGACCACATGGTTGAAGAGTGACTTGGGGCTGTGTGACATCCCTCAGCCCAAAGGAAATGACCTTGACAGTACCAGACCGCAGACCTTCTGCAGCAAGGACAGTGGGAACCCAACCAGCCAGAGCCAGGAGACACCCCTTTAGGACAGTGTCCTTCCTTCTAGACCTGGACTTTGCTTTCCCAAGTGTTCAGCATTTTCAGAAATCTTCAAGCTCCTCAGCTCTCTCTAAGAATGAGGGCAAGGCCCCAAGTCCACACACTTCTGGGCTGGTAGTAGAGTCTTGTCTTAACCATGAACTAGGACCCTTTCCAAATAACCCTGGCCTGATTCCTCCTTTAGCTCCGCCATTAAGGGCCAAGGAGTCGATCCCTCGGAGATGGTCGTGAAGCCCGCTGGGTTCCGTTCCTAGCCAGTCCCTCTGTCCGTCCCTGTCCAGGCTTCTGCACACACCACAGAGGAAGCCTCAGCCTTCTTGAGCTTCTTTGATGAACTGCTCCAGCAGACCATGGCTCCATGGGAGAGTCCCATCACAGAAGGTACCCTGCCCTAGGGAGAAGGAGCCCTCTGCTTGGGAGTAGGTGGACCCAAAGGTCCTGATGTGAAGATACTCCCTTCTGATCCCTTGCCTCCTTCCCATTGTCTCGAATGCTGGGAGCACCTTTTCCTGGTGAGACCCCTCTCTCTCTTTGCTTGTAGATTTTCATGGATGAGCTCTTCCTAGGGGAGACTTTCCCCAAGATAGTTGTCCCTATCCTTTTTTGGCTTCTTGCTTAAAGGACTGTGACTTTGCCCTTGTTGAGCACGTATACCCAAGAGCAATGCCACTGCCACAGGAAGGCCCTCCCGGTCGTGGGCCTCTCCTTACAGTTACTGCTGGACCTGAGCACCTGGCACCTGGTCCCCTGACTGGGGAAGGCTGAAAGTTGGAGAGTTGGGGTGGGGGAGGGTTGGTCTGGGGAAAGAAGAGCTGAGCGATGACGTAAGAGATAGGGGAGGTGCCATGTGGGCCCTGTAGGGGACTGGGAACAAGTCTGCTGGGGCAGCCAATCTCTGCCTGCAGATACCGATGGACTTCTGAGTCAGGCCCTCCTGCTTGGGTCAGGCTCTCCTGCTTGGGGAGCTGGGCCCCGGCCTTGGAGCTGTGTCTGCGGGAAGAGTGCTTTGTGATGCGCTCCTCCTGGCCCAGGCGGGGGCGAGGACCTGCTGAGGAGAGCACAGATGAGCTACTTGACCAAGAGGAAGACCGGAATCTCCACAGTATCTGCCCACCATGCAGGAGAGGAGTGGGCGACGGCTTGGACCTTGTCTGCTGGATGGTGTGCTTAGAGTCTCTTTCTTCTCACTCCAACTATCCGGGCCCCTCCCTCACCCCCAGGCCCTAGGCCGAGTCCAAGAGGAAGCCTGCTCGAGAGCAACTCTTTGGAATCTGTCCCCGTGCGTGCGTGGCTCCTGCTGCCAGGGTGGCCGAATAGATGTGTCTACCAAGTGCTGCGAGACTGCAGGGAAGGGACCAATTTTGCCTTTAAGAACCAGAGAATGCTTCCCAGTGGTTCAGATGGTTGAGCTGGACCTTCAAAGAGAAGTAGCCTACTAGCAGATGTAGCACACTCCAGACAGAGCATTAAAGAGGGAGGTGTGTAAGTTCAGGGCTGGGCCTAGGGGGCTGTGAAGGGCTACCGTGTACTTTGACTGCTCTGTGGAGCCAGGTTTCATATATATATATATATTTGGAGCCAGGCTTCTAAATGGATGTTCTGGAAGAGTTTTTCCTCATTGCAGCGCTTGCAGGCACCGGTGCAGCAACTCAGGGTATATATATATATATATATATATATATATATATATATATATATATATATATATATATATATATATATATATATATATTTGGAGCCAGGCTTCTAAATGGATGTTCTGGAAGAGTTTTTCCTCATTGCAGCGCTTGCAGGCACCGGTGCAGCAACTCAGGGTTCTGATATCTTGGTCCAACTGTCTCCCCTTTTTCCTTTCCTGCTGGTTGCTGTGGGGGCCACCCCTCACTCTAAGGAGACATCATCTTCCAGATTGGGATTGCAGGCCCCTCCGAAGGTAACTGCTTAGTTACTTGTTCGGGATTTAAAAGTAATTATAAATGCCTACCATCTCTCAGGCATGGTCCTAAGCATTGGGATATTTTAGTGACCTTCCAGAGCATATATTCAGCTGTTTTTTTCTAAGCATCCTAGTGAACAACAATTAGACTCTTAGAACAGATCCTTGCCCGTAGGTAGCTCATCGTCTAGTGCAGGCGTCCTCAAACTACGGGCCACATGCGGCCCACCGAGGACATTTATCTGGCCTGCCAAGTGTTTTTGCCCTGCGTGTTTTTTACTTCAAAATAAGATATGTGCAGTGTGCATAGGAATTCGTTTATAGTTTTTTTGTTTTTTTTAAACTATAGTCCGGCCCTCCAACAGGTCTGAGGGACAGTGAACTGGCCCCGCTTAAAAAGTTTAAATGTTCTCGGCAGGCCGAATGTGGCCCTCAGGCCGTAGTTTGAGGACGCCTGGCTTAGAAGCATCCTCCAGGGAAGTCACCGGGTAGGAAGATTTATTTATTTTTGTGGAGATGGGGATGGGGGCGGATGGGGGTGGGGTTTAATTACAAATTCAATTTCCATAAGAGTTACAGGACTATTCTGTTCTCTTTTTCATCTTGGCTGAGATTTAGTCGTTTGTAGTTTTTGAAGATTCACCCAGTTCGCTAAAGTTACTTAATTTATGAGTGTAAAGTTATTTGCAGTATTTCCTTCTTTGCATTTTAATGGCCTCTGGATTTGTTTTGAATATCTTTTATTTCACTTCCGATACTTGACGATTTGTGTTTTCTGGGAGGTCCTAGTGGTTAAGCACTCAGTTGCTAACCCAAAGGTTGGTGGTTCAACGCCACAGCCACTGGGCGGGAAGAAGATTGGCCAAGAGTTTTCACTCCTCAGTCACCGCCAGCGATGCCTTTGCTGCCGCCCCAGCTTAGCCTTTATCAAGCTTCCAAGGCCCAGAAGATAAGTGACTACAGGGCACCTGGGCCGCAGGCAGCCCAGTGAGTGCACAACAGAGTGAAGAGCTCTCTGGACAGGGCACAGGGCTCTCAGGAAAGCCATTGGCGTGGCCCGAGGGGTGCCCCGTGGGGGTCTGGGAAGCAGGGGTTCATTCCAGTAAGCAATAACAACTGCCTAGTGACTATCCAACAGATCAGAATGGTGCCTGTCCATTTCTGAGGTCATCAATCAACATGGGAGGGAGCAGAAAGCTTTATCCTTCTCCCTAGGGGTGGCTGGTGAGTTTGAACTGCTGACCTTACGGTTAGCAGCCCAGTGCATAACCCACGACACCACCAGGGCTTCGGTGAGAGGAACCTGGAAATTGGAGTGTGAATGCCCAGCACTCTCACTCGCTGTCCCGTGGACAATGCGCTTGGCTCTCTGTTTCTTCTGCAACGTGAGAGGGACGATTACGCGGCCTTGCCACCCTCAAGGAGGGTTCTGAGGGTGAACTCAGAGTAGAATTCTAAGTATTCTGTAAATAAATGGTGGATCTCTAGCCACATGTCAGAATCAGAGATTATGAGTATAAAATTACTTGATGACCGCTGCCTTATTCCTTCCTGATGTGCTCTGGGTCTCTCCCAGTTTGCCGTGGAGTGGCACAAGACCTGTGTGTGCTCCGCGTCAGCCGTGTCTCAGCCACAGCTCTTGGGGGGACGAAGGACTCAAGCTCCTAATCCTGTTGGACTCCCAGGAGTGTGGCTTCTTTTGGGCCCCCCTCCGCCCATGGCACCCCCAGACTTCATGCAGCCTGAGACTCCCAACTGTTCCCTGGGAGACTGCCCGGGCCCAGCCCTATGAGCTTGGAGCCTCCAGCCCCTCCTGCCAACTGCCTTGTGGCATGCCCTCCAGGAGGTCCAGGTGCTCCGTGCCCTGGTGCCCTCCCCACAGCTGGCATCTCCAGGCCTCACACAGGTTAGTCTTCCTTCAGCAGCTTGCCTCTCCTTCCCTACCTCCACCCCGAGTCTCCTAGGGATGGAGGAAGTAAAGTGTGGCTGGTCGGGAGAGCGAAGGATAAGGGACTCCCAACCGGAACATGGCGATGATCTCTGTGTCCCAGGCCTCCAGTCTTCCCGACATGCCCATAACGCCCTCTATCTTTGTTACTACACAGGGTCCCAACGTTCCTGGAGAGATGAGATAGCCCCCAGAGAACATCTACTGAGGAAAGAGGTCCGTGCATCCCCCCACCGCCTTTTCCCCGCCCCACCCCCCAGCTGACTCATGCAATCACCAATGACCTGCATGCTAGTTCTGTGCAGAATCCAGCCCAGTCCTTCCCCTTCCATAGCATCCACTCTTTCCTTTCATACTTTCCCCTCCTCCTCTTTCCCTCTTGGCTGCCAACCATAAAGTTGGTGGTTCAAATCCACGAGCCCCTCTGTGGGAGAAAGACGAGGCTGGCTGCTTTGTAAATACTTCCTGTCTTGAAACCCTGATACAGGATTGTTATGAGTCAGATTCAACTCGGTGGCTCCCTCACCACTCACTGCCATTGAGTCCATTCTGCCGCATAGTGACCCTAGATGGCAGAGTTACTGGGACCAACTGTGGGAGACTAGAAAGCCTCCTCTTTCTCCTGGGAGGCAGCCAGTGGGGTCCAACGACTAACCTTGAGGTTGATGGCCCAGCATGCCCCCAGGGCTCACTGACGGTGGAGCATCTTCCTCCTTTTTCTCTTTCCTCCGTGCACCAGTCCCCACCACTTCCCACTTCTCTCTCATGATTCTGTCCCTCTTTTCCCTCAAAAACTGCTGTCCCTGACCACAACGAAGATCTCGGGAGTCTGGAGCCTAGGCTCATGGTCCTTGCTTTCTTTCCCTCAAGCTGCCCCCTGTCTTTACACCCCCTGCACCAATGACTGCTCCAGTCATGAGCCTCACCCTTGAACCTGGAGGGGGCCTTTCCTCACAGCCCACAGCCCTGGTGTGGGCCATGCTCCCCCGGGGGCTCCAGGAGACATCAGAGAGCAGGTGACAGGCACAGTGGGCCCCCCTCCCTGGGGAGCCTCCCAAACCTCTTTGGGTACAGGAAAGCAGGAACATGGAAGATAGTCCTTGTTTCTGGAGTTAGACGTGGTCTGAGTGGAAGGAGACGGGGGTCGGGGACCGGGGTGTCTTTATTGCAGAGAAGGGGTGGGGCCTCTCTTCGCAACTCTGCTCTAGGAAGAGCAGCGTGGCTCTCGAAGTCACTGAAGACAAGTCCTTTGGGATGCTATGAGGACCCCTCGCCTGTCTGCCCTGTCTCTCTGCTTCTTCTGCAGCAGCTGCCATCTGAGAAGATGGACAGGAAAGCGCTGCCCCCAGAGCATCAGTCTTTGAAGACCAGTTTGACACCCTTCTGCAACGCTGCTCCCTGGCCGTCAGGGACTCCGTAAGCCTCAGAATACCCTTCTCAACACCCCCTCCCTGGTTCCAGGACCCCTGAGCTGTGGGCCAGATCCTTGTGTGATTCTCACTTCCTCCTGCCCTGCCCTGTGTCTTACCCTCCATCCCTATGTGCCTGAGACTTCCATCCTGGAGTAGTGGTTGGGGAGGGGGTTGGAATCTAGCTTGAAGTCTAGCTCCCTGGAGATAGGACCCAGCAGGATCAAGTTTTAACTCTTAGGAAGGTGGCAGGAGTCCTGGGAGGTGGCAGGCAGGAGTCACGAGGCCTGCTGTCCATTCATGAGCTCTCCTCACTGGAGCAAGGCACTGATCCTCTTTGCACCCATCCTTTCCTCCCGAGCAAGGGAGGGGGCAACTTCTCACCCTCCTAGCTCTGATATCCTGTGACTCTCCATTGTCCTGTGAAGGGTTAGGGGCTGGGATTGGGGTCAGAATCCATTTCCCTCTCTGAAGAAGACTAAACAGAAGTTGGACGAGGCAGCCCAACTTCTAGAATGTCTGTACGAGAAGCTCTGGGGGGGGGGGGGACGGTAAGTGTACCTCTGCCTCCTGCCTTTCCTCCATCACCTGTGCCCAGAGGTGCCCAGTGTCTTCTCTTCCCATATGCTTCCCTGCCCTGGGTTCTCCCCCAGAGACATCTTGCCTGGCCTGAGTGCCAGAACTTGAGTCCCTCCTGACCCTCCCATGCTGCCCGGGGAAGGGCTGGCATGTATGCCATAACACCCGTGTCCCTCTCCCTACAGCTCTCGCCTCAGGTTGTGGCTGGGCTCTGGGAGGTGGCTCGGTGTGTGGACTTGGGAAGCTTTGAGCAGGGCCTTGCCCGCATGCCCAAGTGGTGGCTGCAGCCACTTCAGCGAGGTGTCCAGCTTTATGCCCCTCCTGAAGGCTGTCCTCACCATTGCTCAGAGGCGGTGGGTCTAAGCCAGGAAGCCCCTTCCACTGTTAGTTAACTTCTCCCCAAAGTAAAGAGGATGTTGAGAACAGGCTGTTTGCTTTCTCCATCCCTCTTCCCTTGCTGCCAGGTTTGGGATGCAGTAGGACTGGCTTCCAACCAGCTGAGTGCCTGCCTGGGGCCCCTTTACGCCCAGGCCTTCTAGGGTCCATCCAAGCCTGGCTTTGCCCAGAGGCAGGGCCCAGGGTCCCTTCTTCCCCTTTCTCTAGTACCACACTCTGACAAGACTTCCTCAGGAGGAGTCTAAGAGGGCAAACAGGATCGTTCCTTCCAAGTCTGCCTCTGTGTACCCATGTTGGGGGTCCTTTGTGTGAACCTTTCTGTGGGTTCGGAACCCAATCTTACCCTCTCTCTGACTTCCTGTGTCCAGGGCCAGGCCCCTCGGTAGCTTCAGGAGGATTTACTTCTTTGGATAAGTCATCGGTTGAGGAACATGAAGTCATGCTGAGAGCGAGCTGTTGCCGTGATTTCTTCCAGTGTGAAAGATGGGCTAGGTCTAGTGGAGGGCATAAGGTATAAAGGAGGGGGGTGTCTTTTGCTGGGCATTGCCTTAGACTATGAGATGGGAGCAGAAGGTCCCTGGACCCACCAGGTTTGGGCCCTGACCCAAGGCCCCAGACCATCTGTTTGGCAAACCTGATTCTGACAAAGGAACCATAGAACAAAAAACTCTTCCGGAACCTTCCTCGAGGGTAAGAGGCTGGCTTGCCCTCCGCTTCCTCCAGTCTCCGGGCTTCCTTTTGTGGCAGAACCCCACAGTGGACCACCAAGGGACTTTTGCAATAAAGCGGCTTTGATTTGGGATCCTCAGTTCTGTCCTCGGCTGGCATCTTCCGGTCTCCTCTGAGCCCCATTTTACACTTGTCTTTCTTTTGAGTCCTCTGCGTTCCTGCCCGTGCCCTGCATTACTCAGAGGAGGGGGTCAGGGTTGGGGAGAGATGGGAGTCAAGAGAGGTGAAGATTGGAGAGGGGCATCCGGTCCAAGTGAATTCGGCTGCAGCTCTGTCCTTGCATTTGTGATCACTCTGGAGTGGGGGTGGGGTGTGTGTGTGTGTATGTGTGTCTGCCCGTCCCTCCTTGCAGACTTTCCCTCACACCACTTCAGAGCTGAAGGCCACTGCACCAAGGGGCCGGGTGCGAAGCCAGGGCATAGGAGCCCTAATCCTGTTGTGGATCCCATCATGTCTGCGGCTCCGAGGGTCTGCTTGGGAGGGAGGGAGGGATGGCTGGGCAGTATTTGTTTGTAAAGCCACTTGCTCTTCAGATAATGCTTGCACTAACTTCAATTGATGAGGCAGTGTGAGCCTCCACAAAGTCCTTTCCCGAAGTGGCTTTGAAGCCAAGAACCCATTGAAGGGAAGAAAGGCCTGGCGAGGGGATTAGTTTGTTCAGCAGCTGTGAATTTCAGTGGGAGGTTGATGAACTCTGAGGTCTTTGTTTAAATTAAAGGGGTGGGGGGAGTTCAGAAAAAAAGCCGCTGCTGGAGCGAGAGCCCCGCTTGGGGCCCCGAACTAACACAAGGAGAAGTCTGAGCCGCGGGGAGTTGTGTGCTGACTGCAGAGACTTTTCCCAACCGCTTTTGGAAAAGGTGTTGTGAGAAGACCAGGGGGCGGAGCGGGGGATTAGCATGTGAAATGAAGTTTTCATGGACTCCGGTGGGGGTAGGCGGCTATTTTAATGGCATTTTGTTCCCTTCGTTTCTCTCCCCAAGCTCTTTAGAGAGGCCGTTGTGCCTCTCTCCCCCTTCCCTGCAGTCTGAGGACCGCCTCTCTGGGAGCCAACATAAATATTTCTCCTCCAGGAATGAGGGTTAATTAAAAGGAAATGAATGAGTGGAAGCATCCAATCCAGACCCACAATAGGCGGGTGCCCCGGCCCGCCCTGCCCGCCCACCAGTGTGGCGGCCGGAGGAGGCCGCCCCGGCGCGTCGGTGCCCTCGCCTGCTGCGAAGGCCAGTCGTGGCTGGGGCAGGGATTCTGTTCAAGACCAGAAAGCCCGGCCGGCCCTCGTGCCAGTGCACAGGCCAGGCACAGGCAGGGGATGGTGCATTGCCCACCCCAACCTTATCACTTCTCAGCACCTCCCTGCACCTGTGTCCTCTAGACCAGACAGCTGGGCTCCGAGGGAGCACAGAGGAGGGCTGGGGTGAGGTCCTGCCCCCCAGGTCATTCTTGAGGGAGGGGGGAGCCTCTTGTGCCCCCTGTAGGGAAGTCCCATGGGGGCTTATTGGGTGATGGGCCAAGGCCCCCCTCTTCTGCACACCAGTTTAAAACCTGTCAAATCCAGGGCTGGATCAGCGGCCCTCAGGTTGTCCAAGTGGGGAGGGGGGTGTCGGGGCAGAGCCCTGGCAGTGGAGTATGGCCCACACCCTAGTTTTTGTCAGGGCAGGTGCTGTGTCTGTGTGCCACTCACCACTGTGAGCACCTTGGTGTTTGCTGAATGAAACGTGAAGAAATAGATATCCCCCAAACCCTGCCATTGAGTCAATGCTAACTCGGGGGCGACCTTGTAGGGCAGGGTCGAACTGCCCCTGGGGGTTTTGGAGACTCTAACACTTCATGGTAGTCAAGGGCCTTGCTGTTTCCAGCAGAGCGGCTAGAGGTTTCAAACTGCTGACCTTGTGGCTAGCAGCCCAGCATTAACCGTCAGTCACCAGGGTTCCTCTAGATAGCACAAGAGGGATCAAAACAGGTCCAACACAGTCCTAATGTCGTGAATCATCTTTGCTTTCTGGAACTTGAGTGGATCGGCACCAGTCATAACCATGTTGGGGTGCAAAGCATAACCAGTTTAAAGGATTTCCTGGTGGAATGGCACGTTCAGGAAGCCCAATGGCTCCCTTCCTCTGATGTCCAAGGGCCTTCGGGAGAATGTAGCTTTGCTTGACCACACTGAACCTCCATCCCAGACCTTCCTCCCGCATCTTCCCAAGTAATTCTGCCCAGTGGGACAGCAAGGTCGGGATGCCGCTGCTTGATTGGGTGGAGGGTGAGTTGGAGGATGCAGGAGGTGCAGATAAAAGCTGAAGGAAGGAGCAAAGAGACTTTTGCTGGGTGAGCTGAAAACGGAGCACTAGGAGACTCTGAGGGGAAGTTTGCCTTCCCTCCATCACCACCACCACCACCCCCACCCCCACCCCCACCCCCCTGGTAAGGAAGCAAAGAGAACCTCCCAGTCTGTGTTCATAGCATCCCAAGATGGGCAGGGCAGGGGCCAGGGCATTGGAGTCTGGCTGCTGGCTCAGTTTGGGATCTGGGAGCCCTTCCGTTCTTCCTGGTCTGGCCTTTGGAGTCTCTGTCCTCCTTTGCACTGCCTCTACTCTAGATAAAGTGGGATGGGATTGTCCTACTCCAATTCCAGACCCCCGAGTGACAGAGGGGGAGGAGGCCAGCGGGAAATGCCCTGGTGGGTCGGCAGAGACTTCCTTCTCTAGGGAGGATGACACCCTAGCAAGGTGGGAGGGAAGAGAGGGCCAAAGATCCCACCCTCAATCTCTCAGTGCCCAGGAAAGCAGGCACCCCACAATGACCGCAGTACATTCAAGCTGAACGCACCCAACTGCCTTTCAGCAGCAGTTTCAGTGCAGGAAGTTCACTTAATGGAAAAGAAGGTATGAGATGTCTGGAATCCTATCTGTTTGAGGGCCAGGTTGGAAAGGAAGGGTCTTAGTTTCTCCCTTGACCCTCTGTTAGTGGTTCAGGCAAGGGTCTTGAGTGAGAAATTGGCTTTATTTAGGGCAGCGGTGGCTCTGAGGAGCAAGGATCCTGTAGGACAGGAGAAATTAAATTGGCTATTATGAAGAAATAGGGTAGGGGCAGGGAGATGGTACCTTTAAAGAGTCAAAGATGCCTGGCAATTGACCTCTAAGGCATTGTTAGAAGAGCTCTTGGGTCGAGGTCTGAGGTACATGGGTGATAGAGGGCACCACAAGATACTGCCTTAGGTTCATCAAGTCGGTACTCTGGGAGCCCCAATCCTTCCATCTCCCACCTTGCGTCTAGGAGCCAACTCTCAAAAGGCATGCTTTTTTCCTGGGTCACTAGGCTTTACAAGGGGGAGACAAGGAAGGTGGGAGAACATTCAAGAATTCTTGGGGAGTCTGGTGGACTCCAGGGACTCAAAAGCCCAGCAAAGGGCTCCACAGAAGGAAGATACAGTTAAGGTAGGGGCCTGGCAGCAGGAAAGGGGATTTGAAAGGGAAAAAGCCCTGGCCGAATGGGGGGCCCTGCTTTATCTATGTCTATCCAATTCTTCAGGCTCGCTTGGCCAGGGCAGGTGGTGGTCCAGCTGCTAGGAAGCTGAGAAGGAAAGCCTGTCTCAATTAGTCCGAGGAAGATCAATAGCTCCAAATCTCAGCCAACCCAGACCTAATACCGGTTCAACTGACAGGTAAGTGGTGAGCCCCGGAGAAAGACTGCGGAGCAGAGCCTCTCCCTCCAAGGATCCCAGGGCATGGGAGTGCGGGTTCCCATTCCCTAAGACCCCTAATACTGGGATCCCTAGAAGCAGCTCAGGACAAACTGGGGGGGAAAGGTGGCTTGGAGAGAGGGTCCCCCTAGGGCTTTCTCCCAGCCGGGCGCGCAGCGCCCCCGCGCGGCCGCTCCGCGCGGCTACAGAAGTACTTGGTGACGCGCCGGCGGCATTGCTCGCAGCGCACGGCGCAGCACCAGTGGAACTTGCAGTTGCAGCTGGACACGGTCTCTGCGCGGCGCTCCTCCACCGCCAGCCCGCAGTCCCCGCAGAGGCGGCGGCAGCTGCGGCGCTCCCAGCGGCCCAGGGCCCGGCCGCGCCGCAGGCACTCGCGGCCCTCGGTGCCCAGCAGCCCGAGCGTCTTGTTCTCCAGGCAGTAGTCCGGGGAGTCCTCCAGGTGCACCAGCTCCCGCGTGGAGATGGAGCGGAAGGTGTCGGCGATGGCGCCGCGGCCGGCCGCGCTGTTGCCCACGCCCTGCAGCAGGTCTACCTTGAGGGCGGCGTGGTACTTCTCCTTCAGGTGCGCGCCCACCTCGCGGAACTCGGGCAGCTGCAGCCAGCAGGTCTGCGTGGTGCAGCTGCCGGACACGCCGTGGCACTTGCACGTGCGCTTCAGGGTGCCCTTCACGGCCTGTGGGCGAGGGGGCGGTGAGCAGGGGGGCCGGGTGGGGGCGGCCCTCTGGGTCCCTCGTTCCCCGCCACCCCACCCCACCGCCGGTCCAGGAACTGGGGAGCTGGGGCTGGAGCGGGCCGCCTGGTCCCCCAGCCTGCGGGGCTCACCTTGCGGCCCGCTTCGTTGTTGTGCAGGTTCATGGCGGCCCGGGCATCCTGTCCCGTTTCCAGGGCGTCGACGAACTGCTTGGAAATGGCCTCTCCGAAGCCTACATTGTCACTGCAGCCTCCCCACAGCCAGCCTTGGCCCCCTGGAAAAGAGCAGGGGCGTAAAAGTCACCCCCTGGACGGCTGGTTTCTAATTACGTGTGGAGCATCTGGGTTGGGGGGGGGGGCACGTTAGGACTGGGTGATCCGGATTCGTTTGAACCCTGGATGGGGAGGGGGGCCCTGGATCTGCATTAGTTTGAGCCCTGAACGTGGTTTGGTTCAGTTTGCTACCTTTGCGCTACCCCTCCCCACTCCTAAGCTCAGCCAATCCCCTGCTTGTAGCTCCATGACGTAAGTAGTTGCCAAGTGGATTCCATGACTGCGCGCCCCAGGGCTGATGGCGCCTCCCACCACTGGGCAGAGTGTGCACGTGCCCGGTCGGTGATTGAGGGTCGGAGGGAACAAAATGGCACCGAAAAGGTGAGTGAAGACGCACCAGCACGGAGGGGAGAGAAGGTTGCAAGCGAAATACCCGACTTGGAAGTTGAACGGAAGGGCACAGGGACAAGGAGAGCAGTGGCCGCAGCGCGGGGACAGGAGACCCGCGTCAGCGACATGGAAGGAAAGCCTCGCCGGAGGAAACGCTCGCTCAGGGAGAACATGGGGGATTGCCCAGCTACGCGGCGCAGGGTTTGCAGTGAAGGGCCCACCCATTTTCCGCAGGCTGCTCCGATGGAATGGATTGTCAGAAGACTACGACGCCACCAGGCCACCCACCGACACCGCTCCTCACCCAGTTGTCCGTTGCGGGAGTCGTCGCAGCCGCAGTTGTCGAAGTCCCCCAGGCTGCAGTTTCTAGTCAGGGTGTACATGACCCCGGCCGAACTGATGGCATGGACGAACGCTGTCTCCCGATTCGCTGGCAGGAACCCAAGATTGCGGCCATTAGAGGGACAGGTTGCCAGGACAGCCCCAGGGACTGCTGGCTACGTTCCTTTCGTCGCACCCTGGTGTTACACTCTCTTGGCTCCGCTCCAACCCTGTTTTTCCCACCTGTGCGACGGACCTGACTTACCTTCTTCCTGGATTTCTGCCAACTCCGTGCCCTGCCCAACCCCTCTCCCCTCCCACCCTGCCCAGTCACGTGGCTTATGACCAAGGGGTTGGATTCTTGTGGACGCTCATGGCTGTAAAAGGTGGAGGTGGGAAAGAGGCTGAGGAAGAAGTGGGGGCCGAGATGAATCTGAGGGTCAGGCTGTAAAGAAGTCAGCCCCCTTGGCCTGCCAGAACCCTGAAGCCTCAGTCTTGAACAGAACCTCTGAGATGTGGCCTTGGCCACACCTTATCTTCTCACAGGAACCCAGTGGCCACGTTTCCTGGTAGCCCAGTACCTCCCTTTGGAGCCTGCTGAAGATTGGGAGAAGGGGCCAGGAGCACAGGGCATACTGACCTCACCCATTCCCTGCTCTTGTGTATATGATAAGGAAGCATCTTAGCCAAGGGAGGCCAGGGGTGGCTTAGGGTTAGGAGTGGCGAGGCCCATTGGTCAGCCATGGAAGGTGTTGGGGAGCAAAGAAGAAGAAAGGGGCAAAACCAGGCAGGAACGAGGAGCTGGAGAAAGAACAGAGTGTCAAGCCAAGAGAGTGGACCTGAGAGAAGAGATTGAGCGAGAAATCCGGGCACCAAGGCAGCAGCGGCCGTCCCTGGAGAGCAGGGCTCTATCCTGTGGCCAGGGGGGGGGGGTCCAGGGCGCTGTGGCCGAGGCTTTCCTTACCACTTCGAAGGCCACCATGGCTGGACAGCTGCAGGGCTCTCTCGGGGCAGTTCCAGCGGTCCCATGCAAACTGGTATTTGCACTCTTCAATACCACTCTGGGCACCAGCTGCCACACTGCTAGAGTAGATCAAGTAAGCCTGGAGCAGTGGGGGTATCAGAGATCAGAGGACAGCAGCTGAACTTGGGAGGAACCATGTGTTCGAAAGCCCCGCTCTGCCCCCGGACAATGACAGAGTAGACCGCTTCCATAGCCTTTCTCGTTTAACACGACTAACAGCCCTGTCTCCTAACAAATGTGGTGAACGCTAGCCAAAGTGAAGCAATCAGTCTAAGTTCCCACAGCAAATGGCAGGAGTCTGGACTGAGAAGAACCACGTGATCCGATGCGAGCCCTGACACTGTATTACCTCTCCAAAATGAACCTAAATCACCCAGCCCCTGGGATTCCCGCCACCCCATCCCACTGCTGTCTTAGGGTAGCATCTTTCTGGAGTTAGAAAGGACCTTAGAGGTCCGTTTTAAAGACAGGAAGCTAACTGCACCGAGAAGGATGTGTGGCTTTGCAGCCTGACACCCATGAAAGGCTGCTGACTTCCGGCTCTGAAAAGTCCAGCCATAAATTTCAGATTCTGTCCTTCTTAGTTCTTGTCTTGGCTTTGACCCTCAATGGCTTGGGGGGTATCCCTAACCCTTTCGGTGCCATGGTCTTTTATGTGTAAATTGGTAATATTATATGCAATATGTGCTAGCACAGTAAAGACTGGGTACAATGAAAAATATGTAATCTTCAGTCAACCAACTAAAATTAGTGAAATCCCAAGAAATCGGAGAATTCTTATCATTATCATTACCTTTGGACCAGTCATCAGGAAATTGTTCACGGACCTAGAAAAGAGGCAAAATGGCATGTAAATGAAGAGACATCAAGGCATTTCTGTTTCCAATCATCGTAAGGCTTACTTGAAGCTAATTTAACTGACAGGTAGAAATGAATAATGCTTTTGCCAAGGAACGATTATGCACAACTAGTCTACTAGAGGTGATTTATTTAGTAAAAGACGTTGTGCAAAGGAGCCAGTAGTATGATTTCTTTGGAACCTTAAAGTCAGTTACAATTTTGAATATCATACAAATTGGGAGGAAGATTTGATCATTATTTTGCCCTGGGTGTGTCGAGAGCTAACATTAATTCACTACTGTGTCCCAGACATCCGCAGCTCTTCACGTGCTGTTCTAGTTAAGTCTTAATTGTCTCGGGCTCTATTATCTCTAATTTATAAATAGGGGATCTGGGACCAAAACAAGTCATATTGACCAAGGCCAGCTAGGTGCTCAGTGATTGAAGTGGGGTTTGAGTCCGGGCTGGTCTGACTTTACGTACATACCTCCAGGATCGCTAGTTCCCTGTCAGGGAGAAGTGGTGCTGTTGGTTTCTGTCTGGTGGATTCTAGTTCATGGCAACCCCATGAGTGCTCATGGAAGCAGCAGTCAGGAGACCATTCGGCAAATCTGCTGCAAAGACCTCTTTAGAGTATTTGGAGGACTAATGTTTGCCTGACTCAAGCCACGGCACTTTCCATGGCCTGATGTGCATGGGAACGTTGGACACTGCCTAAGGAAGACTGAAGGAGAATTGATGCATCTGAATTGTGGCGCGGAGAGAATATGGCGAGGGCCATGGACTGCTCAAAGGAAGAACCCATCTGTCTTGGAAGAAGCAGGGCCAGAGTGCTCCTTAGAGGCAAGGATGGCAAGACTTGGTCTTACATAGTCTGGACGTGTTGTCAGGAGAGCGCAGTCCCTGGAGAAGGCCATTCTGCCCGGTAAAGGGGAGGAGCAGGGAAAAAGAGAAAGGCCTTCAACAAGAGGGCTTGGCACAGTGGCTGCAACAAGGGGTTCAGGCGTGGGGATGATTGGGAAGACGGCACAGTGTTTCAGTCTGTTGTGCAAAGGGTCACTGTAGGCCGGAACCACCTCAATGGCACCTCACAGCACCCCGCCAACCACGAGTGCAGGGCAGAACTGCTCCCTGAGGTTTTCCAGGCTGGCATCTTTCAGAAGCTGATGGCCAGCTCTGTCTGCTCAGATGCCTCTGGTGGCCTTGGACCACCAATCGTATGACTACGTAGTCAAGTGCTTCACTGTTGGTGCCGCTCAATGAATTGTAAGGATTGGTAAACGATAGACTATTTCTCCAGGGACAGAATTAAATTCCCAAAATAAATCATCTGACTTTGGAAAATAATGTGGCAGTTTCTTTGAGAACCACACGTGGGCTTGCCATACTAACCAAGAAATGTTACCCTTGGGCATTGATCCCAGAGAATGTCAGACTTGCTCTAACTGAAGAAGGGGTGTTTACATATGCAGCTCCTATCAGCATTCTTTATAGGAACCCCAAATCTGACCCCAGCCACAGGCCTCTCCAAGGACGAGTGGTTAGACAAGCCGTGGTACATCCAGACCACGGAATACTCCTCAGCAACTGAGAACTTCCCGCAGGTGAAGACTAGAGTTACATCCGGACAACAGACCCATAGAGTAAGTTTTGCCGTCACCCTCCAAATTCTAGGCCGATGTGTTTGAAACGTACCCACATGACTGTTTTCCTTAGATCCCAAATAGCTCTTATGAAGAAGAGTATGTGTCCTTGTAGTAAACACTAAAGGAGGCGGGGCTGTCCCTGATGAACATGCTTTCGGGATCAGTGTCATAGAGATTACAGAAGGAATAGTGAGTGGGTCTATAGGAGTCCTGGTGGTGTAGTGGTTACCCATTGGGCTACTAACCACCAGATTGGCAGTTGGAAACCACCAGCCCCTCTGCCAGAGAAGGACCAGGCTTTCTACTTCCATAAAGAGTTACAGTCTTAGAAGCCCACAGGGGCAGTTCTACCCCGTCCTATAGGGTTGCTATGGGTCAGAATCGACTCAATGGCAGTGAGTGTGGTTTGGTTTTATATGGGACCCTGGTGTTGTAGTGGGTTACATGTTGGGCTGCAGTCCCAATCCACCAGTTACTCCCTGGAAGAAAGAAAGAGAAGACATGGCTCCCAGAAAGATTTACGGTCTCAGAAACTAAAAGAGGCAGTTCTACTCTGTCCTGGAGGGTCACTATGAGTCAGAATGACTGGATAGGTAAAGTGGTGGTGTTGAAAAGGTGCCAAAAAAAGTGGGGGGGATTTGAGAGTTTGGATGTATGCCGTCTAGGGACAGTCATGTGATTAAAAGAAAGTGAAACTGTGGGAGATAAAAGTCTAACAGAGGGAACGCCTCCACAGAGCACGGCACAATCAGCAGACTCCTAGATGGGGGAACAGTCTTCCCATTCCCAGAATGGTGCTGGTGATACGACCTAGATTGAGTGCTCGTCAAAGATGGGCCCTTCCTGGACCCTCCCAACTATGTTTAGACCTTTTATTGAACTCCAGATCTGCATAGCCAACTACCTTCTTGACATCTCTACGTCAGGTTTACTGTTGCTATGTGCCGACACAGAACTCCTACGGAGGGCAGAAGGGAACACTGCCCGGTCCTGCACCCTCCGTGTTGAATAGTGCTACTGAAATGAGCCAAATATGGTCTCTGTGTGTTGGCCCAGGATGTTATTTCTTTACAACAGATGGAAGCCTGCTAGCCCAGAAGTCCACTGATGCCAAGTGTAATATAGCCCAAGCAGATTTTTATCATTTCGAACCCCCACCCTGGTTGTGTGCCCCAACTCTGTCCTGCCTACTGCCATAGAAAAGATCAATCTTCAAATTTATAAAGACTCCAAGCTGCTGCTGTCCCCAGAAGTCTCTGACTCAGAGAGAGACTCCTGATCTTGCCACTGAGGGACATTTACTAGACAAGCAGACATCCCCTCATGCTTCCCCTGGCCCTCTCTCCCTGACGGAGAGCTGCAATGTGACTTGCCTGTGGAGAGTGTCCTGCTGTGGGGCACTGCATGCGAGCCTCTTAAGGCATCAGCCCCCACAAATAAATAGCTTGTTGTGCAACCCAGCTATCTCATGGGCATGTCTTCTTTCTTAACCAGCACTAACACAGGCTTGAACTCACTACAAATAGGCCTGGCCACCTTAGGATATCCAAGACAGAACACTCTTACAGAACCGGTTTATTGGCATAGAATTCGCCTATCATACAATTCAACTGTTCAGCCATATTAAGATGAGATGTACAATATCTATTTTAGAACATTTCTTCTTTCGCAAACTCATTGTTCTCAGCTCCTCCTTCCAAAGGGAGCACTCCCTTCTTCTCCACCATTCTTCACTAATTAGAGCACCGTTCTCCTTCCCAGGTGCTCCAACGAAGAAGCTCAGAGTCATCTTTGATGCCTCGCTTTCACTCTCACCCTACATCTCATCTGTCGGAATAAATTCAGAATCGGACTACTTCTCGACACTGGCCAGTGACCCCAGTCTAAGCTATTATCTTTGCTCACCTGGGTTATTTGAAATGAAAGCTCTGTAGTGAGAAAACATTGAGAAGAAAACGTGGGTAAATCTGCGTGATCACCTTGTCAGTGGGCTCTTAGCGATGACACTGAAAGCAGAAACAACGGAAAGCAAACCTGAACTGGACATCATCAACATCCAAAACGCCTGTGCTTCATCGAACACCACCAAGAAAGCGAGAAGACGAGCCACAGAACGGGAGAGCTATAAGAAGGACTTGCAACTCAATAATAAAAGGGCAGATAACCCAATTAAAGAATAGACAACAGGTCCAAATAGATGGTTCTCTGTATAAGATATACAAGATGGCCACGAAGCACATGGAAAGATGGTAAGCATTATTCAACATCAGGAATCTTCAGATGAAAGCACGATGCAACACCACTTAACACTGACTAGGATGCTGAGGACAGGGGAGACCATGATGAGTCTGGTGAGGATTTAGAGAAATTGGAATCCTCATAATTTTTGGCAAAATTATTGATGGGTTTATTGCGCCAACCTGGCCAATAAGAACTTGTGGGATTAATATGGTCATAGTTTGATTGAAGGGTAAAGAGATAAATGGCTTGGCAAGCCCCGCCTCTCTCTCTTTTACTCTCTGGTGATTGGACCAGTGTGTGGCTGCCTTAGCTAGTTCTCTGCCTCAACTTGCGAGCTACACTCCCTGTGGGACACCCAACCCGTGGATGTGTCGCTAGAGCTTGAGGTTCCTTTGAGACCTGCTTCACCACGCTGCTGGTGTATACATGGCTTGAGCTTGGGACTGTTGGATCCTGTCATCTGGTTGACTGTTGGTGACCCGCCTTGCTGTTTACTGTCTCTGGCCAGAGACTGCCTGCGTTGCTCTGCGGAAGACTCAGCTGCCTGTTTTCTTGACCTTGGATCGAGCAGCCCTCGTGAGTTGAACTGAGCCCTCACTGTGTGGACTAATTAGCTGTTGCATTTCCTCTTGTTGTGTATATCCATCCATATATAAAATCATAGGTGTCCTGGTTTTGTTTCTCTAGAGACCCTGTCTAACACAATTGTGAGATGATATAACTACTTTAGAAAATTATCTATTACTTCCCTCAAAAGGTTAGATACAGAGTAGTCATATGACCAAGCAATTCCAGTCTCAGGAATTGAAAATTTTTGGACATAGTCCATGCAAAATTCATATAAAAGTGTAGAAGAATTAATCATGTTAACCAACATGTGGAGACAACCTACTGCGTACCCACTGATGAGAGGATAAGCAAAAGGTGATATACTCATAAACGATAAATTCTTCAGTCATGAAAAAGGAATGAAGTACTAATACATGTTACACATGGATAAATCTTGGGAACATTGTTCTAGAAGCCAGACCCCAAAGATCACATCCTGGATTGATTCCATCTATATGAAATGTTCAAAATAGGCAAATCCACGGAAATCAAAAGTAGAAATGGGCTGAGAAGTGGAGAGGGACTACTAACAGGGCAAAAGCTTCATTTTGGTGCTTCTGTGAAAGGGCTCTGAAGTTGATTGTGGGGATAATTGCACGTGCCTGTGGCTATACGAAAAGTCATTGAATTGTCCCCTTTAAGAATGCGTTTAATGATAGGTGAATCAGATCAAAATAAAACTGTTATTAAAAATCTTAACTATTCAAAAAAATCTTAACTATTCTTGACTATCTAGTTCAGAAGCCACAACCAAATGTATTCATTCCTTCTTTGCACCTGAGATTCTGCCGCTTACCGCCCCTCCCCATTCCACCCTGCTGCACATCTAACTTTCCCTTGACTCCCTAAACTGGAGGAAAAATGGGAACAGTCTCACTTATTCTCATGTCCCCCTCCAGCTCCTAGCCTCATCCCTTGAACCCCCGAGCACTCTATAAAAATGTATGGAATGAGGGCAGTCTGGGGCAAAGGGAGGATCATGAGGTGTGACATAAAACTGGAGAGCAGGACTTAATGAAAAACAGCTCTGAGGGGCTGCACTGAGAGCAGACGACCACGTTCCGTTAGCAAGTGCTCATGGACGAGTGTGGCGCATATGCGCACAGAGGGAGTGTGCTAACCAAACCTTTTAGCAACGTCAATCTGACACGTTTAACGCTGTGCATAATTGTTATTGTGCCTCATAGTAATTAGGCATAAGTGGTGAGCAATTTACATAAATAACTATAGTTAGTTTTGCTTTAACACTGCCAAATAAAGATTTTATCACTGTTTCTTCTCCCTTTGTTCGTCGCCTAGTTTACATGGATATTCTGATACCGTACAAAATGTAATCCTCCCACAATAGGAGATAACACGTATTGGGTATGCCAGGGACTCTTCTAAATGATTGGCCTGTACCTTTCCTAATTAAAACCACAAACATTACAACTCCATGAAGTAAGTACTGTGCTACTCAGTGACTATTCCGTTTACGCACACGAACTACGAGGGGCTTGCCATGTTTTTAGCTCAGATAATTAGCTCACCAGCTTACAGATACAGTGATCTCAAGAGCATGATTATGTAGTGTTGCAGCTAGTGAAATGGCCCAACCAGCCTTTGAACTTAGGCAGTCTGATTCTGGAGCATATATGGGGGCGGGGGCGGGGGCAGGGTTCAAAAGCAATTCTTAGGGAAATCTCACTATCGTTTCATTCCATTTTCCACGAACTTTTTGCAAACTCCTTGTGCTCCTTAATTGTCATGCTTCGCAACTCCTGCTTTCCTTGCTGTGACTCACGGGCTAACCCAGGACTCCGGACCCTTGAAGAGTCCTCCATAAGCATTCCTGGGAAGTCTCCGTGGTGCTTACCCACACCCACAAGTCAGCAGGTGGCCATGACACGGGCGCTGCCAAATTTTAAAAAACGTGAACTTTTGTTGATATATAATTCACATATCATACCATTCAATGGTTTAAACATATTAAAGAGTTTCATCATCACCACGGCAACCTTAAGACATTTCTTCATTCTTACACTCATTATTATTAGTTCTCCATCTCCCCCAGCTGCCCTGCCATAATCCTAAGACACTATTAATCAAGTTACTGTTACTCTAGATTTACCTAACTTATATTTCATATCAAGAAAAACATATACCCCCTAAAGGTTTCCAAACAAGACAAAATAAAACACTTAAAAATCTCAGTCCAAAAGACAGCATAAAATAATTTTAAAAACTAGAACAAATTTTAAATGGATCAAAAAGGAGAAACATGATAAAGTGTAAATGTAACCTAGCGACACCTTCAATTAATCCACTTTCCAGAGCACTGTGATCTCAAGGCTCATCACGTCCCTGGTCAATGGTCAGAGGAGATTCTCAGGGGGCTTGATCCATGTGGGGCCTCTGCAGATGGGTTTTAGGTTTTCACCCTCATTGATGGCTGTCTGCAGATTGGGCGTTCACAATTTGAACTCTGATACCATTCCCTCTTCTGTATTTGAACTCTATGACACACACACAGGCTGGTGTGTCATAAACACACTTAGATGGTTTCTTATTTCCAGAAAAATCTATAAAACCACAGACACTATTCTTTCTGGTAGCTAGACACCAGCTACTTTCTTCACCACACTGTGCTATAGCACACAGGCCGTCAGAGATCTCCTCGTGAGGGCAAGTCTCAAGGAGGGCCGTGCAGTAAGAATGAATGATTCTTAGATTAGGGTTTATAATGAACTTTGAACTCAAAATCCCCTTGTATATCTACAACTTATATATGCCCCTGATGCACTTTAGAGACATCGTTATTATGTTGATGGAGAGTCTTATAAATAATCCTCATGGGGCATATGGTCATTCTATCGATAGTATCATTCATTTCTGCTGCCTTTTCCTTCTCCTCTGGTGCCACTCTTCCTCCAGGCCCATCAGGAACCATGATTTCCAGGCACGTGGTTGATCAGTACCGTGAAGTCGATTCCGACTCGCAAAAGCCCCAATGTACAACAGAAGGACACTCCCCCCATTGTCCCCACGGTCCCCCAGCACCGAGCCTTGCTCACCGTTGTCCTGAGGTTTGCCTTACTTTCAGCTACTCGGGAAGCTCTGCCAGGCATAGTCTGTTTTGTCGCAATTCCACGCTCTTCCAAGGTCACATCCTCTGGAGTCTGGGTTACTCACAGCGGCTTCCAAAAAGTGAGGACAAAGGTCTTTTCATCCTCCTGAGAGTCTGACGCTGCCCCTTGTACACAAGGCTTAGACAGAGTAAATGGTTCTGTCCGTTTGTACCTGTAGCACCGCCTTCTGCGAACCCTTCAGTGTCTTCACTGGACGTCAGGCTCCTAAAACACTCAGGTGGCAGCCTTCATTGCGGGGTCTTCTCCGTTCTCTTCCTTGAGCGCCAATGATCTCCAAGATACTCTATCCTCCTTTATTTCAGTAGACCCCTGGATCTACTGGTCATCATGCCCAGGCACGCTGACTGGACTTAGCCCGGGGCCTTTTCAAAGGGTGGCATCCTTGCATAGAAAAGGACCACTCGGGTGGTTTTCAGATTTCCTCCGGTGTTGACACCTACCTGGGCTCAGCCTTTTGGGACTCTGGCTTCCTCCCATCCAGGAGCAATGTGCCTCAGCCTTGACCCCCCCTGACCCCCCCTGGCCATCTTGGCGCCTATCCTGAGCCTCTTCCGCCCCTCTAACAGCCCTCTGAAGACCGGTTGCTGATGCCCCTGCTGGTCTGGCGCCATCCGACTCAGGACGGTTCTGAATCACGTTGGGAACTGGGCGTTCCTGCTGGCTCAAAAGCAGCTGCGCAGGGACGAGGATCTCGCCAGAAGAGCGGGGATTCCTTAAGCAGACCCTACGTGAAGCTCGGCCTCTGTCTCAGTTCCCAGATACCTGAAAGGATGGCTTTGGTGAGACTCTCGCCCACAGATCTGTGGCGGTCATGGGCACCGGCCACACCAAACCAATGTCCTCTGAGGTCAGGCTTAGTGCCTGGCTCGGACAGGACTGGCTTCGCTCCCTACCCAGCTCCTATCTCCTCCTGCCTGTGTTGTTTCTGTTCTTGTCTGGTGTGTGTCTAAGTCTCTGCTACGTGCTCTGCATGGCCCACTATACCTGCGACCGTTGTTACCCACAGAGACATTGGGGCCATTGGGACCCTGGAGGCTGGGAGTAATCTCCAAGGAGAATCCCGCGGAGGACTTCCTGTGCCCGTCTTATTGCTTCTGTGCTCTGGGGACCATCTCGCTCCCTTGGCAGCATCTGGCATTTGGCACCACACAGCGAGAATCTAAACCTCTTTGAGGTGCCATTTGTCGCAGAGGCTGGGTTGCCTGCTGAATGGCTGTTGTCATCTTCAACCTGATGACTGATGAAAAAATAATAAAATAAGAGTTGTTCCCCCGCCCCCACACCCTCAGGAAGCTGGAATGGGAGAGGAGGAGCTTTGGATTAAGCCACATACAAACGTCACACCCTCTTTTTGAGCTCATCAAGTGTCTTAGTTTCTTAGTGCTGCCGAAACAGCCACGCCCCTGGTTTTAAAGGAGAGAAACGCACGTCCCCACCGTCTAAGGGGGCTGCGGGGGTGCAGACCCCCGTGTCACGGGGAAGAGGCGGTTTCCCTTCTACACACCAGACCTTCCTTCAGGCCTTGACAAGCTCCACCATGGAAGGGGAGGGGTGTACACCCCCATGACTTCTCTGTGTTTAATCTGCTATGTTTATGTCTCCAAAGTGAGTGGATTTAAGACACCCCCTACACGGATACCCACTCAGGAATACAAGCCAGCCAAGGCTGTCCCACTGTGCGATTCCATCCCAGGTGGTCGGGCTCAGGACACCAGCACCAGGTTTGCAACTCTCCCCTTTGTTGGTTATGTCCATCCTTTTTTTTAAACCGAGCATGTATTATGCATAGATTTGTACAGCCTCGTTTTCAAAGCATTTCCTCACCTGATACCATCTGATGATGTTTATTACCCCAGGCCTTTCACAGAAAATAGCAGGGCCCGGTCTTCTGATTGGTTAGGCTTCAGAAGGGTTTAAGCTTCTCTCCAGTTATTTCCCATCCTCCAGCTATCCCTCTTTGGGGTGGTCCTGCAAACCCAAGGCTCCCTGGTGGTTCAGGGTGTGACGGCTCCCAGCAAGGGGACCACCTGGCACTCTACCCTGTCCTGTCAGGATGCTGAGAGTGGAGCTTAACACAAGAGCAATGGGTCCCCGCCTAGCAAGGAGGGGATCGGTGCCAGTGTACACAGCCTTGTACAGTGAACATGTGGGCAGCCAGGGTGATAACATGTGCCTGAGTCAAATCTGCAGACAGCCCAAGGCGCAGACGGGCACGGCACCAGCTGTGCTAAGCACCTCATCGATTCAGATTCTGTCTGGCTCTCCTCTGGTATGACTAGGATCTAGTTACAGGTCGTTTGCATGCCGGGCTTCCTCTGCTCTTAGGGGGAGAGACCTAGCCCAGGAAACAGCCCGGGCTTGGCCATCAAGCTTCTTCTGGTGAACCCCGCTAGTTTTCCAGGGGTGCCTGAGAAGTCAGGATTCTCCTTCTTCCTCCCCACACATAATTTTAAAAAATCGAAGTCTTCCCTTAAGCCTTAAACCCAAATTATCCCTTCTTAATTCAAGCAATAATTCAGTTTAACTGGTAAAACGCCTGCTTTGAACACAGTTCTCTTTTCCAGAATGATCTCTCCTGGAATCAAACTGGCAACAGAAGCTCTGTAGTTGGGGTTGGCGGCTCAGGAGGCAGGGAAGGTTCCTTACTGGGGGTGAGGGTGTGGGGGAGGGCTGGAACTATTTGAACAAGGAGGTGGAGGATGGCCGCACAGCTCAAAGAATGGAAACAATGTCACTGACTGGCCCAAGGAGAACTTAGGTGTGAACTGTGTATCATTCCAGCCATAACCAAAATAGATTACTAAAAAGAAGCAAACGTCGTCCCCCCAACTTGCCCCCCATCTCTTCCTTTGTTCTGCTCCTCTTGATGTTCCTGAGACACCTTCGAGGGCCATGGGCAACTTCTCCTGAACCTTTCACTCAGTCACCTGTCGTCCGCGAAACATGCTTTGGGTTGACTCACTCTGGTTCTGGTTTCCATGGAAGAGTCCATTGTGTAATGCCTGCCATCTTAACAGCTTGCAAGCAGCCACCCAAGCTGCAGCCAACAGAGCAACAGAGGAAGGCCCATCAGATCCACGAGAAGGATGGGGGATGTGTGGCTGATCGCCTCCACGGACCACTGTCTCTGTGGTCACGAGACCAGAAGACTGGATGGCACATGGCTACCGTGATTGAACATGCTGATAGGAGAGGAGAAACATGAACAACAGAATTTCAAATTGCCACCGACTATAGACTTTCTGGAGTCATGGAGGTTGAATGAATCCCTGAAACTATTTTCCTGACATAAATCCTTAAGCCTTATACCAAAAAGTGTTTTTTTTCCCCCAAATGCCTGCCTTGAGTATTAAGCTTTTCAAAGATCTATTTATTTTGGATCAAACTGTCAGAAACAACTTGAAAGATCAGATAGGAACCCGACCACGAAAAGAAACCAAACTTGACCATTGGGTCTCCGAGGAGAAGGGGAGGGAGCTGCTGTAGCGGGGCATTGACTTTATGTCAACGGTGGTGGAATCATTGTAAAAGGATACCCTGTTCCCCAGAAAATAAGACAGTATTGTATATTAATTTTTGCTCCCAAAGATGCACTGGGTCTTATTTTCAGGGGATGTCTTAGTTTTCCATGAAAAAGAATACGGTACACACTTATTGTTTATTGTTTTATTAAAAGAGACCTCGCACTTCCCGTCTGCTCCGGCTGTGCTGCGGCAAACAGTGAGATGCGTGGCGCCGCTACGGTCTAGAGTCCAGAGTTATGGTAGTTTGGGGGAGCCTTATTTTCAGGGGCCTTATTTTCAGGGGGATGCCTTATATTTCAGCAAGAGTCAAAACTGTAAATAGGTCTTATTTTCGGGGGATGCCTTACTTTTGGAGAAACAGGGTAGAATTAGTGGCTGGACAGCATGAAGAGTATAATCGAGGCCACTGAATTATACACGTGGAATTAGAAAAAAAATTCATTGGGTCACGAGGCTCCAGATGTCCCCTTCAGGAGCTACAGCCTGGTTTCTGTACCTTGGGGGGATGGCCGGGAGAGAGAAGTCGAGACTCAGCGTGATGACATCTCTATCCGGAACCTTCCAGGGCAAAGGAAGTAACAAGGTTCAGGAGAGGTTCTAGATGAACACAGGTGTGTGGAGCTGGCGCTAGGAGGTCCTCGGGGAAGCAACGTGCCCTGGGAAAGTGAGTTGCTGCCAGGTCTGTTCCCCTCACAAAAGTCAAAGGACACATTTTGGGGGGGGGGAGCTCAAAGACAGCTCCTTTGGTGTCTCCTCGCCACTCTCTTGCTCTTTCACAACGCACAAATCACATAGTTGTGAGCGCGTACACATACCCCCCCCCCCCACACGCACACAACAACAAGAAGGCAGGGCGTCCTAACAGTCTGTCCAGGCTGCTCTGGTTTATTTCGGGCCGGCTTCACTCCCCAGGCTGCAACAATACGCAAGGACATGTAAACGAGGGGCAGCTCCTTCTACAAGGAGAGAGAGCCAGGTTTGAAGTGCAAATCTTTCAAGGGTGAACTGTGTGACTAATTCTTGACCATTCTAAATTGGGGCTCGTTTCTCTTTAGCTAGGGGAGGGGATTAGGAAGCAGGAGGCACAAGATAGCGGAAGTCTTCAGACTTTCAAAGACACTAAATAATTTGTCAGGAGGGAACACAGCTGGGATCAGTGGAGAGTTTTGGCTGCGGAGAGCCAAGGCAGCCAGGAAAACCGCTCCTGTCCCGACGACAGCAGTGGGAAAGAAAGGGAAAGCAGAGGAACGGCTGTGATGGAGACTGGAGCCAAGCGCATGCTTTTTAAGGACGGGTACAAAGGGGGAAATTGATGTGTAGCTTTGGGCTTTCTCCTCAGGTCGATTACATGGATTCAAACCCTCTTGCTTTCTGCAAAAGGAGTTTGGATCGCTAAGGAAACCTCAAAAAATGATTTTTTTAATGCGAATTTTCTGTCCTACAATTCAATGCCCTAAAACATGGGGAAAAGGATCCTGTAAAACAGCCGGTCCAAAGAAAACACGTGTGCCCGCTTGAGGCACAGCCTTATCTTCCACGCAAACTAAACGCACACCCGCTCGCAAATGCAGCCGGGTCAAGCAATTACTGGTAAAAGACCATATAATCAGCCCAAGAGGCAGCTGTATACCACGGATCTCCGAAAAACCCAACCCAACCAAAAGACGTGGATTCCTTCCAAGCACACCATCGATTCTAAAGGGAGACGCCTCTTTGTCCTACGTGGATCTCTGTCCCAGGATCTTTCCCAGAGGGTCAGTGTCTTTCCCTGTCCTCAGTTCCTTCCCTCGGTAGGCCTTGAGATGCCGAGCCCCAAGAACAGCTTTTTCAGCATTTAGCATTTCAATGAGGACTCCTTCCTCACTCTCCTTTCCTGGGTCTCTAAGTGAAAGCTGCTAAGGTGCTAAGGACCAGCTTAAGCTAGCTACTGTTCCCAGGAAGGTGGGGGGGTGGCGGGGGGAGGTGGGGGGGGGACAGGAACCTCGGCCAGGAAGGAGGACCCATTTGGGGGGTCACATTTTCTGATCTTTACTTTCCTACAGACTCTAGAGGACGTTCCTGTTCCCGTTGCATCAGTGAGTGTTGTCCTGGTTAATTTCAGGGTCAAGAAGATCTATGTACATGGTCATTGTCAATACGTATCCCATCAAAGAGCAAAATGGACAGAATGGCACTGGCTTCTTGACAGGCTTTCGCACATCAGTACCATGTTCGGTCCCGAATGGCACTAAACCAAATAGGGATGCTAGCACTTTCCTCTCCTCAACCTGACCCAACCATCAATTCCTGTTAGCCAGTCACGACTCAGTCATGCATTTATTTGAGTGGATTCTTTCTTTTGACTATTGTGTGTTCTTGATCCCTGCCCCTGCTCACAAAGGGGGGGGGGTGTCTATATGTATGAGGCTCCCCAAGATTCATTTTTTTTAGTGACGCTAGACCTTGCAGGCGGGGAATTTTCTGAGCTGTGGCAGTAGCTGGAGGACTTCGACTAAGAGATCCATGCAGCTGGAAATGCGACAGGACACGGAGACGAGATAAGATTAGCCAGGGGGTAGTGACCGATGCGGCTTGCTCAGCCCTTGGCTAAGTCAAACGGCAGAAGTGTCCCTGTTACACAAGGCTTAAAACAACCAACGGCTTTGTAAGCAATCATCTCTATACAATTAGGCTTCCGCTGGACACTTTGGATTAAGATGAGAATGCCTGCCAGGGTAATCCTGCCAGGGTAATCCGGACAGTCTCCTGGGGTGGCATTTATGATCCTAGCCGTTGGGGGGCCACGGGGGGGGTGCAGCCTCCACAGCAGAGTTATGAGCCTGTGTCACAGAAGTGGACGGAGCTCTCTGATGGCAAAACACAACCTCCGTTTTGAACGTGGGGAACGATGTCTCCTCAGGCAGGAAGTATAAGCATTTCATCTACCGGTTGCATCGAAAGAGCAAACTAATGGCATGCAGAGAGAGTCTTCCTGGAGCATAACCTCGTCGCTGCTGCCACAGGAGGATCCTGAAGTTGGGAAAAACAACCTATTTTTTTTTAAAGTGGATTTGGACTGGTCAGAGAATGGTGCATTGAAACAATCTCCTTAAGGTCTGAAGTTAGGATACACATCTCGGCCAGGGGAAGGCCCTGACCTAAGAGGCAGACAGGGAAAATGATATGCTCGTTAACAGAGCCCGACAATAACGATGGAGAATAAGTCATACGGCTTATAGGTCAGACGTCTTGATAAGTCTTAACAAAAATAAGTCATACAAGCTTGGTTTATAACAAGGCTGGAGAGTGTCCAGAGTGGACGGTACTTACTGCTGCGAGGCCCTCAGGGTGTAAGGCCTGTTTCATTGAGGGCAGGGAGGGGGGTTGTTATTTATATGAACCAAGTTCAGAGTTTCCCCACCTGTTAGCCCAGCCTGGTCTCTTCTCTCATAATAATAAAATATGCTTTCCTAAGGGAAAAATTGTATTGACCTCACTTTCGAAGCCACATTTCCCCCTGTCTTTCTGATGGAAGTGGGGTGGAGTTAAGGGAAGTCAGCAGGGAAATTTTGTTTTCCAATAGCCCTAAGAGAGAAGAGCATTCCCCGATACAGAGCAAGATTGAACCAACAATCCTATCTGAATCTACAAGAAAAAACACGAGGGCCATCACCTCTCTCCGTGGATGAAACTCCCTTTCTTCAGGCCCTTTTGATACCCCACTCACCTCCCTACATGATCCCAGAGAGGAGATCCTTTTTACACATAAACACACACACGCACACACGCACTCACTCACTCACACACACAGCCTCATACACTCACACACACATACACACACTCACACACATCCTCATACACACATACTCACTTTCAGTCACACACATATACACACACTCACTCTCACATACTCTCACACACACCCTCATACACACTCACACACACTCTCACAAACACTCATTCTCACTCACATACATATACACACTCACACACTCACTCTCACACACTCTCACACACACTCACGCTCACACACACACTCATTCTTACTCACATACATATACACACACTCACTCTCACACACTCACACACACATTCACACACACACTCACTCTCACACACACTCTCTCACACACCTTTGAGCATCACTCTCAGCCCGTATAAATCACTCACATAAATCCGTTTCATCAAAGAAGCTGTAAGGGGGCTGGGTAAAGGGGAGCCAATGTCAAGGAGTTCAAGAAGAAAGAGAATGTTTGGAAACGGATTGTGGCGGCAATTGGACGACACTGGTTGATGTGATCAAACTACGAAACGATATGATATCCATATTCGCTTCCAATAAAATGGTTTGGTGGGAACAGAAAATCTTCACTAGCAGACGAAAGAAAAGCTGTAAGGTAGTTTTTCTTCCCAGAACCTCAGAGCCGGTGTGAGCAATCACAATACAGCGCAAGCAGCCAAACCTGGAACCTGGTAAAGGCCCAAGAGAAACTCACATACTTCCCACTGACTGAGAGCCACCGAAACACGGTGAGACGGTGCCTTGTCAATGACCAAACACGTAGGGACCCACAAGGACGAGGCGGCCCCATGGAGTTCCCACTCCCCCATCCACACAGGAGAAACAGAGCTCCGAAAGGCAGCAACCAGAGCTCAGGGCGGAAAGCAATGACCAAAGCAGGGAAGGAAACTTCCCAGGCCAGGTCTCAGAGCTCAGAAGAGCTCCCAGGTGGAGCTGCTTGTCCCAGAATCCCTCTACAAATGCCAAGCTTTTTTTTAAGAAGCATGGAAAGGTAACTCTAAAAACAGACATGTAAGGAAGCAAGGAATTTCCCCCCCAAAGCTCCCTGGTAGCAATTGCATGATTATGCTCCATCTAATGGAACCATGGACTGTGGTAATAGCTGTAAGAGCTCCCAAGAACATGATACAAAGCAAAAAGCGACTCATAGGATCCGGAGTCAAAATCAACTTGAAGACAGCGAGTGGGATCTTAGGACTGAAGATTTCAAATGAACGCTCGTCCCGTGGCAGGGGAGGAGCAGAGCCCGCAGAGCCCCTGCTTCAGGACTCTGGAAAGGAGGAGAGGGAGGGAGAGTCTCTGTTGAAGAACGGTGCTAAGTCAGAGCGCTTCTGGACGCCAGGACATCTTTTCTGCTTCGGTGGGTGAGCTGATCAAAGATGGCGGGAGAAATGGACAGAATAGGGCAAGAGCCAGTGTTGTTAGGAGACTTCATTTGGAGTAAAAGGGGGTCAAGAGTTAAGGTAACATGTGTCTTGGGGCTGTTACTTTAAACGGCTCTTGGGTGGCACAGCAGTTAAGCGCTTGACCAGTGGAAATGCTGATGGTTCAAACCCATCCAGATTTGCTCCGATGACCTGTTCCCCAAAGGTCACAGCTTTGCAAATATGAAGGGACCCATATCTGCTCTGCCTACATGGGTTTCCATGAAGTGGAACCAGCTTGAAAGGGGCCGGTTTGATTTTGGGTTTTCTCTCGATGAACAGCGATGGAATACCAGATTGGTCCATCTCGGGCCACTGGTAAGGACCATCCCTGCCTGGTGGTCGCACATACTCCCATTCTTTTCCGGGAGCCATTAGAATGAAAAAAACGAATTCAAAGGAAATGCTTGCTTTATTCCCTTTTACGTAAGCGTCGTTGTTGTGGTGGCTGTATGTCCCTCTCAGAACTGCCCCCACGCGAAGAAGCAGGGGCAGTGTTGTCTCTCACCCCTGAGCTTGCTACGGTTCACCGATGAAAACTGCACAGTGCAGGTGAACGCCGTTACTCTCAAGCAACGCCAAGCAAAGGGATTTCTGTTGACAGACCCTGTTAGTTTGGTCATTGCAAGCGGATGTACAATTGAATAGCCAGGCAGAATCTGTTATGTGCGTTGAGGGCCCTCGATAAAGGTTGATCGGGGAGTATTAAGAGAAGCATCTCAAAGGCTGTCGGTCAGATAGCTCTGCAGCGCACAAAGGGGGGAAGAGTATCGGATGCAAAACCCTGAAAGTTTCCTGATAAGAACAACCACGATTTAATGCTGAAGCTGAGGATCCCTTCCCGCACCCCCCCAAGACTAAAGTCCAGCTCTTGACCATGCATAAATGCTTCATTCCATTTGGGGCTTATGGGGCTGGGTGGGGGCGGGGGGGGCGGGACAATTAAAACCCACTTGCATTATACAGGGGAGTTTTACATTTTCTCCTCAAAAGTCAGGCACGGAGGGAAACAGGGTTTGTAAAACCCTGTCTTTCAATGAGAACTTTCTTTCACAACTCTTTTTTCTTTTTTCCTATTGAATCCAGACACTTGAATTTGGACAGACAAGCAACCCAGCCATCTTTCAGTGTGGCTGTGTCAGTATCAGAATGAAATGAACATGACCCGCTCCAGCAGGGAAGGGAACACACAGTAAAGGTATTTTTCAGAGAACCATTCTTCACTCTGCCCTGGTGGCCGGGGAGAGGGGTCTCGTGTTTCTCTTTTGCTGATACTGAATCAGCTGCAGAATGCCGTGGCTCTGAAAGAGTCTCCTCTCCCCTTTGTCGTTTTTGTTCTCATGGAGAGGAGAGAGGAGAGGGGTGAGTGTGTGTGTGTGTGTGTGTGTGTGTTACCATTGATGTGTTTAATTAAAATGTCAATTAAAATCGGCCCATGATTTGGTCCTACTGTTTAGACTCCAAAGTCTTTATAAATGGTTGTACCCATTGCAGATTGTTGCGATAACTTGACACACATCTTATCAACGCTCTCTAAAAAACAAAAACATGGTTGTACTCACTTCTGATAAGAATATACTCGTGATTAGCACAGGAGATTAATGGCAACAAGGAAATTCTCCTGTCTTCCTTGAGAGTTGATGTGGGAATAGATTCTGATCTGGTTTAAATCATGGTCAAAGGGAGAACTAGTAACGAGAGCGCTATCGAGCTTCAGTGCGAGTTGAGCGCAAGCTGAAGACAGCATGCATCTTGCAAGCCTGTCAGACTGTTGGGGGGGGGGGTCTTGCTTGTAAACACTTGCATGCTCTTTTATGTATGGTGAAAGGCAAGTGTTTCCCAAGAGCTAAGAGTGAACGGTGAGAAGATTGTCCCTTGTGTGGGCCTTAGTTGTCATTTACAAAGCACTTTCCTGGGTACGATTTTCTGAGCCGTCTAGAGCGATTTGTAAATGAAATCATCAAATAGGTTGCAGAGGTCTTGATTTCTAAAATATTTGGTTTTGAACATGCTTGCTCACCCCATATCAAATCTGTAGTGCTACTCAAAATGTAACCTAGCAAATGAAATGTCATTGACCCAGTGATGCTGACCCGGCAGGGACAGGACAGTCAGATAAAAGTTCAGGCACGGGGGACACAATACACTCTTGGTAACATCCTGCTTCTAGCGTTCACCTTCATGATTAGATTCAACCCCCAGTAGAACTTGCTTCGAACCCATCCTCTTCTTCCACAAACGCTGGCACCAAGACATGGTCCAAAGAGCCACTTTGCATTTCCCCCAAAACCTTTTGGATTCCTTGTTGGGATCTAAGCCCAGAAAACCATTGAATCGCTTCTCTTACTGATTGGGCTCTTCAAATGTACAGCCGCCAGACATATGAATTAGGAAGAGCCCGACTCGACAGAGGTTATCCCAGAGCACTGACATTTCCAGAAAAGAAGGTGCGAACTCCAGCCAGTACATACATTTCACCTCCTTCCAGCGGCACGTAGGCGTTCAGGTTACTTACCAGGTTTGGCTGAGTTGGAAGAGACAGGTGAGAAAAAAGATGCACACAGAGGACTCCATAAGAAACAATCCTTGCGAGGGACAGAGAGAGAAAATCCGAACACTGTAGGAGGCAGGCACGTCAGATGGGGAAGTATTCTCCTCAGTGATAGTGGGATGGAATTCTCCTCAAGCCCCAACTTCCTTGGTGGGTAAGCGATCCCAAACAGAGTTAAGGGGAAGTGAAATGGAGCTGCCAACTTCCAAAGAAGAGATTATCTACTTAATTAAAGTTTTTTTTCCCCCCTCTAAGCCCTTCAGCCAATCAGAACTCAAGTGCCAGAGAAAGTTTGAGTCGATCAAAAGAACACTCCAGGATCCTCCCAGACAAATGCAGAAGGGGAGAGGAACAAGGGGACAAAGAGGGGACCGTGGAGAAAGAGGACAAAGAAGGCAAGGGGAGGGAAGGAAAAGAGATAGCAAATCCCTCCACCTAATCACTGCATGGAGTCTCTCTTTCCTCCCTCTTGACGTTCCCCTCCTGCCACCCCCAGCATCCCCACCCCACCCCACTTACACACACACACACACACACACACACACACCGCCTGGTCCCAAGAAGGATTTAGAAGGGACTGTGTTTTCCTGGTTGTCCTTTGTAGTATTGGGAGAGTGAATTTGCAATCAGGATAGCTCTCCTCAGGGAAAAAATATACCACGTACTGGTAAAACCTTTGCCCTCTGATTTGAGACTAAGGCGATACAACCCAATCCTCTTCTGTAGCCTAAGTTAGGAAACTTCCAGAAGCCCCAATTTTCCTATCCTACAATTCTGTGTTAAACACCGACTACATTCTCAACTAGGCATGGTAGAAAAATTTAAAAAGTGAAACAGGATCTCTGCCCTTAAGACGTTTTTTTGCCCCTTACTAAGTACTCAGCAATGGGTCGGAATATTGGCGGGTAAAACCCACCCAGAAACACCACCCAGCACTCTACTTCACGGCCTTGAACACCTGATGGGACAGTTCCACTCTGCACAAAATGGGGCGACCATGAGTTGGAATGGACTCAATGCAACCGACAAGCACAAGAGGATGATATAAGAATGCAATTTAATAAATATTAAATTACCACAAACTGACTTTATGTCAGGCTTCTTTTGAGAGGAGTTTCTGAAGAAGGTGAAACCCGGGCTTCAGTGAAAAGGTAAGATGTCCATAGTCACACAAGAGTGACCTCAAAGCCTCCACACTCTTACACTTGAGTAAAGAAACGGGAGAGTCAATAGGCAACCAGGTCTCTGGCTCACACTTCTCTGATTGCTGTCTCTTCTGTCAGGAAGGGCCACAGTCGCAGCAGAGGCGCTCCTCAAAGTCCGGTCCATGGCCACCCCACCCCCACTACTGCCGGGGCTGACCATCGGATTCTGACTCCTGACAACCATGTGTGTCAGAGTAGACCTATGGCCATCAGGTTTTCCAGGGCTGACTTTTCAGAAACAGATTGCCAGATCTTTCTTCCAAGGCACCTCTGGGCAGAGTTAAATGCTGGCTAAGCAGCTGAGCACCATCTAGGGACTCTGCAGAGGGACTAGCTAAAGGCCTAACATCACAAACCAGTGATGGGGACAAAGTGCAGGGTACACGTGAAGAATGAGGGATGCATGGTGGCTGGGGGGGGGGGTGGCATGCACACAGGAGGATCCCTAGAAAAATGAGGATGGGTGCAGGTGGCCCCCTGGTGCCGCTCTTAGTGCAGGCCCGTGCTAAGGTGGTTTGGGTAAGAGCTTGGCACTTTGGACTCACTGAAGTACTCGCGGTTCATTTGTTAATAGTTGATCCATCGTTCTCCAGGGTGTTTCCAAAATGTTTTACTAAAGTTGATCTGAGAACCATTAATATTTAGATCTAAGCATCTTTTAAGTTTAACCAGGAAAAAACTCTATAAGCAAAAGAGAATAATAGAAACTAGGAATATTTTTCTGCCATACATTAAAAGGTAAATCTCTTTAATATAGAAAAGGCTATTATAAACCAGTAAGATCGTTTTAAAAAATACCCCATTCATAGAAAATTCATATGGGTAGACTCTTTAAAATTAAAAATTAAAAAGGTTTAGCCTTACTGACTATAGAAGAAATAAATAAAAGAGCCTTACTAACTATTAAAAAAATAAATAAAAGAGACAAAACTTCAAGTTATCAAATAGGTTTAAGAAGTGAGACCCGATATCAGTAATGGAACTGAATTTTGTCTAATGGCAATACCGTATGCTGCTGTTAGGAATATGAATTAACCCAACTTGTTTGAGAGCCATTTGATAACATACGTTTTAAATGCTAAGCATATAAATACACTTGAACCCAGTAATTACCCGTTAAGGATTGATCATAAGATAAGAAAGTAACCAGATAGCGGTTCTTAGTATGTAGGACCAGAATGTCCATTGAATTACTACAAATTCTAGTTTCAATAGACCACTATTGGAGTGTCTGCCCAGCTCTGCGTGACCTTTTCAGTCCCCCACCCCCACCCCGGGGATGGCCCCTGGCAGCGGGGATGGCCCCTGGCAGCGATGTTGTGCCACGGGCCCTCTGCCACATTATAACTGCGTGGACACCCACTCTGTGACAACTGGTCTCGGTCCTGTGACCCCAGTGGGGCCAATCAGTCTCCGACTCGGAGAATTTGGATGGGAAAGCAAAGGACAGAGAGGAAAATAGTATGTCTTTCAAGTTGAGCTTCTCCACGACTCTTGAAGGCCCCATGCTAGTTTTGCTTTGTTTTTCAAAAAGGGAAAGGGGACAGAAAGCAAAAGAAGATAGCTAACAAAGGAGGGAAAGACTTAGAGAATCTAGAAAACCTATATGAGTAGTTAGAGACAGGAGCCCTGATAGCATAGTGTGTTATACCATGGGACTGTTAACCTCAAGGCCAACAGTTCAAAACCACCAGCTGCTACACGTAAGAACAATGAGTCATTCTACAGTCTAGGAAGCCCATAGGGAGGTTCTATTCTGTCCTAGAAGGATAACCATGAGTTGGGTTTGAGTTGATGGTAGTGAGTTTGGATTTTTTTTTCTGGGAGGATAGAGGGGACCTTTGTACAAACAAAAAAGGCTTAATAAATAATAGTTAATAAGCCATCAATTTAAATAAGCCATACCTGGTAAGTGTTACTTTGGACAGTGAGCTTCTTTCATAATATTTGAATTCTACTCAGAACTCCCTTTCTGTCTAAGCTAATTGCCTTCTAATTGAACCCAACTCAAGCTGGGGCACGCACCTGCGTGTCTGAGTAGGAACTGTGCTAGCTAGCATTTACAATGGTTCATTTTTTGGAAGTAGATCATACAAAAACACAATCTCTTACAGTGTATATAATATCATTTAACAAAGAAGTAAATATATTTGAACTGTGTAGCACAATTAAGTAGAGTACATTAAGGTATAAAGAAACAACAAAAAATCACACTCACTTGCCATCGAGTGGATGCTAACTCATAGACACCCTGTAGGACAGTCTAGAATGGCCCCAGTGAGCTTCTGCGGATTTGATTGCAGTAGAAAGCCCCATCTTTATCCCACACAATAAATTAAGTATATGTAAGGGGGAACCGATCACAACAATTGATGTATAGCCCCCATCCCAGGGGAATGGACACAGAAAAGTGGGTGAAATGAGACAGCAGTCAGTGTAAGACATAAAAAAAATGAAGAAGAATTTACAAATGATCAAGGGCGCATGGGGGAGGGAGGGGGATATGAGGAGCCAATGCCAGGGGCTCAAGTAGAAAGAAAATGTTTTGAAAAAATGATGACAACATATGTACAGATATGTTTGACAAAATGGATATATGTATGGATTGTGATAAGAGCTGAAAGAGGCCCCAACAAAATAAAATTAAAAACATTAAGTATATAAACTGGCTATTATTGATACCGTATTTAATTGATTTTTAGATAAACTTTTTTTTTTTTACTTTAGCATCTTGGTAGACTGAATAATGCCCGCCCAACCCCAAAAAAGATCTAATCCCAACAATCTGTGAATGGTACCTAGTATGAAAAAGTGATTTTTTTGTAGATGTGATTAAATTAAGGATATTAATGTATGAGCAGATTATCCTGTGTTATCTTTATCTGGATGGTCCTAAAAGTAATCACAGTGTTCTTATAAGAAGGTGGAGAGAGGGGGGAGGGAGGGAGGGAGGGAGAGAGAGAGAGAGAGAGGAGGCAGCAGAGGAAGACGTGACACACACAGAAGGCAGGGGTGATGTATGGCAGAAGCAGAGGGAGAGTGAGACTGCTCTACTCCTCACTGGGGATGAAGAGGAGGGCGGGCCTATAGGGATGCAGCTCCAGAGAATGGAAAAGACAAGACAAGGGATCCTGCCTTCGAGTCTCTGGGGAGAGCACACAGAGCGCCCATGGCATGGTGTCAGCTCAGAGAAACCCATGACCTAGTTCTAGCCTCCCAAACTCTAAGAGAATAAACATGTGTTGATGTAAACTTCCAAGAAAGTGGTCATTTGTCCCAGCAGCCTTAGGAGGCAACGCAGCATCATAGGATTGATGGCACTTTCCACTGCTGAGGGACCCCAGGAGCTCAGGGGGTCGCTGTGCTGTTCGGGGCGCACGCTGCACAGAGCGGAAAGCTAACTTCACTGTCCGCCGTTTCTCATACTGGCAACAATCCTGTGGGTTTCTTTCCACAAGCCGCTGCAGACTCCGGCGGAGGCCTTTCAAAAATGCACAATGGATGGATGTATGGACTGTGATGAGTTGTCTGAGCCCCCAACAAAATGATTTGTCAAAAATGAAAAGACAAAAAATAAATGCAAAGTGGCGAACTCAAACTTTTGAAAAGCCAGGGGACACCTGAACTGCTCAGGTTTGGGCTGCAATTGGTTTATAGAAATGACTAGCTGTTAGCACGTAAGAGCTGTTACTTGTTATAAATGTAATGGCAACGATCGCTTAAAAATAAAGGTTCGTTGTAATGCAAAAGCAAACGCACCTTGTTTCTTTGTTTTCATAACTGGGATCTCAAAAAATATCTGTCCTTTTGTGATTGACAACCGTCACTCAGCATAACGTCCTCCACATCCACCCATTATCATGAGATGTTTGCTCATTATTCTTCAAGACTACGTAGAACTGGCTGTGTGTGTATATATGGGAGTTTGTTTATCCACGCTCCTACCTTTGGACCTTGCGGCGGTCCCATCGCGTGGAGAGTGCTGGTATAGACACGGGGGCATATGTCGATTCCTGCGGCCGCTTTCATCTCTGGAGGCTTTCTGTCAAGGAAAGGGGGTGCTGGGCCACAGGGTATTTCTAGTGTCCACTTTTCAAGACACGCCCTACTGTTTTCCACAGTGGTTCGACCACTGGGCCACCAGCAGAGTTCCAGCCTCTCCGCATTCTCACAGGCATTTGTTGTTTTCTGCCTTGTTTTTAACTTCACTGTGGGTACTGGGGTGAGACGATTAGCTCGTTGTTGTTTTGATTTGCATCTCTCCAATGCCTAATTGACTGTATGTCTTCATATGTTCGTTGGCCACATGAATATTTTCGTTGGCGAAGTGTCTGTTCATGTCCTCTGCCCATTTAAAAGTGGGGTTATTTGTCTTCTAATTAAGCTGTTGAAGTTTGCTATACATTTTACAGATTAGTCCCTTGTCAGATATGCCATTGTCAGCCTATGTTTTCCTAGTCTGCGAGTTCTCTTTTACTTGTTTGGGTGAAATATTTTCATGCACAGAAGCACCTGTTTTTTAAGATGCCCCAGCCGTCTAGTTTTTCTTCTGCTGATTTTGTCTTTAGTTATATTTGATAGTGTATATGTGACATGTGTCTTCAGTTATATTTGATAGTGTATATGTGACATGTGTCTTCAGTTATATTTGATAATGTACGTGTGACATGTATTAGGACCCCTGTCTCTCCCTATTTACCATTGGTGATCTTTATAGTTCTTGGTTTTACATTTATATCTTTGATCCATCTTGATTTGTTTTTATTTTTTGAGTTTGTTTTTAATAAGGTGGGAGTATATCTATACAAAGGAAACTACAAAACACTATTACAAGAAACCAAAAGAGGACCCCAGGATGGCTTGACGTGGAGAAAATGTCGATAAAGTTTTTACAGACATTCCACAATCCCAATCACATTCCAACATTTGTCAAAGAGATGGTCTCGTCCCCATTTAATGCCTTTGACCTTTTATCCAAGATCGGCCGTTCATAAGTAGATGGATGATGCTGCATTATCTGTTCTATTCCATTGGTCTCTGGGTCTGTTGTACCAGGACTAGTCGCTGTGTAGCATGTTTTGAGATCAGGAAGCGGGAATCCTACTGTGTTCCTCCTCAGCAGTGCTGTGTTCATGTGGGGTATCTTTGCTTTCCATAGAAAGTTGGTGATTGCTTTTCCTTCTGTTTAAATAATTATGTGGGAATGGGACTGAGATTGTGGTTTGTCTGTGAAAACTCTATTGACATTTTCACCATGTTTTATAGTTTTTTGGTATTTTTCTTTATATAGATATCCTCTGGTTAGTTATACTCCTCAGGAGTTAATCTTTGGGGTATAGCTTTCCTGATTTCCTTTCCAGAGTTCTCTTTGACTGATTTTTGTTTGCTAATTTTACATCTGCCACTTTTGCTGCGTGTTTCAAACAGTACCAGCAATTTTCTTTCTGAGCCTTGGGACTTTCTATATTTAAGATCATATCATCTGAACTAGGGTTATATCTCTTCTTTGTCTCTTTGGATTCCTTTAATTTTTTTTTTCTTAACTTAAAGCTCTGGCTAAGACTTCTAGCAAAATATTACCTAGGAATGATGATAGAGGACATTCTTGGCTGGGTCCTGTTCGTAAGGGAGTGCTGCCAGTTTCTATCCATTGAGAGTACTATTTATTGGACATTGGTTGCATATAAGCCCTTAATTGTGTTGAGAAATTTTCTTTTTATTCCCATTTATTGAATTGTTTTTAAAATCAGGAATGAGTATATTGGATTTTGTCAAATGTCTTTTCTGTGCTAATCAATATGATCATGTGACTCTTTCCCTCTGTTTGATTTATGCGGTGCATAATGTTGAGTGTTTTCCTAATGTTGAAGCATCTTTGAATACCCCTTGGCTATGATGTATCATTTGGGGGTTCTATTGGTTAGGATTTTGTTGAGATTTTTGTATCTATGGTCACAAGGGATATTGGTTTATAATTTGATTTTTTTTAATAATCCTACAGCCTGTTTTTGGTATCAGGATTATGCTGGCTCCAAAAAGCTAAATTCCAGACTATTCCATCCTTATCTATACTTTGGAATAGTTTGAGTAAAATGAGTGTCCACTCTTCTCTGAATGTTTGGTAGAATTCACTACTGAGGCCATCTGATTGTTATGTACTGTCTTTGCCTCAGGTACCATCGCTCACTTTAATGGTATTATTTTATATAATGCTTCTTTGGATATTTTATATTAACACACAGGGTCTGAAAATGGTCTTTCTTCCAGTGGCTTCGTTTTCTTCATTCGTTGTAAGGGGGTTGGAAGTGGTAACAATAGAAAGGCTGCCTTTTCAATGACATTAAAGGGAACCCTTTTAATGTTTCTCTATGAAATAAGATGTTTGGTAGAGTTCTGTGATACTCAGTCCCCACGATGTCTCCAAATGACCCGTACTTAATGCCATTCACTCGGGAATAGGGATTCATTGAACACTGAATAGGGATGATCTGTGTAACCAATGTGATATTGTGGAACTGACCGGGTGTGACTTCCAAAGCTACATTGTACAAGACATTACAGCTTCCTCTCTTTCTTGGGTCACTCACTCTGGGGGAAGCCAGCTGTCCTGTTGAAAGACCAGTCCTATGGAGAGGCCTCAATGTGGCCAGGAGGCCTTCTTCCAGCAGGCCGCTCTGAACGAGCCACCTTGGAAGAGGAGTCTCCAGCTCTAGTAAAGTCTTCAGATGACTGCACTAAAAGCTTATGTTTTTTACCAAACCTCCTGAAAAATCTACCCAGCTAAGCTGCTTCCAGATTTCTGACATTATGTGAGAACAAAAGATTTATTATTGTGTTCCGTTATTAAGTTTTGAGATATTTTGTAATGTAGCAATGGATAACGATTACAGGAAAGTTTTATCAGATAAAGCAAGTTAACATTTGTTCCTAGTTTTTAAAAAATATGAATTGAATTTTTTAATAAATCATTTTATTGGGGCTCATACAACTCTTATCACAATCCAAACATACATCAATTGAGTAAAGCACCCTTATACATTCGTTGCCCTCATCATTCTCAAAATTCGCCTTCCACTTGGGTTCCTGGAATCAGCTCATTTTCCTTTTTTCCCTCCCTCCCCCTCCCTCCCCGCTGCCCCCTCCCTCATGAACCCTTAATAATTTATAAATTATTATTTTATCTTATCTTACACTGCCCAACGTTTCCCCTCACCCACCTTCCTGTTGCCCATCCCCCAGAGAGGAGGTTACATGTAGATCCCTGAGATCGGTTCCCCCTTTCTACAACCCCTTCCCTCCCGGTGTCGCCACTCCCACCGCTGGTCCTGAGGGGTTCATCCGTCCTAGATTCCCTGTGTTTCCAGATCCCTACTGCACCTCTGTGCATCCTCTGGTCTAACCAGGTCCGCAAGGTAGAATTGGGGTCATGATAATTGCGGGGAGGAAGCGTTCAAGAACTAGAGGAAGGTTTTGAGTTTCGTTGTTGCTACACTGAACCCTGAGTGACTCATCTCCTCCCCACTACCCCTCTGCAAGGGATGTCCAGCTGTCTACAGATCCCTGGATTGATCTTTAATTGTATCAATGCATTTTATGTATCCAGTGAATGAACATATTAGCTTCCTTCAATATACTAATATTGTGAATAATATTGATCTTTCTAATGTTAAGCTAAGCTTGCATTCCCAGAATAAACCCAATTTGGATATCATGTGCTGTTGTTTTTGTACATTATTAGGTTTGGCTTTCTAACATTTTATCAGTTTTTTGCATCCATCTTCATTGAGTGCATCTGACCTATAATTTTCCTTTTTTATTAATAAATCATTTTATTAGGGGCTCTTACAACCCTTATAATAATCCATACACCAATTGTATCAAACACATTTGTACATATGTTGCCATCATTGTTTTCAAAGCATTTTTTTCTACTTGAGCCCTTGGTATCAGCTCTTTTTACTCTTTCTCCCCCATCTTCCCACTGTCGCGGACCCCTGATAAATGATAAATTATTATTTTCATCTCTTACACCATCCGCTGTCTCCCTTCGCCCACGTTTCTGTTGTTCATCAAACCCGGGAGGGCTAGGCTTATACATCGATCATTATAGTCAGTTCCCGTTTTCTCCCCCTTCTCCCCCCATCATCCCCCTACTCTCATGATATGGATAAGCCCATAACTGTTCCTGGGGGCGGGGCAGGGTGTTATCTATTCTGGATTTTGTGTGTGGAGGGCTCTTATTTGTACCAGTGTACATGCTTTGGTCTCGCCAGATTTGTAAGGTAGAACTGGGGTCATAATAGTCGGGGGGGGGGGCATTAAAGAACTAGAGGACTGTTGTATATTCAGTACAAGATGCTGTATTACACCCTGGCTGGCTTGTCCCTTCCTTGTGACCATTCTGTGAGGGGGTGTCCAATTGTCTACAGATGGGCTTTGGGTTTTCACTCTGACCCCCATCATTTGTATCAGTATATTTGTTTGTTTGGGGTCCTCTGATGCCTGACACCTGGTCCCTTTGACACCTCCTGATCACACAGGCTGGTGTGCTTCTTCCATGTGGGCTTTATTGCTTCTCAGCTAAATGGCTGCTTGTTTATCTTCAAGTCTTTAAGACCCCAGATGCTATATCTTTTGATAGCCGGGCACCACCAGCCTTCTTCAGCACATTAGCTTATGCACCCATTTTCCCTTCAGCGATTGTGTTAGGAAGGTGAGCATCACAGAATGCCAGGTTATTAGAACAAAGTGTTCTTGCATTAAGGAAGTATTTGAGTAGAGACCCAATGCCCGTCTGTTACTTTAATACTTAACATTTAAATATATGTACATAGACCTATATCCCTATCATTATATATTAATATATTTACATATGTGCATGCCTATATTTATAATTCTGTAAATGTATTTTACCTCCTAGTTCTTTCTTCTATTTCTTTTTATTTTCCTCCTGTCCCACTATCATGTTCGACCTTCATTCAACTCTCAGTACTTTCTGCTATATTGCACTCGATCAAACCCCACCAAGGTATTCTCCATCCTCCTCGCCATCGATGTTAGATCTCTTCTTGTTCCCTTGTCCCTGAGTTTGTTGGCTTCCCCCTCCCTTTCTCCCACCTCCTCCTCTTCTACGAACCCCTGGAGCCACCGGCCTCGTTGTTTTCTCCTTGGGATTGGTCATCCTGCCTATCCTATATGGATAGACAAGAACAAAAGAAAAAGGAAAGGGGGAAAAGCCTATAAATAGATTCAGGTCTGTCTGCTGACCCTTCTGAATGTTTTCCAATTGGATCTGGTGAAGTGTCATGCCCTGACCACCAATTGCAAGGTCTATTTTCGGGATTCCTTGGGTACTTCAGTGCTTTGCTCTCCAAAAGGGGAAAAAAAAAAAAAGGAGGACATGGATAGTGGGGAAACACTAACCCACACACAGGTAGGGTATTGTTCATGTCTCCATGGGAAAGTGAGAAAGGGACCAGACCTCAACCTCGGGCACCAATCCTTGAGGGCAACAGACCAGCATGACGCAGGGAACTAACAGAAAGATGTGCGGGGCAGGCCCCAGTCCAGCTCTGTGGAACCCCTCCCCAGAGGAATGCACTATAGAGGACAGCACTAAAGGTAATTTTTCTTTTTCACACAGCCCTTTTCAAGTTTTGCTAGCTTCACACAGTTAGAGAATGATGTATCCTTTTCTGTCCTCTGGCTTGCTTTACGTAAATTTTAATTATTTGGCCTTTGTGGAAGTTACATAATCTGGTTCAATTTGAGGATTCAGAGGGACGGGGTTGAGTCGAGCCTGTCAATCAGGATATAGCCTATGAGGCCTCGGTGTGGGCCTGGCCTTCTCCTAAGGATTCTGGGAACTCTGGTATTTTCCTCCTTGGAGGTGGGAGACACTCTCTCTGCTCACTCCCTGCGAGACATCCCTGCCGAGAAGACACAGGAACTAAGCTAGTGGCCTGTGCAGGAGGAGTCATGTAGGGACCCCTGCCAGCCCTGAGATGCTTCCACCACCACTGGATCCACAAGACTTCCCACACAGTGGCCTGTGATCTTCCTGCATTCGGCATCATTGCATGGCTTGCGTGAGTCTGAAGAGGGATTTATAGTCTGGTACTGAACATATGGGCTAATGTTGGACTTATGGGCTTAGACTGGACTGGGATATTTCCTCAATATTCAACTTCTCTTGCATATAAGCCACTTTTTACACACATTTGAGTGTCTATGGATTTGTTTCTCTAGTCTTCCTGGACTAACACAGTACCTTATTACTAGTTCCTATACTTTTCCATAATTTCCCCTCATTAGGGATCTTTCTTTTTGTGCATAACTGAATTACTTTCACGTGGCTTCTTCTTTCTATTTACAGAACTCCTATTAGTACTTTTTTTTGGGGGGTAGGGGGCAGTCTGGTGGATATGAACTCTCTAATTTTTTTGTTTTACTGGGGATTAAAATTTTTTCACTCTTATTCTCAAGGGATAATCTTACTAGATAGTTTGTGTTAGCACTATAAAGATCTCCAGAGTTTCTGAGGAAAAATCAGCACGTAATCTCATCGGGGATCATTTGTGTGAACTGTCTGCACTGCTGAGACTGCTTTCAGAGTTCTTTAATTCTTGGAAGCCTAACGATGGTGTGTCGCGGTGCAGTTCTCTTTAGGTTTATCCTGCTGGGAGTTCTTTGAACTTCTTGGATTTGTAAAGTCATGCCCTTTGTTAGAGAGGGGAATTTTCTGTCATTATTTCTACAAACATTCTTTCTGTAATCCTTCTCTTTCTTCTCCCCCTGGCATTTCCACGGTGTGCATGAGGTCTCTGCTGGTTGTTCCACAGTCTCCGGACTCTGCTCTGTCTTCCTGAGCTTCCATCCTTCGTGCTCTTCAGCAGCGGGAGCTGTACCTCTCTGGTTGTCTAATTTACTTGAGCCTGGTTAAATCTGCTGTTACGCCCTCCTACTGAGTTTCTCACTTCTGTTACGACCCCCTTCCATTGCAGTATCGCTTCTTTTGGGTCCTCACTTCCTTCTTGCGTTGCTTTCCTTATTTCTGTTAGCTCTTTGCTCCCATTCGTTCTTTAATTACATGTTGTATTGGATTCTTTCCCCCATTCTTTCCCCCATTGCTTGATCATCTTTAGATGAGCTTCCAGTCCTTTCGCCATCTATTCACTTCGATGGGCCGTTGTTTCCATTCTTGGTGTATTTTGTGATTTTTTAAATTTGGTTGGAGAACTTGAATTTTTTTAATTGGGGGCTCTTACAACTCGTCTAACAATCCATACCTCAATTGTATCGAGCACATTTGTTCACATGTTGCCATCTCTCTTTTCTAGATGTGGGAATTGGAGTTTTTGTTGAAGTTCTCAGGTTCGCCCATATTTGGTGTTTTTGCCCGGCCACTTTATGTGAGGACTCTTGAGGGACGGAGCCCACAGATCTTGCTTACCATTTCCTCTCCCTGTCTGCAATAGCTCCTTCTCCTTCCCTGGTTTACTCAGCATTCGAAAGTTCCAGGTCTCAGATTTTGACTTTCAGTTTCTTCCAAGCCACCAGAAAACATGCTGTAGTCAGTCGGCCAGCCAGCGCCCCCACTCACGCCAGGTTTCGTGTACTGAGCCTTGTCACCTGGAAGCTGCTGTGAATTGCGACAGGACAGAGGGGCTCTGCAGTGGATTCTGGTCCCAGAGTCAGCACTCTACCTGCCTCCCTGTGCAGCTCTGGTCTCTGAAAGCAACAAGACCAACCTGGTCTTTGTTATCAACCAAGCAGGCGTCCATGGGGATCTGACCAGATGCAAACAACAGAAAAAGCCTTGCCAGTGGGGTCTCCTTCCATCATGTCCTGCAGGGCACTCTATCGGTGGCCCCAAACCAACAGGACAGACCTACCTGTGAGCATCGCTCTGAGTCTGTCTGCTCCCTGTAGGCTGCTCTGTGCCAGCCAGCAGGCCTTCGGAGTGAAGCCCGCCCACAGCCAACAGTTCAAGGCTCTGATAGCAACCAGACAGACCTTCCTAGGGGTTCATTTGGAGACTAATAACCCCTTTCCAACTGGTAAGTGTAAGCTGCTGGGTTGGTACGAACGAAAGAACTCCCCCAGGGGGTTAACTAAAGTCAGAAGGCGGGCCACCTAAACAGAGACTGCCCCACCCCACAACGACCATGGACAACTTGCACTCTCACCCACTGTCCCAGAGTCAATGCTGACTCCTAGCGACCCCTGTGGGCTTCCAAGACTGTAGCTCTTTATGTAACTCCAGTCTTTCTCCCACAGAGCTGCTGGTGGTTTTGAACTGCCGACCCTGAGGATTGCAGACCAACTCAGAACCACTACACCACCAGGGCTCCATATAGGTCAACTAGGGCCCTGAACCTAACTAAAGAGATCTCTCAGAGGTTCTTCTAGGGAATGCCAGCCCCTTCTGAAACACAGGAAGATCTGCCTGTGGTTTTCCTGAATGCCCACTTCCCACACACAGAAGCAGCCCCCCCAGGCAGAAATGGAGGGCAACACTCAGCCCCCAAGAGGGCTCACCGGATGTAGATTTCATGATTAAAAACATAATTGCAGAACCAGAGAAGGGAAGGGAGTAACAACCAGATTGATCAACACACAGTAACTCACCAGATGAGGGACCGGCTCCTCTGATGGGCCGATGGCCCCTCCACTTCCAGCCAATCGATCTTGATGACGTTTCGTCTTTGCAAATCCCCTTACCATTTCTCACAGACTAGTGATAGCTCCTTGTTTTCTCAGGCTGATATGGGTTTATTCTTCCCCCTTCCACCCCCACCCTTTGTGAGATTTTGCAAGTACAGCTCTAGTTCTGACAGAGTAAGTTGAAATTCATCATACATCTTTAGGTTAGTTTTGTTTTCTCTCAATAGACTGTGCGTCCAAGTTCTTGTCTGGCTCTTATTCACTAGGCTAGGGGGATATTGATCCTTTTTCTCGTCTTATTTCCCAATGGGATTTCCATTCACCTTCAGACTGTGAGGGAAGTGTGGGGCACGTGCCAGGAGGGGGTGGTTTTGTTTGCCCACTGTGACCTCGGGTCATCTCAGGACTGACGGTGTGACACACTTGTATGAACGTCATTTCCTTTCAATTCACACGGGGACTGATGAGAACCTGCCGCCCAGTTGCTCAGGTGCCCTTTCTCGCAAACATTAGAGCTTCGCACTCTCAAAGGACATAGATGAACCTGCTGTCCCTGCAGCTGCGTCTCAACATATGCCGAGCCCCCAGCTATCCTGGCGAAAATATGAAAAAGTTCTTTCTTTTGTAGAGCCAACCTAAGCCAGTCACAGAGTCAAAAAGGCTTGTGCTTTGGGTTTCGAGCTGGAGGAGGTACAGAACCAACACTGAGCTATAGAAATACATTTAGAGAACACGCCCTTCCCAATAGTAAGAACAGTGGATCGGGCAGTTGCTACAATGCTACAAAGTAGCTTATATGAATGTAGCTGTTTAATTCTCGCCACTCTCCGAGAGCTCGGTATTATTGCTGCCCTCGTCCCTGAAGGGGAAACCAAGGGTTAGAGATGCACGATCAGGTGCTCAGGTTCAAAGTCAGTCAGTGGTGGAGCTTGTTATTCTAATGAAGCACGGTGTCACACTGTAGACCACAACAAGCTCTAGTCATGGAGAGGCTTGGTTAAGTGGCATTTCTAGGTGGCTCTGTTTACGCTCCCCCTCCCATCCACTTCAACTTTGTGGAATTTTACCTTCAAAGCTCAGTTTCATCTTCACTTCCCAGCGGGATTCCACTGTGACCTGGTCAAGCACTCCCTGGGTTGTTGGAATTCCGAGCCTCGTTGGAATGGTCCAGACGACGATGGGCCAGCCGTGCCGAGGAACAATGTCAGAATCTGTGTCCTTCACTTCTTTCACCATCTTTTTTCCTTTGAGCCCACAGATTCTTGAGAGAGCTTGAGGATTTTCACAGAAGGTTCTTATGAAAACACATTTGAAGCCTATTAGAGAGATTAACCAAGAGGTAAGGTGGCAGATGGGCTGTGCTTTAAAGACCCCAAAACTCAAACTCTCTGCCATCGAGTTCATTCTGACTCATAGCAACCCTCTAGGACGGGGCAGAGCTGCCCCTGGTGGGTTTCCAAGACTGTAACTCTTCACCAGCGTAAAATTTCCTCATCTTTCTCCCTCTGAGGGGCTGGCAGTTCCCAACGCCTGACTCTGCTGTTGGAGGCCCAGCCAGAACCCAGCACGCCGCCCACGCTCCTCCTTGCTGTGGCTGGGACTTGGCAGTTGCGGTTTTCTCCAGCCTGAGGCCAAGGCATGTCTGTATCCCACACTGAGCTGGGCGAATGAAGCTTATGATGGGAGACTTTGACGAGAATCAGAAGAGAGCACATAGGTTAGAGAACGTGTGATACAGAGCGCATATTGGAGAAAGCCCCCTTTTTAAGCCCCCTCGCTGTGACACAAAAGCAATTTAATAGCCCCATAAAGGACGAGGAAAGACGGCAATCTCTTTAGGAAGGACTTCCCGTGTGCAATAGGAAGAACCTTCTGACGACTGTCAGTTATTTGGCACTGGAATCCGAAAAAGGAAGAAAAAAGTGGAATCTTCTCTGGAGGCCTGTATGCAGACAACAGCTTACACCTTCTAACCTGTTTGAAGCTAGTCCATTCCTTCGACACGTGGCGCGCTGCAGACAGCGGTGCAGAAGAGAGAAACGAAGCCTGTCGTGCACCTTCTGTAAAGGTGGTGGGTGGGGAGCCGGAGGAGGAACACAGGGCAAAGTAATTTCAGATAATACACGCTCTGAAATAGGATCATAAACAGGGTGTGATGGAGACCTTAGGCAAGGAACCCTCGTGGCATAGTAGTAGGTTATGTATTTGAGCTGCAAACCCACAAGGCCAACGGTTCAAACCTACCTCCCGCTCTGTGGGAGAAGGATGAGGCTTTGGCACGTGTAGATGCACAGCCTCAGAAACGCACAAGAGGAATTCTACGCTGTCTGAGAGGGTCACTATGAGTCCCAAATCAACTCAATGGCAGGGAGTTTGGTTGACCTTCAAGGGCTTACTTTAAGCAGCCCTGGTGGCTCAGGGGGCTCCGCATTTGTCTGTCAATCAAAAGCTCACCAGTCACAGTAAGGGAGAAAGATGGAGAAGCTGCCTGTTCCTGTGCAGATTCTGGGAACTCCAAGAAGCAATTTTACTCCCTCCTATAAAGGCGCCATGAGTCAGCATTGACTCAACAGCATCGACTAAGGGCCTACTTTAATGGCTGTGGTCCTCAATGGCCTTTCTAAGGAGATAATACATGAAGTAAGACCTGCAGGATAGACATGGGACGCAGCATTCCAGTTGGAAGGAGACTAGAGGCAACAGTCTGAGAGTAGGAACAGTTGGGCAGGCTGTAGCGTAAACAGAATACCTGCATGGCCAAGGCACAATGGTAAACGAGGTGGCTCATTAAACACGAGTTCGAGTTCAAAGGCATAGAATAACTAGATGAGGTAGAGCCTTTAGTGTTTGAATTTGGTTTGAAGAACCAGGGGAGGCTGTGGAGTTCTAAGCAGAAAGCATGATATAATCTGTATTTTAGAAAAGTTTTGTTCTGCTTGCAGTGTGAAGAATGGATTTGAGGACGGCTAGCCTAGGCAGGAAGAACCATTACCATTTAGATATCTGTTGTGGTTTGGGTGAAAGTTCACAAAGCTCCACCGTCAACACTGGATACACATTTTGCTTCCTGAGATTCGGTCGAATCCCCTCAAGGCAGCAACATCAGTGCTCTGGGCGGCCCAGCTCCACTCACCCTTCTCTCCTGGTCCCTCTTGCCTTCTTGCCTCTGTTGTTGGGCAGGTGTTGCCCTTTGGGGCTGATTGAGGAGTCCAGTCCTCACAGGTGTTATTGTTCACTTGATAGGGATGTCTGTCTGCGAGGCGACTCCTGAGGATGGGTTCAGAGCCAGGTCTGAAGGGCGTCTGGGGCCATCGTTCTAGACGTTCCCCCAGCAGCAGGGAGAAAGAAGACTCATGTGCTCATCCAACTGAGAGTCGATGGTCGGGTTGGCCACGGTTAGAAGCAATGGATATGGACAGCAGCAGATAAACCTGAAGATTTTCCTAGTCACTTGGTTCTCTGACTTTGTCTCCCAAACTTTGGACATGTTGTCAGGAGAGAAAGCTACCGTGCTTGCTTATGGTCGAGGGGCAGTGGGAAAGAAGAAGGCTCTTGGCAAGATGGGTTAGCATCGTGGTTGCAATCAGGGGCTCAAACAGCGTACTGGCAAGGCTGGCGCAGGGCCAGGCAGGGTTTCCTCCTGTTGGGCAGAGGGTCACTGTGAACCGGAACCGACTTGACGGCTCCTAACAGCAACTGGCAGATTCCCCAAAAGAACTAGATTTCTGTTGCTTCCAAAAGAAAACAAGGAAGGCAAGAAGCCCCAGCATTTTGCTTTCAGTGCTGTGAACCCACAACAGCCTGTCCGCTTGGATTGAGGGTTGGAACAGCATTCTTCTTGAATGCCCGACTGCGGTTATGGCATGGCCTCCATGCTGATCCCTTCTATCCATTGACTATTAACAACGGCCTCTCGTTAGTCCTCTCAAGTTGTGCCATGTTTATTGCAGGTAGGTCTAGAAAGATGAGTTAGGGCAGGTAATGCTGGACCTGCCGACCAGACTAAGGGTAATATATATATATATATGGAGTGATCACTTTTCTGAACAGGGAAATAACATGTCCAAAAATATGTAAGAGAATTAATTTGGTAAATAATGGATCCAAAGAGAGACCCAGTCCTGCAGTTCGGAAGATTACTTCTGAAACGGTTGAACTTGTCCAGGCAAGAAGTAACAAGGTTTGGGACGAGGGGAGTCGGTGACAAAAGGAACCCTGGTTACGTGGTGGTCACGAGCTGGGTTGTGAGCTGCAAGACCAGCAGTGTGAAGCCACCAGTCTATGTGGGAGAAACGGGAGGTTTTCCACTTCCAGAGCTGTGATCCCCTTGGGAACCCACAGGGGCAGCTCCACCCTGTCCCATAGGTAAGTCAGAGATGACTGCGCAGCTGTGAGTTTGGAGTTTGAGTGAGTGACGACGAGAGTGGAGAAGGAGGACCTGGTGAGATGGGACATTTGAGAGGCTAACTCGGCCAACAGAACTCAGAGACGGAACTGATTCGAGTCAGTAAGTGGGAGCGAAGAAATCAACAGTATCATCTGATAGTTTTCATTTGGATGACTGGGATGCTGTGTCAGTCTGGGCAGACTAGGGAAACGAATCCACAGAAACTCATATGTATAAGAAAGAGTTTAATATAAAGAGTAAGTGTACATTAAGAAAGCATCCCGCACACCTTTCCGACACGATTGCTGAAGAAAACTGTGTGCATAAGCAAACATGGTAAAGAAAGCTGATGGTGCCCGGCTATCAAAAGATATAGCGCCTGGGGTCTTAAAGACTTGAAGATAAACAAGCAACCATCTATCTCAGAAGCAACAAAGCCCACATGGAAGAAGCATACCAGCCTGTGTGATGACAAGCTGTCGAAGGGATCAGGTATCAAGCATCAAAGAACAAAAAATCATATAATTGTAAATGTGGGTGAGTGCAGAGTGGAGACTCAAAACCCATTGGTAGGCAACCCCCTTACTGATGGGTTGTGGGGAGGAGATGATCCAGTCAGGATGCAGGGTAGCAACAATGAAACATATAATTTTCCTCTAGTTCTTAAATGCTTCCTCCCCGCCCCTCCACTATCATGATCCCAATTCTACCTTACAAATCTAGCTAGACGAGAGGATGCACATTGGTATAGACAGCAACTGGAAACACAGGGAATCCAGGACAGATGACTCTTTCAGAACCAGTGGTGGGAGTGGTGATGCCTGGAGGGTGGAGGGAATGTGGGGTAGAAAGGGGGACCGACTACAAGAATCTACCTATAGCCTCCTCCCTGGAGGATGGACAGCAGAGAAGAGGGCGGGGGAGATGTCAGACCGTGTAACATATGACAAAATAATAATTTATGAACTATGAAGGGTTCATGAGGGAGGGGAGACTGGAGAGGGAGGGGGGAAATGAGCAGCTGATATTAAGGGCTCAAGTAGAAGGCAAATGTTTTGAGAATGATGATGGCAACAAATGTACATGTGTGCTTGACACAATGGATGTATGTATGGATTGTGATAAGAATTTTTTAAATTTTTTAAAAAAGCATCCCAACCCAGTGCTGTCCAAGCCCACATATCCAACACCAATTTACAAAGTCCTCCTCCATCTCACAAAACAGACACAATGACACTGACTGAAGAAGGAAAGTCAATCAATGAACGTGTAAGCATCTCAGAGCTGGCAGGGGTCTCCACACAGCTGCTCCAGCACCCAGGGCTGCATCGGAGTAGGTCCATGTGGCTTCTCAGGGATGTCTTGCAGGAAATGAACCTTGCCAGCTGAAGCAGGGAACTGGCTAAGGCAGCTGCACCCTCGTCCGACCATCACAAAGCAAGAGACCCAAGAACTAGAAAGGCGAGGCTCACTGAGCCATTTATCCCTCTGCCCTTCAATTAACCCCACATGTGTTTATCGGCCAGGTTGGCACAACAAACCTTAACGATCTCAAATGCTATGTGAAGCAGTGGAACTCCTTTGTGGTTCCGTTTCCGGTTAAACAATAGGTTTATAAGAGGGGCAACAGCACTAGAGAGAGACACCCTCCTTAGGACAAGCCATGCTGTGAGACCCAAAGGAAAGCATTTGCCAAAAGACACCGTCTAAAAGACAGGAAGGATTAGGAAAGAAGGAGAAATGGAAATAGGAAACAGGAAGAAGTGGGATCATGGCTCTTACACTGCGGAGACTGCAACCAGTGACATGAAACAACCAGCGTATGGATTGTTCAGCAGAAAACGATTTGTTCTGTAAACACGTCCACCCAATACACAAGAAAATGTTTTTTAAAAGTGGAATTCGCCCCTCTCTGTCTTCTCTGCACTAGGAGCAGCTCGCCTGCTACTGCCCCTCACCCCCTAAAAATGTACGCCTGCGCCAAATTCGTCTCCACCCCTTCCCTGGTCAGGAGCACCTCCCAGCTGCTTAGCCGACCACTGTCTGTTTTGGTGCAGAAACGGCCTGAGATACTGACAGACGAGCGCTTCAGCAGCTGGACAGCCCCACGTCCCCAGACCTCATGCATCCCTAGTCTCAGCTTCCAAACCAGCACCGTCTCCAAGGACATTGACACAGCCGCCAAGTTCATTGGGGCCGGGGCTGCCACAGTTGGAGTGGCCGGCTCTGGAACTGGCATTGGGACTGTGTTTGGGAGCCTCATCATTGGTTATGCCAGGAACCCTTCTCTGAAGCAGCAGCTCTTCTCCTACGCCATCCTGGGCTTCGCCCTCTCGGAGGCCATGGGGCTTTTCTGCCTGATGGTGGCCTTCCTCATCCTCTTCGCCATGTGAAGGAGCCTGCTTCACCTCCCAGAGTTCTCTGTCCCGCGCCTCGTCTGCCCTATATGTCTGCTTTCCCTGCACCTCCCCAAGCAGCCCGGGGAAAGAAATTGGCTCAGGGTTTGACAGAGGGAAGACAAATAAATACTGTATTAATAAAGATGTTTCTTGAGTAAATACATAAATAATAAAAAGTGGAATTCACAGGTTAACCCCTCAGGACCAGTGGTGAGAGTGGCGATACCCAGAGGGTGGAGGGAAGGTGGGGTAGAAAAAGGGAACTGATTACAAGGATCTACATATAACCTCCTCCCTGGGGGATGGACAGCAGAAAAGTGGGTGAAGGGAGATGTCAGATGGTCTAAGATATGACAAAATAATAATAATTTTGTAAATTATCAAGAGTTCATGGGGGAGGGGGGAATGAGGAGCTGATACCAAGGACTCAAAGACAAAGCAAATGTTTTGAGAATGATGAGGGAAACAAATGTACAAAAGTGCTCGACACAATGGATGGATGTAGGGATTGTGATAATAGTTGTATAAGCCCCCAATAAAATGTTTTTTTTTAAAAAGTGGAACTCAGAAAGGGGGATGGTTTAAAGCAAAAGGAACCAGGATAAAGGAAAGGATAACGAAGAGGAGCGATTCCTATGTCTCAGTACCAGCCATCTACAAACAGACATACTGCCTAAAGAATGCCCAGCTTGGTGAATTATAGGACAACTTGTCATTTGTCTCCAGCAGCGAAACCCAAGTCTCTCAATAGTGAAACCTTGAGCCCATCCAAAAGCCAGCCATCACGTAGAAGCCCTCTGGGATTTTATTTTTCTCTGGGCCTTTGAAGAAATAGACTCTTTAAAATTTTATTTTAATGAGCACCAATGTACAAAATTGTCTCCATCCAATTATTATGCGCTGCTGCTCCCTGCTGAGGGTTTGTACATTTGTTTGTTTATATGCGGGGGTACCTCCCAAAAAACTGAAATTTTTTTCAAAGCTATGAATTTGGTTTTTTTACAAAACAACCTTATCACCTTCAAAGTACTCTCCGTTACATTGAGTACATTTGCTAAATCTGCTATTCCATTCTTGGAAACATTTTTCAAACTCATCTGTTTGGATGGCTGATAGCATCTCCCTTGTGTTTTTCTTCACCTCGTCTACATCCTCAAATCACTGTCCTTATATGCCCCTCCTTCATTTGTGGAAACAAAAAGAAATCACACAGGGAGTGAGGTTAGGTGAGTAAGGTGCTTGGGACAAGAGAGGTATGCTGGTTATTTTGCAAAAAAACTGGTGCATTTAGATGGCTGCGTGAGCAGGTGCATTGTTGTGGTGGCAAAACCAGTCCCCTGTCTGCCACAAATCAGGCCTTTTTTGTCCCACACTGTTAAGCTATCTTTTCAGAATTTCTAAATAGAAAGCTTGATTAGCAATCTGACCTGGTGGAACGAGCTCCAAATGCACTATGAGTCGACATTTTCATCTGTTTGGGAAGTTGACTAATGTCCAGAACAAGGTTTGTCATCAATCGACACTTCGCCTTTTTTTTGAAACGAGAAAACCACTTGTACACGAGTTCCCATAGTGCGGTCCTTGTAAGCTGTGTTCAACCTCACAACAGTTTCTGGGGCATCTTTCCCAAGCAGGAAACACAATTTCACAGCCGCACGCTGTTCTCTTAAATTGGCCATCACACACACAAACAATGAGGGTCAAGCAAAACTGCTTTTATGAAAAAATTCACTGTGAGTAAAGAGAACCTTTCCAGGCGATGCCACTGGGTGCACTAACTCAGAGCGAGTTGCTCGATGCTCGCCTAGCGGGGAAAATATGTACTAAGAAAGCTCTGCCCAGTGAAGCTTTTTACCATTTTTTTGGGGGGGTACCCCTCATGTTTCTCACCCATTATGTTTTTTTCTTCTTTGTCAGTCATTTCCTAATTAATCTCTCTTTGTGAGCCATGGATCCAGCTGGTAACAATTTCTATTCCCATCTACGTTGTCATGAAAACACATTATTTGTTAACATTCTATGGTCCATAAGCTAAAAAGTAAGCAATCATTGTTTCACTTGCATTCACTTGTTCAGAATAATGATTGTGTTGTGAATGGAGCCGGACAAGGATGCCCTCTATCATCAGTCACATTCAACATGGTACTAGAAGTCCTAGCCAAGGTGATAAGGCAAGAGAGGGAAATTACAGGCTTTCAAACAGGCAAAGAAGAGAGGAAAGAATTCTTATTTGCAGATGGTATGATCCCATACATAGAAAATCCTGATACTCAGTAAGAAACCTACTGGGACGAAAAGATTTTGCAAGTGGCCAGGTATGAGAGCAACACACGGACACTTGTCACACTCCTTTACCCCAACACACAGAACTCTGGAAAGAAATCAGAAGCCAATACAATTTACAATCGCTACCAAAAAGATAAAATGATTAGGAACAAACCTAATCACATACAAAGAAAGCACAGAACACTACTTTAAGAAACTGAGTGAGTCCTACGTAGATGGAAGAACAATCATTCTTAGGAATAAGACTGAACTGGGTGCAAAGGAAGAAGCAGGAGAAAACTCGGGAACCCTAATTGATGGCACAACTACAAGAAAACAAAAAGCTCGCTGCTCTCCAGTCCATTGCGTGTCACCTGGCTGGTTCTTGTTAGGGGCCATCCAGTTGGTTCTGACCCACAGTGACCCTCCACGCAACAGGGGGAAACACTGCCTGGTCCGGCGCCGTCCTCACCATTGATCCTCTGCTGGAAACCAGGGTCAGCCACTGTCCAGCCCATCTCTCAGAAGGCCTTCTACCAAACATGATGTCCTCCTCCGGGGACTGGTCTCTCCTGATGTTCTATATCTTAACTCTCTTCTTTGGGAGGCCTGGGGGTGGAGAGGGGTATAGTATATGACACATTAGGCTGCTAACCACAAGGTCAACGGTTTGAAACCACCAGTTGCTCCATGGAGAAAGAGGAGGCTCTCTGCTTCTATAAAGAGTTACAGTCTTAGAAACCCACAGGACAGTTCTCTGTCCTATAGGGTCACCGTGACTTGGGTGTGACTCAATGGGCAGTGAGTGTTTGGTTTTTTTCCTTTGGGGTATGTACACCTCGGAGATTCAATGGTTTTGCTTCTTTAGCAAGCCCAGCCCAAGACAGGTACATGCACACAAAGGGAGAATACGATGCCATGGACAAGAATAACGAAGTGTTCATAAAAGATCTGTAGCCTGGATGAAACTGGTTTGGATGCGGGGAAAGGCCACATACAATAGCACAGTCGCACTCAAGAGAAGGAAGACACAGAGGTGCACCGCGTTGCAGAGAACAAGGGTCAATGGGATTACACAGCGCATTGCCAGGAGCAGCAAGCCTCCGTGCCCAAGCGGTTGCTCAGGCAGACAGACAACGTGACCCGGCAGACAGACAACGTGACCCGGCAGGAGGAGTAGGTGAAAGGAACCACACTCACCCGCATGCAGCATCTATGTCTACAGCCATAGTTGTGTGCGCTCTAAATGTATCCCTGTTTACACAGAGCACACGGGAGATAAGCACATGCAACCTTCTTAGCCACGAGCAAGCGCCTGCGTGGATGGGTTCCTTTAAAGCTAAATAAATAAATGTATATGAAGATTGCAGGAATGGCGGGGTGGAGGCATCTCCCCTCCTCTGACTTGGCCATCGGCATCAACCCAGGGCAGATTCCTGTGGAGTAGAAGTCAGACAGACAGACAGACAGACAGACCTCCTCTCCCCAACTTGTGAGTGTGTGTGTGTGCCAATTCAGATAGAAGCTGTCCCTCCTCCCGTGGCATTCGCTGGTCTCTGCAGGGTGTGAGATGTAAGGCCCAGGATCATGAGGTTTATT